>NC_135536.1:104684161-105303536 GCF_045843805.1 Urocitellus parryii
ATATAAGAAAATACAGCAAGGGGTGTATTGCATCCAATCTGAAAAATGAAAACATTCTGGATAGTCAGGTCTTTTTATTGTGAAGATCAAGTTAAATAAGGTGTAATGTGTTAATTCTATGATTCAACAGATTTTTATTTGCGTTCTTATTACTGGCATAGTACAGCTCTGAGTACTGGAGACACAACAGAGGCAAAACAGAGTTCTTGCCCTTTGTTCAGAAAAGCCTGACTGAGGAGGGGAAATTTGAGGAACAATAAGGATCAAACTTGAGGGTGTGGGTCGGGGCAAGAGCATCCTGCATGCGAAAAGCTCTGGAGGCAGGAGATGCAGTGTTTGAAGCACAGTGCTATGGTTTGAAAGTGGTTTGTCTTCTATAGGTTCCTGTACTGGAAGCTTTATCCCCAAAGGAATGGTTTGGAAAGGTGGTGGAGTCTTTTAAGAGGTGGGTCTAGTGAGAGGTAATGAGGTCATGCGGTCACCATTCTCAGAAGGGATTAATGTCTGTCTCATGGGAATGGGTTATGTCTCTCAACATTGGATAAATTATCTGGACAGTATGTAGTTATAAAGTGGAGATATCTTGGAAAAACACGGCGGTGGGAAGGGAGTGAGCCAGCCAGTGCCCTGGGCTGCCGCCCCCAGATCTCACCTAGTTGGATTACTCTATCTCTGAGAGTGTTAGAGGACCCCTACACAGCTGCTCTCCACAGAAATCACCAGTGCTGTGACCCCGAGGAACTCCAGGCCTCTGCATTAGAGTCCCACACCTGTCATTGGAGTAGGACCCAGTGCCCGAAGTTCTACCCCACACAAGACTTGAGGACTGCCTTAGCAGAATCACCTTTCAACACATCTGCAGATCGCCAAGACTTTGCTTTGCTCCCACGCAGGTCACTCAGCTGCTAACTACCCACAGCGCAACGCAATCAACCAGCTCCCCCCTCCCCCCTAAAGTGGAGATTCCTCATCTCTTCTCCATGCACCACTTGCAACACTCCATGTTATGATGCAGCATGAGACTCTCACCAGATGTGGCCTCCCAGACTTGGACTTTTCAGCTTCCCAGTAGCCAAAATCAACCTCTTTTCTTTATTAATTCCCCAGTCTCAAGCATTTTGTTATAATAGCACAAAATGGACTAACACAAATAGCAAGGAGACTAATAAGTGAAGAGCAGAATGAGGAAGAGTGTCGTTGGAGATATAGCAGAAATGGGGATGGTAAGGCCTATAGTTCAGGTCAAGCACAGCATGTGTATGAAGCACCCTGCAAGTCTCAGTTATTACTAAAGGAATTTAAGTAGAATTAACTTATTAAATTGTTTAATAATCTAAATAGAATTTATTTATAATGTGTACATTACATATACACTAAAATATGACTGTTGTCACATCTGTAAAATGGGAATAAAAATAAAAACAGCAAAAACTTCACAGGATTGCTATGGAACTAAATGAGAAAAACACTTAGCAGTAATATCTAGCACATATAAAATATGCAGTAGGTTTAGTTAGCTAGAATAGCAGATTCTGTTTATTAGCTATTACTAATTAATAGTAATAAACATTTATAGGGCTTTGCTTTTATCCAGGTATTGGTTATACAGCTCTAAACATTGATTTTGATTTTACAACTCTGGGAGATGGAAACCCATTCTTGTTGAGTAAACCAAGGCACAGAGAAGTTCAGTAACTCATCCAATGAAGTCCTACTACTTAGCAGTTGCAAGATTGGGATCTGAGCCCAGTCCCTGGCCTCTGCACCAGTGCCGGTACTGAGCAAACAGAGTATGCCCTGCAGTGTCCCCTTGTGACCAGGACTCTGAAATCCTCAAGGGGCTTCCTTCGTTATTGGGTTTAGTCACTCCAGAACCACCATTTAGGTAAGGAGGAATGACTTCTTATTGACTCAATGGCTTTACCTAAACCTTCTTGCATTATTTTAGAGATCCCTATAACCAAATGACTAAATCTTCTTCCCGCTTTATAGATTAAGATGTTAAAGGTCTAATAAAACATTCCACAGCAGTTGATAAAATAAAAAAGAATTTTTGACTGGGGAGATTGTACTGGAAGTGTCTCACACTGGACTTGAAGGGTGTGGTGTGGGAGGCAGCAGGAGAGGAGGGCAGCTGGCATGTCCAAGGCCTGGTGCTCAGATCACCAGCTGAGTGATTCAGGATGACGCAGTGTGCCTTTTTATCTGTGACAGGAATGAGGAAGAATACCTGCCACACTTCAGGTGGTAACCAAGTAGGTATTTTTATAATTCATCATTTGACCGGAGATGCCCTCTGTCTTATTCTTCTTCCCTGTTGATCAACAGGAGACCATGAAACCTATTGAAGTATATGAAGTAGTTGTTTAAGGCTATGAAGTGCAACACTTAGTCTGAATGAAACTCAGACCAGGCCAAGTCCATGGTTTATAAGGACTTGTTTATAATTATTGTTTCAGGACCTAGAAATAGAATAGATAAAGAAGTTGTAATCCTTGAGTGATCAAATTTAGCTTTATTTTATTTTATTTTTGTGATGCAGGGAATCATGTCCAGAGCTTCATACATGCTAGGTAAATGTTCTAACACTGACCCACACCACAACTCTTAAATTTAGGTTTTTTCCTCTGACCTTTTAGCAGCAATGGCTACTCTCAACTATCCCACCTTCTTGAAATGCCTTCTCTGGGCTTCCATGACATCACAGTCTTCACAAACTTCTAGTGATCTTTTTGGAGTCTTCTTTCTCTTGTTTTTCCTCAAGTGTTGTTTTGCCTTAGGGTCCATCTAATGCTGCTTTTTTTGTACTTACCCTCTCCCTGGGTAATCTCATCAATTGGTTCTTACTTCTACAACCCTTTCCAGGTCTGTCTCCTGGACTCTAAAATGATTTGTTCAGTGCTTGGCTGAACATCTCCACTTGGATTTCCCACAGTCATCCAATGTCAGCATGTCCAAAACTGCTCACCATCCTCCATGCAGCTTTGCTCTATGAAAGACAAGGCCACCCATTCCATGTACCAGGTGAAACATTCAGCAGGCATTTTTTACTCTTCCCTCTCTCATATCCAGTCACAAAGTCCTATTGATTTTGCTTCCAAACTGTCTCCAGAATCTGTGGTTCACGCCCTTTGGGAGAGGACATATAATGGTTAAGAGCACAGATATGGATCTGTCCTGGCCACAAGGCTGTGGCCTTTGGCAAATTGTTCAGTTCCTGTCTGCCCCGAATGTAAACTGTGATGGTACCTTCCTGTAGGCTTTCCTGAGCGGGAGTGATGAGTACATGCAGGGTACTTAGGACTGTGCCCACCTCTGCAAGGGTTCCTGGGGGCGTTGCTGCCACAGGTGCTTTCATTTCACATAAAATGTCCAAGACACTCTGCCTAGTCTCTCTGTTTCTCGTCTTACCCAAATCTATTCTCCACCTGGCAAACCAGCAGATAGTTCTAAAGCTTGTATTGGGCCCTTCCTTGCTAATTATACTCAGGTCCAAACTCCTTGGCTTATTAAGGTTCTTCATTTTGCTGGTAAATGGATGGAACTTGAGACTATCATGCTAAGTGAAATAAGCTAATCCCCCAAAACCAAAGACTGAACGTTCACTCTGCTATGTGGATGATAACACATAAGGGTAGGGGAGGGAAGAATAGAAGTTCATTGGATTAGACAAAGGGAAAATGAAGGGAAGGGAGAGGGAATGGGAATACGAAAGACAGTGGAATGAGTTGCACATAACTTTCCTATGTTCATATATGAATACATAATCAGTGTAACTCCACAACATGTACAACTGCAAGAATGGGAAGTTATATTCTATGTATGTATGTACGATATGTCAAAATACACTCTACTGTTATGTAGATATTGTGTCCAATAGATTAGCTGATGGAAGTCGGGCAGGAAGAAACTAAACCAGAGCAGCTAACTATATACCAAGGCCATGAGCTGAAATGTGGACCATGCCTTTCTGTTTGTCTGGGTATCCCAGAACCATGTGTCTGGCAGCTGGTGCTAAGTACCCGAATTAGGTACTACTAATTATAATTATATACATAATCTACTGTTATGTATATCTGAAAAGAACATATAAAAAAAAGGTTCTTCATAAGCTATACTTAACCCTTGCTCTTGTCACAACTTGAAGTCTTCAGTTTCCTGCTGTCCGTCCTATTTAAACTCCCCTCTCTCCTTTCCCTGCAAAGCTTTCCATGTGCTATCCCCCTGTCCAGAGGTATCTTCCTCTCTCCTTTGCTTGTCAATACCTTTCTGCCTTTACCTGGCCAAAGACTCCTTTAGGTCTCAGTTTAGGACACTTCCCCTGGGAAGAATTCCCAGACCTCCCCTCTCCTAACCACTATTCTTCTAAACAAAAACTAGTTTGCCTACCAACTGGGCAAAATTCCTTGTCTGTTCTGGAAAATTCCATTTTCTCATCCCCAGTCCATGTTTCACCTGCAAGGTGAAGACAGAGCAGGTATGTCCTGGGAGGAGAGCTACTTTAGGAATAGTTTTGACTTTTATACTTCCCTTGTTCTTTTTTCTTCTCCAATAAAACTTCTTAGTGGGACCATGCTATTTCTCTGTGATTAACTGGACACTCCTTGTGGACATGCTGTCTTGTGGAAGGCTGACTGAGGCTTCCTTCTAGATAGACACTGGCACTCGTTTAAGTAGTACTACTGAAGGTCCATTCACTAGCCAGCCAGCTGGTCAAATCTGGGGCCGGAACTCAGATAGCTTGGGGATGGCTCTTTCTTTGGTCAGTTTCTCGAACCCACACTCACCTTGGTTTCAGGACTGGCCTCATCTAGCCCTTCCAAGCATAGGTACAAATCTGCTCCTCTGTTGCAGATTCCTGTCTCCTTCCCTAGATATTGTGTCCAATAGATTAGTTGATGGAAGTCGGGCAGGAAGAAACTAAACCAGAGCAGCTAACTATATACCAAGGCCATGAACTGGAATGCTGACCATGCCATTCTGTTTGGGTATCTCAGAACCATGTGTCTGGCAGCTGCTGTTCAGTACCTGAATTAGGCATTGGTGGACAGGGCAAGGCAAGGCACACAGGCAGCATTGGCAATACCTCTGGCCATTGCAGAGAATAAAGTCAGCATGGATCTGCTAACACACAAAGCGTAGGCCTCATCCATCCTCCTGGGGGTTGGCTAGCACTCACCAAGGTTCAGACTGGCATCTAGAAGCACTGCAGATAGTTCTTAGAGAAGGCAGGAGAAGCATCCAGAGTCAGGGCCCAACTTTACTCTCTACCCTTCCCACTGCCGTCCTTGTCCTCAATCAAGTATCTAAAATATAACTGGTTTGCAGAATAGTGTCTTCATTGATTATAGTGCTAAATAGTCCTTTAGGGTTGAATATTCAATGTTTGGCTATATGTTCCTTAATAGGCTTAGCAGAAATAACTAGTTATTGATAATGCTCCTAAATATGCCATTTTTTTTAAAAAAGAGTAGCAGAGGGAGGGCAAACACAGTTTTATTGTTGTTTTCCACTCCGAGCTCAGATCAGCTATTGGTGCTACCTCAATCCTGCTCTCTCAAGCTGAACTCTTGCACAAATTCTGACCAGATTCAGTGACATGTGTTACTCCTTTTTCGTTACTTTCAAGTGCTGTGGGCAGATTTTTTTTCATCTTAGAAAACATACATGAAAAATTTAAAAGGAAATTGAAAGAAGAGTCATCTGAAACTTTCACTCACTCACCATTTCTATGGTGATCTCTCCTAACTCTGATGGGCAGACATCATGTAATGGGAATTGCAGGGCACCAGGGCCAGAAATCTTGGGATGGGTTCTTGGTACAACCTGAAAAGACAGGCAAAAAATGGATCAAAAATGGCTAAAAGACATGCCACTCAATGTCCCCAGCTTCTCCAGCTGGCAGGGATCACTCTTCCTTTTTTACCCAAATAAAGTTACCTGTGACTGTATATGGCAAATACAGAGTATGCTGAGTTTTCCCTGGGTATTTCAGAGACTGCCCAGATAGTGTAGACCTGCTTCTCTTGCCTATCCTGACTGCACTGACCTCTGCGAGCCTTCTTGCTACAGATATACAAGGGAAGGTTGCTTTAGTGGCCATTATTATGGCCTTCCCAAGTGGTTGCCATCCCCGTCCCACATGAGGGTACATTCTCTTTTCCTAATAAAATCTTGGGGTTAATGGGAGGGTCACCTGAAGGCTCACACTCTGCCTTGTTTCTACTACCTGTCCTGCTTCCTTTGGTCTGGTTTCTCACCTCTCCTTTGCCTCTGAAGGAAGAAATCTCCCCTCCCCTCATGTAGCCCCCTCCCAGGAAAGACACCCCTTCAGACTCAACCTTCCCAACACAGTACAGGATCTGGCCCTTTCTTTTCAACTCCCAAATGGCCATGAAGTATTCTAAAATAGAAGATGATCTTTAACACCAAAGTTGAATACTGCTTCTTTAAACACAAAACTTTCAGCAATTTTGACAGAGTGGTTTCCCCAGCTTCTAATTGTCAAGCTTTCAGAATTACTAGGTGCATCAATCATTGTGTGGGCACCCTGGAAGTCTATTTGGAGGAGTTGGAGGCAGTCACAGTCCAATTGCACAAGGCTGAGAGACTTCCCTGATAAGAACTCATTTCAAGGAAAGAGAAGTTCAGGGCAGGGCCATGCCCAGATTAGGATATGGAGTTGAGGCTATGAATTCTGAGTCCAGCACCACTGATATTGCACCTGGGTCCAGCAGAGATGAGGATGGACATAAACAGCAACATTAGCAGCAGCAGTGACAAGAACCAAGTCAAAAGAGCTACTTTCTTGGTTAGAGATGCCATCTCTAAGAGGTTGGCCATGTGTTACACCCAGTCTAACAGCATGGGACACAAAAGTAAAGGAAGGACTCTGTCCTCTGGGAAATATATTCAAGATAGACTCAGAGCATTGATGAAACCAGCTTTGTGGGCAGGTAACTGGTGTAATTGTGCCAGGCCTCATACTCAGGAGGGTCCTGTGCTTGCTTTAAGCTCTGCTACCACCATCTTGAAATTCTTTACAACTTTTAGAAAAGGGACATCATGTTTTCACTTTATACTGAACCTTCCAAATTAAGTAGCTAGTCCTTAAGAAATGGTGCCAGCAATGTTTTTACTCCATTTGCCCATAGTTCCTAAAATGAACTATCTTGGTGGAACACTGGAGTCTTTAAGCTCCAGACATCACCACAGGGTCACCTGGAGGCCTGGGCAATGTTAGTGAAGCAGAATCCCAGCTCACCACCACTGAGGCATCTATGGATTTAATGGGCACAAGTAGCTCTAGAAGCAGTGGGCAACAGGGTCTTGGCTTTGGGCATCAGTGTCCTCAAGGGCAGATACCAGTCACCATAGTAGCTGGAACATTATCTTAGGTAGCTCTTTAGCCAGTGAATCGGTAAAAAGAGCCATTGAGGTCAGGAGAATAAGGTACCTCAAGGAACCCAGGAGAAACTGATAGGATAGCTTTACAGGACAGAGAGAGGTGGGTCCTGCTCCACATGTATGTGGGAACTGGAGTCAGAGGTAGGCTTCTAAAGTATTCTGTTACTATGACTTTGTTTTTACTTTATGAATTGTACAGCCTCAGAAACAGGTTACATATGAGAAGTGAAGGTAACAATAAAAAAACCTCTCCACCAAATTCTGCAACTGGAGTAAGACTTTTTGGAAAAAGGGAACCCTAAGTCCAATCTTGATATTTGCTGTGGGGATAAATCTAGATTGACTAGACTCCAGGCCATACTGATATTGAATGGTGGTAGTAACGACATGAATTTTTACTAATATGTCAGTGTTGTTTCAAAGTGTTTTCATGCATTTTGACTTAAATGAGCAAGAGAACAAACCTACAAGGAAGGAAAGATAGAAATTATCCTCACATTATAGATGAAGAAACCAAAGCTAAAGACATCAACTGGCCTGCATGCTGGAACTCTGCAGGTGGGATGTGTCTATGTTCAGGCATTCAGGCTGGTCAGGGAAATGCTTTCTGTATTCTTGTAACCTAGAACCCAGTGTACAAAGAAGCATTTGATAGATCCTTGCCAATTGTACCTAATAAAACATAGGATTCAACATATAATATTTTGGTTGAGACTTAAAATACAAAAAAACCCCTCATGTTTCATGGTTGTTGGGGAGCAAGTCTCTGCTAAGAAAAAAGCATACAAATCTTGGAAAGCAAGCCATAAATTGCTATGTGCCACTTCAAAAACCGTTTTAGGCATAAAAAATATTGTTCAATATACTTACTAAGTCATTTGATTCTAAGAGATATAATTTTGTTTAACTTACTATTTATGATTGATTAGGTTCCAGACTCCACAAAGCTAATGTTAACTGGAGAATTTTTTGTACCAAATAGATGTAAATGATTTCTATCTGTTAAAAAATAACTTGAAATCTTAGTTTATTTACCATTATACCATTAGCCAGCAGTCTTATTTAGCAGTCTTTAAAAAAACTATATATTTATCAATCTCTTCCATCTTCTTTGAAATCAGCTTTCATATCCTGATGGTGGTTCCCTTATTAATGAATTAAATATACCTTTGATCAATGTTCACTGTGATCTTATGTGTCAGGTTTTAAACTTTTTGAAATTTATATTTTGATAGTTTAAACCTGTATTATTAAAATTTCACTTGGAATAAGTTATATTTCAGGTTTTGAAAAATGCAACCATACAAAATAATCAGCTTTGTCTATTACTAGTCTCTTTGATGGTGCATGAAATTATAGGTTCCCAAGAAATAGTCTTTGAGATTGCAATCATGTTAATATTGCATCAATAACATTGGATGTTACCATTTTTCATCATAAATGTATTTTAGAAAATTTCACCATGAAAGATTTTGAGCATGCATAAAAGTGAACAAAATAGTAAAACCTCCATGAGCCCATTACACAGCTTCTATAATTATCAGCCCATTGCCAATCCTACCCCATCCACATTTGCATGTACCAGTTATGTGAAGCATTCACAGGCATCAAGTCATTTTATCTGTAAATGTCTTCTGAAATCAGGATACATAAGAGTGAGTTCTCACTTGAATCATAGTTCAGGCTAAATCTATTGAAATTGTCTTGTCAATAATCACATGCTGAGTAACTTTTCTCAAAGATAAATGTCTAGCTTTTTTAGGACATGAAAATATTGCTCTTTCATAATCACTAGAAAACATTTTCTAGCAAAAATACACTAATCAGCAGGTCTGGCCGTAAAACAATATATATATATATATACAACCTAATAAATTTAATTTTTTATTTGTTTTAAGTACTTAGATGATAAAGAATAAAGATACTAGCTAGGAAAAACAAAAAGAGGTAATTAGGTGTTGTTCCTTAGCTTAATAGATGAACTATGGTAACAAAAGGACATGAAATCTTAAACTGGATTCCAAGGGCCCTACCCTGGTTCTACCACTAAGCACTGTGCAGCCTTCAATGACTCTCAACCACAAAACAGGGAAAACAATAATATTGACCTTACAAAGTTCTTATGAGGATTAAGCCCTCAGAATAGGGCCTGGCACATTTGTAAATATTTATAAATCCCTCAAGACCTTGCCCAGCTGTATGCAATTTACATGTTCATCATCCTACTGTGTGCACAATTTTGTAGAATGTTTTTTCTCTATAGTTGGTGTTTATTTTCTAATTTCATGTACTCCCCTTTGAATGCAGTTAGTTTCCACGATGCTTATTCTAAGTTGTTTAACTATTTAATAATGATGTAGCCTGCTTTATTAAGCTCTTCCTCTGATACACATATGTAGGTTATTTTCATGTTTTGCTGTTGCTATAAAAGGCTACCATTTTTGCGTAGCTGTGGCAGTGAAAAGTCCCAGGAATAAGTAGGAGAAACCAAAAAGGAAGAGGGGGTATTGATGGGGAGTAGGCAAGTACTTGTAAATCTCCATATTGGGGTTCTCCAGAGGAACAAAACCAACAGAGTGTATATACAATTAAAAGAAGCAATTTATTAAATGGGCTGATGCCATCAGACTCCACACTGATCATTAGAACCTACCCTTTAGATAAGCACAGATGGGTTAGCATTCCTGAGTGAGCACACTGCTCGCTCACACTGAAACTGCAAACAAGACGTCATGTAGCACTATTCATGGAAATCTTATCTGAGGAGACTTACTGAGCAGAAGCCTCCTGCTATTGTCAGAGAAGTTTGGTTTCCTAGAAATTAGGGTTCCCACATTATTCTTTCAGGAATCAGTGCAATCAACCGTTTTAGGAGTTTACTCCACATTGATATTTGATTTACAAAGGGCTTATGTACTTTGTGTGTGTATGTGTATGTGTTCCATAAAGGTTTGTCAAGGCCAGAGATCACTATAAGGGCAAGTATGGAAACACTCTGGTATACACTACACAAAGATGCCCTTCCATTCAACAGAGGGCTAAGGGCTGGCGGTGGGAGATAGAATTCTGCCTCCCAGAGTTCAAGTCTAAATGGCTCAGCTGCTTCCTCCAAACTATTGTCTGACAGGGTCCTCAGGTTTCCAGGAGACAGGATGGCCAGATCTGTGAAGCCTAATAATCCATTTTATGGCCTGCCAAAAGCTCTGTGTTGAGTATGGTAAAGATTTCAAACTGTGCCTCCCTAAAGGAAAGTCAAAGTCTGAAGATGCCACAACCCCATCTATCACATGTACTTAAGAAGAGGTCACAGATTACTCCTTCCTGGAAATCTAGGGACCCTGTTTAGCCCAGAGGAGTAGGAGCAACAGATATCTCATCTGACCAAAAGTATGAAATTAAAATTCATGTTAAAGCCAGGCATGGTGGTGTGTACCTGTGATCCCTGTCACTCAGGAGGCTGAAGCAGGAGGATCCTTGAGTTCAAGGCCAGCCTCAGCAACTTAGTGAGACCTTGTCTCAAAAAAAAAAGGGGAAGGGTGGGATTGAGGATGTGGCTCAGCGGTTAAGCACTCCTGGGTTCAATGCCCAGAGCTTAAAAAAAAAAAAAAAGAGTCTGTGACAACTAAGAAAATTCTCCAAAGGGAAAGTTGTGCCACACCTGTGCCTGAAGAGGCCAGAATGCTACTAAAACAGGTAAGGGAGGGGAACAGAACACATTCAGTAGAGGGGAAATAAGACAGAAGATAATTCAAGCCACAAGGAACAAAGATTGGAAGATAAGTGGGACAAGCAAAGATGGGGTTAATATTCACCAGGTTTCTAGTTTTTCTGGAGAATTCTGAGTGCTATGTTGTCTTGCCATGAGGCTACGAAATCGAGGGTTGGTAGGGCAGGCAGAGCCTGCAACAGATGAACAATTTTGCTAACCATGTCTTTCTGGTACTTTCAGCAATTAATCCCATTAGATGGACTTCAAGACAGACTGGCTTTATAAGAAATTCCACAGCACTCTAGGTGTTGTACATTCTTCATCCAGGACTGGGAAGAGAAGACAGTTTCTGGTTCCTGAAGTCTCACAAGGATTTATATATCAGAAACATTTCCAGGGTGAATACCCTGATTACGTGGTTGCCAACAGATTGCAATGAAGTGAAGAAGCCAAAGAATTAAGAGACGTCAGAACCAGACATGAAACTGTAACTAACAAATCATTAACCTTTGCTCACTGCTACCTTCTTAAGGGCAAAGGTCCACCCAAACCTGGGCATAGGTGCCCAGCTGTGTCTCTGAATTTTAAAGAGCTAATCATTCTATGAACACCTCGAAAAAATTGGTGATTTGGGTCTCTAGTCTCCAGATTGAACACTTCCAGGAAAAATGCTGGCCTAACTTCAGTAAGGACAAACGCTCAGCAACCCGTACCCTTAAGCTTAAGCTTACCTACCTTAAGCTTACCCTTATCAGCAACAGCTTTAGCATCTCTGCTCTCCTAGGTAGCTGCTTCCAGGAAAAGATGAGGAATGTGAGCAGTTGATCATCTACTTGTAATTTGTTGGGGGGGAGGGCAGGAGTAAGAGCATATGAATTGACCTGAATTGGTACAATGGGGACAGGAAAAACCTCTTCCCTCTCCTTCTATTTTTGCCCCAGCCTATCCATCAGGAGCTGCAAAAATCACTGATGACAAGGTGTGAACAGCGTGGACAGCTCTGTGTGCGAGGCTCACTGCAGAAGCCTTCTCTAGGAGTGTACCACCCAAGTGGACAAAGCCACCAAAGCCATCCCTTCCCTCCCCCAGAGAGAGGGAGGGTAAGAGAACCAGGACTTCTTTCTTTTCCTAAGTACTATGCCTCATGGTACTAGTTTCCCCTCCAAGGTGTCACAGAAAGCAGAGCAGGTTTGATCACAATGACTCCCAAGTGGTCTTCACAGTTAAGGCAGGCATATGTTTCAAAAGGAGGCCTCTAGTCCCTTCCGTTTCACTGCACACACACATATACACACACACACAAACACATGCACACTTTGGTGTCATGGGAACACTGTCCATCCACTGGGTATGGCTGGCTTGTGTCAAGTATGACACCATGAGGACCATGACCCCCAGGTGAGCAGCATCCCATGCATTATGAAGTACTTGTCTTGGAAAGCCCTCTTCTCAAGGAGCTGTGGGGTCACTGTGTAGATAAGCCCCACATGTTGGCGATGTCAAGGATTTTTTTCTGAGTCCTTCAAGGTCAGTTTTTGGCCCTTGGTCCCTCTAGAATCCTGTGCCCACCTCCAATGAAGTCATCCATGCCGGGGTGAATGTGTGGAGGGAGGAGTTAAACTGCAGGGATCTGTCCATTGGTATGGTGGTGTCAGAGTCATTAGTTGTAAAGGTGTGTGCGAGATAGACTCCTCTGTCTTTTCTGCTGCTCCCTAGCATAGTGCACATGCTGGAAGTTTCTGAGAGCATTCTGCAGGTGCTGGACATCATACTTTAACTGGTTGACTTGACGTTTGGCATTCTGTCTTTTGTTAGGGAGTTTCTTGCTGGAAAAAAACTCCAGCTATTCTATTTTTTTTTTTTTTTAGAGAGAGTGAGAGAGAGAGAGGGAGAGAGAATTTTTTTTTTAATATTTATTTTTTAGTTTTCGGCAGACACAACATCTTTGTTTGTATGTGGTGCTGAGGATCGAACCCGGGCCGCACGCATGCCAGGCGAGCGCGCTACCGCTTGAGCCACATCCCCAGCCCTTTTTTTTTTTTTTTTTAGAGAGTGAGAGAGAGAGAGAGGGAGAGACCAGCTATTCTAAATGGCTGCATATCTGATCTACGCTTGCTTTGATTTTGTTTTTTATGTGTTTGTTGGTAGGGCGACTCCATGTCACACTGGCCCTGCTGGCCTGGGCTCCAGCTTCACAAAAGACTTACATTCTTGAGCAGCTACACAATTATATATACACAAATACACACACACACACACAAACATATACACAATACATATATACATTAGATATTGTATAGTACTACATATGCAATATATACTATATATGTAAATGTGTACATGTGATTCATATATGTGTAATTTACATGTTGCATAGAAAATATATATCCTGTAACTATACAGTATAGAATATATTTATAGAAGTTTTACAAACTTCTCTTTTCTCTGTTCACATTTTAGCAGGGCAGTGTTATAGTTTAGAACTGGAATGTCCCCTAAAGTTCCATTTTTTGGCCAAGGCTTGGTCCTAAGCTTGGTGCTTTTGGGAGGTGGTGAAACTTTAAGAGGTGGGGCCTTGTGGGAGGTTTTAGGCCATTGTGGGTGTGGCCTCAAAGGGGATTGTGGACACCTGTCTCTCTCTCTCTCTTTCACATCTGGCATTGATGTGAACCGGCCTTCCCTGCCACCTGCTTCTGCATCTGTCATGATGTGCTGCCACAGGCTCAAAGCAATGACTGAAACCTCCAAAATTGTGAGCCAAAATAAACCTTTCCTTTTTAAAAGTTGCTTATCTCAGGCATTTTTAAAAAGTACTGGTACGTTGACTAACAAATAGTATATACACTTTAAATTAAAAGTGCAATAACATTAATAATAAAATGGTCTTTTTAAACCCCTTCTCCAAAACTCACCAAGGGAAAAATATAGTGAATAAAGATACTGGGTTAAAATTGTAATCACATTCTTGAGGCTAAAAATTTTGACTCTGTATTTGCAAGAGCTAGAACATTATCTTATTTGAACTGTGCTCTTTTTTGAAAGCATGAAACAAAATAAAAAACTAAGCTCCTGTTGTCTATACCATGAAGGGGAAGTATGAGACAACTGGGAGACTGATTCTCTTCCTCCTTTGGGATTTATGATATGTTATCTCTGAGAACTAGTATTTTCCCTTGAGAAATATTAATGTGCATGTGTGTGCGTGTGTGTGTGTGTGTGTGTGTGTGTGTGTGTGTGTGTCTGTGTGTATGCTGGTTCAACTATTTGGTGTCGGACCATTAAGATCAGAGTGTCTGAAAATCCTAGCTGTGGAGTCCACAGTGAAGGACTGGGGATAGCGATGGGTATCACTCAAAGTCCTGCTCAGCCATGCCTCCTGCATTCTCCTCCTCACACACACTGAGTTGGGGGTTCCAGATTCTGATCCCGGAAAATCAGAAAGCAGAGGGTACCACAGTCTGGCTGGGCACAATTCAGGAGCCACTTGTCAAAGGAAACAAACTTTATTTTTAGAACCACACACGCCAAACAAAACAGCTCCTCAGGAAAACCTTCAGAGCCCAACTGCCTCCAACAGCTGCCCACAAGCCTCTCAACCTCCCCCACTCCTCCTGCTCTTGAGGTGATTGGCTGGGTCGCGTGGGCGGAACCAAAAAAGTCCCCCAATGAGCAGCTCTGTGGTCTGAAAGGGCAGGGAAACAGCCCAATGAGCATCACCGCAGAGGAGCCAATCAGCTAGAAGTTGCTGGGGCTGCTGTGAGCCAATCATCAGCTGGCAGTCTGAAAGTTTGCTGGGGCCCCTTCGGCTGTGGCTCTCAACAAGAGGGCAAGACATACTGAGGCCAGATCAGTCCCTATGGGTAGGGGCCTGGGTATTTTGGAGACAGGGCAGAGGGAATATAAGGTGGGTGGGAGAATCAGGCAAGTTACCAGGGGGAATTTGTAAGGGGCTGAATTTCTTCGCACAGTCTTAGTTCTATCCTCTCTATATTAAATTCCCTTGGGATTCCCCTAACCCCTTCAATAAAGTCTGACACATGTAGACAATGTTATGGGGTACTTTCTTGGAGGACAAGAAGATCAACCTTCCCCCTAACACCCAGGAGAGTAAGTGCCAACTTCTCACAGGAAGCGTAGTGGTAGGCAATGGCCAATGCAGAAGGAGGGATGCCAGCAGCAGAGCTGGGAGTGTTACTACTTGACTCTAGGGGTCTGATAAACGATAACTGGTTATTGGGTCAGCAGGCTTCCTTTCCCCCACCTCTTTCAAAGAGCTGTGGTCGGGGAATTTCCACCTGATTGAGACCCGAATGGCCAATCAGAAGCTGACATGACAAAGGATCCCAACCACCACAGGGTCCTGCCAGCTGAAGCCATTGGCCTGTCAACTCACATCAGCCCTGACCAACCTGTGACCGACCCACAGAATACCTCTCAATTCAGCTCAGCCAACCTGCTGTCGGTAGCTGCAATTTAGATGGCCTGGGCCCTCCTACCTCCAGCTTCCTTCATTAGTATTGTTCTCGCCTTTCCTGCCCCTTACTTCCCGGCCCTCACGCTTTCATCGACTGGTGAACCTCACCCAGGAGGCCCCCAATTAACCACCTTTTGGTACCTCATTCTTGTTCCATCGCTCCTGATCTTGTGCACCCTTCTGGCTTTATACTGGTCTAAACAGAAAAGTTAATGGTGAAAAGCAGAAAAGGAAGCTAACCAATATGGCTATATTGGGAAGGCAAAGTGAGATCCAGCATCTCAGCCCTGTCTTAGGATGCTAACAGGAGTTTTAGTTTTAAATACAGGGGGAAATGGGGTGGGGGGACCAAGAGCTATACAGAATTAAGCAGCCTTGGTCAAACTGTGGTCTAGCAGACCATTCTCTCGGTTCTGTTTCTGAGAGGTGGCTTAGGATAAGTTCTTATTGCTTGAGGGAGGGGCAATTTCTTTTTGCTATTCAGACCTGTGATCCTGGAAAGGGAAAATTCCTGCTTAGGGAACAGTCTCATCATGGGTTGATTTCCTAGAAGGTATAAGACAAAGAAGATTTTTAGTTGCTAGTCTGAGCTCTGAAAGAAGTCAGGAATGTTGTAAAAACTGACAATTGAAAGTCTCTGAAAATATCTGTCTTAAAGGGGGATAAAATAAGTTAGGTCAATTTAGGGCTGGTAAGTCTTGTATTACTAGTTTTTAGATGAACTTTCATTAAATGATTAACATTGCTCTTAAGGTAATAAAGGAGACAGATACAAAATGAAAGCAGAGATGCCAGGCTTTATCCTGCTTTCAGTTACCCACTGGGCCTCTGCAGGCCGACTTGTTTTAACTACTTTTAGCAAAGATAGTCTCTTTAGGTTTCTTTTACAAGAGAGAGCTGAGGAAACACAAGTAAGCTGCTCCTGAGTGATACCAGAAGGATGTTGATTTTCTCATATTTACAGTAAAGAAGAGAACCTAGTTTGAAGGACATCAGTAATGCTTTTTTTTTAAATTTATTTTTTAGCTGTAGTTGGAAAAATACCTTTGTTTTATTTATATGTGGTGTTGAGGATTGAAACCAGGGCTTCGCACGCGCTAGGCGAGCGCTCTAGCACTGAGCCACAACCCCAGCTCCAGTAATGCTGTTATGTGAGAAATGCCACATAAGCCACATGAGCTGTTGTGAGTGAAAGGAAGGAACAATTGGCTATTACTCTGCACAATTATGAGATGACAAAAACTAGTTCTGTGTGCACGAGGCTTTGCATGAGGAGAAAAAGACCCTGGATTTAGGATGTTATAGTATTCTAAAATGATAAGAATTGTATCACAGAAAAAATGGCATGGCAGGACTGGATAGTTGGGCAACCACCATAGATCAGTTTCTTACCATATCAAAATTATAGCACTTACTTTATTCATCATTATGATCTAGGATATTTTCTAAAATTCAGTCGGCAAAGAATTTTCTTCATGGCATTTAAGGTGAGGCAAATGACATTGTCATACAGTCAGGAAGAGAAAGGTGAATGCTGTAATTCTAAATTGGTAATCTTCAGAAGAACTCTTTGAAAAAAAAAACAATCAACATGAATTTGAAAAAGATTCCAGGGCTAGCCAAGCAATTAAGGATCGATCATTAAGCCAAATCATTGAAGATCTATTATGCTCAAAAGAGTTTGTATTGCTTCTTCTACTTGCTGTCCATGGAAAGAAACACAGAGGTTAAAATCAAAGCAGAACTGAATTTCATTTGGGAATCACATTGCAATTGGAACACAGAACATGATGATAGGAATGCACATGCTATGTAAACCGGTAGGTGTAGTAGTAAAAGAGATTAAGGCAAAGGGAAATTTTTAAAGGCAAAAATGAGACACATTGTACAAGATATCTTGAAACAACAATCTTTGGTTATAAGGATTAATAGTAAGGGTGATGGCAGTCTGAGGTTGTCATCCTCCTAGAAGCACTTTTGGACAAGGTTGCAGTGACCTTTGTGCAAGGTTGTGGTTCCAACTTTTGAAACAGTTACTACCAGGCAATCATGCATTAAGAACTCTTCTTTCATCATCTCTTGATGTTGTTTTATTAGGAGTGACATAAGCAATTCCATTTTGATTCTGACATCTTTCGCACTACTCACTACTCTTAAGGACTCTAACGACTATGCAAATTTAGAAGGTCTGGTTTCTTCCTCTCTGGTAGCAGCTCCAACATCTCCTTATATTTCTATGGTTCCTAGACAAGCATAAGTGTGAGTAGCAAGAAAACAACGAAGAATTATCTTTATTAATTTGGGATCTTTGTGGAAAAGCAATAGAATATACATCATTCTTTTCTAGTGCTAATCATCAGCATCAAGGGCAGAAGCATGTGACCTTTTTTGTATGTCCTGAAGTTGCCAATAACTGATTGTGGTACTGAACTAGGAAACTGTTCAACATTTCAGGTAAAAAAGAAACTCATAGCATAAGATTTTATTCTGACAATGTGAACAGGTTTTAATTATTTATTTGGCCCAAATGAATTAAATACAGACTAAATGCAAAAGGCTGGTCCAGGTCCTGAAGGAGGACTTGAAGTAGTTGGAGGTCAACTGTCCTTTCAAACCAGATATATCAGCCATTACACCTTTAAGAATCACAAATGATGGTTCTAAGATGCACATCTATCCAGTTTGAGGCCTCTTAGCACCGATGGCATCTGGTGATCCCCATAGTCCTTACTGCTGTCCTGATGCAGCCATTACTGCTTATCTATACTGTGACCATGGACATCACTGTTCAGATTATCCCATCAACTGAGTCACATGCATTTTAGGGATCAGACCTATACAGTTGAATAAATTTACCATTTTAACCATTTTAAGTGTATAGTTCAGTACAAACATTTAAATACATTCGCACTGTTAGGTGACTGTCACCTCTATCCATCCCCACACTTTGCCTTTATCTCAAACTAGATCTCTATGTCTTTAAACAGTAACTAACCCCTGTTCTTTCTTCCCTCTCATCCTGGTATCCACCATTCCACTTTCTCTATGAACTTCACTACTTTAGATTTACAGAGTGGAATCATACAATATTTGTCCTTTATCACTGATTAATTTCATCTAATATAATCCCTCAAGACCCATGTGTGTTGCAGCATGTTTCAGAATTTCCTTCCTTTTTAAGGCTGAATTCTGTCCCATTGTATACCACGTTTTCTTTCTCCAGTTCTGTTAATGACTCATAATTCTTTTTAAAAAAATGTCTTTAATGAAGCATAATTGTTATTTAGTAAACTGCACATATTTAAAGTATGATACATATGTACATATGTATGTGTGTGTGTCTATTAAGAAAAATTACCTAAAAGAAATAATAAAAACAGTGGGCAGCATGTGTAGTACCATAAGAGGACATTCTTTAACAGCCACTCAAGGGTCACTCAACTGTTTAGGGCCGACAGAGCTTCTCAACCTCCTTACTGGTGACAGTTGGGCCAGATAATTCTTTGTCATGGGGACTGTCCTGGGTATCACAATATGTTTAACAGCACTCAGGGCCTACATCCCCTATGTGCCAGTAGATGCCCCTCCAATCTCATTTTGTGACCTAACATATATGCATACAATACCAGAGTACTTCAGAGAGGCCAAATCACCCCTGGCTGAGAAACACCACTCTAGAAGTGTGTACCTGTTGGACTTCCCTGTTGGCTCTTTAATAATAAAGAGCTCATATGCAATCAAGTTGCTTGTTAACTTGCAGATCTCATTTGGTAGAGATGCAAATAATTTCTGTCCAGTTGAAGAGAGATCCACAAACCTTATGGTTTTGTATCACCCCAAAGGGCATTAAACAGTTTTGTACCTGACCCAGGAACTTTATTCTAACATTCCTTTATAAATATCTATAATTATTTAGTTTCTCAGCATGGTCTTTGAACCAGCCTTACCATCTTACTGCCTCTCTCATTAATTAGTGAGTTGAGTAAATTTTTGACATGGTATTTGCAGAGTCATGTTTTCAATTTGGGGGAAAGTTACAGTTTAGCTCCAGTGACTTTTCCTTTCTAGTCTGATATGACTGAAGGGTCACCAATGTGAACTCTGGGCGAGAAGCCTTTTAGCTTTCACATTTGGCTTCCAAGTCTTCCTAGATCTCTCTCTGTGCTGTTTTTACATCCTTCTCATCTCTCGCAGCCCTTCTTCTTCTTATCCCCAGCATCATCGATTTATTTGGCTCCAGCATCTCCACATGGACCAGGGCAGTGTCTTGCAGCTGCTTCCTTGCTGCCAGTCTTTGGCTTCTTCCTTCCATCCCTGGTGAACTCTGCTGCCAAATAAGTAAGGACTCTTGATCTATGGTTCTAACATGTTGATTCTGGACCAAGAGGCAGGCACAGGACCACCGAACATCTGAACTGACACTTCTGGCCTTTTAGATTCAGAATTAAGGTTGCGGTTGCTACACACTGAGGAAACTGAGAACCAGAAAAGCCAAGTAAAGCCAGGTGCAGTGGTGCATGCCTGTATTCCAGCAGCTTGGAAAGCTGAGATGGGAGGATTGCAAATGTGAGGCCAGCCTCAGCAATTTAGGCGAGGCTCTAAGCAACTTAATGAGACCCTGTCTCAAAAAATAAAAAAGGAAAAATAAATAAATAAGAAAATCCAAGTAGCTTATTTAAATCACATAGTGAGGGATGGGAATAGTTTCAAAGAGGTTCATAATCAGACTGAATGTGCCTTAGATAGGCCTCTGGAAAGTGACTTTGGGCACAAATCCCAGCTATTATTCAGTTCCCCGTTCATTTCCATTGCAAAGTACAGGCTAGAAAATATAAATTAGTTATTCTCATTTGCAGGAAATAACAGGTGTGGAAACTGGGGCACCAACAAATTCAGGCTTTCCTGGCTTCAATCCACACCCTCCAGAGCAATCCTGATTCTTTGGCATTGTATCCTGCTTGCTATGACCCCAGAAAGGTCTGACTTCCTTGTTCTGCCACTCATTTGATCGTATAGTTGGTTTTTCCTGATACTCCCATAATTAATTCTGTTTGCTTTTCACTGTGTGCTTCTGTTTCTTTCAGGGTTCCAGTCTCCCAGTTGTGTTTCCGTCTTTCTTGACAAACACTATCTTCTAACTTCTTTTTTTTTGTTGCTGTTGCTTGTTTTCCCACAGAAAACCAACAAGTGAGTTAGGTCCAAAATTAAAAAGTTCACCCCACATGAATAGTTAGATCAGCTTGGTGTGATGCCATTTATTTTTGTCTGATTGCACAGACAGCAATAAGTATTGTATTGGCTTGTTCGTGAGCAGGAACTTGATTAGAATCCACAAAAGTATCTTATTTAAATAGCACATAAAGTTCTATTCAAATGTGGCCAAAGTTAGATGCTTCCTAAGAGTGGTAATAAAGTCCTATTTGTTTAGCCAATTAAGATTGATGTATTTGCTTTCTTTTTTTATGAATTGGATTATTATTTTCTTTCACAAAATCACTGACAGCATGTAGTTTTCAAAAGTATGAGTATTGTTTACCTACCCCCAAATTAATACATTTTGGAACTTAGTAAGACCTTAAGGCAGCTCTACTTCCTTGAGCTTCCAACCTCCTCTCCCCATACCCTGGTATTAACATTTTTCAGAATTGCAAAGGTCAGAAGCTTTATTCCAACATGTAATTGTCTGATCTTAGCATAATCATTGCCTTTCCTACTTCATTTCATATTTCAGAATATATTCCAGATGATCTAAAATTTCAGTGTCAAAATACCATAGAAATTGTTAGAAGAAAATGAGTTTTTGAATGACTCTGGAGTAGAAATGGGCTTTCAAATCATTAAATGAACCTCAAAACCCAAAAGAAAAGTACATAAAATAAATGGAAACTTCTATATATCAAGTGTTATACTGAAGAAAGAATCCAATAAATGAATAAATGAATAAAATAAAGGTCCTTCAAAACTAAAAAATATTAAAGAAAACCACAAAGTGTCTTATTCGCTTAACCACTTACACATTCAACACACACTCAAGCACCTGAAGCAATGAGTGGGGCTAGTTAAACTGACTTGGAAGGTGGATTGTGGGTTTGGGGTCTGGGCCAGGTATAGAGAGCTTGCCTAGCATGAGGTCCTGGGTTCCATCCCCAGCACTGGGTGATCCAGGATGAGTGTTTGTCTGAGGTGAACCCATCACATGGAGTTTTGTTGTCTTGGGTAAGTTATTTTCTTTCCTTACTTGACCCATTCTGTCTCCCTTTGTGGGTAGAGAACTGGAGGCCCAGGGAAGAGAAGGTCTGGGGGGTTTCTAGAGAGTAGCACAGCTTCATCTAGAAAACATACTAGAAGTGACTGGTCCAACCAGGAGGAATACACCCTGAACAGCAGGGTGTAGATGAGGTGGTAGGCCTGGGACCAGACTGCCAGGGTGCAAATTCTGGCCCTGCTACCTACCAGTTGTCATTCGATGTCACTGTGCCTTACAGGACTCGTGAGGATTAAAGCAAAGTGCTTAGACCAGTGCCTGGCACACAATAAGCCTCGGTATGAGTTAGTTATGCTCATTCCCAGGCACTGGGGATGAAAAAGTAGACAAGAACACACAGTCTTGGTCCTAGAGTTGTCTTTGTTCACAACATAGTGCAGAATAGAGTGTGGAAAAGACTAAAGAGGAAACATCAAGGACGTTATGGGAGTAAGGAAGGGAGCCTCTAACCCAGGACAGGGGCAGGGGAGGCTGCCTAGAGGAAGCCACAGCCTTGCTGAGACCTAGAGGAATCAGGAGTGGGCCTTCCCTCTGGATAAAGGGAACAGCTGAAGTCCAAGTGAAGAGATGAGAAAGACTAGTCATTTCCAGGAAATAATCAGAGAAAGGCAGTAGGGATGTTCAAGCAAGTCCTGGGGTAAGGACAGGTGTCAGGGTCTTGAGGATGAGGCTGGTGCCAGGCCCACAGCCTGGCAGCTCCTTCTTTCTCTACCAATTGCCTGGCTGATCAGGCATTACCTAAATGCCACTTCCTGCAGGATGTTGCCCATCAGGTAATACTTCAATGCTGCTTCCTCCAGGATGTCTTTGAGGATCCTACCTGCCCCAGCATGTTAGGTCTACTTGCCGCAGGAGCCGTTGGTGCCTTGGCAATATCTCATTATTATTTGTTTGTGGCTTTTCCTCCTCAACACTGAAGTGCTGCAGTCATAGCTGCATGACAGTTTACCAACATACATCAATTAGTATGTCCCACTTATAGATAAGACAACAGAGGCAGGGAGAGGATCCTGGAGATTCCCGAGGGCACAGGGAGCCAGGCTTTCCCACAATCATTCCAATACAGGCTTTACTTCCCAGCAACCTGCATGACAGCTACAGTTCTGTACCAGACAGAGCTCATCTCCCATGAACTGGGGCTGCAGCTGTCATGGGTTGGAAGGCAATGAGCACCAAGATCTGTCTGTTGCACCTCCACCTGTGCAGGCCTCCACCTGCACCTCCCTGACCCATGGATGTGTGTAGCAGAGGAGTCAGAGGCTCACTCCTGGCTCCTACAGGTCTGCACTCACCTCATTATCTGGCCTTCTGTTCCTCACCCAGGAATGCACAGACTTCCAGGGTTGAGTATACAGCTGACCGCACCTTACAGGCTAGGATGCGTAGAGAAGGTGCTAGAAATACTTTCCTCATTTGCTACCAAAAAGGATGGCATGGACAGCCAGCATGCTTTTTGTTTGTTTGTTTGTTTTTTTGTTTGGTATTTTAAAGTCAAGAAAATAGAACTAAAGTATATTGTGTAGAGTTTCATTGAATGCATTTTTATCTTTCCATATAACAGATGGCATGGTGGTCATTTTCTTTAAAAAAATATTATATTCTTTTTAAGAGGCAATATAAGTAAGTGAAGTGGCAGTTTCTTCATGTTAAATGATGCAAGTGTTTGGAGTATGAAACTTAAGTTTTTATCACTTCAAAAACATTCAATAGATACGGGAAAAATGGGAGTTCATAACCCATTTGAATCAAATGTATGAAATATGTCAAGAGCTTTGTAATGGTTTGAACAACTAATAATAAAAATTTAAAAAATTCAATAGTACATGCTTAAAAAGGCATATTTCTACTAATATCTGGTTACACCTAAATGTACACATGCACACACATTCCTTCCTCCTCCCCATAAAACAATGACACAGGCCTGCAAAGAGGTAAAATAAGGAAAAAAAAAAAACACCATTGATTTCTGCAGTCAAAAGAGAACTATTTTGGCCACTGCTCTGTCTCCGAATGCGGTTGCCTCCAACTAGGGACACTGGCCAGGGACTGGAAGTTCATTATCAAGGTGCCTGAGGTTTGGGTTACACCTAAGGTCTTCCTGCTGGGTGTGCTGGTGGCCACCATCTTGCTGCAGAGGCGGGAGAGAGCTGGGCTCTCCCTAGCTCTGCAAGTCCTGAAGCATGTGGGGATGGATGGGGCTGTTTACAGCGGGTTAGAAGGTTGGAGGAGGGTGTGAGGGCATCTTGTTCTCAGTTCACCCAGTCAGCTGGTCTGGTACTCACTGGGTTCCTAGGGCTCACTCAGGCCGGCACTTGTTGGGTTCTGGTACCAGCCCGGTCCCTGACTCAGTCTGGCATCCACCTTTCCCCAGGTCTGGCATCAGTATGGCACCCAACAGGGTCCTCTGGCTCCCTAATCCCCAGTCTCCCAACCCCTCCCTAGACACCAACCTGGCCCAGCTTTCACAGGTATGTGGCCAGTCTGCAGCTCTCCAGTGCCTGGTACTGATCCTCCCAATACAGAACGGTCTCCAAGACAGGTGCAAAGGTCCCAGCGCTCAGCCTTCAGGACCATCTGGGAGAGTAGTGCCTGATGTCTTAATAGGAGTTATTTGGTTAAGGCTGTATATTGTTTGTATTTGGTGCTGTTAATATTGATCTCCCCAGGGCTGGGATGGTGGCTCAGTGGAAAAGCACCTGCCTAGCATGTGGGAGGCACTGGGTTTGCTTCTCAGTACCACATTATAAATAAATAAGATAAAGGTGCATTGACAACTAAAAAACAATATCTATTTCCCTCCTTAAATGTGAGGTATCAGAAATCTTCAGACATTGTATGTCTACAGGGTAGAAACTGTACTTCCTCAGACCCACACTGCTAGATGGCAGGACACACGAACAACATGAAAAAACAAGAGAACAAAGCCCCCCAAGCCAACCAAGATGCTCCAGTAATAGAATCCATTGACAACACAGTAGAAGTAATGTCAGGGAAGGAGTTCAGGATGACTGATCCGCAACATAAAGGATGACATAAAAAGTGAAATCAGATAAATTTCAGTAGGTGAAAGATCACTTCAATAAAGAGAGATTATGAAATCAAGCAGAAATCTTCAAAATTAAGAAATAATAAACCAAATTAAAAATCAATGGAAAGCATCACCAACAGATTAGACCACTTGGAAGACAGAACCTTAGGCAATAAAGACAAAATACATAATCTTGAAAATAAAGTTGACCACACAGAGAAGATGGTAAGAAACCATGAACAGAACTTCCATGAATTATGGGATAACATGAAAAGACCAAATTTAAGATTTACTGGGATAGAAAATGGCATAGAGATACAAAGGAATGCACAATCTTTCCAATGAAATAATATTGAAGATTCCCCAAACCTGAAGAATGTAATGGAAAATCAAATACAAGAGGCTTATAGAACCCCAAATGTACAAAATTAGAGCAGACCCGCACTAAGGCACATCATTATGAAAATGCCTAACATACAGAATAAGGACAGAATTTTGAAGACTGCAAGAGAAAAAAGTATTGTATTACATATAGGAGGAAAATAATTTGGATTTCAGCTGATTTCTCAACTAAGACCCTCAATACCAGGAGGTCCTGAAAAACACATACCAATCTCTGAAAAAAAATGATGCCAACCCAGAATTTTATATTCAGTAAAATTAATCTTCAGATTTGAAGATGAAATAAAAACTCTCCATGATAAACAAAAGTTAAAAAAAATCTCAACTAGAAAGCCTGTACTACAGAACATTCTTAGCAAAATATTCCATGAAGAAATGAAAAAAAAGTGAAAAACAGCAAAGGAAGGAACTAAACCAAAGGAAAAGACAATCAAAGGAGAAACTAACTCAAATTACAATACAGAAATAAATTAAAATGAATGGGGATATAAATCATATCTCAATAATACCCCTGAATGTTGATAGCCTAAATGAATCAATCAAAAGACACAGATTGGCATATCGGATTAAAGAACAAAACCCAACAACAATATCCTGTCTCTAAGAGACTCAGGTAATAGGCAAGGACATCCACAGACTGAAGGTGAAAGGGTGGGGAAAAAACATATCACTCACATGGACTGTATAAACAAGCACGGGTTTCCATACTCATATCAGATAAGTGGACTTTAAGCCCAAGTCAGTCAGAAGGGACAATGAAGAACATTACACACCGCTTAAGGGAATTATACAACAACAATCATAAATATTTATGCCCCAAATGATGGAGCATCTATGTACATCAAACATACCCTTCTCAATTTCAAGAATCAAATAGACTACAACACAACAATATTAGGTGACTTTAACACATGTTTCTTACTACTGGATAGATCTTACAAACAAAAACTAAACAAACTATAGAACTAAATAATACAATCAATAATTTGGACTTAATGGACATACATAGAATATTTCATCCACAATGAGTGAATACGCTTTCTTCTCAGCAACACATGAGATCCTTCTCTAAAATAGATGGCATCTTATACCACAAAGCAACTCTTAGCAAATACAAAATAATTCTATCAGATCATAATGGAATAAAATTCCATTAATAAAATCAATAATAAAATAAAAATAGAAGCTACTCCAACAACTGGAGAGTAAATAATATGCTATTGAATGAAGAATGGATAGCAAAAGAAATGAGAGATGAAATAAAAAAAATACTTAGAGGTAAATGAGAACACTGCTACAACATAACAAAATCTATGGGATACCATGAAGGCAGTGCATCAACCAAGATATTCTCTGCCAAGTTCTACAAGACCTTCAAAGAAGAATTAACATCAATATTCCTCAAATTATTCCATGAAATAGAAGAGAACGATTCCAAATTCATTCTATGAGACTAGTATCACCCTGATTCTAAAACCAGACAAAGATACATCAAGGAAAGAAAACTTCCAGACCATTATCCCTGATGAACATAGATGCAAAAATTCTCAATAAAATCCTGGTATTGTGATGCCTCCTGCTTCACTTTTCTTGCTAAGGATTGCTTTGCTTATTCTGTTTCTTATTTTTCCAAATGAATTTCATGATTGATTTTTCTATTTTTATGAAGAATGTCATTGGTATTTTAATAGGATTTACATTAAATCTATATAACACTTTTGATAGTATGGCTATTTTGAAAATATTAATTCTACTCATCCAAAGGCATGGGAGATCCTTTCATCTTCTAAGGTCTTCTTCAATTTCTTTCTAAAATCACTACTCTACGATTTCATCTCACTTCAATCAGAATGGCAATTATCAAGAATACAACAATAATAAATGTTGGCAAGGATGTGAGAGAAAAGGTACACTCATACATGTGTGGGACTGCAAATTGATGCAACCACTCTGGAAAGCAGTATGGAGATTCCTCAGAAAACTTGGAACAGAACCACCATTTGATTCAGCTATCCCACTCCTCAGTTTATATCCAAGGGACTCAAAATCAGCATACTATGGGACACAGCCACATCAATGTTTATAGCAGCTCAATTCACAACAGCTAAACTATGGAACCAACCTAGATGCCCTTCGACAGATGAATGGCTTAAAAAAATTTGGTATATATACACAAAGGAATGAAATTATGGCATTTGCAGGTAAACAGATGGAACTAGAGAATATCATGCTAAGTGAAAAAAGTCAATCCCAGAAAATTAAAGGCCAGATGTTTTTGATATGCAGATGCTAATTCACAATAAGGCAGGCAACTAGGGAAAATTAGAGGTACTTTGAATTAGGCAGAGGGGACTGAAGGTAGGGGAGGAGGTAGGGAGGTAAGTAGGATAGTAAAATGAATCAGACATTATTACTCCATGTACATATATGAATGCACAACTGGTGTGATTCTACATCACGTACCCAAAGAATAAGAGGTTATACTCCACTTCTGTATGATGTGTCAAAATGTATTCTACCTTCATGTATAACTAATTAGAACAAATAAAAAGAAGAGAACTGTTTTGTTCCTTATGATTTTAAGCAAACTTTTAGAAAATAATATGCATTGTAGATACATTAAAAACTGATGAAACAAAAAGAGGAAACTTGAAGCTAGCAGTAACCACACGACCCAGAGGACGGTGGTTAATGATTTGACATGTTTCTTTGAACACTTTTCACTGAAATGTGTTTGTAGAGAAGAAAAGATGATGGTTGTGGCATAAGGGTAGAGAGAATGGGAATTAATGCCTCTGTATGGTGTTCTGCAGGCTTCACACTAGTTTCTTTACTCCTCTGAAAGATACACTTTTTTCATACCTATTGTTCTAAATTTCCCTGCATTAGGAAATAACTTCTATATGAGTTAAGACTATTGCTCATGTCAGATATCTGAAAAAGTAATGATACAAATGATTTTTCTCTATATAAATGAAGTCTAGAATTAGGCAGTCCTGTATTTGTGAAGTGGCTCCATGGTATTACTATCTTTTAGCTCATGGCTTCCATTCATAATGTTACCTCATGGATCCTATGTAGCTCCTGGATCTCCAGCCATTTCATCTGCAGTCATGACAAAGAAGGAAGGAAATGGCTTAGCCTCTCTCTTTTAAGGACCCTTCCCAGAAGTCCCATTTACACTTTTAGTTATATTTTTGCTTTATAGTTTTTAACTAGTCAAACCTGTCTCTTTTTTTTTTGTTACTTTCTGATCTAGGTATGATATTAAATAAACCTTACCAACTTAGGTATTATAAAAATATTTTCATACATCTTCTGGAAAATTTAGAATTATCTTTTCTTACTCATGCCTATAGCATGAGGGAAGAGTCTAAACTTGTTTTTCCAAGTGACTGCTCTAGGGGAATGTTTTTAACCTCTTACAGCCACTAGCTGGGACTCTTCCCTAGAAAACACAGAGAAGGGTCCAAAGAGTTCCCAGAGGAGAAGGAAAACTCAACTCAAGACCAACAAGGTCCTTGGCATTTGTGACAGAAAAGAATTTTAGCACAAACCAGACAAAGGCATAGACAGAGGTGTATTTAGGAAGGTAGATATACCTTCAGGGTAGAATGTGGGCTGTCTTGAGAGGCAGAAGCAGCCCTGACTTGGGCTGAGGGTCCAGTATTTACTGAAGGGCTGTATCAGGGGCCAGACTGGAGGTGGATCCAGGGTGGAGCTGCAATATTTCCAGCAAATTTTCCCTGCACTTGTGTATTTCCCTCATTTTACAAGGGTGTGGGCCAAGGTTTACAGCTGTGTTCTCTGCATCTCAATGGCTTGAGGGTGTTTCCCTTAAGATTCTACATTTCTCTCTCCTTATCCTAAATCCATATCTCACCTTGAGAGTGGGGGCTGTTTATCAATTTTTTATCTCTAGCACAGTTTTGCAGCATCCTCCATAGCTCTTGGATGGAGAAGTGAATAAAGCCTAGCCCCCTGTTATTCCTTCCATGTAGGTCCCCTCACCCCCATACTGGGATTGAATACAGGGTTGCTCTACCACTGAACTACATCCACAGCCCTTTTTATTTTGGGACAGAGTCTTGATAAATTGCTTAGGGTCTCACTAGGTTGCCCAGGCCGGCCTTGAATTTGCTGTTCTCCTATCATAGCCTCCCAAGTCACTGGGATTATGGGCATGTACCATCATGCACGGCTATTCCTTCCATTTAAAAGTTTCCTTCCCAGTAATACAATAGGATGCACTTTAATCTTATCATTACCTCCAAATTCTACCTCAGGCTACTTCCTAGAATGTTTGTTAAGCAAAATTAATCCTTTTAATGCTGTTTGGATTTTAATTAGCTTCAGCTCTGTGGATCACATTTTTTTGTGTGTGTGTAGTTTACTTCAGAAAGCCTCTTTCTATGACTAACTACAAACCATATTTCCAAGACTCCAGTGCTTAGAGGACCCTCACAGGGCCACTGAGGTGGCTGCTCATTCAGGAACTGTTCATGGTGGATCTGCCACCTGCATTTTCTTCTGCTTGATCAGTGGAGGAGGCAAAGGCAGGCCAGACACAGATCCCACCCTCAGGGAGCCCATGGCACCACCATAAGGAGGAGTCTATTTTGATGAGTGTGGGGGTAGGAAGATAGAAATGGCATGACCTGGCTGCCTGCTTGATTGTGGCGCCCAGGAGCAGCAGGGGAAGCTGAGACTCTGGCAGCCAGCCTTGGCAGAAAGTGGAGCACCATCCATGATGGTGCGGAGTGAGGGGAATAAGGCTCCCTTTACGAGTCGGCAAATGACTGATCTTGCTTGGGAAGGTGAGCAGAGAGAGTAAGTTGGATTGTGTTATTAGAGATCATCTTCTTTCTTATCTTCACAAGTTTCCTCAGAATCTATTGAGTGCTGAGCATGATGGTTCACGCCTATTATCCTCATCACTTGGGAGGCTGAGGTAGGAGGATCAGAAGTTCAAAGGCAGCCTCAGTAATTTAGTGAGGCTGTAAGCAACCTGGTAAGACCTTGCTTCAAAATAAAAAATGAAAAGGGATGGGGCTATGGCTGTGGTTAAGCATCCTTGGGTTCAATCCCTGGTTTCCTGGTACCAAGCAACAATAACAACAGAAACTATTGAGTTCTGTAGAATTTTTTCTTTTCTTTGTTCCTTTCTGGTGGAGTGTGTCCAGAAGGGCTGTCCAGGATGGGGTGAGGGGAGCTTTGGATGCATAGAAGCAGGTAGAACTCTAAGGAAGAACTACGGAGGACCCCTGTTTTTTAGTAAATAGGAATAGACCATACTCTTCATTTTATAACCAAGCTTAGGAACGAAGTTGATCACCTTGGGTCTGTTAATCACTGTGTCCAGAGTTAACAGTTCCATCTTTGCCAAGAGCCCTATTTTAGAAAATTAAGTAAGGGCAAAGTTCAAAATACCTCCTCCCTCATCTCCCTTAGTACCTTCAGTCTCTCCCAAGCTCAGTTCCGGCTTAACCAGCAATACATTAACTTGGTTTTCCTGCTTATTTATTCTCACTTACTGCCTCTGAGTCATGGTCTCTTCTCTAATGGTTACTGCCTTTGTTACGCATGACCCTTGATAACCATGACCTGACCCACAAGCAGTTCTTTTTTGTTCCAGTTCCTTTATCCCTGCTGAGGACCAAAGGCAGAGCTAGATGAATCTGGAGGCAAACTTTCCCAAGAGTTCAGAAACTACATGAAGATATTTAAATGCCCAAGCACTGAAAAGATGACAGCATTCGCCTCCCTCAATTGTCCAAAGGCAACATGAAACCAGACAGGGAGTGTAAGGAAGCGAGTCTTCTCACAATGTTTTCTACTATGATGCTGGTTTGGCAATAGCACATTCTTCCTGCCCAGACTTCTAAGTCCTTGTCTCTTGGTCCTGGGTTCTGCCTATCTGTTGGGCAGATAACTTTAAATTATATATCTGTGTACATCTGAGGGCAGGTCTATGAATTTCAATTGTAAGGAAAAGAGAAACCAAGCCGGGGTCATCAGGATGAATCTAAGGGAAGCCAGCATGAAGCTGGTGTCAACCTTAAGAGATTCAGAGGACCCAATAGTCCCAAAAGGGTCAGAGGAGGAGCCAGGCAGCAAGGATCTAATCATTTTAAGCTGAATTTACTAAATGTACCTTTTTACTTTTTTTGTTATTATAGTCTTTAACTCTGTGAGGTCAGCTTCCAGGTCGTGTTCTTTATCCTTGTTCCCTCTTAGCATACACAGTCATAGGCACTAGAATTCTAGTCTTCCCAGAACATCTGCCAAGTCCCTCCTATGTATTATCTTCTTTACTCTTCATAACAATACTCCAGAATAGGTATTAGTTTAGCTCCTAATTATTAGCTCGTGATTTAGTCACAGATTGACCTAAGAATATGCTCAAGATCACACATTTAGGAAAAAGAAAACACAGGGCCAGGATTCAGATCCACCTTTATTCTGCCAAACCCACACTTATCTCTACTAACATGCACCCGGTGTTACTAACATTTAGTTTTAGCTTAGTTTTAAAAAATATTTCCACAAATTGTTAGTTATACTACCATGTATTTTACAAATAAGAGTGAATTCCTATTTTGGTTATCTTAAAAATAAAATAATGAAAGAGCATTCTCTTTTTATTGAAGGACTCTGTGGTGCAGTTTTTTTAGGAAAGAAGGTGGAATTAGAGGGGACCATCAAAGAAAAGTCAGATCCAAAGATACTGGAGGGATCTTCCTAGACCTGAATTCTGGAGACGGTGCTTACCTTTAATCAAGCTTGCCCAGGGATTTTGTGGTTCAGTCATGGAGAGTGACGGAGGATCTGAATATTGGCTGCTGGCTGGAGCCAATGAAGAATAGAGGCGTCCATGACCCTACGTGACTCCCTTGCGCCGTGGAATGGGCAAAGGACACAAAACAAAACAGACCAACGGAGGTTCCTACATGGAGAGTACCAGGGGTGGTGTGAACAAGTCACTTAGGAAGAAGGAATTCTCACCTCCATTACTGCCGTCTTGTCTTCAGACGAAGCGCTGAAGCGCGTCTCTCTGGGTTCTATTTCGAGGGGAACCTGAAAACCATTCGACTTTGCCAATGGCGCCTTAACAAGTCAGTCTACAGGGGGCGCTGCGAGGGAGACTGCCAGCTGGAGGAGGGACTTCCGGCCCCAGCTACTTCCGGTGTCTCTGAGCAGCCTTGTCAACGGTGCTCTTGGTTAGTTTGTATCTGCTCCAAAGTCGGTTTATAGTAACGACACCAGCGACCTCCCAGAGGCCTGGATCTCAGTTCAGGGACCCTCAGCACTAGTTGAGCAGAGTATCCTCCTCAGATGTCTGAGTTTCTGCTTTTGGGGACCCTCCTCAAATTTTAAATTTGGTAATTTCCAACTTGTCCCTAACTCCAATCTGAGTGGTAGCTACTTCCAACAGTTGCTATTGCCCAAATAATTGAATGCTGTCACCTCTTCCTACTTTTGCAGTTATCTACTTTATACCTGGTCAAGTTCTTTAAAATAACTTCTTCAATTCAGATATCTTGGACAAGGATGCAGCTTTTGTGGAGTGGTAGTTGGGGGAAATGGGGCAGGTGGTGGTGGGGGAACAATATCAACAGCTTTGAAGAAAGTATTTTCTACATCTGTTGCCAAAACTACCCCATAGGGTTCTCACTGAATCCAGCAACCCATAGTGTAATCCATTCTTTAAATGGCCAAGAACCTCAGGCCCCCAGACCTCTGACCTCAGAAATTAGTGAGGGAGAGGCACATTCTGGACTCTGTAGGTATGTCTACAACATGCAGATTATTAACAGTCATCTTAGGTAAATGGGATTTTTTTTCTTAATGAAGCAATTTTGAAGGACTCTGGTTTTCATTGATTTTTAAAAAATCTTTAGTAAAATAACAATAGAAAAAGTCCTTGAAGTTTTTTTTTTTTTTTTTTTTTTTTAGTGTCTCAATCATGCACTCCTAACATGAGGAGTGACACTCCCTAACAAAAGAAGGCTGGGGCACACCTGTGTGTTTCTATGGTTCCTTGTTGGGTGAGGAGGGAAGTGCTTTTAAGTTCTTGTATGAGCAGTGATAGGTTCTTTGGAATAGTTTCATGACAGGAGAGCACAGGTAAAAACTGGGTTGTTCTGATCAAAATGCTTGCTTTCTCAGATATTGCTAACATTTTTTTCCTGCCTTACTCACATGCCTAGATGACTCCTGATTGAGAATTTGCTCTTGACTGATTTATGTAAGCTTCTTTCCTTATCTGAGAGTAGGAAGCCAAAAGGTGAGTGATAGAGTCACCTGCTGCTCTACTTTGCAGAGATCCTAGAGGAACTTGCATCAGTCTTGGACATCTTGTGAATATCAGAAAACATATTTTGGAGGTTAGAAAAAGACCAGTGAATATGGTGTCTACATTTGCTTCCATGGAATCCAACCTGTCTTCACTTGAAAACAGGATCACATCCTTCCTTAAGCAGGAAAGAAGCTATTAAAGGTGAGCTTTTCTTTTAATTTTTCCTTTCTTTAGCTTCCCATAAAAGTTACTTCTAAACAGGGTAAAATCTTGTGCTTAGAGATGCAACAAAGAAAAAAGGATGCATCACATTTTGTTTCTGTCCTTTTAGAGATTTTCCCCCTGCAATATCTGGTTTTCTTTAGTGGTACTCAGTGCCCTATATTATATTAAAAAGGTAGCTGTGATTTGGTTGAGAAAATATTAGACTTGCAGACAAAAATACTAAGGAAGTCCCATATTTGCTTCTTATAGCATGTATGCTATTTATTTTCTGTTTTTCCATTTAAAAAGAGGCCTATTAATATTACATTTTCAGGTTAGTTGTGAAGATTAAATAGGACAATGTAAAGAGATTTCTGGTTCATTGAGGACATTCATTAAATATTGTATATACACAGCTGTTTGTCCCTGTGTATAGATATATTTTAAATTTGATGGATTACCTGAAAGATTACATACCATTTTTGGGATAATATCAAATTGTATTACTTTAAGCACATTTTTAAAAAGGTTGCCTAGGTTCAATATGTGGCCAATGAAGTACATATGGTGAAAAGTATCTTAATATACAAATTGCCAAATAGAAACAAGAAATATAGTTTTTACTTTTAAAAGGACTTTTAGATATCTAGAACTGGGGTGGGCTATGAGTCTGAATTTCATGGATTTTTGTCTCCAGACTTACTGGAAATTCTAGACCTCAGGTAAGAGCTACATTATAGGGGAGTCAGGGGTGGGAGGAAGAATAAGGAATGAAAGATGGGACTTCCTCCTACTAATTATACCTTTATGTCAGCGAATGCTTAGTTCTCTTTCCTTTTCTCTCTCCTGAAGTGGAGGTGGAGCTGGATCCTGATCCTGGTATGGTCAGCTAGTTGTGGGATCAGGATATAGGTCTCCACAAGAAGCCAGTTGTAAGAGGCTCCTAGGCATGTGTGTAATGAGGATATTTGACCAGAGAAGAAATATATTTTTGCCATCAGTTTGGAGTTGTACTTGACATCGCTGGGAACATGTTCATGATTCATTTATAATTGGAGGCATTTTGTTTTGTCCAAGGAGTCCTCTCTCCTCCACCTCCTTCTCCATTGTACACAAACTCTGTCTCTCATCCTGTGAAAATGATTTCATGGAGGAAACTCTTCCGGCATTATCACTTATGGGCCCTTGGCGGTTATATGCTGCTGGCCGTTGTTGCTCTGAGACTTTCTTTCAGATTGAAGTGTGATCTGGACTCCAAAGAATTTCAAAGCCAATACTGTAGGGATAAGTTGTACAAGTCCCTAAAGCTGCCAGCAAGGAGGTCCATCAACTGTTCTGGGATCACCCGAGGGGACCGGGAAGCAGTGATCCAGGCTATTCTGAATAATCTGGAGATCAAGAAGAAACGGGAGCCTTTCAATGATATTGACTACCTTCGCCTGACCAGAGACTGTGAGCACTTTAAGGCTACAAGGAAGTTCATACAGTTCCCACTGAGCAAAGAAGAGTTAGATTTCCCTATTGCATACTCTATGGTAGTTCATGAGAAGATTGAAAACTTTGAAAGGCTGCTGCGGGCTGTGTATGCCCCTCAGAATATATACTGTGTCCACGTGGATCAGAAGTCCCCAGAAACTTTCAAAGAGGCAATCCATGCGATTACTTCATGCTTCCCAAATGTCTTCGTAGCCAGTAAGCTGGTTCGGGTGGTTTATGCCTCATGGTCCAGGGTTCAGGCTGACCTGAACTGTATGGAAGATTTGCTCCAGAGCCCAGTGCCATGGAAATACTTCCTAAATACATGTGGGACAGACTTTCCTATAAAGACCAATGCTGAGATGGTCCAGGCCCTCAAGATGTTGAATGGGAAGAACAGTATGGAGTCAGAGATACCTACTGAGTATAAAAAAAGACGCTGGAAATATCACTATGTGGTGAAAGACATATTGTATATAACTAATGAGAAAAAGGATCCTCCCCCTAATAATTTAACCATGTTCACTGGGAATGCTTATATTGTGGCTTCTAGAGACTTCATTCAGCATGTCTTAACGAACCCTAAATCCCAACAACTGATCGAATGGGTAAAAGACACCTATAGCCCTGATGAACACCTCTGGGCCACCCTTCAGCGGGCCTCATGGATGCCTGGCTCTGTTCCCTTACACCACAAGTATGACATTTCTGACATGATTTCCATTGCCAGGCTAATCAAGTGGCAGGCACATGAGGGAGATATCAATAAGGGGGCATCTTATGAACCTTGCTCTGGAATCCACCAGCGGACTATCTGTATTTATGGTGCTGGGGATCTGCATTGGATGCTTCAAAACCATCACCTGTTGGCCAACAAGTTTGACCCAAAGGTAGATGATAATGTTCTTCAGTGTTTAGAAGAATATCTACGTTTTAAGGCCATTTATGGGACGGAACTGTAAGATACACTGTTGTGCTACCTGTGAGGCAGGAACATGTGCAAACATGCTATAATTGCTGGGACAATGAAGGGTGGGAGTCCAGGGCTTGGGAATCTATGGCATCCCTTAGGATAAGAGGACTACTGTTGGAGTGTGGGTATGTAGACCTGTTCCCTTGCAAATTGCTGCCTTAGGTGAAAGCTGACTCTTCTCCAACTGTTCCTATACTGATTCTAACACAGGGAGGATAAGAACCAGTGTTATTTGGAGATAAAGGAGGAGTGTGACAGGGGATGTGGATTTCAGCTGAATACCTGGTGTCAGGTTTTGAACTTTAAGGAAAGGCTGTTCCTAATAAGTCTAGGCTTGGGGGTGTTAATGGAAAGATAACTTTCCCTTTGGTACTGTTAATTTAAAAATGAATAGCTCCTGATTCAGAGCATTTCCTCTATTTTTTGTCTAAGAAGCCAGAAGCAATGTAAACAGATAAAGTGTGTGAGAATTTTCTCATAACTGTTGGTGTCATTTAAAATTTCTAGTGGCTGGCAAGAGAGCCTCCATTAATTATCCCAAAACGGTCCTAGCAACAAGCTGTTTGAATAGCATATTCAAAATAATGTGGAGAAAGAAAAAAATAGAGGAACAGAGCTATTCTTTCATTATTGAGACCACTTGTTTTGTTTACATTACCAAATTCATAACTTCTCTACCAGGGAAAAGGTGGGGCAATTTTTAAATGGTTTGACCACTCATGTCCTTATGAGAAAATCATGCACTAATTTTGCCAGCTTCACAGTCAAAGAATGTTTCATAACAGATAATAGTCATTTAGATAAAGTTGCATATAATTTATTGTTACACATTTTTAATAGGGGGGGCATTGCACTGCTAATTATATTGGGAAGCAAAAATAAATAAGGACAATCAAGCTAAACAAGGATATCTGACTATTCCACGTGTAAGCCTCTTCAGTCAAAACTCCCTTTTTTTACTATGTGAATGGAAGTGTTCTTTTTGTGATACTGCAGAGTATATATATATATATATTTTTTCTTGTGGGGAGATAACAATGATGTGTGAAAATGTTACTTAGGGAAACAGTTTCCTTTCTGAAACTCTGGAGATAATTGCTGGCTATGTGTCATTGTAATGGGCAAGGGGTACTACAAAAATATAGTGATACTATAAAAAGACAGTGGCCTTTGAAGATAGCACAGCTGATCTGCATATAGTATGTTCCAAAAAAGCTTTTTATATTCAAGTTAATTTGTGTAATTTGAATACTCCCATTAATATGTCATAACGTCATCCATGTGTTTCTACACTTCTGATTGTGATTTAAATAAGGTTTCTCTTAATCAGCAGTCAGCTTCGTCTGTAGCCCATGTACCTCTCACGTAGTTCCTGTGTGTGACTCTGAAATTTTGATGTATGTTAGTGATTCCTTTTTGTAAGGTGGTTCTCCATTGGTAGTGGGCATCATCATCCCCAACTTACCTGCTTTGCAATACTGAGTCCTCTTTACCTGCTCCCAGTCCCACTGTGGAGATGCTGAAGGATAGTTACAAGTGCAGTGTTTGTGCCCTGTGAGGTCTGTTGCCAGCAGTGGTAACTACTGACGTGTATGATGTTCCTCAGCTCTCCTCTGAGGTGGATGGAAGTACCACTGTGGGAAGTGGACAGAAAAGCATCCTTAAGTACACTTATTCTGAAAAAAAAGAACTCAGGTCTTTGGCCACATAGTCAACTTAAAACTTTCATGTGAAATGTTATAATTCCTCATATAAATAAATTTAAAAAATCAACATGTGAACTTGTCATTTGGATTGTGTGTGCGTGTGTGGCAGGGCGGGGGGGCACAGGATACAGGGAGTTGCAGCAATTTTCCAAACACTGAAATTTTCTCTAAAAATATATTCAGGTGAATAGAAAGTGCTCTTCATTTAATAATATAAGGTCTTCATATCATAAGACTTACATTTCTCTGTTTGCTTAGTGTATTTTGGAATTCCTACAGTTAAACCAGCACATATGTTGATTTTTTTTCCTTCCTGTGGAATCATATCTGCTTCTTTTAATCTTTCTCTGAAAGGACAAATATAGTAATGAATTGAGCAAGTGGGTTTGTATCATCGTTAAAGGTTTAAATTGATTTATACCTTTCTTCCTTTCCTTTTTTTTTTGTTGGTACTAGAGACTGGGGATTAAACCCAGGGGGCATTTTAAAACTTTGCCACATCCCCAGTCCTTTTTTATTTTGAGACAGGGTCTTGCTAAGTAGCCTAGGTTGGACTGAAATGTAGAATTCTCCTGCCTCAGCCTCTAAGTTACTGGGGTTACAAGTGTGTGCCACCACATCTAGTTTTAATAACTATAGTCTTCTTTTAATAACTCTTATTTTTGTTGCACACACTGATCATTGTAATATTTGCTCTCTTTGTGAAGTAAAAAATTTTTAACAGGAAGAAAAGACAGTTGATAACTTTGGGCCACATGACATAGTTGGAGAAGTCAAGCCATTTTGATTAAAAATGGAGAGAATAATAAACACCTTGCCCACTTATCTTAATTGACCCAAAGATCTATTCTTATTCTTCCATTTAGGCAGTCATTTACCATGAAGATGAATAAGATACGGGTTTTGCCTTTATGAAGCTTAGTGTACTGACAAGCAATGAAATAATTTATTCATGCATTCATTCCACAGATATGAATTGAACCCTTACTATATATACCACACCTAGTTTTTGACACAGGGGATACAGCAGTCAACAAAACATGAAAATTCCCACACTCATGTTATTCACATATGAGCAGTAAACCGAGTATAAATAAATAATTATTAGAAGAGAAGTGTAGAGAGAAATTAAAAAAGTGTTAGGGACTTTGGGAAGGTGAGGTGGGGAGAAAGGATGCTTAAAATTTTAAATAAGGTGGTCAAAGAGGACCTCAATAAAAAAGTGACATTCGAGCAAAGTTCTGAAGGAGATGAAGGGAATGATCCGTGAGGATAAAGGAGGGAAGAGCACTCTTGGCCAAGAGGAAAGATTTATAAGGCCCTAAAGCAGGAACAGACCTGCCATGTTTCAGGAACAGCAAGAAAGCTAATGTAAATGGAACAGAGTGAAGGAAGAGTTAAGAGGGTGATACAGTGGAGGGACACTGTGAAGGCCTCTGTGAATCATGTGGACTTTTTATCTTCTCCAAGTGAAACAGGACCCAATGGAGGGTTTTGATCAGAGGATCTAATTAACATTTTAAGGGGATGACTGACTAGCTGCTGCACTAATAATCTGGTTGGGAGTGAAGAGTGGAAGCAAGGAGACAATCTGGAGTTTGTGGCCATAATACAGGAATTATACAAGTGTCCTGGACCAGAGTAGTAGCAGAAATTATGGAAGAGGTCAGATTTTGAAAATATTTTTGAAGGTTTAGTTTGAGGATTTGCTGGCAGATTGAGTTTGTTTATGAGAGATGGAGGAGTCAAAAATAACTCAAAGGGTTTTGTCTTGTTTCAAGTTGCCATTAACTAAGATGAGAATTTTGTGAAGAAAGAGTAGCTTTTTAGGGGAAGATAAGGATTTTGATTTTGAACATGTGAAATTGGAGATGTCCATCAGACATTCAAGTAGAGATGTATAGAGGAATATCAATTCAGGAAAGTCTGGTTTGTAGTGCTTATGTAATATTTATCAGCTTACAGATCATGTGAAGTCATGAAACTGGATGAGTGCCTGTATTAGTCCATTCTCTATTGCTATAATAAAATATCTGAGACTGGACACTTTATAAAGGGGTTAATTTAGCTCACAGTTTTAGAGTTATAAAGAACAAAATTAGATGGCCCCAAAATGCAGCCTCTGATGAGGGTCCCCTTGGCTATATCACATCATGGTGGATGGCATCATGCTGGGAACACAAGTGAGAATGAGAGGTCACACAGTAAGACAGGAAGGCCAGAGAAGGGAGGGCCTAATCTTATACTTTTAAAACAACCCTCTAGTAGGAACTAACAGAGGGTGTCACAAGAATCACATTAATTCTGGGGGGAGTGCCCCCAGTGACCTCCCATTATGCTCCACTTCTTAAAGATTCTACCACCCACTGCAATAGGGATCAAGCTTCCAACATGTGAACACTTAGAGGACACACTCAAACCATATCCAAACCATAGCTGAGCCACAAAGAAGTCAACATAGAAGAGGCCCTCAGATGAATTCTGGCACTTTCCAAAATGCAGAGGTCAGAGAGATGAGAAACCAACAAAAGAAAGTTGAAGAGGAGCAGCTAGTGTGTTATATGGAAATCTATTGAGGGTGGCATTCTGGGTTAAGAGGAGACAGTGTTTCAGAGAAAAGGGAGTGATGACTAAAAGCAGAACATGCTGGGAATCACTTAAGGTAAGGATGAAACGATTATTATTTTGAACAATGTGGAGGTGACCTTGATAACATCACCTGATTGGAGGTGATTCAAAGAGAATGTTGGAATAAAACTGGATTCAGTGAGTACAGATAAATCATTTGAGGAGTATTACTTTCAGGGAAGAAAAGGAGAAAAAAAAATACCATAACAGAAGGTTAAGACAAAGTTGTCTTGACAATTAGAAAAGTGGTAACATGTCTGTATGTTGATGGGAAAGATATAGTTGGAGGAAAAGATGGGGGATGAGATGAGAGGCTTGCCATGTTAACACCTTTATAAAGAAGACAGGGATGATCAATGCACAGGAAGAAAGCCTTTTCTTCGATGGAAGCACAAAGAGTTGGCCCACATTAATAGGATGGAAAGAAGAGTGAATGAGCTCAGTTGTATGTGGTGGTGTGGATGTGGCAGTGAAATTTAGTTCTTTTGCTTTTTTATTAAAGGAACTTTTTTGGTACTAGGGATTGAATTGAGCCACATCCCACTTTTTGAGATAGAGCCTCACTAAGTTGCTTTGATTTTGAACAAGTTGCTGAGATTGACTTTGAACTTGTGATCTACCTGCCTCAGCCCCCACATCCCAGTCCCTGTCCCTGGGATTACAGGTGTGTGCATGCCACCATGCCCACCTTTTTCAATTAACATGTTATCTGATATATAATATACATGTAAAAAAGTACAAAATCCCAAACGTATGGCACAACATTTTATGAACACAACAGCGTAACTAGTCCCCTAGAGAACAGCACCAGCACCCAAGGTGCCCCTTCTGTGGTGGAAGTTGCATTTTACATCACCTGAAATAGTGAACAAGGGTTCTATTGCTCTACATTCTCACCAGCATTTTTACTTTTCTTCTTTTTTGATAGTAGCTATCGTAATGGGAGTGAGGTGGACGTAAAAACTCTTAAAGATGGTTTTATTGTCCCGGGCTGTGTAATTTTTAACAAGTCTGTAAGATCCATTATCTTTGTTTCTGTAATTAAGTGTCTTTTACCTCTCTTTTGGTTTTGGTACTGGGGACTGAACACAGGACTCATCACGGAGCTACATCCCCATTCCTTTTTTTTGGCAATAGGGTCTTGCTAAATTGCTGAGGCTGGCCTTGAATGATCCTCCTGTCTTCCACATCACTGGGGTCATGAGAGGATAACTTTATTCTTTATCTGAAAAATGGAACAAACTTTTTTCCAAAGTAATAGTTAAGACTACTCAGAAGAATATATGAAATACATATAGCACTTAGTCTCTTATAGAATAGTAATGCTGGCTATTATTTTATATTTATAAAGAAGTCCCATTTCTGTGCAGCCAAATGTTAGCTTTGGGTATTTAAGAATGACACTATAAATAACCTACTTTTCCCCCCATCTGAAAAAAGGGAACTATGTGTAGAATAAAGAACTGTTTAACATTTAAATAGGTAAAAAAAACTATTTTGCCAAATATTACTACCAACTCTTCTCAAAAGGTGACTTTTCATCCCTTTGCAGTTGGTTAAACAAATGTTTAATTACAGATGAAATGGGGTCAACCACAGAATAGAGAACATCAAAATCCTATTCTTACAAAATAATAGAGAGCCAACTCTTTTAAAAATTAAAATAGTTGGTCTTGATTCATCTATAGTCAGCTGCTAAATTCTAGTCACTCAATTACCTGGAGCCTGATTTTTTTTTTTTTTTTTAAGAAATACCCCATTCTTCATTGTATTTTCCTACTTTGACTAACAAGGGAAACTTCGTTCCTTCACATAAACAAAGATATAAAAAAAAAAAAGCCACACATTTTAGTAGGACTTTTAATTTGAAGTCTAATAGTTGGTCAGATGTAGTTCATTTAAAAATGTACGAAACTTGATCAATTTGCCAAGTTCCAAGAAATAATTTAGAAACTAATTTATGTTATTTGGAATAGGTTTTTGAGATCATTTAACTTTTCCAAATCTAATTGTATTTAAGTTTTTCTCATCAATGATTAGTTTTATACTTTTAAAAAAGGGAAGTTTCAGGCTGGGGTCGTGGCTTTAGTAGTAGAGTGCTTGTCTTCCATGGGTGAGGTACTGGGTTCGATCCTCAGTACCACATAAAAATAAACAAAATAAAGGTATTGTGTCCATGTACAACTAAAAAATATTAAAAAAAAAAAAAGAAAAAAAAAGAAAAAAGAAAAAAAAAGAAAAAAGAAAAAAAAAGAAAAAAGAAAAAAAAAGAAGTTTCGGCAGGTGCCATGATGCACATCTGTAATCCCTGCGACTCAGGTGGATGAGAAAGGAGAAACTCAGATTTGAGGCCAACTCAGCAACTTGGTGAGGCATTGAGCAACTTAGTGAGACCCTGTCTCAAACTAAAAAAGAAAAGCTATCAGTGGTAGATACCCCTGGATTCAATCCCCAGTACCAAAAGGAAAAGACCAAAAAAAGGGGATTTTCTTAGTAAAATTCCATTCAGATTTTAGTTTTGCCCCGCTGATGCATCAGATAAAGTTACAACTGCAAAACTAATATGACTTTATTGAAATGACTATATTTTCTAAGTTATTTGTAAGGAATATGGTGCTTTTTAAAAATGTTTGTCTAATAACTTCACAATGTCTATTTGAAACAGTTCCACCACTAATTATTCACATTGAGTTTTAAAATGAGTTTATTAAAGAATGTTCTTAAGAAGGCAACAATTTTTGATTTGTCATTAAAAAAAAGGTATGTTTCTTCATGCTGTATAATAAAGGTAATGTAAGAGAATATAGTTATAAGCTTCTTTTTGCTGGAATTCTCTGATAGTACAGTACAGTGTATGTAGTCATTTATGCAATGCTAGAATAAATTAAAAAAAGTCTCTTCTTTGCTTCTCTTCAAAAAGTGATGAATAATAACAGAAGATGGCCTGAAAAAGTCATTTTTTTTTCTATTCATTCTGTAGTATTGGAGCCAGTATCTAGGAAACAGAGAGAAAGAGTAAATTCAAGAAAGAACTTACTTTTAAATCTAAATATTTTAAGAATACTGATTAAAAAAAAAGAGAACTAATGATGGTGGTACTTTGGGGGCAAGGAGGAGGAGGCTAAGCTGAAGAGGGAAGCTGACAACGGAAGTGCCTTGAAAATGTCAACAATTTTCTTTTTAAGACAGAGAAAAAGACAACACTTTGCTCTCCATGTTTATGCTAGAGAGAAAGGCAAGCTGTACTATATTTGGTTCACATAGCTGTTACATAACCACATGTTTTTCAGGTCCTCTGTCTTCCCAGTGAGTAGCAGATCAAAAACTAGCTATTTTTTTCCCTCTGTTTCTGTATTAGAAACTCAACTTTATTTCAGAAAGCTAACTTTAAGAATAAAATGGACTTACTTTATAGTAGCACCTTATTTATCTGGCATTACTGAAGAACAGCATTTTCTTAATTATTTAAATGTACAGAGTTACCTGTAAATGCCAAACTATATTTTAATTTGGGTAAAAAAAATATTTCTTTTCTGCTGATATACAGCAAAGGGAATACAATCTAAGCTTCTCATAAGTGCTCACTTTTTTATTGTTGTTGAAGATAATTACTACACTTTGCCTTGAGGGAGCTCCTCAGAAGTCACTGTGATAAAATGAGGGTGATTTGCTACTTTTTAACCATTGAAGTTTGGAGAAACAAATAATCTTGCATTTTTAAGCAAGACTAACTCATTCTTAGGACCACCAGACAGAAATGCCTGTGAACAAAACACATACCTATATACATGGATTCTTTGATATTAATTCTTCTCAGATGCCTTTTTTACTTTTTTGGTTCTAAGCTATGGTATTACTTACTATGTTGTTACTCTATTAGTCTACCTTCATGCTGTTCAATAGGATAGCCAATGGCTAGCTATATATGACTATTTACATGTACATTAACTCAAGTTAGCTAATAAAATTAAAATATGAAGCTGCTTATTTGTGCCAATTACATTTTAAATGCTCAACAGCCAAGCAGGGCTATTAGAAAATGGAGACATAGAACATCTTCATCATTAATTCTACTGAGCAGTGCTGGTGTACATCAACTCCTTTTGACAAAGGCCTAGGATTACAAAATTAATTGCCAAATTCCATAGTCAAGTAAAATATGAAAAATTACACATTATCTGAAATGTAGAAACATATTTATCTTGTGATCCAGAAGATAATAAACCAGAAAAATAAAAAAAATAAAATATATCAAATATATAATAACACTGCTCCTCGAAACAAAAGATCTTAATTATCTGATGACTGTATTAAGAGGTCAACTATGTCCTTGGTTCTTAGAATGATTATTCCTAGTTAACCTGAACAGTACAAGTCAATGTAACATTGCTAGTTTCAGAGATTTTCTGACATCCAGAGGCTATTTTTAAAAAACAGGGCTGAAGGTATAATGTTATGCAGCCATCAGATATCAGGTTGAAGAGAACAGTTAACATGTGTGGAAAATGTTAAATTTACAAATGTATCTATAGTGCATACATGCATTATTATAAAAGGAGGTGATGTTATTGATGTTTTTCTTTGATGCGCTTATGTGGATTCTCTACATTTCTTTCCAGTGATTAGGTACTTCTTTTGAAATCTAAAGTATGTAAAATGAAAATCCCAACCCATAACCCAAGAAATGAGGCTATTACTTTCTACATTTCTGTTTTTTTGCTTCTCAACTACCTGTCTTGTACTGAGTGTGGTGGCACATGCCTGTAATACCAGTGACTTGGGAGGCTGAGACATGAGGATTCCAAGTTTGAGGCTAGTCTCAGCAACTTAGTGAGGCTCTAAGCAATTGAGCAAGACCCTGACTCAAAAAAATAAAAAGGGTCGGGTATGTGAATCAGTGGTTAAAAACTCCTGGGTTATATCCCTAGTACCAAAATAAAAACAAATACATATATAAAAAAAATAAAAATGCCCCCATTTTTGGAGAGTGCTAGTCTTTTCTATTTAATTTCAGGAACAGTTAGTTGCTTTATTTTTTATTTTTTGAGTGTTGAGATTTATTAATAGTTGGGGGGCCCTGACATAACAAAAATATTACAAAAAAACCCCCAAACCTATTTTTGATTAACATTAAGCACATGTTAACAAACATCATAAAATGTATGTCCATTTCATGGACAAAAGTTTTCCTTGATAGACTGAGAATTCATTGAAGACAATATGATTTACTAGTCAGTCTACACCCTACCTTGATTATGTAAACATTATTCTTCTAAAAATTTGCATACTTGTTTATGCAATTTTTTTTCATTTTTAAAATTTGTTCTTTTTAGATATACATGACAGTAGTATATTTTGACATACATACATGGAGCAGCTAAGTGCTTTAAACACAAATGATTATAAGTATGTACATATTTAAAATACAATTAGCAAAAAGGAAATACGTAATCATAGAACAGAGAGCAGAGATATACAGCTTCTGAAATATTTAAGAATCAGAACAAGTACATAGGTCTGCAGTGGAACATTTACTTGCATAGACAAACAGATAAGAGGAATGGATTTATCATTATAGCTACAAGGTTCTTAATGTGCTTTAAATAACCAACAAAGTGTATGGTTATCTAGCAACATAGAAACCCTAGGACAAATTGTCAACATTAAATAACACATCCTTAAAGAGAAAGGTGGTTTTGCAAACCTGATAATTACTTAAAATTTGTAACTGAAGTGAAGAAGAAAAACTTAATAATTTGTTTCTTTTTCCTTAATCTGTGTAAGTAGTCTGTGTCATGTGAAATGTATACACACACCTAAAATCAGTAAGAGGACTGAGATCTGGAATCCAGAATCTAACTGAGACAGAAGCCAGGTCTTTTAACTGGGAGTTGATTAGTTTGCTGTTTTCCCTTATAAACTTTTTGAGTATATGAAGATTGTCTAAAGACTCATAAAAACAAGATTTCAAATAGCAATTAGTTAAACACTTACTTTTACCATCACAGGCTACAATTTTCACTTTATCCACTTTAATAAGTTCTGTCACCTCTCTGAATTCAACATCATTCAATACAAAAGTCCACACATTATCGCAGAATCTGTATGTATTTAGAGAGCCCTTTAAAACAAAACACACAGGGAAGTGTCATTTTTTTCCCTTCATATTTTTCTCCAAAGCAATTTAAGAGAACTTAGCTACTAAGAACATAATATGTTTAATGCTTAGCTGCTTAAGATTTTCCTTAATTTTAAACCTATCTATCTAAAAAACAAGTAAATGAAAGGAAAACCTAGATAAATTTGCTAAGAGTTAAAAATCATTTTAATTGGACTATTTCTGGCACTATAAAAAGGTCTGCAAATTACCTGAAATGTAAATAAGTGGTATGAAAATCTAAATTTGTATTTGTACTGCCCTCACGTGGCTAAATTATGAAAGTCCATGTGAGTTTTTTGGTAAACATTTTTTAAAACCTATTTTACTGTGTATATTAATTCTTCTAATTTGTACAAAAGCAAGGATTTCTTAGAGACACTAAATAAATTTTAATCCTGTGACTTAGCTCATATATGTATCACTGTATTAGCCACTATGAATTCAACATTGTCTTATGCAACTGATACTCTACAAAGTTTTTTTGTCTCGTAAAGGTATACCTGAATATTAAAAAAAGAAAAACAACAACATTTCTTATAGAGTATGGTCAAACTGCAATAGACATCAAACATGCCTGTAATCCCAGTGGCTAGGGAGGCTAAGGCAGGAGAATCATGAGTTCAAAGCAAGCCTCAGCAAAGGCCAGAAGCTAATCAACTGTCTCTAAATAAAATACAAAACAAGGCTGGGGATATGGTTCAGTAGTCGAGTACCCCTGAGTTCAATGCTCAGTACCATAAACAAAACAAAAATCACCCCCACCCAACCCTGATGTATACAGACATACACACCCGTTAAAATTTAGTATGAAACAAGACACTTAAATTCCTAAAATCTTTAGTTCAGGAAAAGTATTAAATATAAAAAATGTTCTTTGAGGTATTATTTTTAATAGCTGGATTCAATTTAAAATGTGTTATGTATGAAGTGAAAATGGTCAATGAAACAGTGATGGCTGTGAGTGAACTAGTTAAGAAATTAAATAAATCTGAATAATCACTGTTACTACACTCTGCTGGAGCTCTGAGATTATAATGATAAGCACTGGTCCCTGCCATCAGTGAGTTTAGCAGGGAGATCATTAAAACAAATATATAGTGTAACAGTGCTATGAAAGAGTAAGTTACTGGGTATGATGGGAGCAAAGCAGAGATGCTCAAGAGTATGGAAGACACAGGGCAGAGAAAGTTTCTCACAAAGTAGAGGGTAAGTTGAATCTTGAATGAGTAAGAGCTACTGAGGAGAGGTGGGGAAATGGAAAGAAGATTGACACTTGGAATGAGGTGGGAGATTCCAGAAAACAATAGTTTAGGAGATACTAAAGGAAAGGAGACCATGAAGATCACTTAAATAAAGCCTTTGCTCTATTCCAATTTTGCTTTCTCGTTGCTTTGAGGTCAATGAAGGACTCGAAGAGGATATGATTAAATCTTTTTGGCCATGACAAGAATGGGTTGAGGGGAATATAGCTGGAGGCCAGAAGACTAGAAGCCAATGCCTCTTAGAGGCAGCTGAATCAGAGAGGTAAAAGTAGCCTTACTACAGTAGTATCAGGTGGGACCAAAAGAAATGGAGAAATTTTGAAAGGTAGAACTGACAGAACTCAACAACTATGGATATGATGGAGGGACATAAATCTACGGTAATTCCCAAGTTTCTGCCTTGAGCAATTCACAGAAAAAGCCAGTTTGGTAGGAAAGTTAAATTTGGAACTTACTGAGTTTGAAACTAACTTATTGATGTTCAGCAAGGGGACATTAAGGGGCAGCAAGAGACAGTAAAGAAGCATGAGCATATCAATTTTACTAAGACCACATGACTAGATGAGATCATTCAAGGACAGTATTTGGAGGTCGTATGTAATACTGAGGAATACCTATTATTGTGACGACCGGAAGAAAACTACAAAGAAATCTGAAAGAAAGAGGGTAGGGAATAGAAGAAAGTGTAAGAAAGTAAAAATTCTAGGAAGTATAGGTTTCAAAAAAACAAAAACAAAACAAAATAATCAATGGTTATCACAAAGTATGTTATTAAATTTAGGAAAAAAAAACTCATCAAGAGCAGTTTCAGTGGGGGTGGTAAAAAATGGATGGAAAATCATTTATGACATAATATAAGGTAAAAGTCATCGATGGGTATGGCAGTGCATACCTATAATCCTAGCAACTCAGGAGGTTGAGACAGGAGCATTGTGAGTTCCAGGCTAGCCTTAAGCAACTTAGTGAGATCCTGTCTCAAAATAAAAAATAAAAGGGAGGGTTGGGGATATAGCTCAGTGGTAAAGAGCCCCTGGGTTTGATCCCCAGTACCAAAAAAAAAAAGTAAATGTGACAAAATATATCTAAGTTGGCTGTGTCAATAACTTGAACAAAGCATATTACTAGGATTTAAAATTAATATATGAATACTCATTTTCAAATATAAACAGAATTTTAAATGTAGTGTAGAATGAAAAACTTAGATAATTATATGTTGAAATTTCTATTAGTTGTAATATAAATACACATACTTCCTTTGGTTTGATAAAGTAAAATGTTATAGAACTTGATGGTGAAACAATTTTATTACATGCTCTCCTATAATTAGATTAAAATAACACAATTAAGCTAGCATATTAACTAGATAACCTTTGAACCAATAAGTGTTTTAAAAAACTTCAACAGCCAGGAGTGGCTATAATCCCAGCAGCTCAGGAGACTGAGGCAAGAGGATCATAAGTTCAAAGCCCACCCCAGCAACTTAGTGACTCTAAGCAACTTAGCGAGACCCTGTCTCAAAAAATAAAAAAGGGGCTTGGGATGTAGTTCAGTGGTTAATCAATCATCCCTAAGTTCAATCATTGGTACCAACCAAATAAAACCAAAACAAACCAAACAAAAGTCCCCAAAATTTAAAACTTAAGCCAGGTACGGTGATGCATGCCTGTAATCCCAACAACTCAGAAAGCTGGGGCAGGAGGATTGCCAAGTTCAAGCCATCTTCAGCAACTCAGCAGGGCCTTCAGTAACTCAGTGAGACTTTGTCTCAAAATAAAAAATAAAAAATACTGAGGATGTGGCTCAGTGGTTAAACACCTCCTGTGTTCAATCCCCAGTGCCAAAACAAAACAAAACAAAAAAACACAACAAAAAACAAACCCATAAGATTAGGTAACATAATGTAATTTTTTTAGAATAATTTGGTGAACTAGAATCCCTAACATGAAATAACCTTTACTGCATAGAATTTTAAATATTTTTCTTTTTCATTGTTTTTGAGAATCAATCTATTTAGTATCTCAAGTATAGTATAAAAACTAAAATATTAAATTCATTCTTTATATTAAAAATATTACATCTATAAAATATTTGGCTTTGGTCAAATAATTTTAGCAGTCATTCAGCCAAATTGTACCCTCAATGCATCTCTAATAAATACATTTAAAAAACCACAAAGACACGCATACACAAATGTGTATGTTTTACATATGTAAGTGTGCGCGTGCGCGAGCGCATACACACACACACACACACACACACACACATATACACACAAATTAAAATAACATTTTAAAAGTTACCTAATACATGTTTAATCATTAGAGAAACATCAAAGAACAGGTAAAAGGAAACTGTCAGTGTTAAAAGATTACTTTTCTTGACCATTAAATCTTTTAATTTTGTATAATTGCTGATTGTTTTTTTCTTCCAGTGCTGGGGGATTGAACCCAGGCCTCCCAAGTCCTATCCCCAGCTCTTCATTGCTGTTTGAAGCTCAGTACTATGTTTAAGTGATCACTACCTGTATCTGTGGTCATACAATCCTCACATGCACACAATGACTTTTAAAAAATCCTAGTTATATATACTAGATCAATGTGAATTTTCTCTATGAATAATTAATCCAGTTCAAGTTCATATATTTTGATGTTTTTACTACACACTGAAGGGTTATTTTTCCTATAACATCCTACACAGTGATCTCACTTATGTGGAATTCAGATAGGATTTATAACAAAAAAAATTAACATTCTACATAAGATTATTCTTTTAATCGGTTCCTAATCTTCTTGCTAGGCCAGCAACAAAATCATAAATAAAAAAATTTAAATGTAATCAAGCAATGTGTTTTTGAAAATTAGATATTACTAATACATTATACCTATTCTCTTTGTTATATACTACACCAAGCTAAACAGAATGTTATTTGAGAATATTCTGGACTTAAAAAAAGAGATTAATTCTGTTGTATCTTAGGAAGGAGGCAGGGGTAAAGGGTAGGATGATGAAACCTGAGTTACAACAGAAGCAGTGGGGGGGGGGGCGGGAGAAGGAAAGGAAGGCAGGCAGGAAGGAAAATTAAGTCCTGGTAAAGACTGAATAGTTAAATCTTTTAGAAATTGAGAAATTTACAAAATTCCATGAAAGAGAAATATAAGTATCATAATACCTGTAAATTTATCTAAAGAGATCTAAACTAGAAATCTACTCTAATGCAGCTAAAACACCATTTAGTCCTTGTGAATCCTATGGTCTCTGATAAGTTGTCTACCATATTTTCTACATGGGTAAAAGTTTACAGATTAACATGGATCAACTCAGAAATACAGGGTCAGGTTTCAAATGGCAAACTAGGCAGATTTCTACATGTGGTTCTATAAACAAAAACTAACTTTGCCAGAATTATTACTGTTAAATATATTTTATAGTCTCAAAGACATAAAAATGACCCATAGATGCTTTTATATATGTCTTTTATTCCAGTTAGTTTTTAGGCATATAAAATTGATGAAAAGTAAATGCAGATTTCATCTCTTTACCAAAATTTAAGTTAAATGGGTTTTGTCTGTCTTGTTTATCTCTGTATTACCAGTATCTAGAACAATGTCTGGACCGGAACTCAAAATTTTTTTTCTATCATCAACAAAGACAAAATACCCCCAAATCTTTGGGGTTCTCTTAAATGTAAGGTAGCCCATAAATTCTTTTCATATATTCTAATTCTATATTAGCATTATGTCCTATAACACAATACAAGCATATACATATGTTAACTTTAACAGGATAACAACCAAACATTATACATTATAATATTTTAGGACTCCACTAATATCATAATGTGGTAAGACTATTTCTGTTATACCATACCTTCCAACCGGCAGGATTTTATTATAAAATCATCACAAAATAGAGAATTTGTTCCGCTTTGCATGACTCTTGCAAGTATAAATGATAAATGAGACTAAGCTACCAGAATAAATGGTTATCTACCATTATTTCAGGTTTTTATAAGCCGAGTCATCTAAGAGTAGGTGGGAGGCAACACAAAGTTACTAGGAATAACTGTACAATTTCCTAAAATAGGTGAAGGCCAGAGTTTGAAAAACAACTGAATCGTAGGGATTATTACACTACTTACCTTCAATTTTTAATTTAATTTTTGCAGGCATTTGAAATCTCAGTAATTCTTCAGGGCAGGTACCAAATATCCAGCTGACTTGTGCAACAATGGTAAAAAATCTAAAGACAACTCTCTCTCTCTTACATTAAGTGGATAAACTTAGTATAGAGCTGATTTAAAAAAATTTAGTTATAACAAAACAAGTTCTAAAACTTGATTAGTCATCTCCCCCTCTTATGATTAATTATCATGTAGGGGGTCTCAAAATATCCCTTGATCAGGCCTCTAGATTTAGGAAAATATCCTTACCCTGAAATTGACTCTGTTCCTGACCCTCTGAGCCAATGCTGAATTTATAGCCTTATCAAACTGAAGAAGAACTTGAAGGGCAAGTTGCGGGGTGATCTGTTGAGACTGAGAGAAAATAAAGGTCACAAATCCTTGTAGGGAAGAACATTAAAGACAAAATAACATACAAATTATCACCTAAAATTTAATTAAGGCTATCCAGAGCTTCTGAACTAGAATCCTTTATTCTCATTTACCATAATTGACAATGAAGAAGCAAAGCCTTTTACACTATCTTGACAAAATAATTTTGAAAAGGAAACATGCAGTAATTTTACAAAGCCAGAATAGAACTTTCACACACACACACACACACAGATTAAATCTTACTGAAGACCATTTAATATCTAAACAAATGGAAATATTTGATATGTTTTTAGTTGGGTTGTTTAAATAAGAAAACTTCTAAAATTGAAATATAAATTCAAAATTCCAATTTAAATCTCAAAAGATAATTAAATTACATAAAAATTAAAACCAGAGAGAATAAGCCTTTATTCTAAATAAAAAGGAGTAAATCATCAATTTTAATTTTTAACAAAATATTCTGAAATATGTTCAACCACACCATTTCATCATTGTATTTCTGTTCTACTGTCAGTATAACAAACAGGAATTTAAGGCTGTTCATCTGTCAGTGACATGCTAAATAGTCCAAGTTTTACCTCATATTTCTTTGCCTGGGATAAGGGATATGACAAAAATTATTACAGCTAGAAATGAAACTGAATTGACTTTTCTGTTTCCCACCTGTATGAGCTCATCTAGGCTCTCCTGAAGACTGTTTCCCAAAGTGGTATTTCTGTATAACTGATATGCCATGGCTTATGAAGAAGAAACTGCTTTTTCTTCAGGTTTGCATTGATGTCCTAAAAGTTTAATATAAAATCACTTAAAAAGATCATACTGTAACATTATAAATTACTTATTCAATAGTCTACTTCATATATTCTAATATAAAACCACAGAACTCATAATTACAAATTATAATTTTAGAATTTTAAGGAGCAGTTTTTTTTCTAGTTATTTTTCTATGATTTTGAAATGACATTTACATCCTTTGAATACAGTATAGATATATTCATTTATTAAAATGTGTCTTTATGGTTTCATTCAAAACTTGGCCTTCTAAATCTAGACTTTTTCATGTACCATCCATTCTACTTGTAATCAAGTTATTGATCTAGACATTCTTCAGTGCACCTTTGCATGCCTGCCTCTTTATTTTCCTGCTTTCTTAAAATTCAATAATTATAGAGTGCCTACCAAGAGAATGGTACTGTGATAGAAACCAGGGACAGAAAGATGAATAAAGACATACTCCCACTCCTCAAATCTTAAACCCTAGAGAGGGTAACAAACACTCTTAGAGAGGGTAATAGGAATACAAAAAGGTTAAATCCAGTATAAAATAAGAACCCTGATAGAGATATACACAGCATACTATGGAGGTTGCCTGTTGACTGAGTTGACTCAGAAATTTCCCCATTCAAGCCAGACTTTAGCAGAACAAAGGAGGAAAATCATCATATAATGAGAGGACAGAAAAGCCACAGAAGTATAAAACAGTAAGGTTTGTGGTGAACTTATTATTATTATTAGTGCATAAAAACGAACATCAAGTAGGAGGAGATGAGGCTAAAACAGAGGGCACAACGACTTTCTTTGTAAAAGTGGTACAGGCAGTGAGAATCCCAGAAGCATTTTAGGTAGGAGAGATCAGACAAGTTGGCTCAAGGTGAGATTAGAAACAGATGAGGGATGGGGACTCAAAAAGGGTGGCAGTAGTACAGACTCAATAAGTACTGAATTTCTACTACATGTCAGGTGTAAGATCCCTGACCTCACAACACTTGCAGGCTACAAATGGACAGGAGATATATATTCAAGGAGTAGTTATCAGATAAAACTCAGCAAAACTAATAGTCAGCCTTCAGTCACATATTTTTTCAGCATTTGATATAATGGATATTTATATTTTCTTGAGACATTCTTTGACTTTTGGCACACCACTCTGAGTTCTTTTCTCCTACCCACTTCACTGCTTATTACAATTCTTGTTTCCTTTTGCAGATTCCTCCTCAGCTCCCTATTCCACCTACTTAACTGCCCTAGACTCCTTGGTTCTCTATATGCTTTTTAATTTATCTATTTGTTGATGATCCCCACATTTCTATCTCCAGCTAATTTCTCCTCTTGAACTCACATATAAAACTATCTACTTGAAATTGAATAAAAAAGTCAAGTAGATGGCTCAAATTAAATTTTCCAAAAACCAAATCCCTAAAACTACCCTTCTAAACTGGCTGTTTGTAGTGTTGCCCATCTCAGCAATTGGTAAACCTAGTCTTCCAGTAAGACAATTCAAAAACCTTACAGTCAACTTCTTTCTCTCTTTTATCATCTTTAATGCTATCACCCTAAGTCACAATACTGTCAAAAAAATTAATGCAATAGTCCAATATGTGGTCTCTTTGTTTCTCTCCCCGCCTATGCCATCAACATCAAGTCCATAGCAGCCACACTGAAACTTTAAAACGTGGCAAATTAAATCACTCATCTATTCAAAACCACCAATAGCAGTAAAAACCACCATGTCCTTCCTATAGTTTGCATGGTCTATGTGATATGCCTCCTTCACTACCCTCCTGCCCTTATCTTCTTCTACTCATCCCCTCTTACTCTGCTCTGGTCATACTGGTCCCTGCTGTTCTTTGACAAGGCAAGCAGTTGTTGCTTGAAGGCCTTTGCCCTGGCTGTTCTTTTGGTTGTGAATTTTCTTCCCAGACATCTATGTAGTTCACTCCTACAAGTTATTCAGATTGGTGTTCCAATGTCACCTAATTAGAAAGGCCTTCTGTGATCAAGGAATTACCTTCCTTCCTTCCTTCTTGTACTGCTTTATTTGTAATCATGTCAATAACTAAAGCTGACATACATATACTTATTCTGTCTCCATTTAGTATACTGGATGATCCATGAAGGTAGGGACTTTATATATTTACCACTTAGAACAATGTATTTAGTATGTACTAAAAAGTATTTGAGTGAATAATGGTGGCATGTCAAAGTACTAATATCAAATATCAGAAATTTATCCAAAGTACTAATATCAAATATCAGAAATTTATCTAAGGGCCTCACACATGCTACTAAGGAAACTAAAGCGGTGAAAATTTTGACACTCTTACATCCACATCTTCCTACCTACCAACATCTGCACTTATATTCTTTGTGTCCCTGTCTGGTCTGTCATTAGCTACCTAAATTCAACCCTTTTACTTTTGAATCAGTTCCTATCCTTTTAATACACTTGAGAATACTGTTCTAATAATTCAGTTGTTCTTTGTTTCCCTCACCACCAACATTCTTTCTATGTTCATTTCCATCAGCAAATAAACTGTCTTGGGGGAAAATAAAAAACCCAAACCAAACAAACCTAACTTACTTCCCCTGCCAGTTACTCTATTTCTCTACTTCCTCTTTACTGGAAAACTCCTTAGAGTTGTCTGTACTCACTAACTCCCATTTCTTTTATTCTCCTTTTCTCTTCAGTTCACAGCCAGTAGGCTTTTGCCTCTGATACTCTAATGAAACAGATGGTGAAGGTTATCACTGGCATTGCTAATCCTCACAGAATTAGAGCATTTGACACAGCTGATTACTCCCTCCTTGATATTAAAGGACCTTTGTTTGGCTTCTGGGACACCAGTTTATGGATTGTCATGTTAACTCACTGGTTTACCCTTCTTGTTTGTTGGTTGATCCTCTTCTCTCTGAATTTTTAATGTGACAAGACACAATTTTCCATTTCTGCTTACTATCTACACCTATTCCTTAGTAATATCTTTTGTTTTTATGGTTTTAAATACCACTTCTGATCATTCCCAAACATATCTACCAGCATAAAAACTTCTCACCAGTGGATTTAGGTGCATACTCAACACATCTACTTGTCTTTCCCATCTCATAACTCCTTACTTTTATGGTCTTAGACAAAACCTATGAAATGTTCCATATCCAAATCCTCAAAAATCCACGAAGCTTTATCTTAAAAATGCATTAAAAAATCAAACCATTTCTTACCATCTCCACTATTATCACCCTGATCTGAGCCACTATTATAGTCATTTGGATCTCTGATTCCCTGCACTCTATTCCTAACTCACAGGTAGGTGATGTTTTAAAAATACCAGTTAGAATATGTCTCTTTTCTTTTTTTACATATATATTTATTTTAGTTGTAAATGGACCTTTATTTTATTTATATGTGGTGCTGAAACTCGAACCCAGGGCCTCACACATGCTAGGCAAGTGCTCTACCACTGATCCACAACCCCAGCCCCACAATGTCTCTTTTCTATTAAAGACCTCCCACAGCTTCCAAGGGCCCTTACAATAATTTGGTTATCTATTATCTCCCTGTCTTTATCAACTATTCATCTTCACCTTGTTTATCCCTCTCCAAACAATAGCTTCATTTCAATTCCTTGAGCATGACAGGTATGTTCCTGAAAGCATCTTTGATGGCTGTTCTTTCTGCCTAGAATACTCTTCCCCACATAGACACTTGGCCAATTCTCTCCAAACCCCTCGACTTTTCTCAAAAAGCACCTACTCAATAAGGCCGAAACTGACCATCATACTTAAAAGACTAATTCCCAGAGGCATTCTAAAACTTCCCCCAGGCCCTTTCTTGCTCAATTTTCATGACTTTCTGAAAGTTTAAATTAATATTACTCAATGCATATTCACTTTCTGCATCCAACTGTATGTAAATTTCATCAGGGCACAGATTGTTTTGTTCTCTGAAGTAAACTGGGCATCTTGAACAGTATCTCACATATTATGGGAGCCAAATAAAATATATGTTCAATAAATAAAAGAAAGTAAACTTCAGTAAATATAACGTGTGAAGGGAAAAAGTCCCAAAAGGAGATAAAAATTTTCAAACTATGAGTACAGAATTTTTGTCACACCCCATTTTATGGCTGAGAATTAACTAGAAAACAATTATCAAGTGTTTAAGCATTTGTTACATTATTTGTTTTAATGATCTTAGATTCTAAAAATTCCTAGTGTTCAAATCCTTGAAATGTGGTATGAGCTACAGAAATTTAGTACTCCCTTCTCATTTTGTAGTTTAGAAAATTAGAAGTCTTCAAATTCGAACAATCAGTTTGAGACCTTCTTGACTAAACCATCCAGTTAAAATTGGTTCCTTTGTCAGAGTTCGCAAGAGGAAAGTTGGAAGGCAGACCTCACGCGACGAAACACAGTAAGGAGACTCTTAAAGAATGCTTCTCGAAATTCGGCAAAACCCACACGCCGCTGACCTGGACGCTTTAAGACTTAACTCAGTCGGCTAAAAACAGGGTGCTGAGCTGACCACCACCCCAGGTCCGTTTAGCTGGCATCAAGGTGGGGTGGCGTGCTGCCGCCTCTCCCTCTTCTCTGGCACCAGCCGCGGAGTTAGTAAGGAGCCGCTCCGGGCCCCGGGAACCACGAAACCTCCAAGTGACCCTTGGAGACCACCCAACCAACCGTAGCCTGTTGTGGGGGCGACAGAGGGCGCGGCTCAGGCTTCCCCTTGCTAACCCAACCCAGCCCACCCACTACCTGCGGGCAAGGCGCTTCCAGCTGGGGAACGCACAGAAGCGGCGCCGCCAGAAGCCTGGTTGGAGGTGCCCACTGCGCTGACCACCTCTTCAGACGCCGCAGAAACCGCAGAGCTGGGCCGACGACCCGGAAGCGATCGCGGAACCGGAAGTGCATAGGGCGCTAGGGACCGCCCACCCCGGCTCAGCGCGCCGCTCAAACTTTGTGAAATGATGGGAGTACTGAGATTAGGGCTGGGCTTTCAAACCCTGCAGCGGCGGTGAATCTACCATTTGAGCAGTTCACCAGGTGTACGAATTAGTTCATAAGATAATTTTTAAATAAGAATCTCCACTATTAGATGCGATATTTAAAAAATGTAGGGCACTTCCATTTTACGTCTGGGTTATGTTCAGTGTAATACTGTTGAAGACTTTGAAATACTAAATTGGAGACTAATTCTGAAGATTATATCAGGGCGTCTTTTAACTATTCAATATAGGGCGGCAATTAATCTAAACCGGCAAGATTTTAGTTTGTGATTAAGAATTTTAATTTGGGAGACACTATTTAAAATTTGTGACTAATATGCATGTCAAATACTCCAAAATTTCAAGTCCGCGTAATAATACCAAATTCCTTTAGGTGTCCATCAGGGCGTATCAAATCCTAATTGCATTAAGCTTAGCAGTTATGTGCACAGCAAATTGCCAGTAAGTGGCTGAGTTGATGAAGGAGATAAAGTTCAAAAACAAGCGCGACAAACTGGAACCTCTGAACAGGTTTATTATTTTTTTATTTATGCCATTTTCATTCCCACAACAAAGCTGTTCTGTCTCATCTTTGTATTCCCTATTAATTAAAGTAATTCTAAATGATCAAACGCAAAATTTAATTATAGTTTAAATGTTAAAGCTGGTTGAATTTTTCACTCCCAAAAGAATAGGAAGTACCCAGACTACATAAAGAAGAGTATCTGAAAATTAGATATTTAAGTGAAAAAAATGGTAGCATAATGAAAGAGAAAAACAAATTCATTCCAATTAATTTATTTAAATTCATGCATGTTGCAAAAATATGTGCAACATATCAGGACACAAGTTGTTGTACTCCTAACAAGTCAAAGGAAAAAAAAAATATTACATCTTCTTAGCAAATCACGACCGAGTTATTTCTCACCTGAAACACATCAACAATTTGCACATACACCTCAGAACTGAATTTCTCACACTGTGAAATGACAGTACTAAGCTAGTCAACATCATCCTGGGCTGGGGATAAGCTCATTGGTAGTGTGCTCTTCCAGCATGCACAAACCCTGGGTTCAAACCCCAGCACCACCACACACACACACACACACACACACACACAAAAAAAAAAAAAAAAAAAAAATGAGATCATGATCTTAATAGTGAAAAGGTCACATTATATTGTGAACTTGTGGTAATTAAAAATATTTTTGAACTATATCAAAGTCAATTAGTATCTAACAAACTGAATCATTCCAATGAATATAATGAGTGCCCCAAGGACTTTGCAAATCAGTGACTCTGAAACACCATTACTTACTAGCTAAGTTTATGTAAACAATTAAGCAACTGTTAAGTCGATATTCAAAAAGTGCAGAGTAGCAGCTGGTAATTATTTTTCAAGTTCCTTCTTTGTCAAACTGTGAAAATGCAGAAAAATACTGATGCAAACATTTTAATCATTTGTAGAATGTAAGATAGTTATCTGAAGCATAAAGGCATGTCACACTCTAGTTATGTGAAAGCAATGAACTCTTTTGATTTTCACCTGGTGCTTAATTTGTTGTTCATTTTTCATTTAGTTCTCAAAAAAAATATATAATTGCAACAAAGCTGTCCTTTCAAATTTTAGTCACTCCTTGCTATTCAACAAACTATTTTCAATTACCATTTAGGACTTTAAAGAAGTTACATTACTAGGCCTCCCCAGTGATCTGATTTTAAATTCATTCAGAATCTCAGGAAGGGGAGTTCCCCCAGGTAATTCTTTTGTACTAATTTAGAATATCCAGTAGATAGTACCTCACTTTTCTCCCCAGTTAGCCTTCTCATGCAACTAAGTTCTCCACACTTTCTCCTAGCAACTCAAACTGCACCATTCCCATTCCCTATGATAAGATAAACTCTTCTGGGATAGAACTGTGGCTCAGTGATACAGCGCTTGCCTAACATGTCTGAGGCACCGGGTTCGATCCTCAGCACCACATAAAATAGATAAATAAATAAATAAAATAAAGTTAAAAAAATTAGGAAAAAAACCTCTCCTATTGCAAAACAGGCCTTTTAAGTACATTAATTCATTTACTCCATTCCTGAGATTTATTTGTAATCCATTTTTCAAGTACATGGGGAAAAAGGCATGAAAACAAAATGGAATGGTGTAGCCAATCTCTAGTGTCATCCTATCCCGGCCTGCAATCTGATTGAGCAATGTTAATAATTTTCTATTTAGCATACAGGAAAGGGAAGGCTGAAGGTACTGTGTCATCTTACATACAATATTACTAACCTCATCAAGAAACTGGCTTGTTGTACTAGTTAAGTTCTAATGCTAATTTAACTATCAACTGAAGAAATTTAAAAAGCCACTTTTACATTAAATCAAACACATTTCCAAATTCTCTGAGCACTCATATAAACAGCTAATACTGTTTAATAAAGAAGTCTATTAAGAGACAAACTCTTTACCTTTTTTAATTCTGGAATTGCAGTTGATGAAATTCTAGCTATATTTATTTGTTAACCAGATTTCAGTATTCAGTGCAGTGTGATGTCCCTTATGGAAAACTAAGGTTTATCAAATTTAAAACCAGAAATAATGGTTCTAAACTTTAATTTGAGCACTCTACTTACTAAGCCAGGATTCAAACTTGCTTCTATATGAAAAGAAAAAGCAGAGGAAAATATGAATTCTATTTGTAGGTTTTACCAGCTTTATCCTCCTTCAATCTAGTCTTGTTCATACATTGTGCATAGCCCATAGGTTTTCTGCTGGATACAAATAATCAGCTGCCATATATATAGTACTTTCCTTAGGAGAGACACATTCAAGGCATCTCCGATAACAGCTAAATCTTTATTCCTTTATAAAGGTTTCCCTTCTTTTCAATAACACTGGTAGACTCTATTAGAATCCTATTTCATTTTTCTTCCTAACCCCTTGAGTTAAACTATTAAAAGCTTAAATGTAGGGTTGGTATCATGTCTCTCCTTGGTGCTTGCTTAGTACTATAATCAAAGCAGAATAGAGGATCAAATTACCTCATACTTTTTTAAGAGAAACTTTTGGTTAAAAAGGTGTACTTAGAGGGGCTGGAGATGTGGCTCAGCGGTAGCGCGCTCGCCTGGCATGCGTGCGGCCCGGGTTCGATCCTCAGCACCACATACCAACAAAGGTGTTGTGTCCGCCCAGAACTAAAAAATAAATATTAAAAATTCTCTCTCTCTCTCTCCTCTCTCACTCTCTCTTTAAAAAAAAAAAAAAAAAAGGTGTACTTAGAGCCAAAGCCAGTGACAGAATATTCAAACCAGTTAAGTTAGTTCCATGACCTTGGCAGAAAGTTAATAAATTATAAGTACTTTCATATCAATCAGCAATGGAAATTAAAATCAAATATGGAAAAATGTCATTGTTCTTTCTGAATTTTAATATTCTGACAGCAAATAGGCTACTTCTGTTGTTAAAAAAAATTGAAACAGACCATTTTGCAACAATATATATTTAGGAACAATTTTTGCAAAAATAAGTTAATAAACACAATAAAAGAATTGAGTGAAAATTATTGTGTATTTTTGAAACTGAAGAGCCAAATACTTAATGTGGTGCAAAACCATCTATTAAAAAGCCCAGTCCACTTTGAGACACACAGATGAAAGACTACTTAAAATTGTCTACAAGTGTTATCTAACCACAATTAAATCCAACATCTTTATTCATAATCCCCAAATTCTGAAGGAATGCCTGAATAGTTATTGTCAGTTTATTTCTTCAATACAAAGTGTTTCTAAGATTTCAGCAAGAATAATGGTTTTGGCTTAATTCATTGTAATGACATTAATAAAGGATCTGTCTAGAGCTGCTGGATCCCAGTCAAAAGGCTGTTGAAGAATGCTTCATCCAAGGAATCCTCTAGCATCTCCCATAACTGGACTTAAGTCAGCATGCCAAGTTTAGGACTGATGAGGACAAAAAGTAAAGGAAAATCCCCTTTTATAGCAGACACTTTATATTAAGAAAATGACAATGGTAAAGCCATGATTGTATGATCAGTACAGAAGAGAATAAATCTTAAAAAGCTAAGCACAAATCGACTTCAATTTTGCTACTCTACCCTTCTCTTTTTGTAAAATAGCTTACAGGACATGCTGGACAGCATGACCTTTAAATATGGAGAATATTAAATTTACTAAGTATATGTCACTCAAGTTTATGAAAATTCTGGACAAACCTGTTGTTTTAGAATGATTCTGTGGTTAATTAAGCTCTGTTTGGAGGCACAAATACAATTTATTTCAATATAATAGTACTTACCAAATGTAACAAGGAGTTTACATACTTATCAAATATTTCATCCCAAACAGCGCAATATAATGATGCTCTAAGACATACAAAATTAACTTAATTTACAGTATTATTGTCTATTATTGTCAAACTCGATTCAACAGAAACTTGAAAGTACATCATACTTGACTAGGTCAAACTACTACTGAGTTCAAATAATTGATATGGAAGTATTTTGGTAAAGTGCCCACAGTGAGAGCAGTTTAAAAAGCAGCCCCTGTTTCTACAGAAATTGTGACAGTGAATACTCATCACATTCTCTGCAATATTACAAAGCACTCACACGAATTCTGGGGAGTGATACCCTGGACACACAGCTTATTTCACATTAGTGAACAAATCCAAAAATTTTTATAACAATTCTGACTTTGGGCCAGAAGATAAAATATCCCATATTTACATATGTACAAACCCTAACTTCTAACCTATTAGTTCTAAAAATGGCTTTTTTACTTGTTTTCAGAGGAAAAAGTGTACAATGCACTTGTATTTGTGCTTCTGAATTAAGGAACAATATACATTAAGTGGAAAAAAAAAAGCTTGGGATGGTACTATCTACTTAAATTATGTACATGATCTTTGGATATTTGAGAGAATCAGTTTAACTGACCCTTGCCTTAGAGCAACTTAATTTTCTAAAGTTACCCAGGAAATGTATTCAACCATTTACAAAATCAAAACATCTAACGTGTACTTTATAAAATCATGATCTTATTTACCTGCCTATTCTTCTACAAGATAGGTATACATTAAAAAATTTTGCTCAAAAACATAAAAATATATATTATTTCTTTGACATTTAGGCATATAAATATTTTACTGAAGATGCATCATCACTCAATAAACAAATGCAAAAACTGCTTTATAAAGTGTAGTTCTCTGCTAATTAGCAATATAAAATACAAAATGATTACAATATAATTAACCATTAAAGAGCTAAATTCGAGAGATTTGCAAACCAATACAGCAGTGAATAGCCCCTTGTACAAAAGTCCATTAAGAAAAAGTCAATTTTGTAACAGATTACATAAAAATGCAAGCCAATAAATGCATTATAAATGCAAAAGAGAGCATTGCTTCATCAGCACATTCTTCAGTCTTGTTTGAACTAGATGCCAAACTTACTGTTCACTTTTTGGTTCATCTTGTTTTCCATTAAGTTCTTGATCAACTCTGTTCAACAAAATATACAGAAAATGAGGTACCAGTAACTAAACAAACCTTTCTAAAAATAGTAGCTACTTTTAACATAAAATATTATTCTGTTAAAAACAACAACAACAAAGCTGTGCAAAGAAGCAGACACAGAAAAAGATTACCAAACATTTTTTCCCCAACCAGAAAAGAGAATTTTTAAAAGACAGGACACTGGCAAGAAACATGACTACAGTTTCTTTAAAGACTATAAAATACTTTACATACAAACTCATAAACTTCCTTAAAAGTTCATGACATAGTGTGGCTGCAGCAGGGATTCAAGGGCTAAGAGACTGGCAACATGAAAAATAACTCCCTCAAAAATGATTTTATTTACTGAAATATGAAGGGAGATGGGGGTTTAGCTCAGTGGTAGAGTGCTTGCCTAACATGCCTGACATCATGGATTCACAAAGAAATATTAAAGTGTCACTAAAGCCACTAAATCATCATTAAATGATTATATGATCTTAAGTTCAGCAAAAAATGCATGCTTATTGAAATCTAATCATTCTCCAAAATTTATTGGTACACTTAGTGAATGTCTTTCACTTATGCTGATAATAAGAAACTGTTAAGAATTTAAAACCAAGAAATACCTAAATGTACATTAAAAAAAAATCTCTAAATTAGAGATTAGTGGTTGTTGAACAGAGGCAGTATAAATATTTAGGCACATGGAAATTTGAAGGATTACATAATTATTGCATAATTATAGACAACCCTTTAAAGACAATATACAACAGTCTATTACTCTCATATATGTAGTAATTTGAATAACTTGGACATTTAAAATAATCTGGTATGATGCAGGAAGAGATTATCATACTTGTTTCCAGTACTATGATCATTAGGACCATTACTATGATCACCTGAATATTAGTGAATCAGATCTAAAAGCTCTGGCCTGGCTGGGTTTGGTGGTACATGCCTATAAACCTACAGACTTGGGAGTCTGAAGCAGGAGGATCCCAAGTTTGAAGCCAGCCTCTGCAACTTAGCCAGATCCTGTCTCAGAAATAAAAATGGGCTGGGGGTGTAGCTCTGTACCAGTACCAAACAAATAAAAAGCTGTGGTCTGTTGTAAAACTGGATTAACATTTAAAAATATTCTTTATAAATATTTGAAAGATCTGATAATCATAATTATTTTATTTTTAAGCTGTTGAAACAGTTTTACAATCCCTAGCTACTTGGCCACACTGGCAAGGAGTTATTTGAAAAAAACATCTGAGACATTTAAAACTGCTGTACTTCAATACTCAAGATACTCAATACCCTTTTAAACACCAATACTTAACAACATGGAGATATTGCCTTACATAAGGTCTCATACCTAGCCATTATTTTGACTTTAAGAACAATTTTCTGTATTAAAATTGAATTTTATTATTCTCAAACTGATAATGATTTATTATTTTTTAAGGCTAAAGAAACTCTGTATAAAAATTAAGTTACTTAAGATATATGTAATATTATTATTAAAGGTTGGACACAAACAAAGGTGAAAAACAAAATCAAAATAATAGTAATAGATTTCAAACAATGCATTTAAATAAAAAAGTATGAGTCCCATTTTTTTTTCTGCTACTGAAACTACGTGACAGTTGATTAAACACTAAAAACTTTTAAAAAGATATCATACAGCACATTTCATCAACAAAAGCAATTCATTTTAAAATCCAGGAAGTAGCTGGCTTCAAAACATTCTACGATTATAGATTTTATTTTAAATTCCAGCCACTTGTCCGGCAAATGCAAAGCAATGCTTAAGAAAGGAATGAGAAATCAGCATGATATATAAACACTGCTCACACTCTTGCAAAGTGTCATAGAGAAATATAAACCTATGACTCTATCACATGGTCAACTGAATTCTCACCAAAAGAATGGAAATATATTCAAAATTAAGAATGTTCTAGTACGTTACTTATAGCTGGATCCAGTTTAGCTTGTCAAAATGATTAATACATATATGATAACCTCTCATCTTAATTCTGAAGATTTATTAAACCATGTTTTGCTAATGTAAATATTTTTTTAAAATCTATAAACAAATTAGATCCAAATTAGATCTAATTAGATCTAACAAATTAGATCCCAAATCTACTTTTCTAAACTACTTTATAAAGTGGTAACTATTTTATACCTTGCCTTTTCATCTTCTATGCCAAGATATTAACAGATAAGTTTGTTATGCTCAAAGCAAAAGTATTCAAAATTAAATTTAAAATGGAAAGCAGAGTGTTTAACTGTTAAATGGTACATTGAACTTTCAGGTATTTTACCACATGTACAATTTGACTGGTTAGCAGGCTATTTAATTTAAGCACACAAGGAAATCAATGTTGGTTAGCTATAGAGTATTTGCATTGCAAATATAATCAACCCCAAGAAACAAATTTGATTACTTAAGAAAGTTTGCATACATATTTCAAAGCACTAAGATTTAAAGAAAGGAATGAAACAGATAATCTTAAAAGTATTGGTTATTTTAAATAGCATTCTCAGTAATTTCTGTGGTTTTACCAATAGTGTTCAGATCAGTAACAAAAGAAGAGGGGCTTTAATTACTAACTGGCATTATATTTGGTATTAAAACAGGGTGAATCCAATCATATTCAATTTTAGGACTCTGGATTTTCTATATTTGGATGTTGGGATGTATTTATATTTACAAGTGCTATTATCTTTCTCTACAAGCTAACCAACCAATAAAGAAGAGTTAGTCTGTGCAATGCAAATGGACTAGTCTAGATGCAACCCAGTCAAGGTGTGCATATACCTTTTTTGTTTCTTTTTAAACTTTTCTTCTTCATACCTTAGTAAGGAAGAGTTACTTCAGTAAATACACATTATGAGATTAACAAAAACTTAAACAAACAAAACAGACTAAAAATTAAATCATATTAAGTCTCCAGGAAAGACCAAAAATACTGAACATATTATGTAGAAGGTAAAAATTAACTTAATAAATCTGGCATAGACATATTAAAAAGACCAAACCTCAGATTAGACTTATACCAATTCTTTTTAGAAGCTATATGGAAATAAGTGAATCTGGTAAACAGAACAAATTCCAGTCACTGATAAGTATTAGGGTTAGGCTGATTTAATTAATAATTTATTTTTTATTTAGCAATGTGATTTTTCAAATGCTATGATGAGTTTACTCAAATTTGGAGAGCAACATGTTTAAGTACAGGGAATGTTCTTTAGTACTAACCTATCAGGAAATCATCTCTTAGATTGTAACCAGTCTTTAAAAAGCTGTTATGAAATACGTGTAGTAAGAAATATTGAAAAATATTATCTTACACATCAAAATATAAAGATCCAATACAATTAAAGGAATAAAACAAAACATACTGTTTTATGCATTCTGGTATGCCAACATATTCCATGGGAACAAGTTCCGCTAGTTCTGCCAAATTAAAGACGTATCTAATTTTTTGGCTGAATTTCGAGCTATGAAAAAAAATAAAAACAATTACCTCAATATTTCTGACTATGAGTACTGACAAGAAATTTAAATAAGGAATTTTTTTCTACATGAATAAAACTACCTAATAAATGGTCTTGTAACAGCCAGGAGTGTTCTGATAAACCAAGAGGGATGCACAATAATTAGGGATTTTAGGTTTTTCCGTAACCTAGAAAAAAGGAAAAGAAAATTATAAATTTTCTACAAATTATAATGCTTTTAAAGACATGTGCTAGTTTATACAAAATAACAGAAAAATATCACCCCAAAAGTTCTCATTTATGTATTAATACTTTTAAAGACAAAATATTCTTGAACTATGTTGGCTCCCTTCTACTGCTATGAAAAAAAATTATTTCATTTGGCCAAATTTATGTGTGTATATATATATATATATATATATATATATAGTATAAAATGTTATTAAGTGTCTCCTAGCATTCATTCACTGGTCTTCAGAACTTGTCAAACAGGGAAAGACTAATATAGAACATAAAAAGCAAACTATTTTTCTTTTTCAAGACTAGGCAGAAATTGGTACTAATTTCTTCAATACCATGAAAGACTCTGTGCAGGCAGAAGGGGGAGGAGAGATAACTAAAGGAACACCACGAATCACAACTAATGTGTACACTTATTGTGACTAAAAATTAAAGACATTATACAAGACCTCTTTAAACAACCAAATTAAAAATGTTTATTTATCGGGCTGGGATTGTGGCTCAGTGGTAGAGCGCTCGCCTCGCACAGGTGGGACCCAGGTTTGATCCTCAGCCCCACATAAAAATAAAGGCATTGTGTTGTGTCCATCTACACCTAAAAAAATAAATATTTAATTAAAAAATGTTTATTTATGCATATTTCACACATAAAGTGATCATCAAATACATATATATTTATTTAATTATCAGTGTGAACCAATGCCAAATTTAGGTACCTATTAATGGATCTGAGTTGATTAAACTAACTTGAATTAACCACAGCAAGTTAAACCAATTGGAAGATTCAAGTTCCTTCATTAGCACAGACAACTAATTCCTGAGATAATATACTCTACGTATATTTTGGAGTTTGTTCCAAAGAAAAATTAGAGCTAAACTAGTACCTTTAAGGAACATAAAACATACTAAGAAGTATAAATAAGGAAACACTCAAAATTTAACAGGAAAAGAACTAGGTTCTCCATCTTTTCCCAAGACGTAAATTGTAGTAAAGTGTTTTAAATGGTATGAGGGATAATAAAGTGCAATCTTAGCAGTTTGTTTAAAGAATTATTCTTTATGGCGCAGATCAAAATTAGTTTACTACATGACATTGGGAAATACTGTCTTTAGAAAATAGAGACCTATTATGAAATTAACACTTAATAAGTGGCTATAATATTTTTTTTTTTTTAAACTCTGATACCAAGGATTGAACCCAGAGGTGCTTAACCACGGAGCCACATCTAGCCACTTTTATTTTTTTTTATTTTGAGACAGGACCTCACTAAGTTTGCTGAGGCTAGCTTTGAACTTGTAATCCTCCTGCATCAGTCTTCTAAACTGCTGGGATTACAGGCATGTGCCACTGCACCCAGCAAGAAACAGAGTATTTTTAAGTGGGAATCAAATATAAAACTTAATTGAATAAAGCCACCTGTAAAAATTATTCAGTTTTTGTTACCTTCTATCAATTTGCTGATAACATTTTCTGAGCCATCCCAGGCTGGGCATTTTTCTTCGAGTTGTTGCACCATTTAAATAAACTATCATGTAGTTTTCTGCTACTAATAGCTCCAAAGTGCCAATAACATACCTGCAAAAATAAATTAAGTCTAACTCTTAAATATCACTGTGTAAAACTGAACTAGGTTCTACAAATTATACAATTCCCTTCTCTCCCACTTGATGAGGACACAATTAAAAATTTAAAATTGCATTAGCTGGCATTGTAATTACTTAAAACCAAGTTATTTTTTAGATATAAATATTGAAATATTTATAGATTAAATGACATGATGTTTGGGATTTGTTTCAAAATTGTACAGTGGGGAAAGAATTAGGAATGAAGTCTAAATTGGTAATTGCTGAAGTGGGTGACTTATATATGAAGATCTGATATACTTTTCTGTATATGATTTAAAACTTTTCACAAATACATTTTAAAAACTGCACCCAGAATAATCTCAGAAATAGAACAACTCTTTGGAAATGTAAGAAGTGAGTCAGCTCATTACATTAGGCTTCTATGGGTAAATGTAATTTAGCCATATGATTCTAAGATGAAAGTCACTTTTTTATATTTATATGTCCTCAGATATATATAAAGAAGTTGGAAGAGATATGAGATATACCTTCTAATTTAAAAAATGCCAATCTTTTTGTTGAGTTGGAAAACTATAGTTTCATAATTCCAAAGAGCAATGACTTAAAAGAGTCAGAAAAGGGATTTTTTTTTTTTTTTAAGAGAGAGTGAGAGAGGAGAGAGAGAGAGAGAGAGAGAGAAAGAGAGAGAGAGAGAGAGAGAGAGAGAGAGAGAATTTTTAATATTTATTTTTTAGTTCTCGGCAGACACAACATCTTTGTTGGTATGTGGTGCTGAGGATCATCGAACCCAGGTCGCACGCATGCCAGGGGATCGCGCTACCGCTTGAGCCACATCCCCAGCCCAGAAAAGGGATTATTTATATAATTTTTACATAGCTTAAGTTAACTTCCTTAAACTAGAGATCCATTTAGCTCAGAATTCTGTCTAAACATTTTAAGATATACTTACTTAAAGAGATTGTCCATCAGGTATCTATAGTTAGGTTGACCACTTTCAGGCATAAAACAGACAGCAAACACAACAATGGCATTTAATCCATCTCCATAATATCCTGAAAAAGAAATCAAAGACAAAATCACTAGCATGATTTTACTCTTAAGATTTTTTTTAGAGGACATCAGTATGATTGATAGAAAATAATCAATTAGCACAGTTAAAGAGCCATATTTTAGCAAGTAGACAAATAACATGATATAATCCAAAAAGACACAACATCTGAAATAAACATTTTATGCAACTTAACAGTTAAAGTGGGTGTTTTCTAAAAGTTAGTTTTATTTTCAACAATGCCTAATGTTTTGTGGAATTGAGGAGATCAGAACCAAGAAAGAATTATATCTCTGACATAATTCTCAGTGGAAAAAAAAGGTACTAATGTGTTTCAACTGCAATATTTAGATATTAAGCTGTATTCAGTAACAATATTTTTGCTTTAACCATCATTTCTATTGTTTCTTAATATGAACTGAAAAGACTGAACATTTCAAGAGCATTAGAATCTTCACTAACTTTCCTAATTCCTCAATTACAAAATACATTAAGTGTAATTGTCCAATATAATTATTTTCCTGTATAAAAAATAAAGTGCTATTTTTGAAAGATATTAGGTTTAAATCATAAGGCAGGTCTCACAACTTTATTTCTACCAATGAGCTGAATTAATGCATGTTGGACTTCCTGATTCAGATTATCCTGTTTCCTTCATCTGAATAAGATTAAATTAGGCAGAAGAATATTACTGCAAATATTCAAGTGATTTGCTTTCAGATGAATGAAGATTGTAGAAATAAGCAGGGGAATGCATTTGGCAGAAAGTAAATCAAGCAGAAATGATTCTATGTAGAAAATAAAATCAGCTTGTATGCCTCTGTCCAGTGTTAGGAGGATTTAAAGAAACAAGACGTGCTCTATAGGATGATTTGCATTCTGACTTTCTGGCACTATTTACACAGTACCCAGGTTAACTTCTATATATGGTACAGTCAGACTGACAGGAACTTGTACTTTCCTAGCTGTCCCATTTGACTAGAAAATCTCCTAAGGGAAGGAACTAAACTTTATTATTTTTGAATACCCCATAAATATGCAACATGGATGCTCTACAAAATTATAGAATGAGCTAGTTCTCTAGTAAAGCTAAATGGTTTGTTAAGGGCTTTAAGGTAAATTAGGAGTTACAGTTTACTAATATCAATCCAAGTTTTACTAATATCCAAGAAAAAATTTGTATAAGAATGTTCACCAACAGTCATATTCATAGTCCAAACTGGAAGTGATACACATGACTATCAAAATGAAAATGGATAAATAAATGTAATTCATTTATGCAATGGGCTAGTATTTGGCCATATAAAAGAATAAACTATAGCCAGGCATGGTGGTGAATGCCTGTATTCTTAGCTATGAGGAAGACCGAGACAGGAGGATTTCAATTCCAGGCCATACTGGGCAATGAAACTGTAAGAGTGTCTCACAATAAAAAATAAAAAGGGCTAGGGATGTAATTCAGTGGTATAACATCCCTGTATTCAATACCTGGTAGTGGGGGTAAAAAAGATGTGTGCAAGAACATGAAGGAATCTTAAAAACATGCCGAAGAAGAGTGGTAAACAAGAATGCATACTATGATTTTGCATAAAATTCTAGAATAGGCAAAACTAATCACAGGGGTAGACATTAGAGTAGTGGTTACCAGAGAGGGGGAATTCATTGGAAAGGGTTATTAAGAGAATTTTATGGGGCAATGAAAATGTTCTATATGTTCAGGAGTGGGCATATGTGATTATGTAAGTATTTGTCAAAACTCATTGAACCATATATACTTAAGATCACAGCATTTTATTCTATATAAATTATAAATGCATACAAAGGGGAGAATTAATAAACTCCCTGTTTTAGGTGGTATAGAGATAGGGGCAGATGGGAAATAGTTTTCACTGCCTTTATTTTGGTACTTTTTGAACTTACTATATGCATATATTAATAATTCTTAAAAATTAATTAATTCATTTTGTTACACATGACAGCACAATGCTATAAATTATAGTTCATATTACACATATAGAGCACAATTTTTTTATCTCTCTGGTTGCATATAAAATATATTCACACCATTTGTGTCTTCATACATGTAGTTAGGGTAATGATATCCATCTCATTCCACCATCTTTTTTATCCTCATGCCTCCTCTCTTCCCCTCCCACCCCTCTGCCCTCTCTAGAATTTGTCTATTTCTCCCATGCTCCCCCTCTCAACCCCACTATGACTCAGCCTCCCTATATCAGAGAAAACATTCAGCATTTGGTTTTTTGGTTAACAATTTTTAAATGTAGGTTTTTTCCTTTTACTTCAAACCTGTTATGTTCCTAAAACAATAGGAGAAATATTTATTATAAAAGTTATGCAAGATCTCTGGGGATATTTTCTGAAAGCATACAGAGTTCTGATGTTGCATTAAAAAAATCTGAACAAACTTCAGTAACTTTTACCTCCATGACTGATAACTTTTTTATAGGGCTCAATTGCCTTCATATCAACCCTGTGGTCCTGTTCTCCAATCCTGAACATACGCCAGCGTCGTCCATCTTCTTTTTCTTCTGCTGCTGAATATTCAGTGATTGAGCCTTTCCTAATTACTTCTGTTGTTTTGGGTTTTGGAAGATCATCTGTCAAAATAAAAGGGTTTTGAATCACAAATTGTTATTTCTATAACAAAAATCAAGTTATAAGTTAACCACTTCACTATCTAGATTAGTTAGAGATTTCTTTTTTCTTTTGAGATGTGGTCTTTATTGTCCAGGCTGGCCTCAAACTCCTGGGCTCAAATAATCCTCTCCTGGGCAATTGGAACTAAAGGTGTATGCCACCATGCAGAGAATTTTTGCTACACTGTCTGTGGAATTTGAACTATCCCTTCCATAATACAGGAAAAGGCTTGCTTTTAATTTAAGGCCATTTATTCCTTTGGGAATCACAGTTTTATAAAACTTTTTATTGCCCAATTCAACAAAGACAGTTAATCACAGTGCAATGTCTATCAACAAGTTCAGGAAAGACAATTCATAGAGCCATATGAGTCTTTAATACATTGACCCTTCAGGCATTTCCAGATCTCTCTTACGATAGCACTATCCAAGACAGTTACTACCACAGGTCACTTCAAGTAACTGAGAGTTGATTTCTTTTTTAACACATAAATTATTTCCTCCAAATTGTAATACCAGATAGAAAGTGGTTAACTACTCAATAATCATTTCTCATTTGATCAGTTTTATGAAGCAGAAAAGTATTTATAATATTAAGAAGAATACATGCAAAAGTCTATTTAAATTACCATTAGCAAAAGCATAAGCATCAACGATTAGATCTAATTTATATTTCAAGATTGCAGTAGCTGATTTTTAATGAAATAATGATTTTCAAAATTTTAGTATCATAGTCCTTACCAAAAGATGGGGGGAGGGGAAACCTACTGCATGTTAGTTGTTTGTTTCCAAGACAAAGCTGTTAACGAAAATATCCTTCCAGGAAATGACTACAGCAGCATTAAAGAAAGAAGAGACAAAACACATAGGCAGAAAACTATTTCAGTATCTTATAAAATATTGCTTGTTACTGGACTGCTTATTGAACCAGTAAAACAGGGAAGAAGAACAAAAGACACAGCATATCACCTTCACTGCAGATAAAATACCTACTGCTAAACACTGCTTTGAAAAAAAAATCACTTTAAAGATAAATAGATATAAAAATTATTAACTATATAAAAATGTAATAAGAATTGTAATTTTTTCCCCTGTTATATATAAATAAAAAACCCAATTATTTAACTCAAGAAAGCATGCAAAACAAAACACATGCCAATTCCTTTGAATTCTAAATAATTAAAATGATAAATATCAGGTTTGGGGGCTAAGAGTATACATTAATTCAAGTTGGTAATTTCATAAAGTAGAGCACTATCCAGGCAACCTACTTTAAAATCACCCTCCTAAGTCTCCCTTCAGAACCTCCTCTCCACACTTTTAGCACATTCCTTATTATATGTCTCTTGGAAGGATTTTTTTCCTTACTTGATCAACTGAAAAAGACCTAACTATCCAGCAATATTTTTTAATGCTGATAAAAAGAAACAAAAATTGAGCATTACGAAGAAAATACAGCTACATATATAATCTACTACAAACAGTTTTGAACACTATAAAATATTTAGATATTTGCAGAAATTTTAACTTAAATATATGAACACTGAAAAGAATAACATTTTGAACAAAATCCTCTAATACATGGGTTTTAGTAGGCTTCATGATCAAAATTTTAAGGCTTATCAAGTATTTCCTAAAGAGAATACAACTGCAAAAACATGTGTCTATGTGCTTATATATATGTAAAGATAAACATTCATTAATAAAAAGATCAGATAAGCAGTAAAACAATTACCTTCCCACTCAAACTCATTACTGTTCTCTGATGGTGTGTCTAAACCATCCAAGTCAATCTCCCCACTTTCATCCAAATCATCTGACAACACAGAGCCGTCACCGGGATCCAGTGTCAAGCTAATCTCTGGAGCCATTAGTTTCTTTCTTACTTTATTTCCATTAACTTCTAGTAAGCCTGAAAGTGGAAAACACACACACACAACAATAGTACAAGGAATGCTCAGATGATCAAGTTAAAAGAGAAACACTTCAGACACTTTATTCTTGAGAAAAACAATATTAAACAAAATCCCCAAGCACTGATTTATGAAACTTGAAAAAAAATTTTTTTAAACTGTCGACGGACCTTTATATATTTTTTTATTTATATGTTGTGCTGAGAATTATGAATCCAGTGCCTCACATGTGATAGGCAAGTGCTTTAACCACTGAGCTACAACCCCAGCCCAAAACCTGGAATTTGATAACTAATGCTATTTTTGGTGGTACTGGGGATTGAACACAGGGGTGTTCTACCAATGAGATTATTTTTATTTTTTGAGAAAGGGTCTCAGTAAGTTGTCTGGTCTGTTATGGAATTTGCAATCTTTTGGCGTCAGCCTCCCAAGTAGCTGGGATTACAGGCATGGGCCAACCTGCCCAATTTCATCACTATTTATATCATTGGCAAGAAAACAGTGAGGTAACAGACAGACTTCGCAGTCACCTTTACCACTAAAAAACTATTTCCTCCTACTTGTAAAAACTTCTAAAAACTGAGGATTGTCCTTTATTTTGAGAGAGAGAGAGAGAGAAATTTTTAATATTTATTTTTTAGTTTTCGGTGGACACAACATCTTTACTTTATTTTTATGTGGTGCTGAGGATCGAACCCAGCGCCCCGCGCATGCCAGGTAAGCCGCTACTGCTTGAGTCACATCCCCAGCCCTGAGGATTATGTTTTTGAGGGTTAAATTCCCCATGCACTTCAAAAGTGTTTTCCTCAATGTTCAATTTATCCTTTGGCTCCTTAGGATGGAGTAAAAGCTCATTGTGGCGTTTTTTTTTTTTTTGTGTGTGTGTGTTGATAAAGAAATATGTTAAAAATAACACCAAGTCCATTGGCAGTACAGGTATCAAATTCTTACCAGGCTGGCTCTCTGGTCCAGTTACATCTAGTATATCTGCTTCAATACTATCATCTTCTGGTAAAGGTCTGGAAGACACAAACATACTCTTTAATGCAGAAATTAAAATTTTTTGAAGCTTAAAGATCTGTTAAAAATAAAGCTTATATGGGGCTGGGGATGTGGCTCAAGCGGTAGCGCGCTCGCCTGGCATGCGTGCGGCCCGGGTTCGATCCTCAGCACCACATACCAACAAAGATGTTGTGTCTGCCGAGAACTAAAAAAAATAAATATTGAAAATTCTCTCTCTCTCTCTCTCTCCTCTCTCTTTAAAATAAAATAAAATTAAAAAAATAAATAAATAAAAGCAATCACACTAAGGTGGAAGGACCTGATATTAAAAAAAAAAAAAAAAAAAAAAAGAAATTTTAGAAAAAAAAAAAAATAAAGCTTATAGTAACAATTACATGGAAAACAGAACAATGCTGTTTCTTAAGATTTGGTAATTTACAAATCAATTTTTTAGAAAATTCTGTTGGGGTTACTTATATGTCTGTGACACATAAAAGTATATATAAATTCTTTATTCAACAGCTCTTATCCAATTATAAGACATAAAAATTATTAAAAAAATCATAAAACGATCCAAATGGATAAATATGATGTGGTGCATGATCATCACATAACAAAGCTACTTGCTTACTTACAATGAGAATATGGTAATGCTGGCTACAATCTGTTTGAGTTTGGCATTTCCAAATTACTATCATCATCATGTGCTAAAATGACTCAGTTCTCCCACCTGCTCCTGCTGTCCATATGCCAATTGCTAAGGTACCTTACTGGGTAGTATGTTTTCTGATCATGATGGCACAAAAAGCATCATTTAAATAGAAGGCCTTTCTTTGCAAAGTGTCAAAGGGGCTAGTCAGATGATTCAGAAGATCCTTGTTTATTTATTTACTAAGTTTTTTTCTTACAAACAACTTAAAACTCCCTTCTCCTAGAAGCCTCTCATATTCGAGTTCTAAAAGTCCCACATTAAAATATTGTTCATTAGACAAATATTTTGAAACTTAAATGATCAAAACAGTTAAGAAAAATAAAAATTACATATATGTTGAGATGGAAGAAGAGAATCATTCCCAACTACTGCAAAGGAACTTTCAATTCCCAGTATTTAATAACCACCTTGTTAATACTATTTTTTTAAAAAAACCTAATATTCATTAAGTAACATCTCAAAAAAAAATTCTGAAGTTTTGTTCTACATTTGTTTTCATCAAAAAGCAATGCTCACATTGGAAAATCTTCATCTTGCCATTCTTCTTTCAGTTCTACACCTTCCATTCTCAGCCTGGATTCAATGTCAACTATTGACTCCTGATAATCCAGAGAGCCAATGTCCTGTGAAAAAAAAAATTGACAATAATTTAATTTCCATTTCACATATTTATTGGCTGTAAAGGTGCAATCTAATACCTTAGTATAATTTTCAGTTGCATATATGCAAATTGTGTCTCAAACTGTGATTTAAATTGCATTAAAAAATTGAGGTAAGATAAGAAATTATAGTTAAATACAGGACTGGGTGTAGTTTAGTGGTAGAGTACTTGTCTAGTATGCCCTGGGTTCAATCCCTAGTACTGAAGAGCTTGATTCTAGAAATTGAACACTAGTAAACAATATTTATACTCAAAAGATTTAGCTGAGTCAAGTAGTATGCTACCATTTACATTTTCTTTATAGCTTTGATGCCACAATTCTTGAATCAGTCTACTTAGTAACTTGTCCAGTAAACAGAATTAGGCTAACTTTTGATCTGCTTCCTATGTATACCATGTTTTTTCACACAGTGTAACTTTTCAGACTGAACTTAGTGGTATTTTACTGTAAGCAATTATATATTTTAACTTGTGTTATAGACTTTTATTTTAATTTTTTAACAAAGGGCATGAATGCCCCCCCCCCCCAATCCTCATTTTACAAAGTGAGGAGTCCTGAGATCCTCCCTTTGGTTGATGGAGTAAGTTGATAGATATAGAAGTCATGAAAAGTGGCTGGTAAAGAGTGCAACAAAAACAGTGACAAATACAGGCAATGAGGTATATATATATAAGTATTTAGTTCATTTACATTAGAGTGAATCAGTAGATGAAGTTATTTAAAAAACAGCAGTAACATATTTCTTAAGACCCATGGAACATGACTAGAAGTACTAAAAACAAAGTTAACAAGTAGCTGATGCCAATAGAAGAGGAAAGAGGGTGGTATGGGGAGAAAGATTCATAACACAGCAAGTCTTTACTGTTTTCATAATAAGCCTTTCTACACTATTTGATTTTTTTAAAACTATGTGTATAATTTAAAAAAGTACTTTTCAAATAAAATAAATGATACCAGCTATACCAGTTGTTCTTCTAAAACAAAGATGTGGTCTTGTTTTATGTTCACCTTATGTCATTACAATACTCAAAGAATATAGTAAGTCGTACCAAAAACAGCATATGTTCCAGGACAACAAAATTACAATGGAGATTTCTTAAGTGTTTTAAACTTCACATGTTAAACTAAATTCTGTTCTCAGTCAAGACTGAGAGGGTCTTCCCAGTACACATCCAGAGGAAGGTTTCAAACATTCCCAAAAGGTTTTACGTTTTTGAAGACCTACTCACTGGCACAGGAAAAAATGGCAGATGTTGACTTTTCCTCACAAAAACATTTGCTTGGAAAAATTAGTTTATTATGTACAGGAATAAGGAATTTTTAATTCTGAGAAAACAATGAGCCAGGCAATTTGGAAAAATTAATGGGGAAAAAAAAAGACTTAAAATACAATGATCTTGATTTATTTAGCAATTTCTGTTTCTAATACATAATCTATACTGTATTAATATCCATTTTCAATGATGACTTTATAGATTTCGTTCTGACAATAATCTTTTTCTGTAAAGAGGATGAGAATCAATGGGAGTAGGGGACACAACTGTCTTACCAAACAACCCCTTCTGTTTAGATAATGAATTGAAAAAAAGACTAGTTTCTTCTAGATGGTTAATTTGCTGTATTTCTTAATGTTTTCTCAAGTCTTTGGTACTTGCTCTACAGTGAACAAATATATTTCTCTAAATTCAATATAATCAGAGATGCTTCCCATTATCTTGTCTCACTTTTCTATAATTGGAAAAAAAATTAGGATGTTCTGGGTTATCTTTCTCAAATAGTTCAAATAATCAGAAAATATTTAATATTTACAAAATAACAGCAATGACTGAAAGTTGCAATCATTATATTCCCAACTCCTAGAACACTGCTTGGCACATTTCAGGCCTACAAGTGGAAAAATACTTAATTGTAAGGTATGACACTGGATAGAAAACTGTTGTTCAGCCTTAGGTTTATTTTGCTTGTTAAATAAGATTCTTGTTATGTTTTACCCTTCAAAAATGTAGTGAAAATACTTTGTAGGAACCCACATATGTGCAATATAAATTTCTGTTGGCAAAATTATTCCTTATTTGTAAGAAGAAATATTTCTACTGTGAAAATCTAGAAGAAAAACCAAGTCTTGTAGCTAATTTACCACTTGAACAAGCTTATCACTTGCAAAACGCTCCTTTAAACACAGAAAGCCAAGTCTTTCAGTTATTTCAACCTACGTATTCAACTTTTACTCTAAAATATTGAATGATGTAATGTTAATACATCTCAGTTATGTTGTTATGGACATTTAGTTTGATGGTTAATTAATTAAGCTAGTTCAACAGAATATGAGAGTGAGAAACATGATTAACTCCACCTTTCAACAAGAACTTTAGGAGAACAGTACATTAGGTAGATAAAAACAATTTCAACAATTCAGAGAACTGTTCTTGGAAGCACTTTATCACCAAGCAGCTGTAAGAACAGGAAACAAACAAGAAAGGAGTTAATGTAAGCACAACCACTTTGAAGGAAATCAGGATATTGCTGACTCACAAGTTAACTGTGGTTGTTTCCCATTTTTTGTTCAAAGATTTTTCTTTTTTAAAGGAGAATGGGGAAATAATACTTTACTATGTTACTTGTGAAAATAACCTAATACAAAAGAAATAATCTGATTTCTCAATAGATTGGTGGTAGTGATAGCATATCCTTATTTATGGTAGATATCTGTGGAGGTCATAATAATTAATTTCAGTCTTTGACATCAGTGAGATTAAAAATCAAGGAGAGAATGGATTTCCTTCTAATAGCTTCAGAAGGGAATTTCCACGCATAGCTGAACAAGCAAAAATTAAATATTAAGATCATATTTAGAACTGTATAGACTATAACTTATAATTGTACTCAGCAATTTTACTATTACGTGTAGTTTAACACTGCTTCTAGAATAGGTGCAAGTAATGACCATCTCTGCTGAAATCAATTACAGCTTGCAGAAAGAAAACCCAGATAAGTCTTTTACTTACCCATTTAAAAGAAAATGTTTCATTCTAAAATATTGGTATTCACTTTTTAATGAACAGCCTGCATATTTATGAAGATCATTAAGACATGCCTGAAAAAAATCCTACGTGTTTGCCTGCCATTGCTCCCCTTGGGATCAGGTAGGTTTCTAAGAATGCAATGAGATCTCTATCAGAAATGTTAACACAAAATTTAAAGAAAGACTGTGGAGTGGTGTTGACATTTCACATAAGTGTGGAAATAAAGTGCAGAATAGTTATGCCACCGACATTTACTAAATTTTCAGTGTGCAGAATATTCTAGAGATGCTCTGATACCTCTAAAAACATTAAAATCTAACACCTATAACAGAGTTATAATTTTGGTTATAATATAAAACTATAATTTTGAAATATTACTATTCTGTTCATAAGATGTAAGGTTAATGAGATACCTTTTTATCCTGTCAAAGAGAATTTATCAGATGTATGCATGTGTGTATACACATACACATACATACACACACACTCTCTTACTTTCTGGATGCCTTCCCCCCTTATCACTCCATCAGCCTACAATGGATACAATAGATAGAACAACTGTCCCAAAGAGTGCTTTTCACATTTAATAACCACTTTTGTTTTTTCATCTCATATGTTTCAATCAACAACTTTGTAAGGTATAAAACATTGGTGTTATCATTTTCATTTTATCTTATTTATATGAGTCAAATGACAACACACCCTCCTTCCCAGATATGGACCAGAACTATTTCTATTATAGTACACTGTCTCCAGTTCACTGGCAACTTTATACAAAATAAATCTGTAATGCCAGATTTGGTTGCACTTGGCTTCAAAAGTCCTGTAATGCCTAACAACCATAATAGTTTTTTTGTTTTGTGATAAGCTAGTTTAACTTTCATGTACAGAGGGTGGGTCTGTAATAGTTCCTGTACATGCCCAAGATATTAGGCTGCACTAGAAACTATTATGAAGACTAGAATAAGAGTTTAGAGAGAATGTAAATGACAAGATCTAAGGAGAAAATGTACAATATAACCAAAAAACTACTAGTTTGCAGGAACTTAATTGGTAATTTTGGCTATGACTTCCGAAAGCTTACACATTCACAAATTACATAATTTCTTTTACAATTGCAGAAATTTTTATAAAACATTTGGAAAGATACATTTAACTGCAAATACGAAATCAAACATTTCGAAAAAGAGAGCCTAATTCAAACAAAGTTGAGGATGAAAAAAGCAACACTAAAATGCAAAGACACACTTCATTCAACTAATGGGAGGCACCATGACTACCTTGATGGAGCACTACAAAAGCAGTGCCCTCAGAGTTGCCAGGACAGACAAAGGAAGTTTCAAAGAAACCTAATAAAGACCCAAATATGTTTCTGACTTAATATGACCTGGTCTAGTAATTATACTTCGGGAAAATCCAAACCATTTTTTCCTAGATATTTAAACAAGAAAGGCGTGGTGAAAACACGCAGGACTCAGCTTTTCATGTACACACCTATATTTGTTTTAGCTTCCCAGAAGATCTATTAAATCCCTGGTTACTTATGCTGTTTCCGTGTCTATCCCCCGAGGGTATGAGGCACACCAGAAGTCCAAGTTTCTTTGTTCTGCACCTGGGCCGACGCTGGTCATAAATAAGGAACCAAAGTTGTCCGTCAGCGCACCAAAGGCTGGGGTGGCGGGGGGAGTAGAGAAGAGGGACGATTCCATCTCAGGGACAACCATCAAACGGAAAAGCAGGAGGCGGGTGGGGGCAGGGAGCGGGTGTTGGCAACCGCGAGCAGAACCCAGGGCGGGGACCTAGGCTGGGCGGGGATCCGGAAAGCACCTCCGGAGCAGGTTCCGAGGCGCCCCCTACAACGCACACCCCACTGGGTTTCCCCTCCCCGGGGGGCGGTGGGCACACGCCCCACAGGCGTACGCCCCCAGGCTCGTTCCCAGCCCGGACTCGCAGTGCCGGGTCCTCCCAGGCCGCACTAACCCCGGAGGAAGCCTTGGCCCCCTCGTCCTCTTCGCCCCTCCAGGCCGGCGACGTGGGGCTGACGGCCAGGTCGCAGAAGGCGGCAACGAGCGGAGCCCGCTCCCCTCGATCAGCGGTAGAAAGTCCAGCCCCGTTTCCCGGCCGCAGCTGTAGAAGAGGCGACAGAAGCTGACCCGGACGCAGTGAGATGCCCCAGCGGAAGTGACTACCTCCCGGCCTTCTCTAGGCGCGGCAGCAGGCGGAAGCGGAGGCGTGGTGTCATTTTGAAACCCAAGGCGTCGCCCCGCCCCCTGGGCGGTCGCAGGCTTAAATTAGCATGTGCGCGCGCGCCCTGCGTTCCAGCTGGTGGGGCTGGTGGCTAGGACGCACCACTGGACTCTCGGTGCTTCCTCGGCTTTTGCTGTTAGCTGGGATGCTGGCCTGCAGTTGCGACGAGGCATTTTTTTTTTCTGCTTGTCTCTATTGATCGTCACAATAACTGTGCATTACAAAATGGATAAAGGGGAGGAAAAATTTCCGATGCTTCATTTTGGAGAGCTGGACATTAGAGGAATCCTTAGAGTTTGGTAATATTCCCCAGTGTGAACCGCTTGACAGCAGTGCTTCCCAAAATGTGGGGAGCAAAGCCAGCCTTAACTACTTAGCGAGGCCCTAAGCTGCTCAGCGAGAACGCCATCTCTAAAAAGATGATGATGATATAATAATAATAATATAATAATAATAATAATAATAAGAAGAAGAAGGCGACTGGTAATGTGGTTCAGTGGTTAAGTGCCCCTGGGTTCAATCAAGGTGGATCCCCACCTCCCCCCACGTGTGGGGAGCGATTAATCTTTTTTTTTTTTTTTCCCTAGTTAGTTGTGGATCAGATTTTGATAAAACAGAACAGAAAAGTTAAAAAAAAAAAAAAAAAGACCCGCACAAAATCCAAGTCAAAACATTTTATTAGTAGAGCACGGGACATAAAGTTACTTGTAAAAATGCCGTGAAGGATCTCAATTTCTATACTTTTTTTTTTTTTTTTTTTTTGCTGTGGACCAATAAAGAACAATTCTCAGAAGAGGTGACGTCTGTGTACCACACTCAGAATCAACTGTCAGCTGGGACGCTGGCCTGATTTATGGTTTCAAGGAAATGAGATTACTTTGGAGAACATCATAATCCCTCTCAGAAGTTTCATCTACTAAATCTATACAAAAGTCCAGCCGTCAACTATTTGGGCAATTCTATTAGGAAATGAGAAGGCCTGAGAGGAACAGAAAAGTAAAAATTCAAATAATTGACTCAAAATGCTGTTGACTAGATTCATGTTGCTTTGGCAACGTTTACTCGCTGTTGGCAGTTAATTAACTCTTCTGTGCTTCATCTACAAATGGGGGGAAATAATGCCTACTTCGTAGGGTTTTGTGAGATAAAGTGATTTGTAAGAATAGTGGTTGGCATGTTGTAATCACATATAAGCATTAGGCATCATTATCATCCTCCTAGTAATTTCCCTAAATAGCTGGTAGAGAAAACAAACTAATCAACAGAGCTTTAACTAAACAAGTTGGGCCATTTAAGAAATTTCATTCTTTGTTGCAGATTTTTCATAATTCCAAATTTTACTTTGTTTTGTAATGTGCAGAATTCCCCACAGGGTGGCAGTATTATTTGAAACCATGTAGAATTACGTGTTTTTGTGATCTTTCGTTTCTTCTTCATTTTAGTAACTTAAGCATTTAAGCTTTGATCAGTGTTTAGTTTTGAGTAAGCCATTATCCTATTTGTCTTTTCCCCCATCTTGATGAATTATCCACATGTATTGTTGAAACATTAGAAACTATAGGGAAACCAAAATAATAATCACGATTAATACATTTATATATATCTTTTCACATTTGTGTATACATATAACTATAAACTACATATGCTTTCATAATAATATATTTCATATATTAGTACATTATCCATATTTTTATGGATAATAATTTCATTATCCATAAAAATATGGATAATGTACTAATAGTTTACAATGTTATTTTTTCCTTTTTAATTTTTTAATTTGTTCTTTTTAGATATACATGACAGTAGAGTATATCTGGACATATTATACATACATGAAGTATAACTTATTCTAATTAGAATCCCATTCTTGTGGTTGTACATAATGTGGAGTGTCACTGGTGATATATTCATATATGAACATAGGAAAGTTATGTCCAATTCACCTATTTTCCTTTTCATATAAAAATATATAATTAACTTCTTTTCAGGTCAATAATTATATTTCAACATCATAATATTTATTATAACTTATTTATTAGCAATCTTTTATGGAACAATTTTTTACAGTTAAAAAACATTTCTTGGTGTATTCCAAAAGTTGGAAACATAGGATTAACTTATATTCAAATAATAATGATACTTTGAAATAATATGCTCAATATACTTTTCTTCCACTTCTTACAAGAGTCTAATGCAATGGATCCAATTGTTGATCTGAAAAAAAGAGAAAGTTATTAAAAACATACTATTTTCCCTGTATTTTTAGACTTTTGGAACAATGTTGAATGTATTTTTAAGATTACTTATTGTTTCTATATGCCTTCTTAAATACTTAAGATTCTTTTTTTCTTTTTTTTATTGGTTGTTCAAAACATTACAAAGCTCTTGACATATCATATTTCATACATTAGATTCAAGTGGGTTATGAACTCCCATTTTTACAACAAATACAGATTGCAGAATCACATCGGTTACACATCCACATTTTTACATAATGTCCTATTAGTAACTGTTGTATTCTGCTACCTTTCCTATCCTCTACTATCCTCCCTCCCCTCCCTAGATTCTTAAAAAATGGAAAAAAAAAAGATTCAGGAAAAAAAGTATGGCTTCCAGACCTTAGGTAGAAGGTATCACTTAGAAAGTGGTACCTTAGCTTAGAGCTGCCATCAACCTTTTCCTTTGTGGTTTTTAGCTTTGGTCTTATGTTTAAATAGGCGTTCCCCACCCAAAAATTATACAAATAGTTACTGTTGTTTTCTTCTGGTGGTATTATAGTTTCTATTTTTTACATAAGAATATTAAATTCAATTGGAATTTTATGTATATGCTTGTAATATGAAAAATGGAATCTGACTTTATTAAACTGATTGGTTTGCCTAATAACATTTATCAAAGCATCCAATAATTCTTGAACTCAACTAGGATTCAGCCAAATGAATATTTACTTTCTGAGATGTCATTTTAGGTTATTCACTTCTTTAAAGTAGCCAGTCATTTGATAGATTTTTATTGAACAATATTATAAGTCAGTGCTGTTGGACCCTGAGGATGCAGGAAAATAAGACCCAGTGTCAAAGACCTCAACAGACTACTTTGAAAGAGGAGCAAATGAAGATAATAAACACTTGGTGGACTGAGGTGATCTTGGTACTTCTAAGGTACACCTAAATGAATGGAGTTAAACAGATGGGAAGGAGAAGAGAAGAGTAAAGTGAGCCTTTCTGAGGGAAGAGATCTTGAGCTTAGTGACAAGAGAAATTCCCGTTTCAGAAGGAATGGCCTATGTAGAGATTTCTAGAGACTGTACATTGTTCAGTTATAGCACAAGTAGTGGGAGAGTGAGTAGTTGTGAACAGACCATGATGAAAATGGGTTGTCAAAGACAAAATTAAAAAGAAAATTTTTAATGGTAAGGATTTAATTCAGAGCCAATATAGTGAGCAACATGCAAAAGCAATCTATCATTACTGTATAATTACACTCAGCAAGAAGAGATTGAAGGATGTTTCTGTGTAATGACATAGTTCTCCTAAGAGAACAGCTTTGAGGGGAGCAATAGTCATTTGACTACGTGCTCTAGTATGTGTGTTAAGATTGTTCATGATTTCTTGTCATACTCCATACATAGAAATAAAAGCACTCAGCCAACATCAACTTAAAGAGGTATTGAGTCTGTGCCAAGAATTATGGGACGTGATAAATGGTAAAAGGTATCATATAACCTATGCTAGCAGAGAATGACGTTATCAGACTCGGGGGAGAATAGGTCCTTTGCCACCTTTTTAAAAGTTAGAATGACAACAGTGTCTCAGGGTGACTGGTGGAGTGTCATTTCTCTGGGAAGCTCTGTCTGCTATTATACACATGTTTTCTTTTTTAAAAAAATATTTATCTTTTAGTTGTAGGTGGACACATAATATCTTTATTTCATTTTTATGTGATGCTGAGGATCGAACCCAGTGCCTCACATGTGCTAGGTGAGTGCTCTACCACTGATCCATAACCCCAGCTCTCTATATATGTTTTCCATAGGGAAGAACCACTGGTAGCCTGGGAGGTATTAATTACTACACACATTTTCTTTTCTTTTTTGATGATGATGATGATGTGTTGGCAACTTTTCCACATGGAAGCCATGGACTGGGTATATATTTTATAACCTATTTCCATTCTCCACCAGGCCCACTCTTCCTTGAAAGTATGAGAATCTTGTTCTACCTTCTGTGCAACACACAGATTCTTGGATAGCTCTTTCTGCTTCTTTGTGCTTTGTTATTCCCATTGCTAATCCTTCCTCCTTCATCAAATCAGTCTCCCTGCATCTCTTCAACATTAAGAAATTTTGATGTGCTATTCTGTACTAAGAGGCCATGTTGTACTCCTACAAATTGTTTTGGTAAATAATTAAAAGGGCATCTCCTTACGTGGCTTTTCTGGTGTTCTTCTTTAAGTCCTGCCTGACAGATGACACAATCAAGGTAACTAGTAAGAGGAGAAAATTCTTATCAGGGTTATTACTAGCCTATGGTACAATTTTATGCAAAATAATCATCAGAATCCCTTATGTCTAGATGAAGCACCTTGGGGCATGGTTGGTGATCTGAATGCTGCCTTTTCTAATTCTCACATATACACTTTTGCATAAATTTTCAAAATATAGTCTTTACTTCAGGGCAGATAGAGCCTTGCTCCAGAACATGCAGCTCGAGAAATGGAGTGGTTCTTCAGTTGAATGCTGCTCACCTGCTTACAACCTGATCACCTAAACAGACTGGTCCACTAATATCTTGGAATTGAATGTAATTCTTTTACAAAAGAGCTCCTTTATTCTGTTAATAAAGCATTTTTTTGAGGATTTGTTCTGAACATGAAATGCAGTTTCTGGATACATTCATACATGGTACTTAATAATTGCTCACAGAGCTTTCTTCTCAACCTTGACCTGAGATAAATGAGAGATGCTGAAGAGTAAGACATTTGAGATAATACTAAGAAAACACTTGTGTAAGTTCAAATTTCAGAAGGCATAAGATGCATTAAGTAAAACTCTTGCATGCTGCTTTCTCTCTAAGAATTTACGGACCATTGTTCTTGCTTACAAGCATATAAATTCAGTAGTGTTTGGCAGCTCACTAATAATTTTTGAAAAAGCACCACATATCCTTTTTACATGGAGTGAAGATGTCTTTGCTAGTTAAGCTCGAGGGTAAAACTGGATACAATTATATATTCATTTAATTATTCATAACTTGAGCCTGAAATGAATGTGTATATATTTTTCACTTATTCACTTTATAAAATTCAAAACTAAACCCAGCAGCAGTTTTGTCTTTAGCATGGTAACAAGTTTCTACAATGAACTAGTCAAAAATTGTTCCAGAGAGAATTTGTGCTTTCCTATTTCAGAAAGTCAAATTGGACTGCACACATATATTACACATCACCCTTGTGTTATGCTTCCATATCCCAGAGAGTACTGGAGGGAAGCAACAGCACATATTTCTAAGAAACATTTCCCTGTGCAAAGTTAGTTTTCCTCTGTAGCTATTACAGGGGAAAACTAAGCTTATTTGTTAGAGGATTTTAGTGCACAGGACTTTAAAGATTCGACTCAGGAAAATAGCTAGATTATGGTTTGAATTTATGCAAGAGTGAGAGTTCAGACTGCAATAGTCATTTTGTTGAGGATAAGAGAGATATGCCTTTTATCTAAGAGAAGTGAGGAAAGACTAATAGTAGTTTAGATTACTCACTGAAACCAATGGTGTGAACAAATCTTGGAATCCATATTTAAGTCCTCTGTAAGAATGTTTTTGTGAGTCATAAAAGAAATGACAGATGTGAGTTTAAAACTATTTTATAAAATATCAAAAATCAGCCATTTGGTTGCTAACATGGTTACTATCTACACAAATCCTCCATACTGCATAGTGTATAAGTTCTTCTGTCTCAAACAGGGCTCACTACAAAAAAAAAAAAAAATCATTTTACTTAGTAACTAATGCTCCTGCATTGAGACATGCTATCACTATGATTGGTTTATAATTAAAATAAAGAGTAATTTGAAAAGTAGCACATGATCTTAAAGGTATGAAATATTAGCAGCACTGTGACCAACTATGCTTAGAAATATGTTAGAAATAGTTTCAAATTAGAAAAAAGCAAAGTTTGATTGATTGATTGATGAGGGTGGAAATGATGATTTTACCAGTGATAGGGCTTTTTAAATTCTTTCTGAGCTGGGTTAAGTAAAAGTAAGAATTGATCAACTGAAGTGACCAGTTCTATAGTCAATTATAGGCTCCTCATCCAGAATAGCATAGTTAGATACAAGACTTTCATTCAGCAATTAGTCATTCACTGCCTTAATAATTTGTTCCACATCTTCAAGCACAATCTTACTTGTTTTGAAAAAAAACAAGTGCATTTCAAAATTTACAAGCGATTGCCAGGTCAATTGGGAATTTTATTATATTTAACAAAACAAAGCACTATGTAGTGTAACAAAACATGACATTCTGTAAGGCAAATGCATTTTTATTTAACACAAATATAAAAACTCAAAGGCAACATTATCTAGTTCACTATTGAAATGGATAAAAAAAATGTATTTCCAAAATATTCTTTGTTCTAAAAGTAATTCAGTCAATTGAGAGAATCTAAGTGATTATTCGTATTTTAAATCATGGGACGTCTGTAAATAAATAAAATGTACTAGTGTTCTTTTCAAATAATTTTCAGTACAACTGAAAACAAAATACTGAAATTGTAACATTAGTTTTCATTTTCATTTCTTTGCCCTTGTGGTAAAGAAAGAGGAAACACTGCTAAAGCACCGAATAATGAGAAAAAAGAAGAAAGCTTTGCAATTTCAGATATGCATGTCATAGGAACGGATGAAATGACAGAAGGTTCATATGAATTTTCAAAAGACTTTTAAATTATAAAATTTAGGTGTTTTTTTTTTTGGAAAGGAAACTTACTCTTTAGCAGACTACCCATTAATATACCCATTAATATAATATAATATACTTTTAATAGGTATATATGTATAGAGTGAGATGCCGTTTCATTTAACAATGATCTTACCAGGCAGCATTCACAAAAATTGTATCTAATATGCCTTGTGTGTGTGCAGTTTGGAGTATGGAGAGGAAGGAGAAGGATTTGAATCAATAATATAACTAATGCCTGAAATTATATTGTTAGTTTTTCTTTAATTAGCTTATGATACTGATCCACGTTAAATGCAATTATATTTTATAGAAGGGCTTAACACATACACATTATGCTAAAATGGAAGATGTGCTGGCTATTTTGCTACAATCTCTGTGGCCTTGGGCAAGTTACCTAACTTCTTTCCCCTGACTTCCTTTTCCTTATCAGTAATTTATGAGATATCATTGATTCATTTTACCTAATTTAGCATTTTGTCTGAAGCTGTGATCTTCATATCCTTACGTTTTAGGAGTTCATTGAATGTTATATAGATGTTTAAGTACAAACATCTGATAATTTCACATTTATAGTCCATCTTTTTCAAAAAAATTGCATAAACAACGTAACAATTAAAACACAAACATAATTCCATCCATTATTTCAGATAATAGGGAAGCTACTATAGAGATCTGAATATTTTTCATAGATACTGACATTTACAGTTTGTAGTTTTGCAAAACATAGTCCTCGGAGTCCTGAGCTCACAATCAACAAATTTACTTTAGAATTCCGATCTGACCACTGAATCTGTTGATCTACCTCCCCAACATGCACTCTGGAAAACAGAAACAGTAAAAGAAGACACGCTATCTCAGTCTCAGCCTTTGCCTTGATTGACATTCAGAATGCCTCCATTTTGAAAATGGAGAGTTCTTTAAAAGTTTGGTTTATAAGCCTGCCACTTATGGTTTTGCCTCAGCGCTGAAATGAAATCATTTGAAATGTGTTCCTTTTTTCATTTTAATAATTATTTTTTTGTGTTTTGGCTATTTACAAAGCCATTCTCTAGAAAATTATTTTTTTTGGCTTAGCTATATATATATTTATCGTATTAATGGAAATATGTTTGTTTTTAGGTTCATCTGGCTAGGGTATAATCTACTTCCCAAGGTATCCCAGGAACCTCTTAAACAAGTGATCTTTTTGTTAAATTATTAATTTTATCTAAAATCAACTTCTTATTTCAATTTATTTTAGGGAAAAAAAAGTCACAGGTTGTGGTCTTTATTACGCTTCTTCTCCCACACCCTCATAAATTGGCCTGGTGTTTAATTTTTGGTGTAGGAAAGAATAATTCATTTTTATTTTCATTTAATTTTAATAGTCAAGGAGTAGTCCATAGAGATTGAATAAATTTAATCCTTCTGCAATTAGTGTCAAATTAATTCATTCTGGATGTGGATAACTGAAGAAATACAGACCCTCCCACATACTGACACACACCTTTATCAGGTTTAATGTTTTATGTAAATGATCCCACTTGAAAGGAAGCTTGTCTTGTTCCTTATTCCTCCCTTTCTGTCTTTGTTAATTGTTTGTTTTTAAACCTAAGCTTGCTTTCAGCATTCTGGCAGGACTGTGCTGTTCACTGGATTAACTGTGGGATCCTACAGAGATAATGTACTCTGCTATTAATTTTGGCTTATTTGGATAGAGAAAGTAAATCCCCCCAATTTTAAGAAGAAGTTCCCAACCACATAACTTTTGTGGGATGCTCTAGCAAGGATGATACGATGAGACCTCACGAGGATTAAAATGATGTGGTTTGTCTCGGGTGCAGCAAGCAGATCGGATTATTGTGAGTAGCCATTTGTCTCACACAGCACAATCCATCTGCATCATCTCAGTTTTGTTACCTAGAAATGACTTTTCTGAGCAGAAATATTTTTTCTCCTGTGGAGAGGCCAAGATAGAAAAACTTACCAAGTAGCTCAGCATCTAAAACATTTAAAATACCCTTTCTTCTTCTTTTCCTTTAAAACCAACGTATGGGGTAATATGGTTAATTCTATACAGGTTTTATAATTAACCATCTCAATAGATGAAGAATATAATAGTCTAATATACTTCTCTTAATTTAAACACAGTATGGCTATTACTAACCATGACTCATCAAGATTTTTTAAAAAGAAAATTTAGTTATCTCTTGTCAGGTCACTATTTAATGTTACTTTCTATATTTGCTGTGATAAGCATTAAAATCTGTATATTGGTTGATAAATCATTGTTTAGAAGTGTCTAAAGGGTTCAGTAAATGGTATGAAATTGCCATATAGTAATAAATGGTTATTTGATAATGAATGAAATTGTTTGAAAATACTGTTAAAATGTCAAGTTAAAACATATATATCATTACTCAAAAGGAAGGCAAACATGGAAACCACAGTGACATCATAAATATACTGCAATAAACACATTTATTTATACCAAGGCAAGTTGTAGGTACTTTGTATAAATGCGTACAAATTGATATATGAAGTTAATTTCAATCTGTAAAAGTAATTGCATTGGTTTAACTTATTTAACTCTGCTTACAATAATATTTATTGCAGAAAAAGAAGGTAAAGAAATAAATGATGATAAATAGATAAAATACATAGGAAATGGGAATTGTTTTACAATTTAATTACACTGTCACATAAAATTATCACACAAATACACCAACCCGACAGCAGAAATACATTAAAACTCTATTATCCAATGCAGAGAACAGTTTTTTGTTGGCCTTTATTTCATTTGCACATTTAAAATTATTTTATGTTTTTCTGCCAGCATAAAGTGTCTAAATAATGTAAAAAAAAAAGGGCAAGTTAGGAACAAAATTATTTTATAAAATAAAATTGTACCACTTGGTACAATGTTGTGAAGATGCATATACAATCTAAGAAAAGGGTAATAATCCACATTTCCCCATGAAAGACATATTGAAGAAATATAAATTCAGAAGCTCACAATAGAAAATGAAGCTAATTGAGTTGTTAGACTTGAGCAGAGCTCATAAGATGCGTACACACATAACTTATAGCTGTACATCTAAAATGACATAATATTTTATTTGGGGTAAATACAAATTGCAAAGATTAGTTGGTTTTTACAAAATCAACCCAAACATTTATTTCCTAATGTTTACAAGGCGATGCTAGATGCTATGGATATTATTTTGATTTTCTCTTGAATGCTGATCATTTGCCCTATTTTGCTGTTTCTAAGCTGAAAATTGGGCTCAAAGTACAGTGTCACAAAAGCTTCCAGTAAATTTTGAAAACTTGGACTCAATTTCTGTGTTTGGTCTTTAATCATCCTAACATTAAAAAAATGCATTTAGTAGCAACTTCACTAGTAACATATTTAGGTTACTAGAGCAAAGACAATTTTATTCATTCTATAATGGGAATACAGAATTTAGTGAGGAGAAAGGGAACATGATAATTAAAATAAACTAGTCAAAGGGAAAAACTCATTGAAGAAATGAGTGAGAATTGAAAATAATTATGAAAGTGAAAGCTCAAAGGTTTAATGTAATTAATATCAAGTGATTCAAAAAAGTAGCATGGCAATTATTCCTGAGGGCCAAATATTTAGCCTTTGACAAAAAATAGCTTTTTAGATGATTTTAGTCTTTATAAAATAAATCCATTTTTCTTTCTCTCTCATTCTCTCATTCGTTCAAATAGAAGGCAAATATGTGGATCTTTTACAGAGTGCAGTCAAATAAGCCATTGTAAACACTCACAATGGCTGGATCATAACAAATTGGAATTATTCTTCTGAGTTGTTACAAAATGCCTAATGGGGAAACATAAATGATGAATGAAAAACCGGAAGGAAGTTTTCATGGACTTAATTGGCCAGACAAGGGCTCATATGAAATTAATTATGCAGGTCTCTGAACTAAAGAAATTTTTGATAATTTTCTCACCTTCAGTATTTGAAACATGTTTACTAGTACAGGTCTTACTGAGTCATTCTGCAGTATTGTCTGCTGTTTACATGTATGCTTGTGTGTTTATGTGTAGGTTCTTAGTTATTAATGAATAGGTTCTTTATTTGTACAGATTTCTTTAATTTTTTTAAATAAAACAAGCAGTGGAAAGGAAGAAAGTACAGTTGCAACAACATTCAAATAGTTTAAAATTTCAAAAACAATAAAATAAGAACAAATTCAATTTTAATATGTATTTCTATTTTTATTGATGTTAAAAGATCATTTTTAATAAGTCAGATTTAATGATTAGATAAATGTAAACATAATTCTTCTCAGAGAGAGAAAGAGAGAGCTACATTTGATTTTTTCCTAGTGGTATGATATATGGTAACTAAAGTGTATTTTAAATCTTATGGGTTTCTAGGCTCATTTTGACTTTCAGCTGGTGAATTCATTTATGAAAGAAAAGATGTCAAATTTGAAATAGGTAAAATACAATAATAAAGCTAATTCAAACATGACAATGGAAAATGGAGATGCTTAAAGAGAAAATTTAGAGTTTCAGATATTGATGAGAGTAGAATCATAAAACGTTATTCTTAGAATGGCTTTCATATTCCTATAAATTAAATAAATTGACTCACTTCTGAACATTCGGGTCTTCAAAATGATATGTATATACTGAAAATATGATCTTTTTTATTGGCTATTGCTACAAAAGGGTCATAAGTAATGCCAGCCATTATTAGAATTTAGAATACATTATTTATTGTTCTTCAGAATGGACTATTATATGCAATTGTTATTTAAAAAATATTGAACTTTTATCACATTGAAAATGCTGTTAATTTTAAATTCAAATTCCTCTATTCTTAATGGGAGAAATAATTAATCATTAAAAAGTTTATGCCCTTACCTTGAATGTAAAAGTAAAACTCAAGAAAGAACCAATGTAATTAAACAGAAATGCCTCATCTTTCTGAATATATAAAATGCCATCATACTGCAATATAACTCTTTTGCCTCTCATTTCTAATATCCTCTCGATATTAATGTTTTCACTAAGACAACTATTATTGTTACTGTTCCTACCTGCTCCACCATTACAACAACTTCTCACTTGACATACATTCCTAAATTGTGTCATTTGGGTTCCTAGGAAAATTTTGGAGCTTATGTATGAACTTGCTTGCAAGAAGAAAATAGAATAAATGTTCTTCCTTTTACCTAAGATCAGAGCTGGATCTTATAATCATCCCCTCCTCCCTCTGTTAGTACAGAAATTGCATTAAAGATAGGTCAAAGATAAATAGGAGACCACCAGTCATATCTGATTTCACGTGAGTGGAAAGAGGAGCTTAGGAGTGCTGCCACAGAACTTCTGAAGGCTCAACTTGTCTTAGACTTGTGTGTCTATAGCCATAAAACTCTTTAGGGTATGGAAAACAGGGATGAAAATGCCCAGGTCCCGTGTTTGAATTGTACTAACTCTGAGAATTTAAGCAGCCGCTGCTCCATGGAGCCAAAGAGTGGAGGAGAGAAGTGTGCTACCAATTGGTGCCCAAACCATATTGGAAGTCCTTGTACCCAGTTTCATAGATATGTTGTCTTGGCTTGGCAGACCTTCCTTGATTATTTTAATTAATTTAATGTATATATATTTCTTGCAGAGGTCAGGGGAGAGAGGGAGAAGGGAGCATATTATTTAGCATACTTGGAACCCATCCTTTAAAATCTCTAAGGGTATGCTTGGAGGCCCATTTTACTAGACAGATACTAAAGCCACCATAGAGAGCTTTTTGATGTATTATAATTTTTGTTTTCTTTTTTTTTTCTTAAGCTAGATATTATAAAGGTGTAATTTACATGTTAAAATTTACCTCATTAGATGTATGGTTTCACAAATTTTGACAAACCTATACAGTCTTGTAATCACCATTATAATCAATATAGAGAATATTTTTATTATCTTGAGAAGTTCCCTTTTACTAGCCTCCCATTCTTAGACCCTGGCAAATATTAATCCACTCTTGTCCTCATAGTTGTGCTGTTTTGACGATACCATAGAATTGCAGTCATACAGCATTCGAACTACTGAGTTTTCTTTCTTTCAAATGGCAGAATGTTTTGGGGACTTATCCAAAGTCTCATATATCAGTAGTTCATTCTCTGTTATTGCTGAATAGTGTTTAATTGTATGGATCTATTTACCCATCAATAGATGGGCATATTTGAATTGTTTTAAGTTTTTTAAAATGTGTGTGTGTGTGTGTGTGTGTGTGTGTGTGTTGGGGATTGAATCCAAGGAGCACTCTACTACTGAGCTACACTGATTCTTTTTATATTTTATTTTGACATGGGGTCCTGCTAAGCTGAGGCTGGCCTTAAACTTGCAATTTTCCTGCTTCAGCCTCCCCAATTGCTGGGATTATAGGAGTGTGCCACCACAACTGTTATAAGTTTTTGATGATTGTAAGTAGTTATAAACACTTAAGCACAAGACTTCATTTTTATATACATATACACATATACATGCACACACATATACATATAGGTATAGATACACTAGATAGATACCTTTGTTTTTCTTCTATATATGTCTATAGATAGATAGGTATCTTTGTTTTTCTTATGTAAATACCTAGGAGTGGAATTTCTAGATTGTGTGGTGTCTTTAACTCCATAAGAAACTACCAAACTTTCCCAAAGTGACTTTACCATTTTTCATTACTTCACTGCAATACCTGGTGTTTCTATTGTTCTACATTCTCATTAGCTCTACATTCTCATTAACACTTGATGTTGTCAGCTTGTTTGGGGCCAGTCTAACAGGTATGTAGCAGAGTATGTTGAAACTTAATTAATTTCACATTTATGACATTTGAATTCAATGAAGTTTAAATAATTCTATCTTGTTTTCCAGTTGAGAAGCTAATACTGAAACACACAAAAATCAAATGAAATATTTCAATTGTAGTCAAAGATGACAGCAGAAAAAGATATCAAAAGAAAGTACTGGATTTATTTTCTTTTTTTTTTTTTTTTTTTTTTTTAATATTTATTTTTTAGTTCTCGGCAGACACAACATCTTTGTTGGTATGTGGTGCTGAGGATCGAACCCGGGCCGCACGCATGCCAGGCGAGCGCACTACCGCTGAGCCACATCTCCAGCCCCAGGATTTATTTTCATTGAATTGTTAGGTTAGACATCACTAAAGTAGTCTACTCTGCCTGCATGTTTTGTGGATACCTTAGTTCAGGCTTTTATCATCTCACATGATCATGTGTCTTCTAGATTCTTTGTACTAAAATCAGTCCTTATTATAGTTACTAAATTAATCTACCCGAAACAGTTTTCTATTGCTACAAAACAAATTTGCACAAACTTAATGGCTTAAAACAATCATCATTTATTTGTTCATAGTTTTGTAGGTCAGAGATCTGGCCACAGTGTGGCTGGATTCTTTGATTAGGGTCTCACAAAGCTAAACTTAAGGTGTTAGAGTTGCACATGTTTCCATCTGGAGTATAGGATCATCTTGTAACTTTATCAGTTGTGGCAATACTCAAATCCTTGAACTGAGAATCCCGTTTTCTATTGGCCATCAACTGGGAGATGCTCTCAGTTCCTAGACATGTGGCCCCTTTCATCTTCAAAAATAGCAAATTCTTAGAGTGAGCCCAATCTCATTTGAGGGCTCACTGGATGAGTAATCTATTACTCACCCAGAGTAATCTACCTTTCTCATATTCAACTATTCTGAGAACATAAATACTCATGGCTAGGGTAGCTCACACAGATCCCATCTACAATTAAGGGAATGAGATCCTTGGGGGTCATTTACAATTCTGCCTATCATGTGTAGGAAATAGTTATTTAACTTGAGCAACAGTAAACAAATGAATTTCTATGTTGCTCATTATTTGATGCATCTTATATTTTTCTTTTGGGCTCACTTTTTTCTTTGACAAGGTACTTACATTCTTTAATAATTATTTTATTGAGATTCAGCTTGATTTGTTAATTTTGTATTTTGTTTAATATTTATCTTTTTTCACATTTTTAAAAATTTCAAATGAATATCAGTCTTGCATCTATTTCTTTATAGATCCTAAATGTATTTGTTTAAAGACGTAAGAAAAATTTTTAAATGATTTTTCTTCCATCTCTAGTAAAATTCTCTTCTAACAATAGTTTTGTTTGGTTTTCTTAGAATTAGGGTTCTTCCTGTGTTTTAGAATTTATGTTTCCAAACTCATCTAGAGTGGTTTTATATTTATCTTTTTCTCTGTTAGTTGCTTATTTGATAGCTGCTTTCAACTGCTCTCCTCCAGAGTATCCAGCTAGAATGCAGTCTGCTGTCAGCTGTTCCCAGCTCCTGTTTTAGAGGATATTAATGATACACAAGGTGATATTGGGTCTGGTCTGGGTCAGGAGGTTGCATCTATCCTTTCTTCCCCTCCAGATGCTCATCTTCCTATAAATCATAACCCAAAGCATCCTTGAGCTGAAACAGAGGAACTCCATCCTTAGTCCTGGCTCAAACAGGGAGTGGGGTTCTAGTCTCCATCCCTTCTTGGGCACCTTAGTTTCTATTGTCTCATAAAAGTGAAATTCCTGACTTCTAAGTGCTTCCAGACCCAGGGTGTATTTCAGAGCCTCAGCCTCACCGGACTTTTTAACAGAATTACTCTGATTGCTGAATTAAGAATAGGCTTTGAAGATCAGCGCTGGGGTTGGGGGACATAAGGGTGGAGGCAAGGAGACTAGTGAGAAGGCTGATGCAATGATCCGAATCAAAGATAATGGTGGCCCAGGCCAACACAAAGGAGAATGAAGAATCAAGAATAATTGCAAGAGTTCTGATGTGAGAATCTGGATGGATGGTGGTGTCATGCACTGAAATAGGGACATAGGCTGGATCTTTTTCCAAATGATTGAGGTGGTTCTCCAAATCTAGGTGATTATGGGTTTAGCAGACTACTGACTGCAGCCATGAGGTAAGCATGTTCAGGGAATTTAGTCTCCAGTATTTAAGGTCAGAGTCTATTGGACCAAAGGATCAGAGCTCTCTAAAAAAATGGGCTCCTCTAAAATAGGAATGATTCATTCTGGGCTGGAGGTGATAAGAGAACCACTTGTTTTTGACAGTGGGTGACTTACTCTAGATTAAACCCCTATTTCTATATATTCAGTGTCAATCTTTTGCCTGAATCCTGTATCTAGTCCTACTGGGAGGAGTACTTTGGCAGTGAGCCTTGGCTCCAAACTGCCCTTGAGAAATCAAAGAATAATTCTGATTTATAACCAAAGTGTCATTTAGGGCATATCTCCTTGTAAAAAGTGAAATCAAATGTTGAGGCAATTATGAGAATTATTCAGGCAGACATTTCTTTCTCCCTTATATGGATATTTCATGAAAAATTTTTGGGCTTGTCATTAACTAGCTCATTACTTTAATTAACCACTTCATTATGTAAGTGTAGACACAGCTTTAAAATTATTTATACTGTTTCTTCCTGTGTGTAAATAATTGCAGAGTAAAAATATTAATTTATGAATGTAATTGTATAGGTGATCACTCTGCATTTACTCAGAACTAGCAATTAGCTCATGCAAATCAGCTAAGACAAAAGTCTGTCTGATCCTGTTCAGAATACAGGAAGAGTTAATTTGCCAGAATGCCTGCTTCTGGACCATCTGATTCTCAAAAGTCACGTTCTTGCCTCTGAAAATCAGAAACCGGCCATATTTGTTGTGAGCTTTATGATCACTCTTAATGCCCTTGCAAACACAGGAAATAAAATGCTAACAAATCATCAGCCATTATCTAATTATATTTATCTAGACAGATAAAGTTGGGGGGGAATGTGAATCATATTTTTTTTAAAAAGATCTTTTCTCGTTTGGCAAACAAAGATGAAATTTATAGCTTAATTATTCCTCATAGTGCTGTAAAGAGTCTTTTCTGTTAATCATACCCAGGTCCTCAGATTCCCTCCCCCCCCATGAGGTCTAATTGTGTGTTGACTCTCAATTATATCAGTAGCCCATCCTGTGGGGGTAGTGCTAATGGGATTTAAATGCTTGTGAGGTTTCTTTGGAGTCCACAGTAGGAAAAAGTTCTGATATAGACAGAATACCACTCTTTCCTCAATACAGATGTTAACTAATAGAGATGAGTACAATCTCTTTGGACACCTTACATTGTGGAAACAGATTAGTTCATCTTCACCAAAACTCATGCTCTGCTTGAATAGCAGCAATTGAGCTGTTTTGATCACTGGATGTTATTAGGACATTCGTTTACTACCTATTTCAAAACGTGGTTCAGAAGTTTAATGAAGTACATCCACAGGTCTCTGTCAACCAAGCTGCATCCCCTGGCCACCATGATTGCTTATATTCTTCACTCTTTGTGTGTTTGGGAAAATTACCTAGGAGCTAGTCTCCCTAAGTTGAATACTACCTTGAAAAGACACAGAATCCAGTGGTTAGAGAAGATGACATTTATTCAAAAGTTCCTTATTTCAATTTTTCAACCCTCCACTTAGTGCAACACCTTGCCACTTCCACTGAGGGGAGAGAGGTTGACATTTGGAAAAAAAAAATCAAGTTGCTTAAAGTCACTATTCACAGCAGTGATACAGACCTTAACTACCAGAGGTTGATCCCTGAGTGACAGCCACACACTAGGTATTTTACAACATTATTTCTTTATTTTTAATCCTTTAAGTTTACATTATAGAAAATCTGTGTACAAGTTTCAAAAAACTTCAAAGTACAAAAGTATATACAGTGTAAACTCTCCCTGCTGCTTCTGTTCTGAGCCTCTCAGTTCCCCTTCCCACAGGAGCTCATGGTACCTGTTTCCTCTGACATTTCACTCCAAAGGCCCTAAATGTCATCAGTTTCTTTAGAGCTAATGTATGCATTTATATGTAAAGGCATACATTATTTCTCTATCCTTTTAAAGATACTTCCACTTAAAAAGGACAGGGAAATAATGGCTTAGCATCTAAGTTTTCTTGGTGTGACAGTAACTGAACTTTTCAATTCTAATCTGGAAGTCCTGATAAGACTCGGACATTGCCTGAGACAAGACGAAGCCTTGTTCTCTTGACTGTACACTCTCTTCTCTTTGCCAGAACATTCCTCTCTACTCAGCCACTACACTACTAGCCCTCAAAATGCTGACCGTCACTTCCTTTTGTTTCTCTTTTCCTAGGGAGGAGTGGATTTAGTACCTCTAACCCCCAAGTGATGTGTCCTTGCTCAGTGATGGCTTACTGTTCCAAGTTTATGTATTCATTCGTTTTTTTCTCTTCCACTATCCTTGGATGAAGGCACAAAATTGCTTGATCAATGTTTGCAGAGTGGATTACACATAATAATGTTAGAAACTAATTGAAATAGAATGCTAGGGTGGTTGATTATTATTTTAGAGGAAAAATCATAAAGTGAAAACAAACAGAATCATTAGTGAAGTAAGGATATATTTATCTTAAATGCAATGAAGATGATTATAAAATAATTAAATTCTAATTATCCAGCATCATAAGGCTAGATGTGTTTAAAAATTCTCAAGAGAATCTCAAAGAATGCCACAAAATGACAAAATTTAGAGAATGACAACATACAAAAAATCATTTTAAAATAAAAAATCTGTTAAATTTTGTTGTCCATAATTATCAAATAGTATACAGAGAAAAAAAATCACATTGGACTGAATCATAAATCCTGGTTATTAAAGGAAAACAGAAAAATGTAAAAGGGTCAAAAATAAAAAATCCATCTTCTCTTTAAAAGAAGTACACTCAAGTGAGAAAAATAGTGAACAGTAGAGCCACTTACTGGAGAAAAACAAAACAAAATTCCCTATATTCCACTATTCCCTAGTGAATGAGCAGGCTAGAATTAAGTGTTATATTTTTGTATTAAGGATCAAAACTTTGGGAAAAACTTTGGAGAAAACATCAAGCAGGGCTGGGGATGTAGTTCAATGGTTGAATGCTTGTCTGGTGTGCACAGGACCTGGGTTCAATCCCCAGTACCACAAAATAAACAAACAAACAAAAACAAAACAAAAAAACCAGCAGCCATTTTCTGAGGAGATAATCTTACACATTTAATTGTCACATTTCTCCTCCAATACCACATTTTAGAATCATATTTAACCATCAGACATGGACATCATCATGTTTTTACTTAAAGCAAACACATTACAATTATATAAACATGCTTCAGTGTCTAAAGGCCTCTAGGTCAGGAAATCCATCTATTTCACTTAGATTTTTCATATTGCCACCAAATTAACCAATGAGACTGTTTGCTTTGCAATGTGGTTAATATTCCACGTACATTTCCTAAGATGACTCTAGAATCCATCCTCCCCGCCCATTCTTGCTGTTGGGTTCTTGCCATGTCTTCCTCTGTTGTAACCCTGGTCTCCTAACTGTCCTTCCTATCCCTTCTCTTCTCCTTTCCAACACAGCTCTCACATGGCTGCCATGTACAAGGGACAGAATGTCAGCATTTGTCAAGTACAGCATCCTATTTATTTGTTAAATTGTTATTTCCCTTCCCCCTGAGGGTATAGGCAAGGACTTTGTTTTCTACACTGCTCTATCCCTAACACCTAGAGCAGTGCTTGGCACACAGTAGGTGTACAATAGTGAATTCATGCCTTAGTGCAGAATGACCATTCCACTCCCATCATTTTCTGAAATCTTATTTGATCTGCAAGGCAGAGCTAAACCTTCTTAAATGATTTCACTCTGAGCATTATAATTTACATCATACTACTCATCATATTCTGCTTTGCATTAAATTATTTCTGTATAAATATGTTATTCTATTAGATTGTAATTATCTCACATGCAGACTGTGTTCTGTTCACCTCTGTTTTCTTTACAAAGTCCAACATCTTAGATAACAATGTTAATTTCAAACTGGTGAACGGGCTTAGCTTCTTTAGCAGATGAATATGATTACCCTAAGTGGTCAGATCCAGTGACCTAACTAATTTAATTTAATTTTTTTAAAAGAGAGAGAGAGAGAGAGAGAGAGAGAGAGAGAGAGAGAGAGAGAGAGAGAAAGGGAATGAATTCTTTAATATTAATTTTCTAGTTTTCGGCAGACACAGTATCTTTGTTTGTATGTGGTGCTGAGGATCCAACCTGGGCTGCATGTATGCCAGGTGAGCGAGCTTCCACTAGAGCCACATCCCCAGCACCAACCTAACTAATTTTAAATGGGGGCAATCACATAATTACATGGGATACAGAAGGAATATAAGGCATGCTGTTGGTCTGTAAGGGGATTACTGTTTAATCAGCAATATAAGATGATTCCATTGACCTGAGCATCAGAAGCATCTGTATACTTGTCAAAATTTTCTGTGTCCTACCTGAGACTTTCTCAGAAAGAGAATCAAAATTTTTGGGGTGGGGAAGAGGATGTCTGAGAATCTGCATAATTAGGACATCTTCAGGTAACTCTTATTCACAGTAAACTGGTTAATTATAGGTTTATTTTTCCTTCCATTGCCATGGTGGTATATTTGATCCTTAATCAAACACCCAGTCAGCTCCCAGTTCCTAGGAATAAAATGAAGTTCTTCTAGGTCAAAATGCAGTGGTTTAGTATCACATTACCTCCATAAGTCTGGTATCTCATTATTCATTCATCAAAATTTATTGAGAACTTTCTTGTGTGTATTTGTACCCTTGAGTCCTGGGTCTTATTGGTAGATTTCTATTTTGGCCCTGAGTTTCAAATCCTCATCTCTTTGTCTTCCTATTAGATAAGTTTCCTTTAAAAATCTCATCTTACCCTTGCTTTTCCTCCCCTGAGAGACTGGAGCTGTGTTCTGGGCTCTAGACCAAGTGGCTGGGGTCCAGCATCTGTTGACAATGTTCCCACAGGCTCAGTATTTACGTGCTGGTCTCTGGCTCTCATCTGGCTCACTGAAATGCCAAGTCTAGAGCCACCTCCTCTGTCTTGACTCACTTTAAGTAAATGCATACAGCCTTTATGTGGATAATATGGTTCAAAAGATATATGAATAGGTAGTTTTCCCTATTGTAAAGTCGTATACAGATGCCAATTGTTATTACGAAAAGTTAGGGCCCCAGGTATACATGTGGGACATTACAGCACAGAGGATCCAGATGCCAGCTTTCTGTATTCAGCCCACTAAAAGCATGGGAAGCCACTAACAAACCTTTATAATTGCAAAATTAAATAGAAACAAGGTCTCCTAAATGCATATTTATGCTTATTCTGAAACGTATGAATCGAAACTGACATATTTACTTAATGCCTACTTGAGGCTATGTAAAAAGCCTCCATTTTTTTTTAAAGTAATGGAAAAACTGAAAGCAAGACTCTTTGGGGGAGAGAGCACATAGTATAATTGACACTGTTGGTTGCCCACCCAACAATTGTTGTTTCTCCCCCTATTTCTTTCTTGCTGGAAAAGCTGATTCTCATTTCTGAGGCTAAAGTGTCAGAAAAGATTTTTCCAGCTCCCTTGCATGTGACCCAATAAGTCTTGGCCAATAGACCCAAGGGGAAGTTCGTTGGTGAGGGATTGTGAAATTTTCCTCTCTAATAAAAAGAGAAATGTAAGAAAAATAATGCCTTTTCTGCCTTTGGGCATGGTTGTTTGACAATAACTTGGTGTATGGAACAGCAGCAGTCACCTTGATATAACAAGGGGACAAGTCTGAGGATAACAGAAAGTACCCTGAAGCCCACTGAATACTAAGATAGAAAGAGTTTGGGTTATTGGTGCCATTGTTGAGCTATTGAATGAACCTTCCCTGTAGCCTCCTTGAACCTGCTACCTTTAGACCTCTTTTTATGTGAGATAGTAAATATTCTTTTGTCTAAGGCACTTTCAATCAGGATTTCTATATTTGCAGCTAAAATCATCCCAGATTTAAACAGAATCCTTCAATTTAACTATCTTAGTTTGTTATTGCCCTGCATATTTTAAAGACTAATTTCATCTAGCATCCTTCCCTGATTGAGACTTGGCTTGAGTAGTAGCTACAGTGTAGTAGAGGTGTTAGGGAGTGATGAACTTGTATACAATGTATAACTTCAGTTTTTTTTTTTTAAAGAGAAAGTGAGGGAGGAGAGAGAGAGAGAGAGAGATAGAGAGAATTTTTTTAATATTTATTTTTTAGTTCTCGGCAGACACAACATCTTTTGTTGGTATGTGGTGCTGAGGATCGAACCTGGGCCGCACGCATGCCAGGCGAGCGCGCTACCGCTTGAGCCACATCCCCAGCCCCATAACTTCAGTTTTATAAGCCAATGAGAAAAACTTGTTATTTTGCCACATGAGGTAATGTTGATTCTGTTCTATAAGATAAGAGTATGCTTTGAAGACCTGTACAGAAAAGGGGTGTTAAGTTGGATTAACTAGAATAGACATAGGACTCTATGCCTTTGACTCAATTCTCCAGTTAAAATTTCTTCATCATGATATAATATTCTGACATGATAAAAGAATATCCTTTTCACTTGAAGCATGCTGGAAATTCCTGTTCAGTTAATTGAAGATGTGTGTATTCATCCAGGGTTGAATAGACTGCAAAGCAATACTAATCCATTTTCTTTTCAGCTATACTGACCCAGGGGATGTTTTTCAAAGTTTATATGCAAAAAAGATACATTTATTGTATATTTTTAATGCTGTGCTGTATATATTAGGTGTACAATAACCATAATCACACATTTATTTATTGAAATCTAGTGAAGAATCTCATTTTTACATATGATTTGCAAATATAATTTCAAGGCCCTGTTATGAGAGCCCAGGCCAGTATATAATGGTTTTGTCTTTGCCGTTGATAAAAATGTTGAACATATTTCATTTAAATTGGTATCATTTAACTAGAGTCTCAATTCTTTTAGCAAGAGTTTCCTTTCTTTCTTCTTCTTCTTCTTTTTTTTTGTTAGAGTTTTCTGTGTGAGAGATATTGTGTGCACTGGCAACATTACTAATAATTTTAATTTCATTAGTTTATAATTATTCTTTAAAAATGAAGTTTGTAATCATAATATGATTGAACAAATTAAGGAAGGCAATAAAGAAATGTTGAAACCCACAATAGAAAAAGGCAATCATTTTAGCATTTTTAATATCCAGATAGTAATTAGAAGGGCTAAGCTATTTTAAAGTTCTACTATAAAAATAGAAATGAAATGATTAAATTATGGTAGTATCCTTTTTTCAGGAATCTGATCAATGTGAGCAACAGATAACAAAAAGGTATATATCCTTGCCAAATATGACCATTTTCCACATTTTACATAAAGAAGACAATCCTACAGTGACTTCTAAGTATGTTATATATTGTGGAGGTTAACTGAATTATAAATGAAGCAATTATGCTTTACAATATAATCTAATCACTCAAGACTGGAAATTACTAAAGTGCATGAACATATATTATAAAGCAATAATAATTTTTTTGTATTGCAAAAATAGTACATATCCATTTTAACACTTAGAAAATACAGATAAACAAAAATAACAAAGAAAATAGAAATGAACATAGCCTCATTACTCAGAGATAATGATATTTTGATGTATATTCTTTGATCATTCTCTATATATCATGTATGCCACAATGTACAACTTCTATGAAGTGAGATTATAGCTAAATATTATTTTACATTCTGATTTTAATTTTGAGATAACCTCAAATATACAGAAATTTTGTAAGCATTGTACAAGAAGTCCTTAAACCCATCATTCAACCACCCCTCTGCCACTGCTCAGTTTGCCTCTATGTAGCCCAATCTTGAAAGCCCGGCTGGGTCACCTTTAATTTGATTTTAAATTTTCTTTCTTTTTTTAATGTAGCAGTGCTAGGAACCCATCTGTGCATGCTAGGCATATATTTTCCACCAAGCTATAGCCCAGGCCTCTCCCTCAAATCTTTAAAATAACATTGTTATCTTCCCAAGTCACTAAATAACTATCTACAAGGCCATTTAAAAGGCAAAATATTATTTCATTGAATGTATTCATGGACATTAGGTTCCTTCCAAGAAATGGATATTCTCTTATCTGAATCTTTACACAATAGATTATTATTTACTATTTCTAAAAAGTAAAATTACTGTTACCAAGTGAAAGGCATGCATATTTTTTTTAAAGTTCTCAATTTACAGTGCCACATTTTAAAAGTTGAGCAAAACTACATGAATTTGTATGCTATTTATATGGAATTTTAATCACTCTTTAATGACCTCAACAAAACTAACTTTGCTTAGTTACAGAAGTGGTAGTTACAATACAAAAGGAAAAATATAGAAGAAATGTTTACCCAAGAGAGAAAATGGTTTGTAAATCTTTTACAAGCACATTTATCTATCTAGTGCTGATTTCTAAACAACGGCCATGTGCAAAACAGTGTCCTGAGCACTGTAGGTGACTTACTTTGTGTTAGATGCCAATTCCTTCCTCAAAGAGCAATGAGGAAATCATCAAATTAATGAATTAAAACTCCTTAATTTATTCACCAAAGGAAGGCCCTCTAGGACCTCTGTTTGGCAGGAGTTCATTAAGGATTAATTTCTGTTTTTAAAAAAATTATAAAAAAGCATTTTTTTAAAGTCTATAGTTGAGGGGCTGGGGTTGTGGCTCAGTAGTAGAGCGCTCACCTAACACATGTGAGGCCCTGGGTTCGGTCCTCAGCACCACATATAAATAAATAAAATAAAGGTATTGTGTGCACTTACAATTTAAAAAAATGTCTATAGTTGAGACTCGCTAATTCGGAAGAGTCTCTCATTTGCAATCCCTTAGTACATTTTATTAGAACACTACATGGTATAGCACATTTTTACAATTAAAATATTTGTGCTTATAGAATAATTGTGAATCAAAATATTTAAAAGTGATTTTCCAAATTCTAGGACAGTCTAGTTCACTTTTTTTCCCCTTAAGGAACATGGATTTAATCTAAATACATACTTTGGCCTAGATGCAGAAATTGGCCTACTTAAGATATATTAAGCTTAAAAAGGCAGACAGCAGCCTAATTTAGGGCTCCTTTATGAAGAGGGACTGCTGAATGATGTATTGGGTAGTTTTACTGGACTGGGTGCTTACTACCCATGAGACATCATGCCAGACTCTGCAGAGACTGAAATATGTGAACCTGGTTTTGCTATCAAGGAGTAAGAAACAAGAACATGAACAAGTTAATTAAAAAAAAAGATTTATCTTTTAATAAAATAAAGATCTATGCTCACTAAATTAAGAAAAAAAAGTGATCTTAATTTTTCATTATCCCCAAGCAAGTTATAAGTCATAACATCTTGGGAATCTAATTTGCTACTCTCCAATTTGATAAAGCAATAGGCCAAGGAGAGGAAGCAACTCTTCATCCTAGAACAGATCTTAAAAAGGCTAATATCATTGGCCAGTGGGCTGTTTTTTTTTTGGTGCAGACCTGCCAGAAACAAGTATGAAGTCACTTTGGTAACAACCTGCTAATGCTACTTCTTGTTCTGATTCCCTTTTAAACTTTCTAGGGTTTTTAATGAAGCCTGGCTCTGAGGGGCTCTTGTAGGCACACTGATTCAGATTCATGAGTTGTGCTAACTCTTGGCCTGGGGATAAGAGGATCCAGTTCTTTGAAAAAGTCTTCTCATTTCTCCGATGAATAACACAGTGTCCTGTTTCTGTTGGGCCTCATTTATCATCCCCAAGAAAAACCTCTTGTGGACAGATTGTCTTTGAAGGACTATATCAAATTCTCTGTTTCTCACTGCCCTCCACCCCCGGGGCTCTAATACTGAAGGCACCTTCTAACCTCCCTTCTGGAAACTTTTAGTGTACTTACTACATTCCTCTGAATGTTTGAAGGAAGATTTCTAGATTTTAAGGACTTTCTGAGATGATAGAAAACTTTTAAATGGAGTGCCTGAATCCCTGGATTGAGTTCAGGGCTATGTCTAGCTCAACCAAGGCTGCCTGCTGAGGTCTGAGGTAGGCCTAGGAGAATGTGGCAGCCCATGTGCGTGACATTCCATCCATGACTTAGTGACTCCTTAATGCTATTTCCATTTCATTTTTGAGGGAAGGATACAGCATCAATAATTCAACATAACAGTTGGTAGTTCCTTGATTTTGATTCCTATATTATTTGACTGTTGCAGTCTGAGGCTGGGTTTGTCTAGTTCCCGGAGAGCTCTTGTCTTCGAAGTTCAACCTCAGTGACTTTCTAAGACTGTACCTGGTGTCCCTTTTCTGCCTGTGGGCCCCATACAAAGGGGTCTGGGGAGCCAGGGGGTGAGGATATGTACTTTCATAAGGTCTGCATGAGGCATTAGCTGAGGAAAAATGTCCCATCACTGTCAATGGAATGAATATTCTATCAAAACGGCTCTTGGATTCTCCAAGACTGAGATTAAGTTTACCTGCTGGACATGATAAAATTTATCTCAGTGGCCTATGACCATCATCGATCAGCATCCCACCCCTATCTATATAAAACAATAAGCATGATCTTAAGGCACTCTTAGGGGCTGTCTAGGAGATGTATATTTGCTGACATACAACCTGACTGAAGCCAAACACCATTACCCCTGTGACTGATTGGAGGGAGGCTGTAACTGAACAGTTTTATTTCCCTCCAGCAGCTGGGCTCCCTGACCATGCGAGCTGAGCTGACACGGCATTTCAAGTCCTGTTACCAGCTCAATGGTTCTCTTGTAAAAAAAAAAAAAAAAAAAAAAAAAAAAGCACCTCTTCATTTGGCCTCTCCATCTTGATCATTGCTGATGGGCTATCAATAATTTCAAGTTGGTTGAGCAGTTGGCTGAAGGTTAAATAAATTCTGCCGGCTGTTTGCATGATTGTACCCGAGTGGAAGGATTCCAATTTGGAGCAGTTTTCTTGCAAGTGCTCCTTGGAAATGTTTCTAGAGTCAGAAAAGTTAAGAAATTCAGTTTGGGAGCTCGAGTGAACTTGAAATGGAAACACAGACACCACAAGAACCTTCATGTGATTAAAAGAAAAAAAGAGGCTTTCTGTATTTCAGATTTTCCTCAGAGGAATTTAACACCCAAAGAACTAGCAGGGGAAGTTCTCAATACACGAAAATGCTATTTTGGACAATGGTTTTTCAAAATGAACTCAATTGTATTTTCAGGAATTTCAGCCAATAGTAGTAAATGTAGGAAGGTCTAACATAAATTAATCATAGCAAATTGGGTTTTCAGTTGTTAAAACAGTAAACTTAAGTACTTTATTCATATTCAGGAAATGCTTTTTTTTTCTTCCATATAACAAAATATGCATTGACTGTGGAATATGGACAAGTTACAGTTAAGAAAAAACAAAAAAACAAAAACTACCCTCAAGAGTTAATCATTTGCTACAATTTATTATACACCTCCCTAGTTTCTTTCATGCATGTGTTTGCACAGTTTTTTCTTTTACTAAAATGTGATTTTTTTTGGAATATAAATGTCATAGCTGTTTTTATACAGTGCTATGATATGAATGTATCCCCCAAATTCATGGGATGGAAACTTAATCTCCTGTCCAACAGTGTTGGGAGGTGGGGTCTTTGGAGAGGTATTTAGGTTATGAGCAGCAGATCTCGCAAATGGATTAATGCCACTATGATAGGGCTTGATTTTGCTTATTTTTGCCCTTTGCCATCTGCTGTGTGAGGGTGCAGCATTCCTCTCTCTTAAAAGATACAGTGTTCAAGGCATCATTGCTGAAGCATCAAGCAATCCTAGACACCAAACTAGACATTGAACCTGTCAGTGCTTTGATCTTGGACTTCCTGGCCTCTCAAATTGTAAGGAATAAATTTCTGGGTTTTTTTTTTTATAAATTTCCCAGTTTCAGATATTCTGTTATAGCAACACAAAATGGACTAAAACACATTAAAAAATTAACAAGAGGCACATAGATGCTGTGCTTAAGGATATAGCTCTAGCTTCTGGAAAGTATTTGTAATAATTGATGTGAGTTCATTCTGTTAGAACCTCACAATAAGTGACCCATGGAAACTCCCAACTTCCAGGGTCATTTCCATGATACTATGTTTCTTGACCTGTGCTCTTCTAATTTCTGGCAATGAAAGTGCATCTTTGTGGGCTGGGGGTGTAGTTCATTGGTACAGTGCATAGTAACATGTGCCAGGCTCTGGGTTTGATCCCCAGCACCAAAAGAAAGAAAGAAAAAGGCACATCTTTGTTACTGGGGTCTTAACTAGTTGATTTTATACCAGTTTATCCAAATTTCCAAAGGGCCTTTCATTTAAAGTCCTTTTGGTATTGCTTTACAATAATAAAATATTTCACTTACTTTGGAATCAGAGAACTTTTCTGTATGACTCACATGATTGTCACACATTTGGAGGTCTCCAGGACTGATGGTATCCTGCTTAACATGAAGTGGATTTTGTATTGCACTTTCTACTTTTCACATATGAAGCATTTCTACATAAATGTGTGCTAAACTCTTTCCAATTCCCTGATGATCTCTGATAAGTTGATTTAGGTAAACCCCTTATTGGATATAGAAGCATGGATCAGAAGAAACATCAAAGTCTCTTCAAGCTTAATAATAGAAGAACATATCCCCAGCCTTTTTAAATGAAAATTGTGGCATGGTAGATTGCAGCAACTGTGAGAAAACTCAGTGTTTACATACTTCTCCCAGCTATGTAGACATCTGTCTTTCCCTTGCATTCTCAGTCATTGCCTTTGTGAAAGATGATGGTTACGTTGTCCAGAGAATTTAAAGACTACACAAGGTATTATCTTGGTTTCTATGGCTTTTCTCTGACTTGCAATTAACTTACCATGTTCTGCTGAGTGACAGGGGAAGGTAATAATAAAGTGGAAATGAATTTTAGTGACTTAGAGTGTTGCTATTCAAAGTAATAATGCTCTGTAGGCCAATGCATTTGACATGGTTTGTATGAGATACAAAAATTTCAGGAACCATCCAGACCTCCTGAATCAGAATCTGTATTTTAAGCAGAGCCCCTGGTTATCTACATGCAGTTTGATACGCAGCTACCTGGCAGAATTAATTTCATAGTTATAGTCAAAATTTTGAGGCTCAGACTTTGTTTTTTTTTGTACCAGGTATTGAACCCAGGGGCTCTCAACCACTGAGACATATCCCCAGCCTTTTTTATTTTTTATTTTGAGACAGGGCCTTACTAAGTTGCCGAGGCTGGCTTTTAACTTGTGATCCTCCTGCCTCAGCATCCTGAGCGGCTGGGATTACAGGCATGTGCTACTGTGACTGGAGAGGCTCAGCCATTTTTAATTGAGTACTTAAGTGATGTAACCTGACACTATGGCATTAAAGGTATTTTGATTTATTTTAAAACAATAATCTCAGAATAAAGTATTAGTTTTAAACTGTAAAATGTACTGCTTTCTATCTCCTTTGGTCCCTGATAATCTCTCATAAATTGATTTAGATAAACCCCTTATTGGATATAAAAGCATGGATCAGAGTCTCTTCAAGTTTAATAATAGAAGAACAATAACAAAACATTTTAGACTTACTCTTGTGTTGGGCCCTGTTCTTTTTCCTGAGCTAATTGAATTCGATGGCAATCCTTTAGTATAGGTGGTATTACTGTCCCCCACTTACAGATGAGAAGACAGAGACTTGGAAGCACTGAGTAATTTGCCCAGGTTTATACAAGGAATAAATATCAGAGATGGGATTTGAACCCAGGTTAACTAGTTCTGAAGAGTGTTCTCTTAAGCAGTATGCTCACTAATATATAAAAACACAACACAATCATATTTTATGTACATTTGAAATATACTACTAATTTGAAATAATGTAATATAAAATATAAATTAAATATATACTTATTCATAAAACTTTAAGTAATTCAATATATTTTATTCAATATTTCGAATGAAAAAGAGTGTCAAGAGTGTCAAGAATTTCAATTTTAGTCTGGGGTTGTGGCTCAGTGGTAGAGTGATTGCTTGGCAAATGTGAGGCACTGAGTTTGATACTCAGCACCACATAAAAATAAGTAAATAAAATAAAGGTATTGCATCCATCTACAACTAAAAAACAACAACCAAAAAAAAAAAAAAAAAAAGAATCTCAATTTTGAAGCTGCTTGGTTGAGTGAGCTGTAAACTGTTAGGCAATTGCCACATGGTGGCGCCACTTCAACTAGGAAACAACCAACTGTCCTTAGTGGTCTGTATGGGAAAATCATCTCTAGTTATTTTAGACCTGTGGGAATAATCCTTAAATACAACATAACCCCCATGAATTTCATTTACTTGATGTAACCTGGATCAGACAGTCTATGTTTGATTCAGATGAAAAATTTCTGCTCCTTAAATTATTCTGTCACTTTTTGAGTTGTCACATTAATTTTCAAGTTTACTTTCAAAAAGACAGTGAATTTGGGAAGAAAGGGCTGGAAAAAGTGGCAATTAAGCAGCAACTCAGCACTTTTTGATTCTACTACTATCTCAAAAAGACCTTCCCTGTGAAAACACAGATGATAAAACTAGCACATCTGGGGCCCTCTTTCTGGGGAAAGATACATATTATTTCAAATTGGACACTAGATTATCCAACTGCTTTCTGTTGTATGACTCACATTGGTTATTTTAGTAATATCCTATCTCACTATAGAATGTTACTTTTCATATGTATTTTACTAAAAGTAAAAGGAAATTAAAATTAATTTTGCTTACATGTGTGCGTGAATATGATGTCTTTATGCACAAATTTTTAAGTAATGCAAATATTTACAAATTAAAAGGGAGGCTTAGACATTTATACTTGAGTACTTAAGTGATGTAACCTGACACAAAGACATTAGAGTTATTTTGATTTGTTTTAAAATAATCATCTCAGATTATAGTGCTAATTTTTAAACTGTAAAATGTAGCCATTCTCTATCTCCTTAGCTGAGGGAAAAATATTAGAAAAGAACATGGAATGTTACTAAAACAAGATTGGAAATTCCTAATATAGGAAACCTGTAGAACCTTCATGAATGCTTTTCTGCTTGGCAAGTTTTTTTCTATGAAGCCAACAGTCCTACTTGCTACAGCATGAGATTAACGAAAAAGATTCATCTAAAGTGGAATTTCCTGAAGAAATGAAAACCAGACAGTCTTTCTATTGCTAAGGGATCAAAGAACACTTGGGGTCATAATTTACTGAACTAATAATAATTTTACTGTAAGTTCAAGGCAAAAGTGAATTCCTCATAAGAAAACAAGTTATCTCATATCATTTTAAAACTGTCAGTTTATTCACAGGCGAGTCATTAATATATGTGCCCATATACTAGAAATATAGGCCCAATAAAACTGGAGGTTATAGTAAGCCATTAATTAAGATTGGTGGCGTTGGCAAACTGTCTGAATCAATTTTACAGACTCATGTCAAAGTGTTCTATAATAGTTGGAAGGATTTCTTCAGCTCACAGATGTAAAAACATGTATATTTAAATGTCATCACTAAAGCCCTAGGCTCTGCCTTGTTGGAACCATGTCCCATACTGTAAATGGAAGGTAAATGTCCAGTGGAGGTAATGAATGAAAAATAGACAATCCTGGTTCTTCTCCTGACCTCAGCAGGTGTTTCAAGGTAGATGAACAGGGATGATGCTAACAGGGCAACCTGGTTACTAAGAGATAAAGGAGCAGGGCAAGGTTAGGGGGAGTGGCAATGTGTTCTGAGGACTTACCGTGAGCTGTGTACCCCAGTGCCCAGAGGAGGAAACTTAGAAGGATGGGTTTAAACATAAACACTGGATCCAGACTGCCTGGGGTTTTATTCCACCCCACCACTTATTTGCAGTATGACCTCAGACTGGTCACTTAGCATCTCTTGAGTCCAAGTTCCCACATCTGTAAAATGGGGAGAATATTAGCATTTACTTCAAAGAATTGTGAGCATTAAATGAGTTTATTTGTAAAGCTCTTACAATGGTATGACACAACTTATTTATTCTCCTATTCTCTCAAAACCCACAGTGAAGCTGTCCTCCTGGCTCTACATGTGTGAAATCATCTTTTAAAACTACAAACAAGCTCTCTGTTCAGCCTCCCTGTCTGCAGGGTCATGTTGAAACTCTTTGGTCAACTCCTCCCTTTTAGTTTCCTGGTTCCTGAGTCTTAACTCCACTTTCCATTCCAGACACAAAACCCTTTGCAGTTCTCTAAATCTGATAGGTTTCATGTCTCCAAACTTTGCTTAGGCCAGTCCTGCTCCATGAAATATCCTTTCCATTTTGCATAGATGGTAAACTCCATCAAGGCTTACATCGAATGCTTTGTCCTTCTCTTTACCTGTCCTCCTCCTTACCATCATTCCCTCAACAATGAATTAATCACGTCACATCCATCTTCTCCTTGAAATTGTTGCATGCCATCTCTTGATATGTGCCTCTAGACTATAAACATCTAAGGAGCATGTGTTTCCACCAACATCTGTTAAATATGCATTGGTTGGATGAAGCCTGTTGATAATGCCACAGTATTATTGCCTTTCAATGTAGCCCCAATGCCATTTTTCATTATTCCCACCCTGGATTTTGATTTCCTGGAGAGTCTTAGAGTTTTTTTTTTTTTTTTTTTTTTTTTTTTAGTACTGGGGGTAGAACCTAGGGCACTTTACCATTGAACTATATCCCAGCTCTTTTTATTTTTTATTTTGAGCCTCAAACTTGCAATCCTCCTTCCTCAGCTTCCTGAGTTGCTGGGATTACAGGCGTGCATCACCATACCCACGCTCGAGTCCTAGGTTTTCGAATTAAGTCTATGTCTGTAATTTGCCCAAGCACCAGAGACAGTCCAAACAGCTTCCTAATAACTAGAAGCGGGTGGACTTGCACTTGGGATGGTTTCTAGTCTTACCCCTGCTGGATCCTGAGCCTGTATAGAGTACATACTACTGTCCATGGTCCTATAAGCACTTACCTCCCTATTATAGACCTTATTTCCCAAGAAACAAAAAGGATAAGCACAAATCACTGTATTTTGGATTCTAATAATTCAATATATTTAAATACTTAAATTAAAAACTTTTTTTCTCAGCAAGAGAAACAATAAAAGAGGTAAATAGGGAGCCTACATCATGGGAACAAATTTTTACTCCTCACACTTCAGATAGAGCCCTAATATCCAGAGTATACAAAGAACTCAAAAAATTAAACAATAAGAAAACAAATAACCCAATCAACAAATGGGCCAAGGACCTGAATAGACACTTCTCAGAGGAGGACATACGATCAATCAACAAGTACATGAAAAAATGCTCACCATCTCTAGCAGTCAGAGAAATGCAAATCAAAACCACCCTAAGATACCATCTCACTCCAGTAAGATTGGCAGCCATTAGGAAGTCAAACAACAACAAATGCTGGCGAGGATGTGGGGAAAAGGGTACACTTGTACATTGCTGGTGGGACTGCAAATTGGTGAGGCCAATTTGGAAAGCAGTATGGAGATTCCTGGGAAAGCTGGGAATGGAACCACCATTTGACCCAGCTATTGCCCTTCTCGGACTATTCCCTGAAGACCTTAAAAGAGAGTACTATAGGAATACTGCTACATCCGATGTTCATAGCAGCACAATTCACAATAGCTAGACTGTGGAAACAACTTAGATGCCCTTCAATAGATGAATGGATAAAAAAATGTGGCATTTATACACAATGGAGTATTACTCTGCACTAAAAAATGACAAAATCATGGAATTTGCAGGGAAATGGATGGCACTAGAGCAGATTATGCTAAGTGAAGCTAGCCAATCCCTAAAAAACAAATGCCAAATGTCTTCTTTGATATAAGGAGAGCAGCTAAGAACAGAATAGGGAGGACGAGCATGAGAAGAAGATCACCATTAAACAGGATCGAGAGGGGGGAGGGAAAGAGAGAGAGAAGGGAAATTGCATGGTAAAGGAAGGAGACCCTCATTGTTATACAAAATTACATATAAGAGGAAGTGAGGGGAAAGGGAAAAAAACAAGAGAGAGAAATGAATTACAGTAGATGGGGTAGAGAGAGAAGATGGGAGGGGAGGGGAGGGGAGGGGGGATAGTAGAGGATAGGAAAGGCAGCAGAATACAACAGACACTAGTATGGCAATATGTAAAAACAGTGGATGTGTAACTTATGTGAATCTGCAATCTGTATACGGGGTAAAAATGGGAGTTCATAATCCGCTTGAATCAAATGTATGAAATATGATATGTCAAGAGCTTTGTAATTTTTTTTTAAAGAGAGGGAGAGGGAGAGGGAGAGAGAGAGAGAGAGAGAGAGAGAGAGAGAGAGAGAGAGAGAGAGAGAGAGAATTTTTAAATATTTATTTTTTAGTTTTTGGCGGACACAACATCTTTGTTTGTATGTGGTGCTGAGGATCGAACCCGGGCCGCACGCATGCCAGGCGAGCGTGCTTGAGCCACATCCCCAGCCCAGCTTTGTAATGTTTTGAACAACTAATAATAATAAAAAAAAATCTAAAAAAAAATACAGAACATGAGAGCTGCCCCTAACATCTGCATTAACCCATATCTGTAGTCTGTAGTTTCTTTTACTTAGGGAAAGATCTTAGGTAAGTGCCATAGAAGTTCTTCCTTCTCCATGTTGTGTTGGGGATAATGACTCAATCAACATCCTACTTATGGTGGGCTTTCTCTCAGGTTGCAAATCCATGACTATTGCTTTACATTATTTGGTAATATGTGTTTGGGTATTGACATCAACATTTGTTTATACTTTAAAGGATTTTTCAGGGGGAAATGACCATTTTACTGTGAATAGAATTCAGGTAGATTTCTTTTTGGTTACCAATTTTTACTTCTCTGACTTTTGTGAAATGTGATATTGACCTAGGTGAAATCTTAAGGATGGAAAGTGCCACTTGGGATAGTTAGAGGTGTCTTCTTTTGAATTTCTGTAACATTTTGAATCTAATTAAGTATCTCCAATCAGCAGAGATCCCAAGTTGAACATTTAAAAATTCTTTCATAAACACAAAGACAGAAATTAAGGAAGTAACTTGGATGGTCTCTGTGCTGTGTATCTTAAGTAAGAACTATTTCTGTGGAAGGAAAACAAATGAATAGCTGATGTATCTCAATTTGTTAAAAAAACAAAACAAAACAAAACAAAACAAAACCTCTCCTACTTTGTATGATTAAGAATGAAGTACAGGACAACAAACATGATTATGAACCTAATGTGCCTCAATGATTGCTAACATGAAAGCATGTTAATGCCCTTTGCATCATTTTATTAGAGTACTGGAATCAACCCACGCAGCCTATGCCCAGAGAGGGGTTAACATGCCTCACTACACAAAGAAGTCTTGGGGGCCAGTGTTTAAGCCTTCAGTCCTGGCTGACTTTGCCATAGAGTACCTTCAACATGAACTTCATTAGCTATATCTATTCTAAGTTAAAGATAAAGTATGTGCTTTTGACACATCCTAAAGTGAAATGGAAATTGAAGTACTTTAACTAGGTCATTTCTTCCCCTCTTCATTCTACTTCATACTCCACCCCATGAATTGTATTATATATACTGTATGCTATATTTAGCTATAAAATGGTATGTTGTGAATAAATTTTGGTGTTAGGATTTAGTCTGCTTTTAAATCTTATTTTATTTAACCCACTTTTCTTTGTTCTTTCAAGGTGTGTTATTAAAAGGAAGAAGGCAGGAAATGACCACTTGTAATGTGTGCTGTTGTGTGAGATGGACTTCTCCCACAAGTCTTCAGGGGAGGTGTTATTCTTCCCACATACAAGGAAGCCGAGGCTCCCCGATGGTTATGCAGTACTGTGTGATGGAATGAGGTTTGGGATCTTTGTCTGTCCCCTGTCCCCAGGCTCTTTCTTCTACACAGGGGTTGGCCACATATAGTCATTTATTTATTATCTGTGGATGCTTTTGTGCTCTAACGGCAAAATTCAATGGTTGCAAAAGAGAGGCATGGCCACAAGCCTAAAATATTTACTGTCTAGCCTTTTACAGAGGAAGTTTGCTGATCTTCAGTAGTCCATTATTCCTAAGGAGAGATTGCATACTTTTTAAATAATATATAGGAATGAGAATCTAGTAAGGTTGCCTTTTTTTCCAAAATTGCTTTCTTCCCATCTGATTTCAATATTGGTGTAAACTCTTCTAAAAATTTTAGAGCACTAGAAGGTAATAAAGAAGAAAAATGACAATAATTTGTAATCCTGCTCCCAGAGATCACGATGGCTATTATTCCAAAGTTTTTTCTTTGTGCACAAGTACATGTGACTTTTTTCAAAAATAAAATAGTATTATATGTGCTGCTATTATTTGATTTTTTACTTACTGTATTTTGGACACTTTCTATGCCAGCAAATATATATTCCTGTCATCATTTTAATGGCTGCATACTATTTGGTTTTTATGATTTCACCATAATTTATTTAGCTGATGAGCTTTTATTTATTCATGGAAAGGAAGAGAAACTCAACAAATAGCTTACTGCTAGACAAAAAGAACGTCATCCAAGTTCTAAAGATTTCTTAGTTACAGTAAAATTACAGGTTTATTTGCAGCTTAATCTAGTGTTGGGCTTATTTGCATGCCAACAAATCTTGACAAATATGTGATGCCCTTTACTCTGGAAACAGTGAAGGCTATTTGAATACTTTCCAATGACCCATGTTAAAGCAAGCATTTCATATTTGAGGTCAGCACTTTTGATAAGTTACTGGTTCCATGCCTGAATGTTTCCCTCCCTTGTTGCATTAAAACAAAGAAAGCATGGGACTTGATAATATGCATAATTAGATTGTTATACCAAATAATAGCTTCATCTACACTAGCATTTTGGCCTGGGATAAATAATACAGTTTGTGGAATAAAGAATGCTACAGAAAACATACATTGGAGAAAAGATAGCCTCTTCAACAAATGGGAAAACTGGAAATCCATATGCAACAAAATGAAATTAAATTCTGTCTCTCACCATGCACAAAACTCAGCTCAAAGTGGATTAAAGACCTAGGAATTAAACCAGAGACACTGTGCCTATTAGAAGAAAAAGTAGGCCCAAATCTCCATCATATTGGATTAGGCCCCAAATTCCTTAATAAGACTCCTATAGCACAAGAATTAAAATCAGGAATCAATAAATGTGATGGATTCAAACTAAAAAGCTTCCCAGCAAAAGAAACAGTGAGGTGAATAGAGAGCCTATATCTTGGGAGCAAGTTTTTACCACACACACATCAGATAGAGCACTAATCTCTAGGGTACATAAAAAACTTGAAAAGCTAAACACTGAAAGAAACAAATAGCCCAATCAATAAATGGGCCAAAGAACTGAACAGACACCTCTCAGAAAATGATATACAATCAAATAAAAAATATATGAAAAATGTTCAACATCTCTAGCAATTAGAGAAATGCAAATCAAAACTACTCTAAAATTTTTATCTCACTCCAGTCAGAATGGCAGCTATAAAGAACACAAACAACAAAAAGTGTTGGTGAGGATGTGGGGAAAAAGGCACACTTACACATTGTTGGTGGGATGGCAAATTGGTGCAGTCAATATGGAAAGCAGTGTGGAGTCTCTTTGGAAAGCTGAGAATGGAACCACCATTTTTTTTTTTTAAGAGAGAGTGAGAGAGGAGAGAGAGAGATATATAGAGAGAGTTTTTAATATTTATTTTTTAGTTCTCAGTGGACACAACATCTTTGTTGGTATGTGGTGCTGAGGATCGAACCCGGGCCGCACGCATGCCAGGCGGGCGCGCTACCGCTTGAGCCACATCCCCAGCCCCTGGAACCACCATTTGACACAGTTATTCCACTCCTCGATCTATACCCAAAGGACTTAAAAACAGCATACAAAGGGACACAGCCACATCAATGTTTATAGCAGCACAATTCACAATAGCTAAACTGTGGAACCAACATAGATTCCTCTCAGTAGATGAATGGATATAAAAAAATGTGATACACACACACACACACACACACATATACACACACACACACACACAATGAAATATTACTCAGCAATAAAAGAGAATAAAATCATGGCATTTGCAGGAAAATGGATCGCATTGGAGAATATAATGCTAAGTGAATTTAGCCAATCCCCAAAAACCAAATGCCGAATGTTTTCTCTGATATAAGGAGGCTGATTTATAGTGGGGTTGGGAGGGGGAACATGGGAAGAGTAGACGAACTCTAGATAGGGCAAAAATGTGGAAGGGGAAGGGAGAGGGCATGAGGGTAAAAAAGATGGTGGAATGAGATGGATATAATTACCCTAAGTACATGTATGAGGACATGAATGGTGTGAATATACTTTGTATACAACCAGAGATATGAAAATTGTACTCTGTGTGTGGAATATTAATTGTAATGCATTCTGCTATCATATATAACAAATTAGAATAAAAAACCAAAAATTTTTAAAAATCAAGATAAGGTATTTCTAAAACAGTGTACAGAATTGAGAAAGCCATAGACTTGTCTAAATTTTCTTCTCAGTTTATCTAAGTGTTGTCCTCAAGAATATAATAGATGTCTAAGAATCAATAAATGTATAAGTTGTATGTAAAAAGAAAAGAATGCTAAAGACCCTCAAATACAAACTCATTTTACAAATGAGGAAATGGGGCTCAGAGAATAACTTCTAGTATCATACTCTTTTTACTATTTTTTGGGTGAATTTTTAAAAAATAGTCTGTTCTTTTCAAATAAGCTTTAACGGAGGGCATCAATATATAAAGGGATATAGATAAAAGGAGAGCTACTCTGGCTGAAGCAGGACAGAGGACGGCAAGTACCTGCTCAGCCTTCTTCCTGCCTGCAGAGGTGGTCCCCTGGGTTCAAAACCATTCACAGTCTCCTGCCTCTGTTGGATCTTTCTGCTCCCCACTCCCTACCACCCCTTGTTATTTTAAGAAGAGTCTAGTTTCATTTGACTGGAAGTTATTTCTTCCATTTTCACCAACCAACTATAGCCACAACGTAAGGAATGACATTAGGGTTAGATGCATAAAAACTCTGTTGCATGTAGACCTGGTCTTTTTTTTTTAATATTTATTTTTTAGTTCTCGGCGGACACAACATCTTTGTTGGTATGTGATGCTGAGGATCGAACCCGGGCCGCACGTATGCCAGGCGAGCGCGCTACCGCTTTAGCCACATCCCCAGCCTAGACCTGGTCTTATAGAACAGAAAAAAGATATTTCCCAGTGATATTGTTCCAAATTCAAAGCAGCATTATAGTGATGAATATTATACTATTAATGGTCAAATATATTCAGCAAAATGTTCATTTTTGCTCTACAATGGCACCTTGCCATAAAAGTGATCAGAGAGCGAGCAGATCACAAAAAATTTACTGTAATTTTAGGGACATTTTTATTTCAACACTTTATGAAAGGTGAACCACTCTATTACCTAATTCAGTGGTATAAATAAGAATTATTAAAACCCATCTAGATTATTACTTTATTGACGTTTCTCACCTGCACATTCTGTAATATACAATGTTTATCTTGGACTGACAATACCTTGCAGCACAAAAAGAAAATTGAAAACCAGATCTTCTCTAAGAGAAAAGCAAGATCATTATGTAAACAGCAGCCAGGTCTCATCCAGAATATGTCACATAAATATCACCCCATCAAACAAGAAATGTAAATTATTGTACATACACTGTAATTGAAAATTGTATTATACATTAGCGAAGTCACCCATTTATCTAATCACAATCAGTTCCCATAAAATCTCATTTAGGAAAGTTGAGTGCAATGCAGAGGAGGTGGCTATGAGAATTTCAATCACGGAAATCTAAGTTTGGATTGAGATCTCATCAAGGTCTCCAGATCCCCCCACCCCTTCCCGCACCGGTGCTGACGACTGAACCCAGGGTCTTTCAAATGGTAGGCAAACACTCTATTACTGAGCTTATCCCCAGCTACAAGTTGGGTTTTATTGATCCTCAGGCATACCTTTCAAGTCTTTTGCATTATCTTGCATTATCTATATGTCAGCTGACCAGCCTAGCCTTTCAACTGGGGAGAAGAGATGAGGTCAGACAGCATTCATGGCCTTGTCTAAATCCTGATTGGAAGACAATGTCCTATACATGGTGCCATCTAAGTGATTTCTGAGTTTTCTCACCCCTGTGTGATCAGATTGTGATCATTTCCATTCATTTATTTGTCCATATATTCTTTTTTCTTCAAAAAGTCATTTCTTACTACTTCTTATTCCCAGGTTTTGTGCTATGGAGCTGGGGATAATACAAGTAGAAAAATCACACCAATACATGCATAATTCCAAACTGTGATGAATGCAAAAATAGATGGTGTTATGGAGCATAGAACAGATCTAGTTTGTCAGTGGTCATTAACCAGGAGAGGGAATGGGTGGGGAAGGAATAAACACCAAGCAGAGGCGATTTCCATGTAAAGACTTGAGGAGGAGAATAGGGCATGAGAAATACTAAGCCCTGAATAAGGGAGGGGGTGCCAGATGAGGCTAGGATGGTGGTGAGGTGTGGAAGAATAATACTCTACAAAACCATATAGATCATGCTCAAGATTTTTTGTTGTAGTGCAAATGCAATTGGAAACTATTGAAAAAACTTGGGGAGGGAGAGGACAGCAGAGAAGTATACAACCTGATTCATATATGAAAAGATCCCTTGAGCTGGACAGGAAGAGCAGATGGAAGCAGGGCAGGTTGTGATAGGCTGTTGCAATGCAGGGGAAACTGATCATAGGTCAGGCAGGGATAGAGAGTGTTGGATATGAAAAGAAGTGAATGGGTTTTAAGAAATATTTGTGAGTTGGGATATTTTCGAGCTATTTACAGGACTGGGATGTTTGATGCTGGGGATGGATGGATGAGAGAAAGGTATTAGGGGGTGCCTCCTGGGTTTGTGGTTTGAATATCTGGATATATGGAATTGCAAATTGCTGACATGGGAAACATGAAGGAGGGAAACAGCCTTACTGTGCTACCTCATGTTTTTCTTTGCCATATTTATTGCCATAAACAAATTATTAGTTGTGGGCCATCGCTCTTCCCCATAATGATGACAAATGAAGGGGTCAAAGCTACTTCCAAGCCATCTCAGAAAGAACACTGTGAATTCCCTTTCTGAATTTATCAATATAAAATGTGCTAATGGATATTAATATTTGTTCAAGGAAAATATGAATTCGGTTGTGTTCTAGTCTCTCACCAACTGCCAAGACAACGTCACTATCATCCTCTTAGATTTTCAATGGACACAATAAAAAGTGTGTGCTTTTTTTGTTTTTTAAAGTTTGCCCTATGCATTGTCTTGATTATGTGTTCTGATGAAAGAGAGTGTATTTTTGAACCATCATGAACAATAATCATCATAATATATTTTAATTTATGGACATCCATGCCTGAAGGACTCTAAGCATTTTTTTTTTTAGAGAGAGTGAGAGAGGAGAGAGAGAGAGAGAGAGAGAGAGAGAGAGAGAGAGAGAGAGAGAAGTTTTAATATTTATTTTTTAGTTCTCGGCGGACACAACATCTTTGTTTGTATGTGGTGCTGAGGATTGAACCCGGGCCGCACGCATGCCAGGCCAGCGCGCTACCGCTTGAGCCACATCCCCAGCCCCGACTCTAGGCATTTTAATAGAAAACAACTAAGAGAATAACTTGCAATCAAACAAGGTAATATGCCCAAATAAATAAATCCCAGAGTTGGTTCATAAATAAACTTCTATACTCAGGATTCAACATTAAAGAAGTGCTACATAAAAAAATGGGAAAGATTTTTTAAAAAGTCACAATCATTCTTTTTTACCTTGAGGTGTGCTAAAGTCATACAAGCTGAATACTGGAGTAGCACGTGTGCCCCTGACTATTTCCCACCTATTATTTTTCGAGAAAGCTGACACCTATCATCTCAAAGGCTACTGATCATTTGCTAACCTCATCAAGAGAAGCATCAACATGCCAATTCCCAGCCTGCCTTGCAACAAGGATCGAGTCCTGAGAATTAGACTCTAACCCATTAGATGTAGCAGGAGGAGATTTCGATTCATCTGATCCCCTGAGAAAAAGGCTTTGTGTGTGTTTTAATTTTTCTGGTATCGGGGGTGACACAGGCTTTTGCAATAACAGAGGCAACAGGGGATTTGCCCCACTGATTTCAAAGGCAGATTTCCTATTACAGAAGTAGAATTGGAAACAGAGAAGAGGCAGCATCCTCTGGTGGTCAGGGCAGCAAAAATGGCCAGTTCTCCCCTGGCCATCTGTGTGGCATGATTATGGCCTTGCTTTTGGAAGCTTAGCCTCAGTACTGGTTCTTCAACTATCCGATCAATTCTGTTAATTACTTGGTATTCTTCCCTGGTCCTCTCTGATGAACACTCAGATTACCTCCATCTAGCTTCAACAAGTGGTAACCCTTCACTATATTTACTTTATCCTTCTCCCCATGAATATGCATCTTTTAAATTTTATTCTTCATTTTGCTATACCACTTAAAAGTTGTGCACCTGAAAGTTGTTGACCTCCTGACACATTACCTCAATAATTCAGAGTGCATCTCCCAAGATAAGTATAATCTCCCACAAAACTATACACTGTGCTCAAACCTAAGACCATTATCAATATCATAGTTCCATGAGGAGCACAGTTCATAGTTAAATTCTTCCAGTTGGAGAATATCTTATAACTATATTTTTTCTGAAACAAGATGTAGTCTAGTTTCACTATTGCAGTTTAGTCTCTTTCAGTCTGTAGCATTTATTAAAGACATGGGCTTTTTGGAGGTTAGAACAGCATCTCACAGGCTATTCCACTTTCCAGATTAGTCTAATAGTTCTTTCTTGATATTTTAAAATTTATTCTTTCTCCTTGCATACTCTGTAAATCTGAAATTAGGCATAGGATTGTGATTAGGTTCAATTTAACCATTTTTTGGGGGGCAAAAATATTTCAAAGTTTGGATTGTGTGCATCAGACACAGACCAGTGTTTCTGTATTAGTAATACTGAGTGTGGTCATTTGGTTAGGATGGTCATTAACAGATTTCTCTATTGTACATGTTCATGTTTTCCTTTTGTAACTTGCAATGAACAATCTGTGCTTTGCCACCTATGAATATCAAAACCTTTTATCTTAAGATTTTAATTTCCACGAGTGATGTTTGCATGGAAATATTCTTTTATAACACTTTGTCTCATTTATCAGTCAAAATTAGTGTTTGTTGCGTAAGAGTAACAACTCTGATGTAGTAAATAATCTTCTATTAGAGAGAAGAAGCAAGGATCTAGAGGACTGGAGAGATACTTTGGATTCATCAACTGGCTGTGTTACCTTCGGCTGTGCTTGACCTGTAGGGTGTAGTGCTAATTAGTGCTAATAATCCCATCACAAGTCACTATCCTGAATTTATCACACCTTTTACTTCTCCCCACCTGTTCTATAACATCTCCCATTTATATCCTTCTTTTCTGCACTCCATTTTCATATTAATGGAGTAGTGGAGCAATGGTTCAAGGGGAAGGGGAATACAGGTTAAGGGGTTCAATTGCACTCCCCACACAGCTGACCTAGACGAGTAATAGAAATCCAACGGTCCAGTTCTTGAGTGCCAGCTACTTCACAGAATTCAACAATGTAAATAGGGATGAAAGCACAGAGACTGTCTTCCCTTGGGTCTCCCTTCCTTTTGGATGTCCTTGAATCAGTCAGGGCTTCATTTACCTGAAAGGGACTTGGTGTGGTTTCCATCACAATGTGAACTTTCTCTTTGGAGGAACTCCTAGCTTGATGAATTGTGATGTATGTAGCTTTGCTTGCCTTCATATGGATTTCTGACTTCCTATCAATCCTGTTGCCTCCTCTCCAATGTGAGCACCTTGAAGGAAATGAAGCTTTATACATTTTTTAAAAGGTGGACACAATATCTTTATTTTATTTTTTTTAAGTATTTTTTTTTGAAAAATGGATGCAATATATTTATTTTACATTATTTTTATGTGGTGCTGAAGACTGAACCCAGTGCCTTACGTGTGCTAGGTGAGTGTTCTACCACTTGAGTCACAACCCCAATACCCCTCTTTTTTCTTAATTGCAATCTAGTGCTTGAACTCAGGGGCACTCCACCATAGATCTACATTCTAGCCCCTCCCCCTTTTTTCTAGGGATAAGGGCTGAATTCAGGCCTTGTGTGTGCTAGGCAAATGCTCTGCCACTGAGCTAAATTCCCAAGCCCCGTTCTAGCCCTTTTTATTTCTTATTTTGATATAGGGTCTTGCTGGACTCCAACTTGTAATCCTCCTGCCCCTGAGCCTCCCCAGTTGCTGGGATTACAGGCTTGCACCACCTTACCTGACTCAAAGTATGAGACCTTCTTTAAACATGTGGTCATAATTTTAGGCTTAACTAGGAAAATTATTTAATATTTTATTGAAGATCATACAAAAACTCCACAACAAATAATGAAAAGAGTATTCAAAGTCATTAGCCTCCGTCCGTTTGCAATACAGAAAACACATATGTCAGTTTTGGACCAAAATAATTCCATTGAAATACAAAAAGTGATAGGGAAGAATTAAAATATTTGCAGTCACTACTTTTGGTGGTCATCTATAACCAAGCAACAACCATCAGCTATTTTGGAAAGTGAGAGTAGATCTTTTTTTTTTTTTTTTATTGTTGGTCGTTCAAAACATTACATAGTTCTTAATACATCATATTTCACAGTTTGATTCAAGTGGGTTATGAACTCCCAATTTTACCCCGTATACAGATTGCTGTATCACATCAGTTACCCTTCCATTGATTGACAAATTGCCTTTCTAGTGTCTGATGTATTCTGCTGTCTGTCCTATTCTCTACTATCCCCCCTCCCCTCCCTTCCCTTCCCCTCCCCTTTTCTCTCTCTACCCCTTCTACTGTAAATCATTTCTTCGATTTGTATTATCTTGTCTTACCCCTCCTTTCCTCTTATATGTCATTTTGTATAACCCTGAGGATCGCCTTCGAGAGTAGATCTTAATTTGCAGATACAGAATGTCTTTGGTAGTTTAAAAATATATACATATACTCTAAAAAAGCTGTGAATCATATACAAAAACAGCTGTTTGAGATCAAGGTTGAAAAGCAGAAATTGTATTAGAACCACTGGCAAGCACAGGTCCCCTGACTCTTCTGCCCTCCTATTTTGTGCAGGATGCAGACTTGAGTGTTGTACACATCATTTACAGTTAGGAAAATCGGCCTTGAGAAGAGGGTTCCTGGCAGAGTAGTCTTAAGAAGCACCAAGTGGTTATAAAGACTAGTAACAATCCCCATCACAAGTTCCGATGGTATAATAAATCACGTGTTGCCTTATCAACTTTTTGCTGGTAGTCCTTTAATTGGTCAAATATTTTCTGGGACAGTGTGATGTTGTGACTTTTGGCTCTGTCCTCTCCCAGATCCTGGAGAAGCTGATCAATAGAAGACTATGGAAGCCACACCATTAAGGCTGTTGTAGACAGTGGAAACTCAATCCCAAAGTACTGATGTCCTTTTCCCAATACAGCATCCACATACTCAGAGACCAAATCCACATCTTCTTCCAAAAAGTCATAGTTCAAATATAGACAAAGCAACTCAGTGGCATCAACTTCCTGTAAAACACCAGTGATCTCCCCACGCCCTTGCTAGTACTGGGGTCTGGAGCCAGGGGTACTCTGCATCCCCAACCCTTTCTATTTTTTATTTTCAGACACAGTCTTGCTAAATTGCTCAGGCTAGCCTCAGACTTGTGATCCTCTTGCCTCAGCCTCTCAAGTTGCTGGGATTACAGGTATGTACCACCAGCCCACCTAAAAGGTCAGTGATTAAGAATGTATACCTCCTTCCATTTTACCCAAGCACAGACCAAAGGGTGCTGAATGTCTGAAGATTTATACATTAAAGTCTTTTGGATGAGTAGTGAATACATGTCAACTACATATAAATATAATTATCTATAAATTTCTACTTTCTTGACCCATTTCTCTCTCTCTCTCTCTCTCTCTCTCTCTCTCTCTCTCTCTCTCACACACACACACACACACACACACACACACACATCTGTCTGTATATCTATCTATCTATCTATCTATCTATCTATCTATCTATCTACATTCATGTATCTTACAAGGCAAGGCTTTCATGAGGTAGAGAGGCATGTGTTATAATTCCTGTGAGGTAGATGAAGATGGTCAACTCAGTTGCAAGTTTCTACTTAGTCTAATGGCAGAAGTAGATACAAGTCTCCCAAAGTGTTTCTTATTACCACGAGTAAGTTCTATGAAAAATGGTCATCTAAAACTGGCTTAAAGAAACATATGCAATGTCCAGCCCACATAGATCTTGGAATCTCCACTCAGACACTGACTGTGAAATGCTACCTGCTCACCTCTGAGCCATTGCCCTAGAGCTGGACCAGTGAATAGTTGTGTATCCAGGCCTCAATTGACTGGGTGGAGGTGACCCCACTGGTACTGTGCTGCTTACCAATTCCCGTAGATGCCCTCAGATTTTAGTGTAATTGATGTGTCATAGGCTTCATTCTGTGATTTGTTGTGGCCTCATTGATTAACAAGGGTTTGGCAGAGCCCAGTGGTCTTTTTTTTTTTTTTTTTTTTTTGCTGTTCTCTCTGGCAGGAATGTTTGTTCAGCAAACAAGAAGGAATGGAGTAAGGATGAAAATGCAGAGACTATCTTTCCTTGGGTCTCTCTCCCTTTTGGGTGTCCCTGAATCAGCCAGGGCTGCATTTTCCTAGAAGAGACTTGGTGTGGTTTCCCTCACAACTAGCCCCTTTATTTTCCTAGGGGAGTCGTGGTGGCTCCTTTTGGTTCTATAGTAAAAGCTTACAGAAATTTATGAAAAGTTGTTGATATGGAAGACCTGGCTACTTTCCTAGAAAACACTAAACACAGTGAAATATAACACAGCTTGTGGAAAAAACCCTGATGGTGATCAAAGTCAGAATAGTTATCTCTGGAGGTGTGCATTGATAGGGAAGGAGTAGGAAAAGAACTTTGGTGATGGGAATGTCTTACATATTTATTTTATTTCATTTTTGTCACATAACTGTATATCTTTAGGGGATACAATGTGATGATACATGTATGTATTGTGTAATGGTCAAATCAGGGTAATTAACATATCCATCATCTTAAAAATTCATCATTTCTTCGAGATGAGATCATTCAAAATCCTTTCTTCTACCTACTTTATAATACATTATTGTTAACAGTAATCACCCTACTGTGCACTAGAACATAAGGACTTATTCCTCCTATCTAGCTGTGACATTGAACCTGTTGCCCACTCCCCCTGGCCTTTGGTAATCATGTTTACTTTTTTTTTTTTTTAAATCCACAGAAGAGTGAATATGAATGCTGATATTTGTCTTTCTGTTCCTGGCTTATTTCACTTAACATAATGCTGTCTAGTAGTAACCAAGTTGCCACAAATGATGGGATTTCATCTTTCTATGTGGCTGGACAGTGTTCTATTGTATATCTGTTTCTCTTTATCCACTGATGGACACTTAGGTTGATTCTATTTCTTAGTTACTGTGAATCGTGCTGCAATAAACATGGGAGGGAAGATGTCTCTTCCACAGACTGGTTTTAGGAAATATTGTCTATCTTGATTTGTGTGTCTGTGTGTATGTGTGTGTGTGTGTGTGTGTCTAAAAACTCAAGGTGTACACTCTCAAATTTGGCACTTCACTCTGTATGTTATGATCTTATTAAAGTTCTTCTAGAATGTGTCCTGCTGTGATGGCAAGGAGTGCCGAGTTCAGGGACACTTTCCCCTGGCTGTTCACATTTCACTCTCTTCATTTCTTCGGAGAAGCCTTCACTGATCGTGGCTAGAGGAGCTCACCCTCCCCTCTGCACTCTTTCCAATTACCTGATTTATTTTCTTCACTGCACTTATCATTCTCTGAAAATAGCTTGTTTATTAATGTACTTACTGGCATTAATCTCTGGCCACTAGGGTGTGAGTTCTGCAACGGCAGTGCTTTTGATTGTCTTGTTTCCTGAGGGCATCCCAGGAGGAAAGGAGTTGGTTGTCTGACTGATGGAGTGAAGATACTTAAGACTTGATGTTAGGACTGTGTTTATAGGATGAGTATTACCAAAATAAGGTTAGGAGATTGTATCATGTTCATTGTAAGGACTTGGGGATGTGGCCAGAGCCAAGAGTTAGAGTTACAGGGGCCAAGGTCCAATGCATGAGTCAGCAAATAAAGCAGTGGTCAAACTCCAGCAGGAGTGGCCACCAGGCTGGAGGGGAGGGCAACTGAGATGTGCTGGGCCAGCGCTGCACACTGCAGCCAGTGATGTCTGCAGGTGGGTCAGAACAGAGGTTTGAACCTCCTCCTGAGGTTAGAATAGCTGGGTGGCTCTCAGCCAGGGGTAGTTTTACTTTCCAGGGGCTATCTGGAGACATTTTTAGTTGTCACAGTTGTGGGGGAAAGGGTTATTGGCATCAGTGAATAGAGATCAGAGATGTTGCTAAATATCTTGCAGCAAGAGTTATCTAGTCAAAAATACCAGTAGTGTCCAGGGTGGGAAACCTGGGAATAGAGGACAAGACAGACCCCATCTGAAGTGGGAAGAGATTGGGATCCGTGCTTTGAAAATGTATAAATACTCTGCCTCACACTGTTAAAAGCAAAGGGCAATTTTCTGAGGAAAAGATTTGCTATCCACATGTCAGCTTTTATGGGCAGACATCCTTTTCTTCACAGCCAAGGCTGGTCAGTATCTAAACATATTTTACAGTGGTCTTCTAGAATTTAAAACCTAAAACTGATGTGAGTGCTCCTCACTGGATGCGCTCCTACTCCTGGCAGCTGTGTCTGACAACCAGTCTGTCTTGGGCTCCAGGCCAATTTCTTTAATGAATCTCTCTAATTTAATTCATATTTTCCCACCTCTCTATTAAGTGCCACCCAGGCTCATCGAGCCTAATATTTGAACCAAACACATTTAATGACTGTCCCTTCATTAAACATTACAAGCTCTTTAAGGCCTTGGCAGACAGGTGCCCCCTTCGATAACCTAGAGCCCCAGCAAAGTCAATAGCCACTGCCAAGTTAATCCCTCAGCTTCCTTCCTTCCAGCTGGGGCGGGAGCCTCGTGGGTAAGACAGGCTTTATCACTGGGGAAGCATAAGTTTTCCAGGCCAATGGATTCGCTGCTCTGGCCATATCTCATGCCTTGACACTAGATGTCAGCGAAGGGTAATTGTTGTCTCAATTTAGAGGCCGGCTCAGGTAGCGGCTGGCACCCTTGGTTCATGTTTTATAGCAAAGGTGAAGTATGGCTCCGTTCCCATTGCACACATATATTACAATAAAAGGGGATATCGGTGCCTAGTGTTTTTAAAGGCTGGTCATAAAAGATGAATAACGAGGCAGTTTAAAGCTAAAAGACAGCTGCCAAGCTCAATGGCCATGATGGATGCCAAACACCCAGTGTGGAGAAAACCCGCTCCTCCGAGACCACCATCCAAAAAATTAATTACTACAATTCAGCATCTTTAAATGTGCCACTTAATATACTGCTACCATAATTAAATTTCCAGCCCTGTGACCTTGAGACCATTTCCTGAGATAATAAATGAGATCAAGGTTTAATCGATGCAGATGCAAGTAGAAACTGTCCAAGGATGCAAAGAGCCTTTGCGATAGGAGTCAAGGTTGGGGGGTGGGGTGGGGTGGCCAGGGTAGAACTGAGCTCTGCCACCGTGTTGGGCTCGTGCTGCTTATACAGAGGTGTCTCCTAAAGTTCCCGTGTTGGCCTACCAGGGTCCGGTGGAAACAGCCCTGAACTGAGAGCCAGAAGCAGGCATTCTTATCAGAGCCAGGTTGCAAAAATTCTGTTTGACCTCAGATGAGTCACTTCTCCCTGGCTATTAGGAGGGCCATAGAACACACTCTCTGCAGTTCTTTCGAGCTCTAAGGTTCTGATTCTTTTTTCAAGCTCTATGAGAGCCACGAATTACCTGCCCCTTTTCCTCCTCCTTCCCTCCTAGAAATAGCCACCTTACCCCAGCCCCCTCCAGCTATCCTTTAGAAATTGTAAAGCATGTAATTAGGTTTCTCTGTCCACTGCCAGTGGGTTATTGGTGGTGGTTGGTGAATAGGGTTTGCTAGTATCTTCCCCCTGTAGAATGAATGTCATTGTCTTAATATCCAGGTTCTCAGAGGGCTAAGGACTCTCCCTTGTCCAACTAATCTTAGGTTCTCTGCCAAGTGAAGGGTTAATTCTCAAATAGAAGAGCACAGAAAATTAAAGGTCCTTGTAGAGAATCAGGCTAAAATGAGAACCAAAGGCAGGTTTAAAGAGCAGGGCCACATACAGTCAGGGAACTATGTGTGGAAGGAAGAGTGGGTTACTCTAACCCCATGCTTTGAGTATGGGTACAGTGAGGCTCACATTCCATTTTAATTAAAAACTATTAAATAGCAACTAGGCTCTAGGAACTCAGCTAGAGACTTGTTCTTGTCTTCAGTTTGCTCATAGCATTTTAGTGAAATAGGAAGAAATTATTTCATAACTATGGTAAAATGGATTTGCATAAGAGTCTTGTTAGCTTTTCTTTTTATAGTCCCCCATTTCCAGCTGCCATTTTGAATCCCTGCCAGCTGATTGGTCTTTTCCCCACCAAAACTCCTGTTACAGCTCAATCCTTGATATAATGATATTAAGAGATAGTGGGCCTTTAAGAAAAGTTAGGGTTAGGATTAATCCCTCATGAATGGATTAATGTTTTTATTTTAGGAATGGTTTAGTTTCTTGGGAGTTTGGACCTCTTTTGCTCTCCTCTGTACATGCCCACTTGCCCTTCTTCTTCCTGCCACAAGTTTAAGCAGTATGAGGCCCTCATCAGAAACAAACAAAAAAAGAGCCAGAACCATGCTCTCAGTCTCCAGAAACACGGGCCAAAATAAGTCTCTTTCCTTTAGAAGTTACCCAGTCTCAGGTATTCTGTTATAGCAATGGAAAACAGACTAAGACAAGTAGTGTTATAGAACCCAAACATAAACACAGAAACCACAAGCCTTAATTCACCATAGCTTAAGAAGGGTTTATCCAGCATGAACCTTTTCCTTTCTAAATAAATATTGAATAAATACCTAAATCTACCCAACTTCCCCCTCTCCCCACACCATAAGTCCAGGAAGCAGGTGGGAGTAATTTCTGAGAATACCTGGAGACATTTTGATGGTTACAAGTGAGATGTGGAATGCTATTGGCGTCTAGTGAGGAGAGGCTAGGGATGTTGTGGAATATCCCATGACACACAGGATACCCCCAGAAATCTTGGCCTAAGGGAGTCGCTGCAGTTTTGTACCCCTGAAATTCACAGGTTGAAATCCTGGCCCCAAATGTGATGGTACTTAGGGGTGGGGCCTTTGGGAGGTGATTGGTCCAGGGTGGAGCTTTCATGAACAGGGGTAGTGCTTCATGAACAGGGGTAGTGCCCTCATAAGAAGACATTAGAGAACTTGAGGGATCTCTCTCTGCTCTCCACTCTATTTGAGGATAGAGTTAGAAGATGACCATTTGTAAACAAGGAAGCTAAACCTTACCAGGCATCAGATCTGCCAGCGCATTGAATTTGGACTTCCCAACCTCTAGGATTATGAGAAATAAATTTCTGTTTGTTTAAATCACCCAATCTATGGCATTTCTGTTACAAAAGCCTGATTGAATACAAACAGTAGTCTGCCTGACTCAATTTAACCAATTAAGAGTAATGAAATCAATCTGGTGTGACTTTGATCTCAGTATACCAAAATAATTTATTTCACTGATTATTTTAGTAATGGATTACTTTGGTGTGGATGATGGAAGGTCAAGTGCTATCAGCTGACTAAGGCAGGCATTGAGTGCTCCCAGAATCCTGAGCTTAAGGAGGGATGGTGGGCAGGGATCATCAGACGGGGTGGGAATAATACCAATCATTATGACAGGGATCTTGAGGGAGAATGTTGAACCAAGCCCTGGAGCAGTCTGAAATTAAGGGATAAGTAGCAGAGAAACTTGAGCAGGAGTGATCAGAAGAGTAGAAGGAGAATCAAGAGGAGGATGCCCCAGAATGAAGATGAAGCAGTGTTTCATGGAGGAATGCCAAATGCTGCTGAGAGATCAAACAAAATGGAAAGACTCCAGAGCAAATGATCTAAAAAGGAACAGGCAGAAGCATCAATGCTTTTATAACCCAGTCTTGGAAGTCATTACCTTCAAAGATTTTTGGAGTTGAGATCATTGAAGAACCTGACAAGGGCTTTTTCAATAGTGTGGAGGGAGAGAGAGTTCGATTTTAGAGGGTTCAGTGGAGAATGAAGAATGAGAAAGAAGAAAGAATATATAATGTTTTGAAGAATCTTGTTATAAAGGGGAATAGAGAAATGATGCTGGGCTAGAAAGCAGCTGTGTCTCCAGGAGATGTGTGCTGTTTGCTTCGGAGATGGGAATATTGTAGCACATTGGCATGTCGATGGGCGTGACCCACTGACCACTGAAGAGGAAAATGTTGGTGATACAGAAGTGAAAAAGAACAATTGCTTGAACATTTTTTTTTTTTGAGTTGGTTGGGAGGGGATGGGACCTCATGCACAGGAAAGGGTTGATGTAAAGTAGAACCAAGCACAGTTCATCCATTGTGTCTTAGTTATGTGTTGCTATGTAAAAACCTGCCTCCGAATTTAGTGACTTAAAGCAAGAAAACTCACACTTATTATATCATGTAATATCTCTTGGTTAGTAATTTAGTAGCATCTGAGCTGGGTGGCTCTTGTTCAGGATCTCTCACTAGATTGTAGACATGACTCTGGTCAAGGCTGTAGATCTGATGGCTTTACTGGGGGCTGAGGATCTGCTTCCAAGATGGTGCACTCACATGACTGTCAAGCTCCATATTGGCTGTTGGAAGAAAGCTTTGGTTCTTCACTGGACGGGCTTCTCTATAGGGCTGTTTGAAAATAATTATGACATAGCAGTTTCCTCCAGAGAAAATGATCTAAAAAGGAACAGGCAGAAGCCTCAATGCTTTTATAACCTAGTCTTGGAAGTCATTACCTTCAGAGCATCCACAGTCCACAGTCTGTTTAAGAACAAGTCATTAAGTCCTCAAAGAGGAGGGGACTTAAGCTCCACTTTTTTTTTTTTTTTTTTTTTTTTTTTTTGGAGACAGAGTTTTGCTATTTTGGTTGCTCTTTTAGCCAGGCTGGTCTTGAACTCCAGTGAACTCAAGTGATCCTCCTGTCTCAGCTTTTCCTAGTAGCTGACACTACAGGCATGAGCCACCATACCCGGCTTAGGCTCCACTTTATTTTTTTTTTTTGTGATACTGGGGACTGAACCCAAGGTTATATTCCTCAGCTCTTTTTACTTCATAGTTTGAGGCAACATCTCGCTAATTTGCCCAGATTGGTCTCAAATTTGCTGTCCTTCAATGTCAGCCTCTCAAGTGTCTAGGGTTACAATTGTTCACCACTGTGCCTTGCTAGATCTCCACTTTTTAAAAAATATTTATTTTTTTGGTTGTAGATGGGCACAATACCTTTATTTGTATGTGGTGTTACGGATCGAACCCAGGGCCTCGGACATGTTAGGTGAACACTCTACCGCTGAGCCCCAACCCCAGCTCCAGAGCTTCACTTTTTGAAGGAAGAAATACCCTAGACTTCATAGACATTTTTTTTTTAATATCACCACACATAGTAACAGAAAAGAAGTTAGTGGAAGTAGACATACATTTCAGAAGGCTGTGGACTTTTCTGACTACTTTTATGTTTTCACTGAAATAGGAAGCAAGAAGGGAAGGAGAGACTATAGGAGAATCAGTGAGGAGAATGGAAAAGTAAATGGACCGATTAGATTTCCAAGGGCACTGAGTGCTTTGTTAAGGTGCATGGTCAACACGAGATGCAACACCAAGGTGTTTTTCCCAAACCAAGTTCAACTTACAGTTCAACCTGTGAGAAAAGAAGTCCTGACCTCCACAAAGTGAGACCATGGATTTTTTTTTTATTCAAATGTTTACACAGATTATTTACTTTATAAAATGAAACATTTATTGCTTATATTTACATAGAAACAGTATTCCATGTCTCTTGACAGTTTATTTCATTCTGTCAAGTTTTCCAAGATGAATGGAATGCAGGATTTCTCCTTCCTCTTCATGTAACATGAATGACTATATATAGGCGTGGTTCTGAGCCTCACTGGCCAGGTCCCGTTATGCTGTTGGAACTCAACTGGAACTTGTGATGGAATTCACCACAGAACAAATTTCTCTCCATGTGAGGAAAGCATTCTTGTAGGCAGAGCTACTTAAACACGGAAGGGCCTGCTTCACGAGGAGTGGTGAGCTCCCCTTTCGGGGAAGTGATGAAGCATTTGCCAGGCTCCTTCAGAAGGAAAACCTGCACCAGGTGGGAGATTGGAGAGGTTGACTTCCAAGGCCTCCTCTAGTTCTCGGACTCTGTGATGGGTCACCTGGGGTCTTTTCATTGAACAAATATTTATTGAGCCTTTACTGTGTGACATGCGCCCCTTACTGAACACCTCTCCTGCTCCACTTCAGGTCTTCTGAGACTCACCTCTCCTATCAGCCACAGCTGCGCATCCAGACTTCAACCAGCTCCACACAGATGCAGCCAGACGGGGCCTCTTTGCTTCCTGCCTCTGACTTCTCTATAGTTATACTGTTGGACACCCGGGGGAATCCACTTGGCACTCATGCCTATGCATCCCAGAAGGTCCCCGAGACAGCCCCTGACCAGTGCTGTATTAAAGACACTTGCACTTGTAATTTTGGTAGCCTTTGACATATTGCTCTTTATTGGCATTGCAGCAGTTAGCACACCCACCAATAATGTGTGAGAATGCTTGTTAAGGCATTAAAATGTTTAGTTTTTAAAATTAATAAGGATGCTAATGTTTTTACTGGAGGTCAAGCAAGTGACTAAAATCAACACACTTACCTATCATTCGGCTATTGTGAAGCTTATATTTTCAAGAAGAAGATTGGCATCAATATTAATCTACAACAAAAGTCTACAGGGAACTTTTTCTGATTTGAACCTTAAGGTTAAATTTTAATTCTCATCAACTGTGCCTTCAGAGGTTTCTCCCCCAAAGACAGGGTGAATTTCTCAGGCTCCTGACCTTTCTTTTGTCTTCCTTTGCTAATCAGTTAAATGAGTTTCTCAGCTCTCTTGATTGCTGGGAAAGGAGGGTCTCTCAGTTGCGGGTCAGGATGGTGTTAAAGGAAGGAATGAAATGATGTTCTAATCCTGAGACATCCTGTCCAGCATATCATGGACAGGTCAGACCAGCTGAGAGTGATGAAGCACAGGTCAAACCCAAAGTGTGGTACACGGGTCTGACTTTCAACTTTTACATTGTTTAATTGTAGGATTCCAACAGCTAAATTTAGCCAACCAGAAAAATACCCGAAGGATCTCAGCCCTCTGCTGTACCGATACTCAGCAACCTCTAGGAACACATTTCGTTTCCCATCTGCTGCTTGGCAGACTGTGCTGTCAGCAGAAACCCCAAGATGGCATTCTTGCCTTATTTTTCTCTATGACTCCTCTGATTTAAAAACAAAACATAACACAAAACAAAACCTTCTGTAATCTTCACAAGGTTGGGTGATTCGATTTAGGGAGGGAGAGGGAGAAAGTGACATTCTTAATATGACCTAATAATCAGTGCTTTCGGAGGCGGTGGAGAAGGCAGTTACCTACTGGCTCTGATCTTAGGTGTGTTAGAGGAAAAGGTTCTTACTCAGAATGATCTCTGGCTGCAGGTCGGCCAGGCTGCCTGCACTGGGATGTTGGAAACTTCTTTCCACGTATTATCATATGGCTACAAGAAGCCCCGTTGACACCTGGGTAGCAGCAGAATTGGCCATTATCAATCACTGGTAGGATCTCTGGGTAGTAGCTATTTGGCAGGGACCTAAGTAAGAGGACACAGGACAGGTAAGCTTTGGATGATTAGGACATTGAGGAGAAAAATTAATTGCTACACTTTGAATCCTTTGTATAGTTCCAAATCCCTGTTCACCTCTTGTTTTATTGTTATCTTCCTAACAATCCCATGTCATATAGCAGTATTATTACTCCAGTGGGAACAATAATTTAAGGTAAGATGAAGTCTAGAGAGATGCTTTAGAGAGATGCTCTGCAGCCAGTGCACAGCTGTGAGGCTGCTGGGATGCTGCTGGAGAGGATCAGAGTGAAACTCCTCTCCCCTGTCTTGTGTGTGTGGCCCCTCCCTGCCAAGCAGATGCTTTCCCCTGACATTTAAACAGGCTCAAATCTCTGCCCTCACCTCTCTGTGGTGAAATCCAATGTGTACGTATCAGTCTCAGTTCTCTTCCTCTCCCAGCAGAAATGGATGCTATTGATCGTTCCATCCTTAAAACGCTTTCCCAATTTGTCTCCTCACTTCCCATGTCAAGCCTCCTACTCAGGCTTTGCCTCTGCCCAGTCATCACACGGGAAGGTCCTGCTGGTTCTCTTCTATATCTTCGCTTTTCCTTTTATCTTTGTTCTGTATAACTCCACTGTTGGAATCACTAGTGACTTTCAAATTTAAATGTCTAGCCCAGACTTTCCTCTGAGCTCCAGCCCTCTACAGCCACCCACATTCAACCTCTGCACCTGGCTGCTTCAAGGGTACCTCCAGCTCCACACATCTGAGACCCAGACTCAAACTTACTCCTCTCAGACTTTCTACCTAGCTCCCTAGTGCCAGCATCCAAGGGACTCCAACTTACTCTCAACACCTTTTTCTTCCTCATTTTCTATAATCAATCCTTCATTCAGTCCTTTCCAATTTATTTAAATAAATCTTAATTTTGTTCACTTTTCACCTTCACCACTGTTGCCACACCAAATCTAAGTCACCTAGACTTTCATTATTTCACCTATTTTTTTTTTTTTCTTGGTATTGGGGATTGAACTCAAGGATACTGTACCACTGAGCTATATTCCCAGCCCTTTTTATTTTGAGACAAGGTCTTGATAAGTTGCTCAGACTGGCCTTGGATTTGTGATCTTTCTGCCTTAGTCTCTAAAGCAGATGGAATTACAGGTGTGTGCCACTGTGCCCAGCCCCTGTTTTTTTTTTTTTTTTTTTTTGTGTGTGTGTGTGTGTGTGTATGGTGCTGGGGAATGAACCTAGGGCCCCTTGTGCATGTGAGGCAAGTACTCTACCAAGTGAGCTCTATCTCCAGGCTCCTGGGTTCTTTTTTAATCTATTCTCCACAAGAAAGGGAGACTAATGTTTTCAGAACATGAATCTAATTATGTTCACTCCTTGTATAAAACACACCAGTGGCCCTCTATTGCTCTTGTGGTAAGGAACAAAACCTTAGCACATTTTACAAGGTCCCGCACGGTTTGAGTCCTGCCAGCCTTGCAATCCTCATCTTTTACCAGTTTAGCCTCTGTCTCCCAACCCGAACTTGTCTAAGAATCTCAACTCTATATTCCTTCTTGCTTGCTTCCTGGCCCTCACCTGTGCCTTGTCATCTGTCAGATTTCATATTAAAGGTCATCCTTTCAGGCAACACTTCCCGGACATCCTCCTCTTTCTGCTTTAAGTCAAGTTCCCTGGGTATATTATCCATTTTCAAAGAATGGTTATCACCCTTTGAAGTGCTTGACAAGCTTGGAATATAGCAAATGCTCAGTAAATATTTGTTGAGACTGAACAGTGAGAAAGGAACGGCAAGGTCAACTTTAGCTATTACATTTTACTGAGTTTAAATCATGCTATAGATTTGCAAGGGAACAGATATTATCTATTTAATACTTCAGGGGTCTTAAAGAATAAATTCCAATTGATTCCTCTTTAATGGTATCAAACAAGAACCGTAGTTATTTTTAAATGTAAAAACTATGTGATATAACACTAAAAATCAACAACCATTTGTTGGGACTTATATCTCTCTTATGTAGACATCCAGATGTAGCCCATAACTTATCAAGTTGTTGTTTTTTGTCATTAGGAAAAGTAGAAAATTCCCTAGCTAGAATTCCTTGTTGGAGATTTTCGTGCCCAAATTGTAAGAGAGGAGAGCTGATTCAATGTTAGTTGCTGAGAGGATTTATTTAAATTCTATTAAAAGCTAACCACTGGGAAGAAATTGAGAAGGAACTGCATAGTAGGAGGAAAATAACCAAGTTAGAGTCTACCTCAGAGACTTATCAAGATGATCAGAATAAATATATTGTAATGATATGAAAATGCTACACAAATATAAAATATCCCATAGATTTTTTCCTTAGGCCCAATCCAAGGGGAAAAAAAAAAGCTCTTAAAATGAAAGAAGATAAAATTGGTGAGTATATTCTTCATGCTGAATCTAATAATTGCTAAATCCAATACTTGCATTTTATAAATGACATGGTGCCTCTGAAAACAAATTTGTATTTAAGAAAAATGTGACATTTCAGTGGACTGTAATTTTTATTAGAAGAGTATATATTGTTTTTCTCCCAAAATATCTAGCACTGGTTTGCTGGAAACACATCATTTAATTCAGCCAAATTACTTGTAAGTAGCTAGGTGTTTTCAAAGACTTTACCTTGTTGGCTGAATTCAAGAGCAAATTAATGAGTTTTCTCCTCCCTCCCTGCCTCTCCATCCTGAGGGTTGCCTTATGTGTGCTAGGCAAGTGCTCTACCACTGAACTACTCCCCCAGCCCTGGTGAATTATTCTCCAAACCAGTTTTTTGGGGGGAGGGATGGAAATTCAACTGAAATCTTTAAAAAAATTATATAAAAAATTAGTATCAAATTATAAACATAGAAAATTATGACAGATAATTCATCTTACCATGTTTAACAAAGCCCACTCATAACTAAGAATGTTAAGAACTTTTGATTAATTTGCAAGACAAGTTGAGGACCAATGCAAAATATCAGAAGTACTTTTAAAGGTAGAGTTTTCTTTTTCTTTTAGTCTAATTTAGGATCTCTGGGATAAACAAGGTATTTTACATATGCTGCTAGGAATAATTGATAGTTCAAGCTTCTGTGTGTTATACTTGTTAAAATATTTGCATTCACAAGCAAAGTCAGAATTGTAGCTGAAGGCTATATGCATATCTTTCCTAAGGAACATAAGACACAAATAGCATTTTGAATTTTAATTGTTTTGAAATCATAAATTTAAAGATACAGACATGCATTTTTTAAAAAGAGGATGTTGTCTTCTTCATTTAAGACCCCTCCCACGCTGAAAATAATATACATGTCATATACTATGACAGGTAAAGATAAAGATGAGTTTGAGTGCTTGTGCTTAGGAAGCTTGGAATCTATTGAGGGAGGGGGTACTGGCTGATAATTAGGATAATTTCAATGCAGTATTGGAAGTCCTGCCGTTGTGGTGAGTACTGGGATTCTAGGAGAAAGCAGAAGGGGCTCTGTGTTGATTGTTAGTGATTTTCACAAAGATTCTGTTTCTTCTTGACACAAAACAAGATGGCACTTCACTGCTTTAAAGTTAGGTGTGACTTATTTTGTCTCATGAAATATGAGTGGAGTTAATACAAGTCACAAGTAGGTGAAAATACTTCTTTGACTGTCAATTGACTGTCAATACTCCACATGGTGGAGGTTCCACTGGGACCCCCAGAGAGGGTGATGTAGAACAGTCGAAAGCTGATCTGCAACAGACGTGTGGTCTGTGTGGGAGAGAAACCTGTATGTTTTTAAGCCACAGAGCTTGGAGGATGATTATTTTTGCACATAGTCTTACCAGTATAGACTGCTATAGGTTTATTCCAGACTTAGAGAATTCAAAAAGTTCCTGTATGAGTTTAGCATGAGGCTAAGCTGAGTTCTGAAGGATAAATAAGAACGGTCCAGGTAAAGAGTTGAAGGGAAGAGCACTGCAAAGGTAAAAGTACATGCAAAGTCTTGGAGCACAATGAAAATCAGTACGTTTGGGGAAAAGATGGTTTACTCTTTTTTTTTTTTTTAATAGCTATTGTAGCAGTTCGGCAATCATTAGGGAATTAGTCAGAGTAGGACTAATAGTTACATCATTTCAAGGTTAAATGCCAAAGGACTTCTGACAAGCTTATTTGAGCTCTTGGACACAGAAAAGAGAATGGCAGAACTAAACTGCTGTGGATGAAAATAAGAATAATTGTCCCTTATGGAGAATTAATCTGCAAAGTACAAAGTAGTTCTCCTCTTTCCAGAAGGAATGCTCATGTCCCTTATTTATGAAGTCATTGCCTCAGTTTGTACTTGTTTCTGTACATATAAACTCAAATGGATTTTTTATCTTGTACAAGTCAGTGATGTCTGTGTCTGTGTCTTTGCATGTGTACTGGTGCATAATTTACTTGAAGACAGAGCCTACACCGTTTTCAATTTTGTGTTGTAGGTTCTCAATAAGTTCCTATTCAGTACCTGTTATTATTCTAGGAATTTAAATGCAGCTCAAAGCTTTGGTTAGCTTGTAAATAACTGCTTGAAGATGGAGATACATATCTCTAGGCATATCTGGGAATATGCCTATTTAAAAATGTTCCAGAAACATAAGTTGAGGTGTAGCTCAGAGGTAGGGCAAATATGTGCAAGGTCCTGAGTTTAATCCCCACCACCACCACCAAAAAAAAAAAAGTTCCAGAAATATGTTAAAATCTTTTGATGACAGTGAAGTCTGTGGACTTGAAATATTCTCCCCAAGACCTAGATTTTTGGGGCCACCATTTCCTGGTTGTTAGTTCTTGAGTTTCACGTTCAAAGTCTTGGTTTTCTAGCTTATGATATGCATAGAAAGTCCACCCTACTAGTCTCCTAAGGACATTGTGAGTCCAAAATGACAACTGAGAGATTTAAAATCCTATAAAAATGATGAATTATACCTGTGCTACTGCTGTTAGAAGCATCATTCTTGGATCATTATAGATGGTAGATATAATGTGAAGTCTTTGCAACCAATTAGACCTGGGTTTTAATTCTTTCTTCATCAGTTAACAGTTGCATAATTTTGGCCAAACCACAAAATTTCAGTATTACTATTTTCCCACTGTTATTTCTTTTTTGGTACTGGGAATTGAAACCAGGGGGACTTAATTATTGAGCCAATCCCCAGCCCCTTGTTTTTTTTTTTTTTTTTTTCTATAGGACTGGGTTTCACTGAGTTGCTTAGGGCCTCTCTAAGTTGCTGAGGCTGGCTTTTGAACTTGTGATCCTCCTGCCTCAGCCTCCTGAGCCGCTGGGATTACAAGTGTGTGCCATGGCACCTAGCTTAAACTATTATTTCTAAAGAAGACTTTTCATTTACAAATATTCTTATAGAGGAAACCTGGCATGCTAGCAGGCCATTGAGATTTGAAGTTGTGTTAGCTTTAGGTTTCTAGAGCAAAATACCCTACAAGAACAACTTAGAAGAAGAAAAGTTTGTTTTGTGGTCATGATTTCAGAGGTACAATCATGGTCAGCCAACTCCATTGCTCTGGGTCTAAGGGGAAGCAGAACATCATGGCAGAAGGCTGCAGCCGAGGAAAGCTGTCAGCTAATGGCAACCAGGAAGCAGAGAGAGAGAAAGAGAGAGAGGGAGGGAAGGAGAGGAGAACCAGGAACAAAATATAATCTCCAATGGCACATCCCCCATTATGTACTTTTTCTAGCTATACCCTATCTGCCTACAATCACTACCCAGTAAACCATCAAATGGATTATTTCACTGATTAGGTTACAGCTCTCATAATTTCTTAATTTCACTGCTGAACATTCCTGCATTGTCTCACACATAAGCTTTTTGGTAGACATCTCCTATCTAAACTACAATAATCTGCCCCCCCCCAGAAGCTCTTATCCATCTCACAACACAAAATGCATTTAGAATCCTTAAATATTAACAGTTCCAGCATTGCCTTAAAGTCCAAGTCCATAGTCTCATATTCAATGCAAACTTTTGGTTGTGAGTGCCAATAAAAAACTCAAAAATTATATATATAAATACCTATGTGTATCTCTCTATATATCCATCCATTATACACATACATCATAATCATAAATAAATAAATCCAATATACAATGGCACAGAGTAAACATTTCCATTCCAAAAGGGTGGATTAGGGACATAGAAGGAATGGAACAAAACAAGACCAAAACGCAGCTGGGCAAACACGTCCATCTGGGCTCCATGTCCAGAATCTGGGGCACATGATGGTAAGATAGGATCTCTGAAGGGCTTAGATAGTCCTGCCCCTATGGGTTTTCTTGCTGCAACCCAAATGGCCTCTTTCTTATGCTGGTTCTGTCCCCAGCCAGCAGCTTTCCTTGGCACATGTTCCACATTACTGACATCTCTTAGTTCTGGGGGCTCTCCATTCCAGCTTCAGCTTCGTTCTCACAGTTTCACGCATTGCCCTCTCAGGGGTGTCTTCAAGGAATCTGATCCTGCTACCCTTTGCCTGGACTCCCAGGCCTTCCTTTGAAACTGGTGGACATCTCCATGACCCCTTAACTTCAGCATTCTGCATTCCTGCAGAACCAGCACCACATGGATGATGCCAAGGTCTGCTGCCAGCTTGGGCAGTAGCTGTCCCCATTGGACCATGGCTTCAGTGGCTTTTGAATGCCTGAGCATGGTGAATTAAATCCTAGGGAAATAACTTCCTAGGCAAGCAGGTTACCTCCACAGTCTCTTAAATGAGTTTGTACTTTTATACCCTTGAGCTTGCCATGGATATGGTCTTGCTGGTTCCTGAGATGCCCTCAAGCCATCTTTCCTATTGTCTCTATACAGAGTACTTAGCTTCTTTTTAGTGGTGGTGATCTCTTCAAAACCATGATTTCCTTCATCCCAATTTTACATGCTTTTCTGACCAAACTGCTTTCTACTCCTGATTATCACAGTAAACTTGTGATAGCTGTCAGCAACACCCATGCCACCATCTTAATTCTTTCTTGAAGTCTCCTTGCTTAAAATAATTAGTTCAATTGATTAAATTCAGCCTCACAAAAAGTCTCAGGACATGGACAAGATGTAGACAAGTTTTTTACCAGGATGTAATACGAATGACCTCTGACCCAATTTCCAGTAGAGACTTTGTTCTCCTCTGAAACCTCATGAGAAATATTTATTGTCTTTGTTAGGTGCAGGAAGGGTTAATTAAGTTGTCTGCAGGGTGACCTGGGCACTCAAACCCTCTGTCTGGTTCTTTATCACCTGTTTGCTTCAAGCCCCAACGCCTGCTCAAGGCTGAACATTCAACCCCCCTTGTGCAAACAAGGCAGCTTGCAGACCCAGAGACCCCATTAGATTTGGGCTATAAAAACTCCCTCCTGCTGGGCCTCTCTCTCTCTCTTGCTCTGTCTCTCTTGCTCTTGCTCTCTTTCTTCTCTCTCTCTCTCTCTCTCTCTCTCTCTCTCTCTCTCTCTCTCTCTCTCTCTCTTCTCCTCTGTTGCACTGCTGCAATAAAGATCTCTTGGTTGCTCTGAGTGTTGTGGTCACTTTCCTTTCAGTCTTCATTTTTATTAGCATTCTGGTCTTCTGAGCTCCCCCCAGGATTGCCTGTTAAGCTTCACTTACAATATTCTAAGGCTTCTCCAGCCTGCATCTCCAAACCTCTCCAAACTCCTCCCTCAAAACCAGTTTCAAAGGCTTCTGAACCACATAATCAAGTATGATCATAGCAATGAACCCTCTTCATGGTACCAATTTCTGTGTTAGTCAGCTTTTTTCCTCTGTGACCAAAATACCTAAAATGAACAATGGTTTCAGAGGTTCAGTCTATGGTCAACTGACACCATTGATCTGGGCCCAAGTATGCTCTTCCCACTAGTGGAGGAAAGCTGCTCAGCTTATGGCAGCTGGGGGAGAGAGAGAGAGAGAGAGAGAGAGAGAGAGAGAGAGAGAGAGAGAGAGGACAAAATATAATCCTCAAGGACATGCCGAGAGAGAGAGAGAGAGAGAGAGAGAGAGAGAGAGAGAGAGAGAGAGAGAAAGAGAAAGGACAAAATATAATCCTCAAGGACATGCCCCCATTATCCACTTTCTTCAGCCATTTCCTACCTATCTACAGTTACCATTCAGCAATCCATTCAGATTGTTAATCCATCACATAGATTAATCCACTGATTAGGTTATAGCTCTCATAATCTAATAATTTCCCCTTTGCACATTCCTGCATTGCCTAATCTAAGTTTTTTTGGGGATACATCATGACTAAACTTAACAGAATTCATATATGTAGCATTGAAATCCTACCTCCACCACTTAGTAGGTGTGTGAACCTGGGTAAACTAACTCCGTGGAGCCTCAGTTTCTGGATCAATATCCTGGGGAAAGAATCACCCAGTTTTCTAAGGTTAAGAGATCATTTCAAGTAGAAAGCACTGACTTATTAAAATGTTAATGTATCTAACTTAACACTTCATCTCTAAAGATTCTGTACCCAAGCTATTCATAAAAAAAAAAAAAAAAAACCCAGGCCTCCAGACAGAAGTACGCCCGTCAATCTACCAAGCCTCTTCTCACATGACCTCTGTGGTCAGTTCATGATAACACGGCAAAGGTGAGCCATTTGGCGGCCCCTGGCTATCATGTTAAGTGTGATTTGTGTACCAGCAGCACCAACATCCACCTGGGAGTTTGTTAGAAAAGCTGACTGTTAGGACCTAGAGTCAGATTTGCATTTTTCACAGGATTCCCTGGTGACTCCTGAGCACTGTATGGTTTTCAGCACTAACCTAGAAAGTCTAATGCCTGGCATCTGGGGCCAAAGTGAGTCATTCTTTAGGATCAACTGGAGAAAGAGTCTCAAATATTTTCATCAAAATTCTTTAATTAAATAAGATATTCAATTAAAATAGCACTGGTCTCTCTATCCTTCTACAAAAGTATACTATTCCAAGTGTAATAAAAATATTCACGTCCTCACAAAGGATTTAGTATTCTGAGAGTTGCATAAAATCAGCTATAGCTAGGTAGTTTCTAAAATGTAAAATAACCTTCCTTTTCTGTAACTATTGGTTTTGGCTGATAGAAGTCATGCATACAGTCATATTTCAGAGAAATTGCTATGCCTTAATGAGAACTTTAGGTTGAAGGAAGACATTTCAGTCAAATGATAGTGAAATTGATATGATCAAAATGAAATATGTGGCATATTTATCTAATCAGCTAGAGCCGCAATCTCTAACCATAGTCATTTACAGCTCAATCAACTCATCCGGTCATTATCAGCTAATGATACAATGAGTGATTACCCCCACATTGAGATAATAAGTGAGTTCATGAAAATCAGCACTTCTATTATAAAGTGTGACAGGTAGGACTGGAAAGAAGGTCTCTGAATATAGTTAGTGACTGGCTTCCATGTCAAAAATTTAATAGGAAAAAAAAAGAACTGGATTGTTAACAAGATTTTGGAAAGCCGCTGAGCAATTTGTATCAAGAATCATTAAAATTTTCACACCTTTGTACCTTGCAATTTTTTTTTCAAAGCAATATAAAACTTCCAAAAATTATAACTGGAGTCCAAAGAAGTTTTCATATACCATTCTAAAGTAAGATGCTGATATGATGCCCTTTTCTCTGAATATTTTAGGATTTATTTCCTACAAATGATACATTCTCCTACATGCTCATAATACAACCATCACAACGAGGAAATGAATGTTAATACATCAGTATCATCTTGTCCTCACACTCTACTCAAGTTTCAGCAATTGTCTTAATAGTGTCCTAAAAACAAAAGGATCCAATTCAGAGCCACACATTTATTTTAGTTGTTGTAGCTCCTCAGCCTTCTCCAATATGGAAAAGCTCTTTCTTGCTCCATTGTTTTTCATGGCCAAGCCATTTTTTTTTTTTTGATTACAGTCCAGTTACTTTGTAGATGGCCCCTCAATTACGGCTTGTTTGATACTCCCTTAGGATTTGATCAAGGTCATATGTCTGTGACAGAAGTGATGCTGTGTTCTTCTGACTGCATCTTATCAGGTGATACACACATGTTGATTAGGCCACTACTGGTTAACGTTAATTACTTCATTGAGATGGTATCTACCAGGTTTCTCACTTCCTCTCCAAATATTCTATTATTTGACCAAACTTTCTATTATTCATTCATTTATTTATTTGACACTGGAGATTGAAACCAGGGGCACTCAACCACTGAGCCACATCTTCAGCCCCTTTTATATTTTATTTTGAGACAGAGTCTCACAAAATTGCTAAGTTGCTGAGGCTGGTCTTGAACTTGTGATCCTCCTGCCTTAGCCTCCCAATATTAATTTATTTATTGATGACATTTATTTAGATTAACATGAACCATTTTACTCAATAGTTTTTAATCGGTTACTTCATTATTTATTTTTTTTGCTCAAATTTATCCCAGATTTCTCTAATGGAAACTCCTTCAAGTGGACTCTGTGTCATTTTGACATGTCCTCATCATTCTGTGAGCATTTTTCTCTCTCTGGCACAGGATATTTCATGCTTCCTTTGTAATTTCCCTGTATCAGCACCATAACCTTCTATCTCCCCTAAAATCCCTGATTCCTTTAAGTGGAGAGTGATATTGGGAAAGAAAAATCTGGGGGCTAAATGGGGTCATTGCACTGTGACACTGAGTGTGGCTCCCTGGCCTTCTCAGTGTGTAGAGCTAGGAAAGTATCAAACTCAACAAATAGAATAGCTCTCTATATAGCTATATATAGGTATATATAAATGCCCATACATAGGTACTTTGTGTATTAAGAGAGGAGCACAGAGTGATACTTCCAATTTGAATCTACCTCCTCATGGTTTATTATAGCTTTCTTTTTTTCAGTAACTCCTTCCTCTCACACTGATAAATCAGGCTTCTCACATTGCTTATATAGTCAATGACTTGAAAATCTCTATTCACTGCCAACACCCTTATTTCCCATGAGGATAACCTTATTGTCCTTTTCTCAGCCTCTAGGGCTTTCCTTAGTCCACATGCTGTGCTTGGTTCTTTATTTCAGCTTTCATGTCTAGCATACCTAGACATAAACCACATTTAAAGTCCCATTTTTTTAATTTTCTGGGAATTACAGAAATACTTTGATTAGAAGATTTCATGTTTTCTAAAAACCAATCAGAACAGAAGTTCTTTTAATTTAAAAGACTGTAAGCTAATTTAATGCCCTCGCAATAGGGAAACATTACTATTCACACTGTAGAGGAAGACTTTTTGAATTATAGACACATAGAACAACATCCATGTGAAGAGTTTGTAGCTTCAGGTTGACAAATTTATTCACGGGTTAAGAATAAAGACAGCAATACAAAAACTCAGGTTCAGAAATCATAGAGCTGTTGCTTTCTTGGTCAGCATGAAATTTTAATTGAAAAAGAGACAATCAAAAAAGACTAATGACCTGAATTCTCTATCCTTTCATCCGATAGGAAACAGACTCTTATGATTCATTCATTCATTTATCTACATCACCAGAAAGAATATACAATCAAATTTCACTTATTTCGCTGTCACCATAACTTATCCTTCGTGCATGAACTAGAAACAAAAACAAAATACAAATTATGTGTGGATGTTGGAAGGTGAGTAAGAGAGCCTGGTGACACAGGGAGACAGAAAGGTTCAAGTTCTATTCCTGCTTGAGAATCACTTCTGGTAGCCAAGAAAAGATGTGCCTGGGTTTAAGTCACCCCTAGACCCACCATCCCACCTCACTCCCCAAATGAGTGTAGCTCACTGGCAGTGCATTTTCCAGGCTTGGTAAGGGCATTTTGGTCAATGACTTTCAAAACCATAAAAGCATAATTTTAAAAAGTAACATTGTGGTTTCTATGCAAAGATAAAATGAGCATATGTCAAAGATTTTTCCTAACTTATTGATAAATCAGGGAACCAGTAAGATATTATAACTAGTTTCCATACGGCTTTTAGAAAAGGGAAAGGGAAGGATAAGAAAAGGACAAGAAAGAGCAGAAGAGAAAGAAGAGTTAATTAAACAATTTTTTACTTTGGGATCTAGTCCAAAGGAAAAACCTAAATTAAGAAAATAGTTTTATGCACAAAAATGTTTGTGTATATTTAATTGGTGAAAATGGGAAGTAGCCCATCAATAAGGAAATGGTTAAATATTGGTAAACACACAGATTATTGGGCAATCACTAATAATGTTTTTTGAGGATCTTCTAGTTAAGAGGGCAATTTGAGCATATACTCTGACTCTAATTTAGAGCAACATTGGATGGAGGTGAGGGTGTGCTATGATTATGGTAACCATATATCTCAGTTTACCTGGCACATTCCTAGTTTACCCTTATCTTATAGTTATTAATTTCCCTTTTTGCTTTAAAAAGTGCCTCAGTTTAAATAATAAATTATACTGACACTCTACTGTTAGTTGGTTGGTGAGTAAAAGGATCAAATCTCAATCTCATTTATTTTTCTGGGAAATAGCCTAGGAGACTGCAAATAAGAGCATTTTTGCAATGTTTATACTCAGTTTATGCTTAGGTCAGAACAGTGCCTGAGATATTTAGAAATATTAGCAATTATTGTTATTATACATTTGATGTGAATAGACAGGCTGAGCAAACATAGGGCACTGCTGTGGCTGACTCTTTACAAGGGCAGCTGTAGATTTCGGGGCACTGCCCAGAGTGCTCTGGGTTGGCATAACTAAGATGCAGACAAAGCTCACAGGCACAGAGGTTAAGCTCCTTGCTGTAACTACTTCTGTTACAGCTTGTTAATTATTTCCCATTGGCTTCCAGATCTAAGTAAAACTACCACAAATTTAAACTTTGCCGCTTACTTGGGCCAAAATGTTTGAATAGGGCTCTAAATAAATTGTAGACATCTGAATAATAATAATAATAATAATAATAATAATAAAGCAGACAAGCATATATCTTGTGAAAAACCTGAAAAGGGAGAACATTTCAAGAGAAGGTAACAAATCTTAGTGATCAAATTGTTTCTTATTATTGAAGCTCTGGAATAAACTATAGGAGATTTAAATTAAATTTTCTTATCAAGATTCAGGAGAAGCTTGAATATAAATGCTAGAGTAGACATGAGGATCACTGTGCAGAAAATGGACCCTAAGAAAGATGTTAAAGATATGAAAAAATGTAAGTGCTGAAATAAAAACTGAAAGGAAGGCAGTAAACACAGAGTGGCATAGGAAAGTTCTCCCTTGGCTTAGGAGAGATTTGTGAGGAGAGAAAAGACTGACTTTGAAGAGAGCTACCAGAAATCCAAAATATGTATATTAGGAATTCTAGAAAGAGAAGACAAAAGAAACAGAAGAGAAGTAATAATAAAAAATATGATAGAAGACAACTTCCACCAGCTGATAGAAGATTGGATATTCAGAACAAAAATATTCACTGATTGGCTAGTGTGAGTTTTAGTGAGGAATGTTCTGTTGGATTTTTTTTTTTTGAGGGGGAGAGAACCCTATAAGTATCTATAAAATAAAACAAATGTCAAATTTCTCCACTATAACACTAAATTTGAAAAGATAGTAGAGCGTTTGCTACTAAAATGTTGAACAGAAAGGATTATGACACAAGAACCTTATACCCAGTATCAAAGCCTTAGAAGGGAGATAACCAGAAATGCCAGTTTAAAACATTTTATCATTAACTTTTAAATAAAATTGTATATCTTTATCATGGACACCATGTTGTTTTGAAATATGTATGAATTATAGAATTGGCATTAACTTATGTGTTACCTCACATGTTTATAATTTTTTTTTGTGTTGAAAACACTTTAAATCTACTAAAATTTTGTATTTTCAAGAATACAACACAGTTTTATTGGCCATAGCCACCATGTTGTGTAACAGATCTCTGGAGCTTATTCCTCTTATCTAACTAAAATTTTGTATACTTAGACCAACATCTCTTCCACCCCCGCCCCCTCCCCCAATCTTCCCCCCGCCAACCATTACTTGCCGGCCCCTGGTAACCACTAGCCTACTTTGTATGAGTTAAACCTTTTTAGATTCTACTTATAAATGAGATCATATGGTAATTATTTTTCTGTGCCTGGCTTATTTCACTTGACATAACATCCACTAGGTTATCCATGTTGTTGCAAGTGATAGCATTTCCTTATTTCAAAGGCTGAATAGAATTTTATTGTGTGCAATGTATTATATTTTCTTCTTTTTTATTTCTTCTTTTTAATTATACATGACAGTAGAATGTATTTTGACATATTAAACATATATGGAGTATAACTTCCCATTCTTGTAGTTGTACATGATATGTATTTACATAGGTTGTGTATTCATATGAACATAGGAAAGTTATGTCTGATTCATTCCACTGTGTTTCCTATTCCTATCCTCCCCTCCCTTCCCTTCATTTCCCTTTGTGTAAACTAATAAACTTTTATTCTCCTCCCCTTATTGTGTGTTAGCATCCATATATCAGAAAGAACATTGGGCCTTTGGTTTTTGGGGATTGGCTTATTTTCTGCATTTTCTTTATCCCTCTGTGTTGATGTATACTTAGTTTGATTCCAAATCCTGGTTACCTGTGAATGATGCTACAATGACCATGGGAGTGCAGTTTTTTCTTCAACATACTGATTTAATTTCTTTTGGCTATATACCCAGTTGTTGAATTTCTGGATCAAAATGCGAATGATCTGAATTAACCAATAACATATCTTTTAAAAAAATAATTTTTTTTAATTTAAAAAGAGTCAAAATAAAGAACTCAAGCATGGATAAAATGCAATATAAAAATGGTAGAATTAAGAGGTGCAATGCAACAGTCAGAAAGAACACTTCAAGAAGTTCACAATGTCAAAGTATGAATAATACAAATATAGGTCTAAACTCTGAACATTTCAAGAAAGGAAAAAAGAGAAGGAAAGGGAATGAAGTTATAGTAATTTTCACAAGTTTTATAGAAAGAAACTAATAAGAATTTTAATAAAATTGGTTAAAAAAAGACTACAGATTGAAGCAACTTTGGGGAAATTTGAAGATGTGGGTACAGAAACAAAGCCTCTTGGACTGTAGCATTTGGTTATGAGAGACAGAGAGATTAACAACATACTTGAATAGAAAATAATCAATGTTTTGGAGTGGAAGGAAAATTTCCAAAGAGTAATATCTGCAGGGTATGTTTCCCCTCGTCCTGTTTTCCAAATATAGGAGGCCAGTACATTATCAGTGATTCACTACAGGTCTTGGGAGCAAGAGCAGAAGCTCAGGGGGGCCACTGGTGTGTGCTGTCCTACTTGTGGAATACCCACATTTGGTATTGGTTCCCAGTTTTCAAAAAATGCCATTTTGTTAATCTGGAAAAAACTGTAGAAGCAATGAATTAGGCTGATCTGGACTGAGAGGTTGGGAAGGTACTGTGACTTCAAGCAATGACTCTCAACACCTATTTCATTTCTTCTACCTCTAAGATCCTTAGAACTTTCTTCCAATAACACATGCATTTGAGTGATTAGAGATCAGAATTCTATTTTCTTTTTCCTGCTCGATTCTAGGATAAAAAGAATAGACTTTTTCATTTTCCATTTTTGCAAGAGGAGAGAGTGAGCAAAAGATAAGTATCACAGGTAATCTTTTTTCCCCCTGGTACTGGGGATAGAACCCAGGGGCTCCATCACCGATCTATACTCCCAGACCCTTTTTTAAAACTTTATTTTGAGATGAGGTCTCACTAAATTGCTGGGCTGAACTTGAACTTGAAGTCCTCCTGCCTCACACATAATCTTATCTTATTATCTAGTCACTGCAGATTCAGAGGCTCCAGTGAGCCCTCAAGCGAGAGGGTATGTTAGAGAGAGAGAAAGATGGCAAAGTTGGCATGCTGAAGAGTGGACTGCATACTTGGTATCAACATTAATGTGTCTTTCCTAAAAATCTCAAGACTTTTTAAATAAGTAGATAAAATCTAAGTAGCAACATAACCTGTACTCTTGCTAATGAGCCACAAACCATCTACTTTCTCAACAACTACTTGATATTTTTATCTACTTTTTACTTTTAAATGGTACTGACCTTAAAAAAATCTACTGGAGGCTATGGAAAGTCTAACCCACAGTAAATATTAAACTTGTCCACTCTGTGTCCTCTGCTGGCAAATGGTTACCCCTCTGGAGCTTGACAAGCTGGGAGTGTCTCAGTTAGAGGGGCAGATGTAGCACTAGTGTTTTAAAGTTCTCTACATTTGACTTCATCCCTTGAAAACCACAAGCAACATTCTCAGTCCCCCCAAAAGTTCCCCTAACCTAAAAAAATAGACATGTCTTTCCTTCTATACTCCAGAGTTGACAGGAGGTGACTCTACTTCCTGGGTGGTCACATGAAACAAGGATAAGCACTTTGTGGAACAAATCTCTTCCTTATAACCAGCTGCTGACATCAGGCTTCTTCTATGCTGTGAAGATCCTTGATTTCACCAGGAATCACCTCCTCATCTGCTCCGCCCCTCCTCCACTTCAGCTATAACAGGGCCTGTTGACCTCATCAGTCATCTTCAAGTCAAGGAGGGCTTGACAGTGAGGGGCTTGGTACTGGATGCCCAACCTACCAAAAGACAAACAGCTGGATCTTCTGACATCGCCCAAACCATGGAATTGACTATCTGGAAAAAAACGATAAAGATGTAATATTCTAGAAATATAATTTGGTGCTAAAGCAAAATTGTCTTGAGAAGTTCCCTGTTTGATATGTCTAAATATTACTTTTCAAAAAAGCATTGAGTTTCTCAAATATTAAAGACATGTTCATGCATCCCTGCTGTACAGCATAAATGCCCAGGTAACTTGTTAGGTTGAAAAGAATTTTCTGTCTGATTCAGTAGACTACATGACATTATTACATATATGTGAATTCTATGAAGAAGCAAAAGGAACTTGTTCTTTTGGGACAGTGAAGACTCTCCCCTTTTGCCCACCATATGTTCTTATTAGAACTCTCTGTGTGTTTGTGTGTGTGTGTGTGTGTGTGTGTGCACGCGCACACACGTGTGCATGTATGCAGGCACACACACAAGATCAGCTTTCCAAGAGTCTGACAACAGATTTTTCTGACATTTAGTTTTTCAGACATAGTCTAAAACAGTCATCTGCAATTTACCTAAAACACGGAGGCCTGGCTGTTCGTTGTTTCAGTGATCATTAAGAGAGGCTGTTTTGATTGAACAAAAATTAAATTATTTGCTAATGTTTGTGGAACAAATATTTGTGGTCTCAGTATCATCTTGTGCATTGTGAGGACTAGTTCCCCCACGTCTGAAATAGTTATCAGTGTTTTTAACGCCTTTTACCCCACCCAACAACCTTGGTAAAAAGCTTCTCCAAAGAATAAAGATGCTTATTTTGGAATAGCAGAGCATTGCAACAGGAATACATATGTCCTGGTAGACTATGAGTGCAGTCAGAGGTTGAAGGGTCAGAATGGCAAGTATCAAGAACACAAATAATAATGAGTTGGTGAGGATGTGGAGGAAAATGAACACTCATCCTATTGGTGGGACTACAAATTAGTACAGCCACTCTGGAAAGAAGTATGAAGATTCCTCAAAAAACTAGAAATGGAACCATCATAAAAATCTAGCTGTCACACTCCTTGGTATATATCTAAAAGTTCTAAAATCAGCATACTATAGAGATGCAACCACATCAATGTTTATACAGCACAATTCATAATAGCCAAACTATGGAACAAACCTAGGTGCCCTTCAACAGATGAATGGATTAAAAAATGTATATATATAAAATTATCACTTGCCAGAAAGAAGAATAAAATGATGGCATTTGTTAGTAAATGGATAGAATTGGACACTATCTTGCTAAGTGAAATAAGCAAGCCAGACCTAGAAAGTCAAATGTTTTCTCTGATATGTGGAAGTTAGTCCAAAAGAAGTGGGAAAAAAAGAAGGGAGGATTACATCAAAATAGAAGAAAGATCAGTGAAATAGAGGAAGGGGTTGAGTCGGAGGGAAGAGGGGTGGGATAAGGGAAAAACAGCATAATGAATCTGCCTAACTTTCCTTCGTATGAGTATACCACAGTGAATCTTACTTTTATGTATATCTCCAAGGCACTAATGAAAAGAATAAGTAAATAGCAGAAAGACCAGTAGAGTAGAGGGAAGGAAAAAGAGAGAGAGGGAAGAGGGAAGGGAAGGGGAAGTACGAGGGACTGAATGAGAGCAAATGATATTCCATGTTTGTATAATTATGTCAAAATAAATCTTAATGCTATACATAACTAAAAAGAACAAAACAATAACAACCCCAAACCCTCAACATTAGCCTTGGGAGGAAAAAAATGAGGTTGAGGGAAGGGGAAGTTTTTATTGGCAAAAAGTGAGGAGGATTACATAAGATTTAGAAATAATCCTTGACTACAGGGAGTAAAAACCAGGGTGGCAATAGTCTGAAGTTGAACAGTTGCTGGGGCGGATGTCCTTGTAGAGTTTGATTGGAAAACATCTTTTTCTTTCTTTTCTTTTTCTCTCCCTCCTCCTCCTCTTCTCCTTCTTTTTCTTCTCCTTCTCTTCCTCTTCCTTCTTCTCTTTTTGTATAACGGTACAGTGGCCTCTGTGAAAGCCTGTGGCTTTGGCGGTAGTATCAGGCAATCACTCTGAGAAGGCTTCCTTCATCACCTCCCAGCTGTACTTACTGTTGGTTCGGGTTGACACAAGTGTTGCAGAGGCACACCCTGCAGAAGGCCAGCTAGACCCTCTCTGTTATGACAAACATTTGACAAATCACTAAGGATAGGATTTATTGTCAACATATTGATGTGAGGATTTCAACAAACAGTATGTGAAAAACACTTAGTACATGACCTGGCACCTGGAACTATTCCTTAAATGCTACTTTTTGTCGATGTAGGTATTGTTTACTTGCTGGCTTGTATATGTCCCTGCCATTGTTCTGGAGAGAATATAAGGCAGATAATAAAAATAATCACGAGGAGTCTACTCTCAATTAATCTATGATTTCAGGACCTAAAGGAAAAACATTCTCCCTATATTTTCCCCATACCTTCCCATTCAGCACCACCAATTTCTGTTCACTACTAGTTTTGCAAGCCATTTCCTATGGGACATAGAGGTCTCTAAAAGAACGGTCCTCAGAGAATCAATCTGCATGTTGCCTAACATTATCAGGTAGATCCCCATCAAGTCTGCCACCATTTCTGGGATTTAGGTCTTCAGAGACAATGAACAACACCATGGAGTAGGCAGAATCAATAGATACAAAAAGATGGCCAAAGAATACTTGTGTCCAGGCAGACAGCATGTGCCCTGACGGGTGGAATGGAAGTAGTGAGACAATCCAAGCAGGCTAGCAGACAGCTGGAGGAGGAAGCAGAACTTCCATGTAGATAAGCCAGGGAGCTTCAGAGTGGCCCTCTGGGATAGAAGGAGGTGAGACAGTTCATCTTTAGCATGGCCAGTCTATTCTCCAATGCAACCATAGGTTTATAGTCCCAAATCATGAATATGGGGAGTAGGGTAGAATCCAGGTGTCTTTGTATCACCAAACATCCTTATTCGAGGAGAGGAGTCTTTGACATAGAGCTGAAGAGCAGGTCCTTTGCTAATTCTCAACTAAGCAGTTGAGACCAGTAACCAACTTTTAATGAAACTTCACTTGAAGGTTCAATAATAATGAGAGAAAAGTTTAACATAAAGAATCATTACAACTACTACATAAGCTCAAGCCAGCTTTAGAGAGCCATGTGGACCTGATTCCCAGCCTCATTCTCAGATTGCCATGTGGCTTGGTGGAGAGTCCCCCTCTAATGGGGCATCTTTCAGTTCTTTTGAGCCCTGAATCTGCTTTACACTACCTCTCAGCCCAGAAAAGAGGAGGATTTATTTTTTCCGAATTGCTTCCTTCCTGCCCCAGAGTTAACCTCTTCCCAGGACTATTATAACTTGGAGTAGCCATCCCCTGCAGAGAAAACTTTATGCCCAACCCCATGGCTTTGATTTCTTTAATCATTTCAAAACTGTGACAACTTATCTAGTCATTTCCAAAGTTGAGGTAATTTGGTCCTCTCCATGGTCATTCTACCCATTATACCAACTCTTTAATCTTGAACTTGGAATAGTTCTATTGAATTTTTCATAATCACTTCAGTTTAACAGTAAATAGAGGGCTGTGGATAAAGCTCAGTTGGTAGAGTGCTTGCCTTGCATACACAAGGCCCTGGGTCCAATCCCCAGCACCACACACACACACACACACACACACACACACACACACACACCCAGTAAATAGAGCACTCCATCATGTGATCCTTTCCAAGACTGTGAGGCAGGCATGGCTGTCCTCATTGTGCAAATAGGAAAGCCGAAGCTTAGAGAATTAAAAGTTTGTCTTGCTGATCCTGAATGGATGGTGGGATTCCTGCTTCAAAAAAGTTGACTAGATAGTGCCTTGTGAGAGGATGCCAATGACACACTTCTTTTATATTTTCATGAAAAAAATAGTATAAACTTATTAAAATTAATTACTGAAGTTTCTGTTGAGTAGAAAGTGAAACACTTTCTTCATCTCCCAGCTCATTTTCCTTCTACAGAGGTTAACACACTAACAACTGGGAGTGTGTCCATTCCACTCTTTAAAAAAAATTTATTTTTACAGAAGAAAAAAAAATCATTTGAAGATGTGGGATACACATATAATATTTTTAAAATATATAAATGGGAATAATATATAAATATATCATGTAAATCTCTATTTCTACCACTTACTTTTTTCACTTAACATAATATATCATGGAAATTATTCTTTGACATCATGGTTGAATTTACCTTAAAAAAGTAATATATCTCAAGTGGCTATACCAAAAGCAATTTAGCCATCTTCCTATTGATGAACAACTAGGCAGTTTTGAATACTTTTCAAAGCATTAGAATACATATCCAAATACAAAATACAATAATTGCTACAGTAAACAGTTTTGAATTCATATCCTTGTGCATAAGTGTACAGGGGATAACTTGGTCAAAGGGATGCACATTTTATTAATATTTTTGACAGATACTACCAAATGGTCTTCCAATATATACTCTTTAACAAGTTGTATAGGAGATTACTTATTCTCCAATCCCTTACCAACATGAAATATTATCAATCTTTAAACAGTTTGTTATTCTTGCATACCAAGTTAGCTAAATCACAGGTGTAATACCACCTTCTAGTTCTAGTTCCAGTTCTTGGATGTTTGCTTGATCAGAGCAGGCTATCAGAAATAATGGCATGGTCAGAACAAGGACTTCAGAGGTGGCTCAAGATTTTCTATGTAGAAAAATCTCAGGAGTGTCAAGCTAGTTGGTGACTGGGGACTGGCTGGAGCTCGTGTAATGGGAAGACAGTTTCCTTTATATTGTAATTTACATAAATTGGCTTTGGGGTTACTGATGAGTATTATGAAATGATTAAGGCGTCTCCCAGTCCCCTTCATCTTCATATGTACGCAGACATAGAAATTTGGGGAAGGAGCCCCACCACCTAGTCAGTGCTCTAAAATAAAGAAAGTCTTGGTAGCGAGAAGAATGTGAACTTTCACATCTATCCCCATTCATATCACAGTAACTTTCATTTCTGGGCAAAAAGGACATGAGACCAAGTGACAAAATCCCCAAACATGTTAGTTTGCATTTTAATTTCTGTCTTGGCTGCCTGGAAGCAGTTGATGCTGAAGTAGTTTCATGTCAATTAACTGATATTCTTTTCGGGATTCAGTGTTACATTTGGAGGAAAAAAAAACGGATGTTACCCTGCACAGTCTGGGGAGCATTACAGTTTCTGAAAGGGGCTCTGAAGTTTGATGTGACATTAACTATATTTAGGTCTGAACAGAGATAACCACTGGAGTGGCCTACTTCATTATCAGTTTGAGAAATTTACTCCCCAGCTTGAACCAAATGATTTAGGGAGAATCAGAAGGAGGACAGCTGAGGTTTCCCTTACTGTGAAATCAAAACACCTCCCAAGTACTTCTTCTTTTAATCCTGAACACAAACTTCATTCTAATTACCCTACAAGTGATAACTGAACAGTGTGAGATCCACTGTGAAATGAATATTTCTAATGTAAAAAACCCCAGCATATCCATCTTTTTAAAATTTAGTATCTTAATGTGATCCATGACTTAGTCACCTTTTGTACTGCTTTCTGTTTGATTATAATTTTATCTATTAATCATGTTAATCCAATAGAATCTGCCTTAATCAAATGTGAGTCAATTACCCAGTTCTTCAAATTATATTTTTAATGAAAGACATTTTTTAAAATTGAATGCCAATTAAGCCAAGACAAACTTGTTCAGGAAAGTTTGGGTTATCACAGAACAGTATGAGCCCTGGACTGTACCTGTATTTCCAGCTCCTTCTGATGAGGGCGTGCTGTGTGCTTTTAGACACAGTCATTAACCTCTCTGTAATTCCCAGTTTTCCACCTGTGAAATGAGGATAATGATACTTCTGGCTTGGGAAATGATTTTATGACTCTTAGTTGAAAAATGCAGCTAGAATACCATTTAAAAAAATTCTATGTAATTTTGCTCTTAATTTCTTGCCATAGGTGGTTTTGTTTTTCCTTAGCACTAAACTGCTTTTCCACATCATTAGGAGTCATACATAAATCCATGAGGACTAAGTCATACAGGGAGGGTTCTCTTTAGAACAAAGATTCTTTTTTATTTTACCTTAAATATCATTATTTATTCATTTAGATAATAAGAGTGTCCAGATTAAGATTTGCCAGATGACAATAATATATATATATATATATATATATATATTTTGGTACCGAGGATTGAACTCAGGGGCACTTGACAACTGAACCATATCCCCTGCCCTATGTTTTGTATTTTAATTAGAGACAGGGTCTCACTGAGTTGCTTGGTGCCTTGCTTTATGCTGAGGCTGGCTTTGAACTCGTGATCCTCCTGCCTCAGCTTCCAGAGCTGCTGGGAGAGACAGTATATTTTTTCCACTTATTTATTTATTATTATTATTATTTTAAAATACACGACAACAGTGTAATGCATTACAATAGAACAAAGATTCTTTACCGGGGATTTTTTTTCCAATATCTTAAATTTATTTATTTATTTATAAATAAATGCTGAGGATTGAACCCCGTGCCTCACACATGCTAGGCAAGCACTCTACCACTGAGCCACAGCCCCAGCTCCCTTTGCTAGGGATGTTTATGGACTGAGTGATGAGGATGTTTTATTGTCTAGTCTCCTGAAATTAAATTCGAGTGGCTTTCAGGAGCTCTAGGCTGGGAAAGGTTGTGAAGTTTGCTTCTGAGTTCAGTAGAATAGAGATCCATGCTCCACGGATGAGGCCTGTTACCGACATCAGAATGGGGCACGGAGTTATGAGTGTAGAGAGTCTACTGATAATTCAAGGAGCCCTGTGGATGGGCCTCTGGAGGTCCTATACCACTGATAATTGTGTCACTCAGCTTCAATCACTGTGGGAAAAATACCTGAGATGTTCAACTTACAAGAGGAAAGGTTTATTTGGCTTACAATTTCAGAAATTTTAGTCCACCGTTGCTTGGTCCTGTTGCTTTGGGCTTGGGGTAAGGCAGCACATCATGGCAGGGAGCACTTGGCAGAGGAAATTCTTTACCTCATGGTGGCTGGGAAGCAAAGAGAGCAAAAGATAAGAAGGGGACAAGGTCCCAACATTGCCTTCAAAGGCATGTCCCCAGTGACCTAATTTCCTCCAACTAGGCCCTACCTCTTAAAGGTTCCAATACCTCCCAATAGTGCCACAGGTTAGAGACTGAGTCTTCAACATGTGGGCCTTTGGAGGTAATTCAAGACCTAAACTCTGGCAGTCCTGTACCATGCACAGGTGCATATGCATATTCCTCTTGAAGGGAAGTCTACCATTATTTATTTTCAATAGATTTTAAATGGAGTCTACAAATCACTGCTTTAGGATCGAAATGACTACAAAGTCACTGGTCCAAATCTTGGCCCGGGGCTGACACTGGGGGATCATCTTCATCAGTTCAGTAGGAGAGGAAAGACATCTTATCAGGAGATAAGTGTCTGGCTGCCATTACACCATCTGAAATTGGGGATCTGGACTGCTCAGGAAGAGGGCTCTTTCATTGTTGTTGAAGTTTAGGGAGGTAATGACAGTTATTTTCATTCTCTTTCTTCTCTGCTCCAAGTGCCCTACTCCTCTGGTATTTAGCTCTGTAGTTTAGTTGAAATCACGTTGGTGTATTACAGGCTGATCCAGCTGAGTGCATTCTGTAGAGAAATGACAAGTGGCTGGGTGGTGGTAAAAAGCTTTTCTGATGGCAGGTGGCAGCATGGCGCATTAGTGCTTCTTGATGGACAGCTAGGTACCTGCTGTTAATTTTCAGGTTCTATGAGACCATCATCCCAGGGAAAATCATTTGTATTAATTATCACCCAGGAGGGTCTACCTGGGCAGAGAGCTTCTGCTCCATAAAGTGACCTGGAATCTGGTTGGGCAAATTGAGACATTTTGACCTTTCTTCTAATACTATCTTGTGGCCATTTGACTTGAATTGAAGCCTCATTTTTCCAAGGGGATCAAAGCTACTTGGAATCAAAATTCTACAAGAATGATTACTTCTCTGTTGTAATGCTAACAATAAATGTTCATGCAATGCTGTCAATGCTCCTGGGCAGAGTTCTCAGTTTTCATTGGATTAAAATGAAGACCTTTTGCATTCCAACCTGTGTGACCATGGAGAATTTCTTTCTAGGTTTTGATAAGGCACAGGTGTGAATACTGCTAGAGGGATGTGGGGTCCCTCTTACACAGAGGGCAGCATGAAACCAAATAGCAGGCAAACATCAGGTGCTTTATAATTCTCCAGTAATCGAGTTAACTCTGAATTCTTCTGGATTCTGTCTCTCTGCCTAATTCCTCTCACTCTGGTCCCCAGCAAGGAAAGTTAAGAACATTCTATGAGCTAGAAAAAGAAAAGTCTTACTATATTTGTTGAATAAATAAGATTTTCTTCTCCAAAGTTTATGATTCATTCAGATAGATAATTTGGCTGTAGAATTATTAAGCCAAATGAAGGGAGTAGTTTGAGACTTTTGACTGTTAAACTGTTTTGAAGGCATTGTATCAGCTTTGCAGTGAATTTCTAATAGCATTTCCTCTTTGGAGAATTGTCTTTTAGGTACTTTGTCCATTTACCTGTGTGAGTTAAAGGTGTTTAATTTCCTCATCTATTTGTGTGAACTCTTTATATCCTAAAGATGATAGCTTTCTGCAATATTTGCTGCAGATATTTTCCTGAGGCTCTTGGGAATTTTATTGACATACAGAATTTTTCATTATTATAAAGTCAAACCTGTCCTTTCTTTTGTGACTTCCATAGTCATTTTATTTCAATAAATATTAAGTATGTATGGCATACCAGATATTGTGGTGGGTTCAGAAACAAATAACACACTACCTCAGGCTCCAGGAGTTTGTAATCCCCATGAAGATATGGCAACAGAGAAAATGTCAACATAGTAAGCTCCACTTCTGATGGCTGGCTAGGTTCTCAAAGGAACCCTTGACTGCACAACAGTTCAGGGTTCGAAAATTAAACCCTAGACAGGACGTACTATTGGAGATTCTGTTCGTCACACAGAAGGTAGGAAAAATCTCTAATGATTCCCGTATTTCTATTAAAACTTCAGTTTTCCCAAAAAATTAAAAATAAAGATTTCTATCTTTCAGATAGAAAATAAACAAACAAACAAACAAACAAAATCTGAGCTACAGTGAGACAGAGCTGCAGTAGGCTAGTAGCAGGCAGTGGGTTGGTTACCCAAGGACAATTTTACTTTTTATATTTGGCCTTGGCTGGCAGGGAAGGGAAAGCTGACCTGGTACTACCCTTGCATGATACTCAAGGGAAAGAGGGTCCTGTCCTGCATATCAGACTTAATAAAGTCCCTTATATTATAAACACTATAAACACACACACACACATACACATACACACAAGATATGCACTCAGCACTAGGGTGACATCACCATATTTTACATAACCACTCTCTCAATTAACGCTATTAAAGTCCCAAATAAACACTTGTGCTGTACAACATCTGAGCACCAAATGATGAAGTTCAAAGGTTGTGACATTATGAGGCTGGGGATAGGTACTGCTTGGGGAGGTAGAGAGAATTTGAGGAGTGGAAACATTTAGATAAAAGAAAAGATAAAGGAATCGACTTATTAAATCTTTTCATTCAGGATAAATGCAGAAGGTCCTCTCACAATGAAATATTGCTCATTATTCTTATGTTATCTTTTTAAAAATTCTCTTTGTGTTCCAACTTTTGGTTCTAGAGGGACTCACAAATTAGCACAGTGTTTGCAAGAGATGCCCACAGCTGTAGAGAAAAATTTCCAGTGTTAAACAATTTGTTGATACCCTTCCATTCAGAGATCTACAGGTTTGTTGGGATGGGGAGTAAACACTAGTCATTGCCTAGGAAAGCTTGTCATTCCAGGCAGTGAGATAAGAAGGGCTCTAAAAAGTGTGATAATGGAGAGGAGAAGTTGTTCATTTCCCTTATCTCTAATCTTTAGCTGAGGATCAAACCTTGGTTATGAAGTGAAAGAATCTACTCATAAAACATCTGAAGAAATCCATCTGTACAGCGTGCGTGCAACCTCCCCTGTAGGTTCTTTCTTTGGGATCCTCCAAGTTCTTTCTCTGGGATCAGTAAACAGTACATGTGGGGGGTTTGTAGTCTTGGAGTTGAACAGGTTTAACATACCACATGTGAGCTGTGGTATCTACTAATTATGTTAGAAACTAGAAAGATTACTAAATTATCCTGATACACTTCATTATTATTATTATTATTATTACATTGAATGTTTTTTTTATTATTAGTTGTTCAAAACGTTACATAGTTCTTGACATATCATATTTCATACATTTGATTCAAGTGGTTTATGAACTCCCATTTTTACCCCGTATACAGATTGCAGAATCACATCGGTTACACATCCACGTTTTTACATATTGTCATACTAGTGTCTGTTGTACTCTGGGTTTGAGTTTCTAAGAATATTTGGTTTAAGTAAGTCATATGCAAGGATTTAATACTTATAATAGACCTCTATTTTCTGAACTCAAATTGGGTGTGTCTTGTAATTTAAAAGGAAAGTGTAGTAGAGGAAGCTATTTTAGACTGGGAAGGTTAAATTTAAAAACCTGCTATTAAGAATAATGTAAGGTAATTAGTATATTTTAAAAAGAATGAACTTGGATATGAAATGTGTAAATATTTAAAGTAATGTGTTCTTACCTTGAACCATTTGTAGTTACGATACATATAAGTCAAATTACTTGAAAACATATATTCTTATATACATAGGGAAAAGAGCAAGGGGCCAAATGGCAAGCAATCTACGTAACATATGGAATAAATCAAGTTTGTTCTCTCAGTCATAGAATACTTTGGTTACCTAGAATCCTGGATGAATTCACATTGTTTGACTAACTTTAACGTCATTTAGACATTTTTAATAAAAATTCTAAGCCATAATTAAAAAAAAACTAGAAAGATATTTAGTACTAGAATTACAAATTTAAATTCTACAAATATGTGCAATTTAATACAATTTTCAAAGATCACATTTGAAAATATAAGTTTTTTGAAATGAATTTGAATTAAATTTTGATGCCTTAGGTTTCCATCTATATTTTGAATGCAATTGCAATTGCTTTAAATATTTTAGATCATTAGTATTATGAAATACAAATTATATGAACATCTTTGTTGCAACAGTGTGATTAATAATGTTTTGGAAATAAAGGCAAAAAATGAAATTTTAGGGAAGACAATGAATGATAACCTATGGCTTTTGTAAGTCCTCATTTTATTTCTCAATCAAACCACACCAGCCTATTCAAATAATGCCCAGATATGTGCAATAACATCAAATTTCAGTTACGGAAGAGCCATAATTTTCTCTGTTTTTTATGGAGATGTACTTTTCAAAAAATTTATTTTATATTGCCAGTTTTAGGATTGATTTACAATTTTAAAGTCTTTAGACTTAGAATATGGGAGGTTCTACTTTTATTTTTGCCCCCAACATTACAGCACATATATTAGGGACAGATTCACCCAAATTTTCAAGGAGGCTGAAATGGCCAGGTTTTTAAAAATTAGTTATGGTTTGACTATAGGTGGTTCCCAAAAGCTCCTGTATTGATGCATGAATGTTTGGAGATCAAATGATTGGATTGTGAGAGCTGTAACCTAATAATCTATCCTAGGTTGAATATATTAATTGGGTGTTAATTGGGGGGGTGTGTGTGGCTGGAGGGGGCATATCCTTGTAACAGTGGTCCATTTTATGCTGCTCTGCCACTGAGACTAATTTTTAAAAGTACATGTTTCTTTCTCTTCCTCTCTCCCTCCTCCTCCTAATCTCTCCCCTTCCTAATTTCAGAGGAAAGAGGATTACCCCTCTTGCCCCCCACCCCCATTCTAGGCAGATTTATCTGTCCTTGAGCACACACCCACCACTGGAATGAAGCAATTCAGACTGTGAGGATGGCACCCGAAGATGTCAGAAATGACTATCTCCCAAATTAACAAGTGAATTGCAACTCTAACAAAACACAGTGAAATGTAGCCTTTGAATCACCTCTTTTAAAAATCCTTGACCCCCTCTGGGACAGGAGTCCTCTAGGTTTCTCTTTTGCTAGCAAAGCAATTGTTATTGTTTGGTGGGATGAACTGAGTGGTAACTGGAGGCAGGTGGGGTGTGGCTGGAGGAGGTAGTTAATTGGTATATATTTTGTACCTGGAGGGTGGAGTCTCTCTCTTTCTCTCTGCTTCTGGATCATGATGGAAGCTGCTTCCCTCTGCCATGTTCTTTCATCATGAGGTTCAGCTTCACCTGAAGCCCTGAGGAATAGAGCTGGCTTTCAATAAATAAGTCATATGAAACCTAGAGCCCTGAAATAAACTTTTTCTCCCCTACAATTGTTCTGATCAGATCTTTTAGTCACAGCAGCAAAAGAGTTGATTAAAATACTCAACATACAATTAATTTGAGAATTTTCACTTAAAGGAAGTGTGTGTGTGTGTGTGTGTGTGTGTGTGTGTATAATTTTCACAAGAGAGTAGAGTATATTTTGAAATATCATACATACATAGAATAAGTATAACTTGTTCTAATTAGGATCCCATTATTATGGTCATACATGATGTGGAGATACACTGGTTATGAATTTATATATGCAGATAGGAAAGATGTCTGATTCATTCTACTGTCTTTCCTACTCCCAACTCCCCTCTCTTCCTTCATTCTCCTTTGTCTAGTCCAATGAACTTATAATCTTTATCTGCTTTGTTGTGGGTTAGCATCCACATATCAGAGAGGATATTCTGCCTTTGATTTTTTGGGACTGGCTTATTTCACTTAGCATGATATTCTCCAGTTCTAGCCTTTTACCAGCAAATGCCATAATTTCATTCTTCTTTATTACCGAGTAATATTCCATTGTTTATATATGGACATTTTCATAATAACATGACTTGGTATATTTCTATTGTAATTTTGTATGTAAGTCTCCTATATTTGGTTTTCCACTTCCTTCCCAAAGTCTGGGATATTTTCAGATATTATTTCATTGAAAAGATTGTGCGTTCCTTTGGTTTGTATCTCTGAGCCTTTGTCTATCCCAATAAATCTAAGTTTGGTCTTTTCATGGTATCCCATATTTCTGGGAAGTTGTATTCATGTTCTTTTAACATTTTATCTTCATAATCAGCTTTATTTTCTAGATTATATATTTTGTCTTCATTGCCTGAAACTCTGTCTTCCAATTGGTCTAGTCTGCTGGTGATGCCTTCCAATGAATTTTTAATTAGTTTTATTGATACCTTAATTTTATGGATTTCTGCTCTCCCCTCTACCTCAGAATCTCTCTCTCTCTCTTTATTGAAGTGATTTTTTGTCTCCTATATTTTCTCCCTTACATTGTCTCTGACCTTGCAGATCAATTTAACGATGAGCATTCTAAGCTCCTTCTCAGTCATTTCTTCTACTGTGGTGTTGATAGATTCTGTTATTGAATTATGTTGGTTTGTTTGAAGCAATTTTTTCCCTTGCTTTTTCATATGTGTGTGTGTGTGTGGGGGGGTCTACTCATTTGTATGGTTTTGAGGCAGTAGAGTTTCTACCCTGTGGACTTATAGGAACTCGGAAGGTTTCCAATACCTCACAGTTTAGAGGAAGACAGATAATAACTCCACCAATGCAAACAGTTTACAGCATCAAACCACATAGTTCCTGCTTTGGTCTACACTATATTAATTGTCACAATAAACAGAGATGATATGTTCAGTTATTGCTCATGGTCCATAAAGTAGGTTTACGTACTGATTTACAATTTTAAGTTGTGAATAGGGATAGAAAAGAAGTAATTTAGGAAGTGATGCTTGTGAGGGAAGGGGAGAGAAAATAGAAGTAGAAAATAGAGAATGAGTGATAGATCAGTAAAGTTGGCTGTTAGCAAAGGAAAAGAGGGGAAGAGAATCAAGGAAAACAGGTGAGAGAAAAATGCTATAGAATAAAAATTAACAAAATAATAGTAAAAATAAAAAGTAAGACTACAAGAACAAAACTGCTATGTTCTAATTAAACATCTTAGTCCTCAAACTGTTGATCTATGAGAAAAAAGTGCCTTAAAAAATGTTAGGGATGAGAAACAAACAGAAAACCCAACCAAACAAGTCAAATCAAATCAAATCAAATCAAAACAAACAAACAAAAACAACAGGACTGAACATGTTTAAGTGTCAATGAATCATTCAGGTCACACCTGAACAATGAATATAACAAATAAAAAAAAATAAGAATTTTTTAAAAATGAAAAATGCAATAAAGTAGAGGATCTTGCTGAAATATTAGGGAATTGCTTCAGGTGTGACAGTTGGGGTTGCTGGAGTGATGGAAATTCCTGCAGACAGGGATGGATTTAGGCTTTGTTAGTTTCCAAATGCTTCCATGGATTGGTTTGAAGTTTTTAAATTGGTGCGCTTCCCCGGCTGAGCAGACACTGGGCCTCACTGGAAGACTGTCCCCAGGAAAAACCCCTAGGTTTCACTCATGCAGTGGGGGTGGGGGTGTCAATTCTCATTCCCCTCCAACATGTGTGAACTGTGTGTTTTTAGGACTCTGGGGTTCAGTTTCCAAACTCAGTGATTTCCTCCCCGCCTTTCCCAATTCTAGGCCAGGCACCTCTTTGCAGCCATACTTTCAAGCAGCTGATTGCACAAGTGGTTCTTTTGGAGAGGGAATGGGGGAAACTGGCTGTAATTTCCCGACCAGTTATCCCTTATGGAAACCCTGCTCCACTTTTAATTTTCCTCTGGTCTCTTAGACACACACTGTGCTATGTGTTGTGGATTTGCTAAACCTGTTCTTTGGGCTAGGGACAGCTGTTAGGGTTTCCTGGCTGCCAATCCCTGGTGCTGGAGCTGAAAAAAATGTTTCCTTCCTCTGATTTCCCTGGTTGCCAGGAGAGATGTGGTTTCCTCCCTTTCCTCTTTGCAAAATATTGTTGCACAAGACACCCGTTAATTGTGCAGTGTCTTTAAACTTTGATCTCTGTATTTACACACCTCAGACCTCCAAAATTTTGGGGTTCCTTTAATTGAAGTACTGCTCAACAATTTTAGTGTAGCAGAGATCTCTCCTGCCGGTGCTACTGCCAGCAACAGAATCCCTGGGATCACTTTTATTTTGTTCTATCTAACCACTGACTCCCTGGTCTGTCTTGAATGTCCAGAGTTATTTCCTAGAAAAAATCCCCTCTCTTACCTTGTTGAGGAGCTGTGTGTCTGTGATCTTAGTTTCATACCACAGAGTGACCAGGAAAGCAATCTTCTCTAATCTGCCACTTTTTGCTCCCTCAGTTTGTAATTTTTTTAGAAAATAAATTTTATTGTGTATATTTAAGATATACAACATGATATCAGGATATACATATACACACATATATTACATGTGTATATGTAGTATACATATATACACATACATTTTATATGTATATTATATATATATATATATATATATATATATGTATGATACTATAATGAAACAAAAGAACATATCCATCATGTCACATAGTTAACCATTTTCTCCCCTGGGGTAAGAGTAGCTATAGTTTACTCATTTAGAAAATGAATATGATACACTATTATTAATTATAGTTTCACGTTGTACATTAGATCTTTAGCTTTTCTCATCAAAAAACAAAATTTTTAATGGGGAAATGCTGAAAATACTTTTTTAAAAATTGGAGCAAAAGTGTCCATTACCTCTACTTCAAATAAATTATGTTAGGGATCCTAGGAGTATGGAAAGAAGAGAAAGAAAGTAAGGGGATAAGAATTAGGAAGGGAGAAATAAAATAATCATTATTTATAGATTATGATTGTTTGCCTAGATTAATCCAAAAATGGACAAATTATTAGAAACATTAAGAGAATTTAGCAAGACTGCAGGATATAATATACAAAAATCAATTGCATTTTTATATGTTAATGAGAAATAGAAAACATAACTCAGAAAATGATTATCTTTATAACAGTAAAACAACAATAACAACCTAAACAGTATTTAGGAACATATCTAGTAAAACATTAGGAGTGCATATATGCAGATAACTAAAACATTAGACCTAAATAAACAGAGCTATCCCATGTTCAAGGAAAGGAATGCTGAACATCGCAAAAGTATATTGAAAACAAAATAGAGGAGAGAGACCCACCCTGTCAAGGTTTGTTATAAACCATGACGATTCATACAGTGTAGGATTAAGACAGGAATAGACAAGGTGACCAATGGAGAGATATAACCCTTGTACATACAGAATGTTGATATATCCCAGAAGTTACATGCAGCTCAGTGGGGAGAGGAGACTACTCAACAAACTATGCTGGGTGAATGTACTGTTTAGGGTCTGGGATCTATGGAAGGCGGACCTTTGATCCAAACTTTAGAAGGCAGAGATGGGTAAGGTGGAGAAGACAAGGCCATCATCCTGGGGAAGATAATGCACACACCAAACCTCCAGGGACTAGAGGTTAGCTAGTCAGTGTGAAACATCCTGATGTTTAGAGGGAAGTTGGAATTTTATCAGGATGGAAAGGCACTCAGTGGGGAAAAGTGGACGGTGAGGGTAGAAAGGGAGGCAGGATAGATACAGATATTTTTTTTTCTCCTCGGGAGATTTGAGATATATTCAACTGTATATTTTTAAAATTCTGTTTGCTATATTTTAAAAAATTTGAATCCATCCATAGTTTATTTAGATATGTGATATCAGATGAACACACACGTTCACACACTACACACATACACAATTTCCCAAGTAGCTAACCTACATTCTCTCACTATATATTAAATAATCCTTTCCCTTTTGTAAAAGTGAAGGTTTGATTACCAGGAATTTTTATTATCAGATACTGACTTGGTGATTTGGGGTGTATCCCTAATTCTGAAGAAACAGTTTTTTGTAATTCTGGAGAAACAGATTTTGATGTGTGAGCGTATGTGCGCGCACGTGCGCACACACACACACACACACACAAAGAGAGGGGTGGCCTCGGCAGGCAATCATTCAATTTAAGTTAGATTTAGGTTTAAAATTAACCTACTTTATTTGAAGAGCTTGTGTCAATAACTTACTATCCACCTATCTTTTTAATGACCACGGTGACAGTTTAATTACTAGGGACAATTAAAACTGTTAGTATTATTTTGGATTTTTTATGTTACAGTAGATTATTTCACATTAAATGTTAAATACCTATCAGTTTTCATTTCCTGTTAATAAATTCCCACATTCATCAGCTTCAAATATTATAAAATTTTCTGAGAGAGACAGAGAGAAAGGGGGAGGGAGGAACCATTTTAGGTCTCTTCAGGAGAATTATTAGGCAGCTGTTATCTTGTTGGCTTGGGTTCTGATTGATGGCAGATAATGTCATAAATAGTCTGTTTACTAACTCTTAACAGCTAAATAATGCCTTATCTTTCACTATAACTGAATTGCCAATATTGTATTGACAGAGTGTCATAGGGTTGGTGCTAAACTGACCTCATGTCACCATTTTTCTTTCTATAGCATCAGTGAACTCTTCAGAAAAAAAGAAAAAAAAACACCTTATTACTCTGATTAATGGAAGGCACTAAAGGTGACCAGTGAGCTTGGTTGTGTTTATTTATTTACACTTAATTCACTGGTAGGGGCAGCTGGATGGAACTCACTGGGTGACAGGAGACACGGTGATTTTTTTTCTCTCCTGTACAGGCTGCACAAAGGACGCTTCATATAGTGCAGGAGGTTTGCTAGTCCAGGCAGCTTTGGTTCCCATTCCCAAGGGCTGGAGTGCTCTTTGTGTGACACAGAAGTAGTTGCTTCCCAGGGTTGACCACAGGGTCCTACTCTGCAAATATTTATTGATTTGACTTGGAAACCACAGTCCCCACCAAGTAGATGGTGACAGGGAGTCACCTGTAATTCTGAAGAAAGTAATCACTTAAAATCTGTCTTTGGTTTTACCTTACAAAACAACTGTTCAGAATTAGTAAGGAATAAGTAAAATAGTAAGGAGTCTGTTGATCCAGAGGCCTGGGGATCTAACTTTCGCCTCCAGGGGTTTCTTCAGTGCGGGTCCAGTGGTCTGTGACACTCATGAAGCAGTTTCCTTTCTCCAACACAGTCCTTCTCTGGATTCTGACTTCAGAAGATCTTTCCAGACTCAGCCCTGGCCATGGCCTTCTCTCACTGAAAAACTCCAATTGCTCTGCAGTTCATAAGAAAAGACTGAGCTCCTTAGCATTTTAAAGTGTTTTCTTTCTGCCTGTGACTCGTATTCTGCCCTCCTCCTTCCTCTTGACAAACTCTTTGTTTTTAAAACTTATCTCAGGCATCATACTCTTTTAAAAAGATACTTCTAAATGTTTTTAAACTAATATACTAAAACCATAAAAAAATGTATATAATAATGGAAATATGCTGAACATTACTATCACCAAGGAAATGTAAAAGGAAATCACAGTGAGCTGTCCCTTACTCCAGTAAGACTGGCTGTCTTAAAAAAAAGACAGAAGGTGAGAGCTGGTGAGGAGAAAAGGGAGCTCTTGCACACTTTGGGTGGGAATGTAAATTAGTACAACCACCATTTGAAAATTCCAAAATTAGACATTATATTCTTGGTGAAGACTTCCCTGTCTTCCCCCAATAAGTCATTGCTTTCTGTTTCCCATGTCTGGGTTCCTAACTAATTCCTCTAATCCCTACAGCCTCACATCCTCCTTGAATTGGAAGAACTCACTTTAACTCTGCCTCCAAAGCCCCATGTATTTTGGCACTTAATTTGGTTCCTTGATTATTTTATATCTTCAATGCCTTGACTCCCCAATTAGACCATAAATTCCTTTGGTATGAATCTCTATCATATTTTTAACTTACCAAGTTTTTGGACTCAGTAAAGTCATTTATTAAGAATCTGAAATTGAATAAAACATGAAGGTGAATAGAAATCTAAAATGTGTGTGTGGGAGGAGAGAGAGGGGGAGAGAGATATTTAATTTATTCACTAATATGCCCTTTTTTGAAATCTACACCTTTTTGTAGATTATGTTGCAGCAGAAAAACAATTCACAAGAATTACAAGCTCTTTGAAGTACTGTAGGAATAATTACAGATCAAAACAGCCCAATTACATTTCTTACCACTGATTAAGATTAATCTGGACGTTCATATGAACAAAAATTTGGTTGCTGGGGTGGGATTTTATAGTTACATCATTCTAAATTTATACCCACCATATAAAAACTGTCAACGTATATAATTAACTGTCAAAATATTCCCCAGGGTTAACTGTCAACCAAATTAACTAAGCAATACAGTTAAGTTTTAATTAGCCATTTTAGGGCCTGTAGAATTAGGTGCAGAAAGCAGGATGGTAATTTCATATTTAAAAAAAAAAACCCTCTTCTCAACTTTTAGTTTCACATGAAATCCTAAACACATGAATACATATTTCCCAATCACATTTTCTCCTTTTCTCCCTCCTGTTCTCCCTCCCTCCCTTACTTCCTTCTTTTCTTCCTCTTCTCTTCTTGTAGTTTGGCTTAGATTTATCTTTTAACAGTAAAAAAAAAATGAACACTTTCTAAACAAGATTTTTTTCTTTTCTTTCTTTTTTTTAAAAAAAATATTTACTTTTTAATTGTAGTCGAACACAATACCTTTCTTTTTATTTATATGTGGTGCTAAGGATCGAACCCGGGGCCTCACACTTGCTAGGCCAGCGCTCTACCGCTGAGCTACAACCCAAATTGCTAAACAAGATTGTTTTTCAAGGGGAGATTCCAAAGCCTAGAATTTATTTAGAAAATCAACACCTTCTCTGTTTTCAATATTAGTTATAAATATTTATTGGAGAGAAATCTGGTGGTTACCAGGGATTGGAGTTCTTTTGCTTATAATAAAAATAACCTTATTCAAGCAGTTATGAGTTCATAAATTTAAAACAGAATTGGTTATAGTTATTAGATGACATCTATCAAAAAACATTGTTTATACATCTTTTGAAATCTTTGGGCACAGCCAATTTATTCACATTATCTTTTGCCTTCCCCAACCTACACACACACACACACACACACACACACACACATATTCTGATGTACTAATAAATCAGTAAAATGTTACACACTTGGCTGTGCCTAAGCTACATTTAGGAGTGATAGAAGTTTCAATTATTTGATTGCCTAGCATCTGACCACCCAGCATCAGAATGAGTTATGGAAGAAGCAGTTCATTTTAGAAGAATGAAGCTATCCTGACATTTTAACTGATGATTATTTGATGTACTCTCAAATAATAATTGACTAGATACCAAGACACTGGTCATCTGAACACTGAACAAATTGAAAATAAAATGAGTAAGATAACAAAGAGCATTAAACTGTTTTTCAGATCTCATTCTGAAATCTGCTTAGGTCCAGTTTCCTGCCTAGAATACATATATTGATCAAATAAACAGAAAGAAAACACCTCTGCTTCTCTGTGCTGTGGAGCCACGCTAAGAAATGTGTAAAAGATTGCCTCAAGAGCTGAGCGCAGTGGCACACACCTGTAATCCCAGTGGCTAAGGAGGCTGAGACAGGAGGATTGTGAATTCAAAGCCAGCCTCAGCAACGATGAGGCACTAAGCAACTCAGTGAGACCCTGTCTCTAAAATAAAATACAAAATAAGGCTGGGGATGTGGCTTGGTGGTTGAGTGTCCCAGTATTCAATCCCCGGTACAAAAAATTAAAAAAAATTGCTTCAAGTATTTGAAGGAGGTGACGTCTCTCTCTGCTCTTATTTCATTAAAATAAACAAAGAATTCAAGATTGAATGTGGTTTGACTAGGAAGGTTCTGTGGTTCAGCACAAGTTTTAAACCATAGAATTTGCTTTTGTATGGGTCCATATCCTACCAAGGAATATTATGACTTCCTGAATCCTAGGCAACAATCAAAGATTCCAGTGACCAGGATTTGACATTCAGCTGTGTGTGGCTTTTAATAAGTCACTCATTCTCTCTGGGCTTCATGTTTTATATTTGTAAATAGGACATAATAATATTCCCATCAATAAGTCATTTTAGAAGATTGAATGAAATAGTATGTGTGAAATGCTTTGTAAAATATTATACTATTGAACTATAAAATTATCAAAAGTATGTTGATATTATTACATTTTTATTAGATATTATTCCTCATATCATTTTTTAATTCATTACTTCTAGAATAGTATGTGTTATTTATCTAAGATAACTAAAAAAAGAGTTGCTACCTAAAGCCATAGTTATCTGCTTTTATAATGGTATTTCTTACACTTAATTTTCTTGACTTCAGCATTCTGTAAGCTTTTTTAGTTACCTCATAAATAAAAATTTGAGGAGTATGTAACCAAATATATTTCTACCTTATAAATTCATATGTAATATGCTATATTATTATTATTTCTATATGTATAAATATTTTTAGTTGTAGTTGGACACAATACTTTTATTTTATTTATTTATATTTATGTGGTGCTGAGGATAGAACCCAGCACCTTGAAGGTGCTAGACAGCTGAGCCCCAGCCCCAGCCCCAGCCCCATAAATATGGTATATTATATGCAAACTTTTACATGTCCTAACATGTTGTATAAAATATTCAAATAATCATTTTACTAGAACATAACAGATTTGTTCTACGGTTTATAGACAGTGACATAAAACCAGCACTTCCTTCTCTTTTCAGAAATCACTCAAAGGCAATAGGGAAATGAGAAAGAAAAGTACAAACTCAAAAAGTTTTCAAAGGCAAAAAATCTAAAAAGAAACCAACAGAGAATCTATATAAGAACAAGAAAAGCAAACCAAGTGGTAGACAAGCACCAGAAATAATGTTTTCACAGAGTTGATGAAACTTATGACCAAATATTTTGCCATCAATTTTAGAAATGGATTCTGTGAAGAAAGAGCATGAATCAGAGATACAAGAGCTCAGGGAAGAGATCACGAGAAAACAGAAGTATGAACAATTCAGGAGAAAGATTGAAAAAACCATCATAGAAATCAAGGTAAAACTGGAAAACTAGATGCTTCTCAAAACATAGTAGGGAACATAGAAGACAGAAGTGGGGATGAGGTGGAGGGACAAATTAAGTAAAAATGAAGAAAGAGTTACAAGGATTTAAAAAAGGGAGATGAAATATAGGAAAAACAAAGGAGATTAAATATGTGCACATTTGGGATTGCTGATGAAGAAAATATTAAATCACAATTACTTAAAATTGAAGAAAAAAATTCCTGAAATAAAGAAGACTTGTGTCTACATAAGAAAGAGCATACAATATTGGAAGGAAAACTGATGCAGAACTGCTAACTGAGACATATCCTTGGACATTCGTTCAACTACAAAACAACCACCATCACCACCATATTCTTTGTGCAGCTAGGCATAGTCATATTTAAATTAAAAAACTGTGGTGCTGTCTCAGACTTCTCCACAGTAACAATCAATGCTAGAAGTCACTAGAGTAGCACCTACAGTGTCTTCAAAGAAGAAATAGGAAAACTGAAGATGTCTTTGGGTGTAAGTACAGGATACAAAATACTTTTGAATGTGTAAGAATTCAGAGAACATTCTCATGAGCGTTTCTTGAGGAACATCCTAAAGGACGAACATCAGCCAATCAAAATATGAGAAAAAAGAGTCAACATGAACACTGAGTTTATTAATACTAAAAATTAAACCAAATGTATGATTCAGATCAAAGACCAAGAGGTGAGATTCCACCTTTTGGGTCCCCTTCTTCCTCCAAGGAGAAGTCTTTCCTGCTGTCCTTAATAAAGCTTCTACTTTCTACTCTTAAAAAAAAAGACCAAAAGGTAAATTCATATACTCCAAAAACAGAGGCATGACTAAGTAACATAAAGTGGGAGAGTAAGGGCAGAAGATGATGGAAAATAAAGACTATGAAAATTCTTATACAAAACCCTGTGACGCTATTTTCTTATCTTGAATAGCTGCTAAAGGATATTATTTAATATTAATAATTTATTCAATATAGGCAAGAGTATATCTAATAGTAAGTACAAAAGAAGAACACTATGAAGATAAAATAAACCACAAAAATTGGATGGTGGAAGAAAGGATGGGAAAAAATAAACATGTATATTTCTTTCTTTGTTAAATAAGTAATGTATATTTCCTAAAGAAATTGACTCATTACCATATAAACTTACGATTTGGAGGTAACTATCCTAAAGACATTAAAGTTCCTATATATCTTGAAAAGTAAGTAAGTAGATAAAGAAATGCATATAGATAAATTTTGTGAAACAATAAGATAGAAAACACAGTATAAGCCAAGCACAGTGGAGAATGCCTTAATCCCAGTGGCTCAAGAGGCTGAGGCAGGAGGATCATAGGTTCAAAGCCAGGCTAAGCAACTTAGTGACGCCTCAGCAACTTAGCAAGACCCTGTGCCAAAATAAAAAATAAAAAGTGCTGGGGATTTGGCTTCGTGGTTAAGTGTTTTTGCATTCAATCCTTCAATCCTTGGTGAAAGATAGAAAGAAAGAAAGAAAGAAAGAAAGAAAGAAAGAAAGAAAGAAAGAAAGAAAGAAAGAAAGAAAGAAAGGGCAGTATAAAGCAATATGACTTCTTATTAGGAAATATAAATAGACAAACCTCACCTAATAAAAAATATTTTTTAGAATCAATCACAAATCAAATCTAAACTATAGGCTTTACATGTGAGACACTCCTAAAACAAGTGATTTAGAAAGATTGAAAACTAAAGTATGAGTCAAATATTTGAGAAATGTAAAAAGAAAAGTTAGTTCTTAATGTCACACATTTGAATATAAGCAAAGAATATTAAATGAGTCAAAAATGGGTTTCTTATTTTGTTAAAAGATGCAATTAGCAGAGAAGATACAAGTACTGAACAGGACAACATCAATATTCAAAAAGATAAATAATTAAGAAAATATAAGGAGAAAAAGAAATGCTTCCACTTGATCCATTAGAAGTGAGTCAGGATGTCCAGCCCACACTAGCCTGGGAAAGAGTTTAGAGGCTAACATATAAAAAGGAACTATCTTCTTCTCCTCCTCCTTCCTCCTCCTCTCCTCTTCCTCCTCCTCCTTCTCCTCCTCTTCTTCCTCTTTCTCCTTCTCCTCCTTCTCTTCCTCCTCCTCCTCCTTCTCCTCCTCTTCTACCTCTTTCTCCTTCTCCTCCTCCTCCTTCTTCTCCTCTCTCTCTCTGTCTCTCTCCTTCCCTCCCTCCCCCCACCTTCTTCATCACTGATCCTGGTGGGGGGGCGGCCAGTTGCCATGTTCTGAGGATCCTCAGGCAGCCCTGTGGAGGGGCCCACATGGTAAAGAACTGAGGCTTCCAGCCAGCGGCCTTTGAGGTTGTTAATTATTCTAGACAATGGGAGTGAATTAAGAATGTCCTGAGTAAATCATCACATGCTCACCTAATCTTATAACAGCATACAATGCCCCCAATGACAAATTAAACACAGAGGATTTTCTAATGGCAGCCACTGAGAGGATGGATATGAGCAAGGGACTGAACATCAAAGCCAAAGCCTAAACGCATTTACAGATTGCCTGTTGATAAGAGCATGCCATAAAAAAAAAAAAGTGAGACTATAACTAATAGAGTTTATTTTTGAAAAAGAAAAAAATAAGCATAAAACTCAGGACATACAAATAATATCAACCCTGCAAGAGGCATCATAAAGGGCACTTAAAAAAAAAAACCCAAGAAATAGTACTTGCGCATAGTAGGTACTCAACAGATGTCTGCTGCAGAATAAAACTGCATGGTCTCATCTAATTTTGGGGAAACAGTCCCCATGACAGTATTTTAATCCAAGTGATTTCCCGAATCTATGTTTAAGATGCACAAAGTAGGGAAACTGCTGCTGCTTCCCCACAACAAAAAATTAGGAATTTGAATCTGTCAAAATATGACAAAACTATTCAGGGAAGATAAATAATTATAAATGCCAGCAAAGTCACTTTCCTATTTTCCTTTTGATCTGTAAGGTTGCTAGTGTCTGAGATAATCTTTTATTTATACTGCATGTGGTAAAATTTCGAAAGAGGATTTTTGTGCACATCATGCTCTCCTTCTGTAATTAAGCCTGTAGGGCTGGCTGGCTGGCTGATATTTTTTAACGCAGTGCTTGTCAATTCCTGTTAACACTAATTTAGAGTTCATAGCTCCATATATCATGGAAATGTGAGGGCAAAACAATTTATATAAAAAATATTTTGAGAGGAGTTGAACAAATTGAAGATCATTTCTGCACTGACTAGCAAGCTTTTCTGCTCTGATTATAGCACCAATTTATACAGGGACCTCACCTTTTCTGGCTCCCACGTTTGATTTTCCCAGGTTCCTTGTTTTGCCCTCCCTTTTTCTTTCCTACATGCCCTCCTGCTATAAATAAACCTGCTTCCCCCACCCTTTGCTGTGTGTTGTCTTTTTAATTATGCCCCAAACTCTAATATAGCCAGTCTAGATCTTGTTTCACCATTAATGCAAGAAGAAAAGAGGCCGCCTCCTGCATTTCACACGAAACATTACAAGGGCAGACCAGGGGCTTTCGTCTCTTCCCACCTTCAGCAGACAGAACAATAGGCAGCTATAATCTTGTGACACACACAACTAATTTATCCAACTAGAAGACAGGTAGCACTCTGCACTGCTGCTCCTGTCTGAATAGGTGCAGTAAATACTCAGCTTAATAGTAGCTTCTCAGGCAGGAGGGCAACATATCACAGCATGGCGTTTTTATAATCTTCCCGGCATGCCGACAGCCAGGAGCACCGGCCTGCGCATGTTCCTCCTCGGTAGGGCTTAGGATGCATGTAACTGTTAGATGGTGACACATTGTGCCTTTAAGCAAGTTTAACTGTTTTATATCCCCTCTGATCTGCAGCTTTGTACATCTGTTACGCTGCCTCTTAAACTTCTGTGGGCACATCTGTGGAGACCGTACTTGAAGCTGGGTGTGCATCGCAGGCTGCTGTGGGTTTCTTTGTACTGCCTCCTGTTTATCTGTGAGGAGTTTCTCTGTTATACTGCAAGGCCACAGTTAAATACATTGTCTTGGCCAGAAAGATAATAACAACCTTGTGACAGTCAGGAGGCATGTACTTAGCAAAGGCTGAACAAAAAAATCCTGTCTGGAGAAGCGTGGATTAAATAACAAATGAAAAAAGCAACTTTTGTTTTTCTCTCTTCTAAGTCTGTGAGTCATTTAGGATTCAGTTGATATGAGATCTAGGCTAGATCAGTTTCTCCTCCGTGTGTCTCATCCTCCTTAAACAAGAGGTTACCCAAAGCACTGGTTCTTCCTCTAGTGAAGTAAAGGCAACCTCATTACAAGTCTTGCATCATGTTTGCTAGCATCCTATTGGTCAAAGCAAACCACATAGATGGCCAAGTCCAATGGAGAGACAGCACACTTTGCTTACTATGAAGCAAGTCCTAGGGGTCAAGTTCAGCTTCAAAGGCTAGGGAAATTGAAAGTGGGGGAAGAAATCAATATTTGCTGCATTCTAATCTACAACCTTGTCTCCAACCACAAAATGAAGAGAAAACAGCCACCAGCCAGACAGTGGAATGTTGCATAGATGGAATCCATCCATGGGGTTTCATTTCTGAGAGATACCAAGAGTGCGCTAAAAGCTGAATAACTAAAAATCCTGAACATGATGAAAAGGTCAAGTCTATGACCTGTCAGTTTACATGTAAGAGAAAGGAAATGGTACTCGGGTTGAGAAACCTAGCTTTTTTTAAAAAAAATAATTTTATTAGTTGTTGATGGACCTTTATTTATGTATTTATTTACATACAGTGCTGAGGATTGAATCCAGTGCCTCCTACATGCTAGGCAGGAGCTCTACCACTGAGCCACAACCCCAGCCCACTTTTTTAAAAAAAGTATTTTTGTTAGTTGTTGATGGAGAAAACTCAGCTTTTTAATATTTACCTCTTCTCTTGATATAAACTTTGTTTGCTCAACAGCCTTGTGTTCTGATTCTTAGCACTTTCAGTGTCTAAATAACTTGAAGAAAATACAGTCAGTTCTGATATCCATTCACACACACACACACACACACACAAGCCTGATTATAGTTGGCATCCATCTGATTGGCCAAGTGACCGTTTGGGTAGGTTGGTGTCTACTATAGTTTCGATCCAAAATGTCACCCCAAAACTCATGTGTGGAAGGATAGGTCCTAATGCAGCAATGCTCAGAGGTGGGACTTTTGGGATATGATTGAATCATGAGGACTTTGATCTCATTAATGGATTAGTCTGTTGATGGGTTCATAATTGAATGGACTATTGGGAAATGGTAGAAACTGTAGGAGATGGGGCCCAGTTGGAGGAAGAATGTCACTGGGGTGTGCCCTGAAAGGACGTCTCTTCTCCCTGGCTCCTTCCTCATTCTCCATTTCCCAGTTGCCAAGAAATGAGCAGCTCTGAACTAGAACATGCTCCTAGCTATAATGTTCTACCTCTTCAAAGGCCCAGTGCAGCAATACAACCAAGTGACCATGGACTAAAACTATTGAAACTGTGAACCAACATAAATCTTTCTTCCCTTAAATTGATTTTCTCAGGTATTTTGTCACAGCAATGGAAAGTTTTCTAATACAATATTTTTGCTATATGGTAGGCTAAATATTTTGAATATCACTCTGTGATTCTGGCTCTTTGTTAGACATGTAAATCATGAGTCCTATTAGTTCATATACTCTTCTAATTAAGGCTGTCTCACTCAGAGCTTTTGCAAGAATGTTAGCCTTTGTCAAATCACAAAGCTCTACATCTCAACCACCCTTCCACCCTGGCTATAGCAGATTGGACCAGGGCTGGGCACCTGACCCAAAGATAGCCAATGACTATGTTCAGGTCTATTAATATCCTGTTATTGGGTCTTTATTTAGATGTGTTGGACCAATTAGATTTTCCATGTTGAGATAATTATTTGGGAAATATAGAGCAAATCAAGTAGCTAAAATTTCATTCATAAGAATGAGATTTTACATTGTCTTTAAAAAATTTGTTGATGTCAAACTCTAGTATTTATCTATTATAGCATAATAAATTACCCCAAAATTCAAAATTTTGTGTTCTAAAGAATGATAAGCATTACTTTCCCCCCATGGTTTCTAACTATGGCATAACTGGGTCCTCTGCTTTCCACCCTATTTTGGAATGGCCATCAAGGTGTTGGCTGAGACCACAATCACTTCAAGGCTCACCAGGACAGGATCCACTTTCAAGCTCACTCACACTGTCTTTGGTAGGCTTCAGCTCTTGATTGGCTGTTGGACTGAGGGCCTCAGTTCCTTGCCTGTTCTTGGATGGAGGCTTCCCTCAGGTCCTTGCCAGGTAGCCCTCCCTAACAGAGAAGCATGCTAGAAGGGCCAGGGAGAGAATGCAAGCAAGATGAAAGTCACAGTTTTCTTAACTTGATTTCAGAAGTGATGTCTGAGTCAGCAAGGGTTCAACCAGAGAATCAGGACCAGCAGGAAGTATGTGTGAGGAGACTTACTGCAAGAAAGTAGCTTAGGTGTTGGTGGAACTGCTGGGCAAGTCAGAAATCTGCAAAGCAGGCTTTCAGAAGGGCAAACTGGGTTTCTCAGGTGCAGATCAGCTGGGATTCTTCTTCTTCAGGGAAACCTCAGCTTTGCTTAATGTTTTTCAACTGCTGTAATCTCACCCAGCCCAATTAAATTGCATAATCTCTCTTATTTAAAGTCGACTGATTATGGACTTTAATCACATCTACAGAATATCTTCACAGCAATACCTGGATTAATATTTGACTAAGTAATTGGGGATGCCAGTCAAGTCATATTGACACATCAAAAAATTCCATCATATGAAAATTTCGATTCTGTTGTATTTTATTCATCTTACAAGCAAGTCATGCTGGGTGAGGTGATGCATGCCTGTAATCCCAGAGGCCCAGGAGGCTAAGGCAGGAGGACTGCAAGTTCAAAGCCAGCCTCAGCAATTTAGTGAGGCCCTAAACAGCTCATCAAGACCTTGTCTCTAAATAAAACATTAAAAAGGGCTGGGGACATGGCTCAGTGGTGAAGCACCCCAAGATTTAATCCCTGATGCCCTGCCCCCCGCAAAAGGCAAGTCATTAAATCCAGCCCACATGGAAAGGGAAGACATTACATACCCTTTGAATATACCAGGAAGCAGAGATCATTGGGAACTGTGTATAAGGCAAACTCTCAGAATCACTTTTTAATTTTACTTGCAAAATAACTTTTACAAGGGCAAATACCTTTAAAAATGTTCTTAACTCTAAAGAAATCTGTACAGTCATTTATATTTGTTGAATTAATTATGGTTAAATGAATGAGGTCTTCTTCAGTAGTTAATTACACAGGTTTGGTGAACAAACATAGCTTGCAACTTTAAGTGAACAAATCCAATTTTATACAACAAATATTCTAATAAATGTTGTTTTCACTAACAAATATTTATAATCTCAAGGTTACAAGCCAGTGTTCCTCAGAACTACTATAGCAAACCTCTGAATATAACAGGAAAGACCTCTAGTCTTTTTAGATTAAAAATGTAGGCTAAAATTTTCTTTTCAGATGACAAAAAACTGAAAATAAATATGGATTTATCCTAAATTTCATGAGAATTAGCATGTAAATATTGGCCGATCGTCTTTCTCATCTTTCAAAAGACAATGGTTATCCTAGTATTTTGCATTTTCCAAATCTTTTATGTCAACTGATTCTACCCCTAATGTATTTTATTAAAGATCATTAAAACATAGGGCAAATGGATTCAACCGTAATTCAAACAAAGAGTTCCACAGTCTGGGGAAGAGAAAGGACAACAGGCTGTTCTAGATCAGGGAGGGCCAAAGGTATGGGCAGCAGAAAGCATGAATGAGCAGAAGTTTTGAGATAGAATGCAAGCTAGTGGAAAAGACACAGGTAGACACACAAAGGCAGTGCTAGGGTTTGGATATGGTTTGATCCTTAGAGTTTCAGGTGCTGGAAGCTTGGTCTTCAGTGTGGCAGTGTTGAGGTGGTGGAAGCTTTAATGTTCATGGTGGAAAGTTATTGGGTCTTGGGGTACCACACTCAGAAGGGATTAATGCAGGTCCTCTGGAACTAGATTACCCTGAGAATGGGTAGTTAGTTAGAAGGAAGTCTGACATCTCCCCAGAACCCTTCTTCACATGCCACTTGCTATTTCTGTACACACTGCCACAATTGCAATGCCATGCAACACGAAATCCTCATCAGAGCTGAGCAGATGCCAGCATCATGCTCTTGAACCTTCAAAACTGTGAGCTGAAGAAATACCTTTTCTTTTTAAAGTACACAGTTTCAGGTATTTTGATATAACAACAGAAAAGGGACTAAAGCAGGCAGAGACAGAAAGACTGTGGAGGGAAAGTAATGATAAAGCACCAGAGGGAAGATCCTTGACCTCCAGTTGGTGAGGATGCCTTGATGCACTTCCTGTCTCTATAAGACCAGCTCTGATTGCTGGCACCTTCTCAGGTATAATGGATATCTCTTTCACTTCCTATTCCTATCCCATTGAAATTTCTTGCTTGAGTGAATCTCTGTTCTTGTCTTCTTGAGGAAAATGGATGTGACACATTTACAAAACTCCATTTTGAAAATTTGGCTGTCATTCAAGTTACTTAAAATCTCAAATTGAGATTTTTTTGTCAAATATACATAAAATAAAACTTGCCATCTTAACCATTTTTAAATGTACAGTTTAGTGGCATTTAGTACATTCACATTGTTGGGCAACCATCACCACCATCCACCTCTACGTTCTTTCATCTTCCCACACTGAAACTCTGTGTGTTCCTTCCTACGCCTGGCCCCTGGCAGCCATTCTACTTTCCATCTTTAAAATCTAACTCCTTTAGGTACCTTATGTAAATGGAATCAGACAGTATTTGTCATTTTGTGACTGGCTTATTTCACTCAGCACAATGTCCTCAAGGTTTATCCATGATATAGTATGTGTCAAAAATTTCCTCCTTGTAAATATTAAATAATATTTTATTATTTATCTATTCATCTGTGGATAGACACTTGGTTGCTTCTACCTTGGAGATATTGTGGTAATGCTACCATGAACATGGGTGTTCAAATATCTCTTCAAGACCCTGCTTTCCCTTCTTCTGGGTATACACCAGAAGTGGAATTCCTGGGTCATAGGGTAATTCCATATTTGATTCTTTGAGGATTCACCAGAAGTGGCACCATTTTGCATTCCCAACAACAGTGCACCAGGGTTGTAATTCCTCTACGTCCTTGCCAACGCTCGCTATCGTCTGTTTTTTGGAAAGTTACCATTCTGATTGATGTAGAGTGGCCAAAGGCAGTTTGATAGAGATGCATTGGCTGAATTGAAACTGAAACCAGAACAGAAAAGATTCTCAGGGATTGGTTTCTGGCTGCTTGGCATCTTTGCTTCTTTATACCTTTGCTTTACTTTTCCAATTGGTGATGGCTGACTTTCTCTGTTAACCTAGTTTCTGCTCCCTCATCACTTGGTTGGGCTTGCATTTGTCCCTCATGTCTACTGTAGTCCATTTAATCACTGTAACTTGAGTATCTTTTCAGTTTGGATTACCTAGTTTAGGATACTTAGTTTCCTAATACTAAATTAATTACAGAGGACACTAGTTATTCTGATTCATCATTTTGACCACAGACTTACCCAAAAATGGGTTGGGTGGCCAGATCTGGCCTAGTCAGCCATGACTCCAAATGGTTGGAGTCATTTTGAGAAATTATTAAGGAGGCACCAAGGGCAGAAGATAGGGCAGATCCCCTAGGAGGGAGTGTGTATGTGTGTGTGTGTGTGTGTGTGTGTGTGTGTGTGTGTGTGTGAGAGAGAGAGAGAGAGAGAGAGAGAGAGAGAGAGAGAGAGAGAGAATGGGCAACAGTTGCCTACATTGTGTGATGTCCTTCATCAGATTTACCATTATCAATCTAGTTAGTGCATATTTACGACATCAGAAGTATTTGGCTAGGCATTGTTAGATAGTAATTAATATTTATATAACATTTATCATGTATCAAGTGCTGGTCTAAGAAACCCATTCTACTGTGGGGTTCCACAAAAACCATAATGGAATATTTAAGAATTTTGTAGTTTGGCTAGAGATGTCTGTCTGAACCCATAAAACTTTAAATCACAGTACAAAATACCAATAGTAAAGATATTATAAGAAATTTCCTGACCAACTTCCCTAAGAATGATATAGACAGTAAGTGCTATGCGTTGAGAACTGCTGTAGTGTGAACTTGTCTGAGAGGGCTTTATGGAGGACTTCATCTGAGATTTTAAAGAATGGAACATCTCATATAGGTAAAAGTGCCAGGAAAATCAATGAATTTTTTGGATAAAATTGTATTAATCTTAGGCACTATTGCTAGGAGACGTAAGAATGAAGAAGACATTTCCTTCAAGAAGCTTCTAATCTAGACATGGATGAATAAGAGACAGTAAGATGGGAAAATTATAATTTAACGTTTCCAGAAAAGTTTAGCTTTTATTATCACCATCGCAAAAAGTCTGGCTAAAAGACCTTCTGTTTGGAAATTGAGGCAGCTGTTGCAGGTTACTGTGAGAAAATGTGTCCTCTTCAAGTCTTAACAGAAATGGCTGCTGTCCCCATGATCAGGATGGAGAAGGGGAAGGTTGCTTTGGGGTCTCTGAAAACATTACTTTTCAAAGACCACGCAGTGCTGCCAGTTCCTAGAAATGGCTGGCTGAGGGCAGAAGCTCTTGGATCTGCCTAGGGAGACAATGCACTGGTCAGACAAAGGTAGGGGAAATAAACTGGAATCCGAGAGAAAGAATGATGCTTGCAGACAGACAAAGAGCATCAAGTTCACTGTGCTATAATTTTTTTATGGAACATGTCTCATTTTTTGATTTGCTTAATATTCTTTGATCAAATAGAGAAATCCTGAGGAGGAAAGATGATAGTAAACTCCTGTTATGTTTTGTTGTTGTTGTTGTTTATTTGGGCTTAATTAATTAACTATTTTAAAGCATGAACTGTTGCTTTACTGTAACAGTTAGTGTTGAAACATGAATGGTGGCTTGCTCTAGAGTCTAATGTTGAACAAGCACTCTCATTTCTAATAACCCAAGTTTTAATGACTCCATAGGACCTAGTAAACAAAACAAAACAAACTTTAGCAATTGCCACATAATAATATCATCAACGAGTTCTCTGCTTGGAAGGTCTAAAGTTGCCTCTACATTTGATTACCTCTTGCTCTCAGTTGAGACTTTCTGGATGATAAGAATATGTATTTCTGGCCTGTTAAATAGAGGGCTACTTAATTCAATAGCAAAACTGGTACTTCTTTGGTAGAAAGTCTCCACTTTTTTTCTGGTAGACTCTAGGGAGACAGTTCCCAAGGGTCTCACGTCAGAAAGGAGAAAGGAATCTGAATTTGATCCCATATAAGCTTGGGGAATGGGAAGAACAAGGAGGCAGATGCACTTATTTATTTCACTGTCTTTACATAGTGATGAGGTCCTTATCCCTGCCTTCCCCTCAAGCCCCATAAATCCCTATAAGGGGTCAATGAGATCAGATCATACATTTAAATTATTTTCAAAGATGTCAAGCAATTCCAACTTCTTTAAGACAGCCACCTCATAAAGGAGCGCTAAATCTCCAAACCGAAGAGAGGCTTCCCCCTTTCAAATTGTAGCTGTGAAAGACTGATTATGTATTTAAGCTTTGGGGCTATGTAAAGCTTTGTTAGGCAAATCAGTGACCGAACCATTTCCTGACCCAAAATCTACAGCTCCTATTTATATATGATGAATTTTGTAGGACTCAAAGAACTGTCTTCTTATCACAGACATCATCCGCCCTTGGTTTAGCATCCGGAGAGCCAGAGACTTGGTTGAGCTGACAGCAGACTTTTCACTTCAACAAGCCTTACCACTATAATGGAAATGCAAAGGCCTGGAAACAATGTACATAGCTTCCCTGACTAATTTTATTATGCAGACGCACTTAATGGCTCCTGTTACAATCACATCTGGGGTGGGAAACTGTACTGGGGATTGTGACGATCACACTAAATCGACAAGGATTATCAGTCATTAAAAAGGGACCAAATTAGCATCAAGCAGTAATATTTTATACTTATCAAATCTTCTGCTGGTCAAGGTCCATTACTGTACGACACCATAAAGGCAGAAGCCGTCAGCTCATTCTCCAGAACATTTAAATCTCTATTGTATTTGTGTAGGATATAATTTCTGGTAGCAATAAAGCCTAATAAAGGTTACACCCCGATGGATAAGGTGTTAATAAATTGACCCATGACATTTAAATGGATAATTATATTTGAGATAAAGGAAGAATCTCTCCTTTCAGTGAAGAAGTGTTTCAAGTTATGCCCAACCCAAGTTACCCATTGGCTACTGGACGGTTTTACATAGCTTTACAGTGATATAAAATATTAATAGCTCTGACTACATAGTAGTAGATTAATTATTCATCAGGCCTTCCCAACAACACTTGTCTATCAGAATCCTCAAAACTAAATTTAAAATGTTGATTGCATGTTAAGGGGTGTATGGAAATTAACTATTGCTTGGATTTGTAAGCATGGGTTGGAAATGCTAGAATTAATCTTCTCAACCCCACCCTGCCACAGCATGTCAGCCTGTCTTCAGACTTTATCTTCACACAGCAGAGCCTGTAATATAGAATCAGGAAGTGATTATGAGGAGACTTGATGGAGTTGTTATCAAACATGATATTAGATTGAGCTGGAAGAGTTTCGCATATGCTATGTACTATGCCTCCAAGCTCTCATTATAGCACTAGTGCTACCACAGCTAACAAAACCTACCTGGGAAAGAGACACAAAACAGAAGTGCTGTAGGGATTGTAAACATGACTGGCCTGCAGTCTCTTGAGTAAGGCTTCTCTGAATTTCTTAGATAGTATTAGACTCTGGAAAAGAAGACTCCAGTGTAACACAACTAACATTAACTTGTTTCATTAATTGATTAATATTTAGTTCAATGAGTTACTCAACAAACATTTATGCATTCTTATATGTAACTATCAGACTGTCCTTTGAGAGGATACTGGTTATGTTTTCTCAGGGAAACTGAACACATTGACATTATAAAAGGAAAATCCCAGACTTTCTGAAAAGGAAATCCCAGACAACTGGGCATCAACACTATCATGTTTTAAAAGCAGGGACTGGGTTGTATTGTTCTTTATGTGCAGGTACTTAACAACAAATCTTCAATAGTCAATGAATATAATTTATATTTGAAGCAATTTTCTTCCCAACAATACTGTGGAGTAAAATCCCTGAATGACCTCCCTGGAAAAATTACCCTTTCAGAAATGCATTGTTGAGCTAGATATAAGGAATCCTCAAATGCTAAAAAGACACTGGAACTTGGGAAAAGAGAAAGCAGTGATACCCCAAATTTCCTTCTAGGGAACTTCTGGTGAATTTTGGTGACTTTGAATACCCATTTTGACTATTAAATAGAAAAGGAGGAACAGAAGACAGAATTGATTGCCCACTCAGGATTGACAGTCTAAAAGGAGACCCATGTATATTTCTGGGATCTTAAAGAGTTGTATCATCATACAAATAGTGAACTAGACATAAATGCATCTGCAGAAGGCAACAAAAAGAAGATTGCCTTTTCTGACTTTGACAGTGGGTAAAGGGGAAACAAAATATTTCAACCATAAATCAGCACACACAGATTTTTAGCCCAAATGACACTTCCAGAATATTCTGAATGAGATCAAGCCAGAAGTTTAGTTTAAAGTGGCATAAGACAACTAGATAAAACAAATGTTTAAACATTCTGTAGGAGAACATACCTTAAGCCAAGGCTTTCAAAAGGTCTATGAAATCTGAGCTCACAGTAAAATAATAATAATCGTATACGCAGACATCAGCTATTGTGGATGGCAACTAAGAGAAATAAAAATAAGGAGAATATTGGAATTTTAGGTGCTAAATGAAAATAATTATATTTTAGTATTTAATATGAATAAGGCACATGGCATCTTAGATAACATAAACTTGAAAAGAATCAAATGGAATTCTAGAAATAAAAAATTGAATAACAAGTAAAAATTCAGTTGATAAAATTAGATACAGCCAAAGAAAGAACTACTAAAATGACCCAGTTGAAGAAATTGTTCACAATGCTGCAGAGAAAAGAAAAATTACTGAAAATATTAAGGAGGAAGTAAGTGACATGGAATATGGGGTGAAAATATCTTATGTCTAAAAAGGAATACAGAAAGAGAGAGGTGCAAGGAATTTCAGAGGTAATGCCTGAGATTTTTCTAGAACTGACAAAAGACACAAACCATCATATTCCAGTAGCCTAATGAAACTCAAGAAAGGTAAATGAGAAGAAATTAATATGTGGGTAATAAAATAAAATTACAAAACATTGAAAATAAGAAGATGATATTAAAACCAGGTATGGAAAGTGTTTGCAAAAGCATGTTTAGGTTGACAGCTGATTTTTCAGTAACTGAATTGCAATCCTGAAGATGATTAGAGGAAAAGAAAAAAATTGTATATCCAATAAATTTTTTTTCCAGGAGCAGAGTAAAGATACTTTCATACCAGCACAAACAGAGATTTTCATCAAAAACCATCATGAAAGGAAATTCTAAGTAATATCTGTCAGATAGAAGAAAAATGATCTTAAGTGAAAGTTTGATATTTAAGGAGAAATGATAAGCATAGAAATTGATAAATATAGAGATAAAACTAAGTGGATTTTACTTTATAAATGAATAACTGTTTAATTTGTGAAATTGATAAAAAATAAGACACAAGTAAAATATGGGAAGAAAACTAGGGAAAAAGTTACAATGTGATGATCAAAAGTAAAATAGTCTAAGTTCCTTCTATTTTTGGGAAGACTAAAAACATTGTTTGTATTTAAAAATCATTATTTACATGAAAATGTTTAGGAGATTACTATAAGTATATATATACACTTATATTACTATAAGTATATAAATATAGTCTAAAACTACCAACTTAAAATGATGAAAAGAGAAATATTTATGTAGCCTGAAAAAGGCAAGAAGGGAGGAAAGAGAGGAAACAGAATTAGAAGGACAAATAAAAATCACAAAATAAGAGAACATAACTAAATCCAAACATACCACTAACCTTAATAAATGTAAAAGACTACACTGTTCCGTTAAATGACAAAGATTTTCAGAGTAGATTACAGTATGACAGTTATAAATAGCTACTTATTACTAACAATTTTCAATAACTACATGCTTAATTTTTATATGGCTAAAGACATATAAAACAAAAGTTGACAGAACTACAAAGAAAAAAAATCTATCTTTACCTTTCTCAATTACTCATAAGACAGACATTCATAAGGCTACAGCTCATCTTCTAAACATAAGCACAAACTTTGCCTAATGGATAAATGTAAAATATTGTACCTGATAATTGGGAAACACATCCTTTGTGATAGCTTTCTGTTGCTGTCATACAAATTACCATAAATTTAACAGCTCAAAACAACACAAATTACTGGGCGCAGTGGTGCTCACCTGTAAATCCAGCAGCTCAGGAGGCTGAGGCAGGTGGATTGAAAGTTCAAAGCCAGATTCAGCAACTTAGTGAGGACCTAAGCAACTCAGGGAGACCCTGTCTCAAAATAAAACATTAAAAAGGGCTGGGGATATGGTTTGGTGGTTAAGTATCCTTGGGTTCAATCCCTGGTATCAAAAAACAAAACAAAAACCGCCCCCAAACACAAATTTATTCTCTCCCAGTTTTATAGGTCAGATGTTCGTAAGGTCTCAGCAGGCTAAAATCAGGATGCCAAGTCTGCTTTCCAGAGAAGCTGTTTCAGGATCCTTGCAGGTCGTTGGCAGAATTGAGTGCCATTAAATTGTAGGGCTGAGGTCCCTGTGTTGCTGGCTGTTGGTCTGTGGTTGTTTTCAGCTTCTAGAGCCCACCCCATGTGCCTTGGCTCCTGGACCCTTTCATCTTCAAAGCAGCCACATACTTCTCTCACACCTCATCTCTCCTGTCTTCTCCTCTATCACATTGCTGATTGATAGGAGCCATTTCTCCATTTTTAAGGGATCATGTAATTAGATTGGACCCAACTGGATAAGCTGGGATAATCTCCCCATTTCAAGGTCTGTAATCTTAAATTCATCCACAAAGTCCTTTTTTGCATGTGTTGTAACATATTTACTCATTCTGGGAATTAGGGCACCTACATCTTTGGGAGGCTGTTATTTTGCTATAACACTTGCTGGATTAGATCCCGGCACTGAAAGAAAGGAAAGAAAGGGAAGGGGAAGGGAAATGAGGGTGGGGGGGAGGTTTGCTAACTAACATTAAGTTGGTCTTAATCCCTTTGTATTATGTTCTCTGGTAAAAATTAAAAACCAATTTATTTTCTTTCTACAGACAGAGGAAATCCAACAAATTTAAGTACTTTTGCTAATTGACAATTAATTTTCACTATTGAAATCTGTTGATATATTTGATGTGAACCAAATACCAAGGATGTATTCACTGTCTACCAAGAATGGTCACAATGAGGAACTCAGGGCAGTGGGTTTAAAAAGGGAGGGGGCTATATTTATTTTTCTTTCTAATCCAAAACTGCCTCTTCGTCATATATGTTCAGCTCCTTAAACCTAGACTACTTCCGTCAAGCTTTTATTACAAAGCACATGATTTGAAAGGCTCGTTTTCATGCCTTTGTTACTGGCTAGCTGTATGATTTGAGCAGATTGCTGATCCCTTCTACATGAATCAGGGTAGGTTTAACTTCTATAACAAAAAGCCCAGCAATCTCAAGGACAGAGAACAAATAAGTATTTGTCAGTTATGTCATAGTTCAATGTAGATTGCATGGATCTCCTCCAAAGGTGAATCAGGGTCTTTCCACTGTGTCTCCACTGTCCTCATAATGGTCTCTGATGTCCCTAGAGAACGAGAAGGAAGGAATGCCTTGGAGAAGTCTCATTCTTCCTTAACTGCCTCAGCCCACAAGTAACACATTCTTTTCCTCACATCCCCTTTGTGACAGGTAGTCATTGGGCTCCAACCATTTGTAAGGGACTTGCAAATGTAATGCAGCTCTGTGCTCTGGAAGAGAAGATGGAGTTGTGAGCATCCTGGCGATCACTGCCACGATTTCACTCTTTTGGACCTTCATGGCTTTATCTCTAAAATGGAGATAATTCTTTCTCCCAAGACTAACTCACAGAATAATCATGAACACAAAATGAGAATGTGGCCTATTTTCAAGTCATATTGAAAATGCATCAAATGCTATGATTTCCAACACTGACTTGGTTTCTGGGTCTGAGTTTCTAAGTGACTCTCTGTGGAACTTAAGTACATCTATTCTATGCTGATAGTGTTCTGGGACTTGATTTGTAGGCAGGATTCCAACAGATACCCCACCCATTTCATCTTATTTATTTTTTACTATATTATTCATGAGTGCATTGGCGTTGTACATAGGTTGTGATTTGTTGTTGTGTATTTATACACAGTATAACAATATAACTAAATTCAGTCTGACCAATATCATGCCCCAGTATTTCCCTTTTCCCTCCCACCCATGTCCATTTCATTTATGATTAAAAGGGCGAAGAAGTAATGAAAAAGTGACGCCAAAACCTTCACATTAAATAAGTGTTAGGGAATATTTCACCTGAGTATAAGTGGAAGGGGTAAAGTACCAGAAGCTGATCCAAACTTAGAAGTACTGTGGGCCCTTCTGGTTTGTGGGTTTACAAAGGCAGATTCAGCCAACTGCAGGTTGAGAGTATCCGGGGGGAAAAATTACATCCATACTGAACATGTAGAGTTTTTTTCCTTGTCATTATTCCCTAGACAATACATTATAACAACTATTTCCATAGCATTTGTATTGTATTAAGAATTAAAGCAATCTAGAGATGATTTAAAAAGCACAGGAGGATGGAGCAGATTATATACAAATACTCACCTGAGGGATGCTGGTGTCTCAATTTACCAAGGCAAGGAAAAGATGCGTGCTTCATATTTTCCATCATATAGTGAAAGGAAGGCAAGCACTGTTTGAAATACTTTTGGAAAGTTTTTTTTTTTTTTTAACAAACAGATGAAGCACTTTCATTCTTAATGATTCTAGCGTTTTAAATTATCACACACTAAAACACATATTGGTTTTACTAGTTTTTGATTTCTTTATTATATGTATAACGAATAGTAAGGTAGATCTTAATGTTTGAACAAAAATTTGAAGGTCCCAGGACAACTGTAATTTTCCCCGTGATTATTGAAAATGATTTGTGGGGCTGCACCTACCTCAGTCATTATTATAGTTCTGCATCACTATGGAGTATATTGATTTTGTGTATATGTTTCTCTTAAGGAATTTAAACATGAGGTAAAAGACATTTCTTTGTATGGTTAGTTTTCCTTAGGGCTAATATTCTTTAGGAGACAGTTTTGCCTATGACAAGATGATTAACACTAAGTAAGCTTATTAATACCTAAAAAGGACTGTTAACTGTAGAAAAATAGTTTCTTTATTGATGGGTTGTCAGCAAGTCTAATTTATTGGCCTTGTCATAGTCTGTGAGTAGGAACATAAATCTTGTATTAGTGATCAAGATGGAAAATACTTGGAATACTTGCCATAGCAAAATTCCCCACATACTTTCCAAAGATAAACACATACATCACTTTGGTCTCTTGAGCACAAAAGTTTGATTGCCTACATCCAAAAATATAAAACTCTATTATAGATGTCATGTAAATGAAAACTACACTCCAGAACTTTCAACTTATTGCAGCAATGTAATGCTGAAAATGAGATAAAAATTTAAAATACCAACAGAATCAACAAGTTAAAATGTTTTTGAAATTCTGAAGTAGTATGAAATGAGATCAACCATGGTCTCCTTAGAGATAAGAGCTAGGAAGTGTTTACCTGCCCCTTGCTCATAAACTTAGGGGGCTTAGGTCTCTGGAATAGATTTTAGGTTTTAGTGAATAATTAGTCATGTTCTTTTCAAATTAGCCAGAGAAAAGTGGGAATTTACTGGCTCTGTGTCCAGTGGTTCTAACTGTAGGCATGACCCAACCAAGGTTTCCGAACTCTGCCTAGGAATGTGCATCTTCCCGTTGCTCAGCTCAGCTTTCCTTTTCTGTGGCTTCTCTCTCAAGAGGGCAAGAAGCCTGCTGGAAGCTTTAGGCTGATTTTCCTCTGACTCAGCAGCTCTAGCCAAAAGAGAGCTCTTTTATTCCTCAGGGAACCACTGGATTTCCAAGACTGGTTCTCATAAGACTATCTTGAGCCTTCTCCTAGGATTGGAGTAGCTAGACTAGAGGCATCCAACTGTGAGTTTGAACTCCTGCAAACCACATTGGCTGACTGTGGAAGAGGTTGGTTCTCTTGAAAAGAAATCTGGGGTTTTCCAATGAAGGATAAATGAAAACCAGGTAGGCAAAAGGAACAGATGATCACAATGGAACAACACCATGGTCAAAGTGTGGAGGACTTTGGAGTTCAAAGTCCAGACAAAATTCCACCCTCAGCAAAGAACCAAGGCTGTAGCCCTCTTCCAGGTGATGATTCTGCTTCTGCTTTTCCTCCTTCATTTTGGGGACTTCTTGCACTATTGCCTAATCTACTTTGTAGCAGCTTCCACATGGGGCACAAATTTTGTCTCTAGAGAAGCGAATCTGTAGTCCTTGAACTTGAGTACACAGCTGATTATCTTCCACTCTGCACACACACCCACCACCACCACCACCACCACCAGAGGAGGATTAGCTATGAGGAGATCACCACTCAGGTACCAGCGCCCCTCCCTAACCCAAACCCACAGTACTAAGCATGATAGAGGGTCCTAGAAAGGGAGTGAAAAACAAGATTTCCGTCAGGAAGTATTTCTCCTTACATGTATTTGGAACTCTCTGAAAACATGTGACCTGAATCTGGAAGTCTCTGACAATTCATTGTGCTCTATTTCCTCATTCAAAATAAATATTAAAAGACACATCTCATTTCAAATTTGTAATTTTTTTTACTCTTGTCCTTTAAAGAAGTATCTTGCCACCATATTGCACAAGCTTTAGGCTCCACAACACCTGGATCTTCCCTGTATGAAGTCTCGCTGCTTCTTTCTAAGACGTTATTTCCAGATTTTCTACTACCTTAAGAAGCCTACAGCTGGGACTCAGGTCTGGCAAGAGGAAAGAAGAGGGCTGGATTCACCCCTTCCTGAAAAATGCAGACAAACCATTCGGTGCTCTTTGCCTACTTAGAAGAAGCACCCATTTTAGGCTATTGAATTCCATTATGCAAAATGGACCAGAAAAAAATTCAATTCGGATGGTCCTTCCATAGCCCTACATTTGGTCCCCTTGGAGCTCTGTTTACAGCAGTGAAGTTCAGAAGGCAAACAAGAACTGGAACAGAAAAGCCAAGAACCTTGATGATTTAGGCACCTGCTAACTCAGCTAATATGTTAAGCCCATGATCTCACTTAGACCTCACACCAGTTTTCCAAATATGAGCTCTAAGATTCAGAGATGTTAAAAGATTTAAACTCCTGGTTGTTTGGCTCCCATGATTTTGCTTCTATTATTCCACTCCTAAGTTACCCAAATCACAGATAGCTAGTGCTGACACCAAACTGCATATGGACCAGAAGGGAAGGTTGTGGTATTGTCTATAAATCCCGAAGAGGAAAACACCCACCCACCAGGGGCTTCCTGAAACTCTGTGCACTGCCCTTTGGGAGCAGGACCTCTAACATCAACATGGGCATACAACTTGTTCCCTGGACTTTCAGATGTCAAGGGTGCTGTGGCAGGCAGGCTCCTCAAAACACTTCTTAAGTGTGGATCTGCTCAGAGACAGTTTTCCAAGCAGCATCTTTCCATGTTCACAGACCTGTTACCAAATCCCCAGAGGGAATTTCTAAATTACTCAGTTCCCTAGGCCTGTATTTATATCCTAATGATAGGACATTAAGATGCAAATTAAACAGAAACTTAGTAAGCAAATCATGTCACTTTCTAATGCATCCATCAATAAAGGCGCACACAGAGGCACCACACTGTTGCCAAACCCCGAGGAAAAGATTTCAAAGGCCCACCTGCAAGCCCCAGGCACACAGTGTGTTAGAGATTGTATCTCTTCCAAGAATTTATGGTCATCCCCCTCCCTCCCCTGCTCGGAAAACTGAGCTTTTCAGGGTTGTCCTCTCACCCCTTCCAACGCTGACTGGCTCTGCAAATGTGTAGGTCCAAAGGTGTTGGCCTCCTTTGCCAGTGTGGTTTACAAGCTTAGAAAGGAGACCACCACTCTCCATTGAGTAAACCATTTAACACCATAGAAACCTGATTCAGTTTCGGCTCTACCATTTTTTATTGTTGTCACTTGTTTCTTTGCTCTTTTGTTTTCTTGTAATTCCAACAATTGGCTGTTATCCCTAACCTAAGTCCCATTCCTCATCTTGGGACATTTAGTTTGTCCCTGTGAAAAGTCACCTCATTAAAATCATTGGCCTCCATCACAAAATTTTCTTTACTGGTCCTATGTTAGAAGGTCAAACTGTATTCATTTCGTTATCTCTGTATAGTATGCAGTAAAGCTTGTTAAGTGTTTGATGGAGGAACATTATAATTCCCCCAATTTTGCCATCAAATTCTTACTAATATGATTGTGGTCTTGGAAAACAGAGCCCCTAGCGTCTGGTCATAACACAGTCCCTAATTAGCTGTGTGATCTTTGGCAAATCATTTCCCCTCTTTCTGGGCCTTGTTTTTTTAATCTACGGAAGGACCAGGGTGGTAGCCTCTGAAGTCCCTTCCAGATGAAGTTCTATGAGAACAGGGTCCAAGTCTGTTCTGTTCATGTTTGGCTGAAGGATCTTGCAGCAGGTTCACAATATTTACTGAAGGAAAAAAAAATTAAGAGGGTTGTACTTCTAGGTCTTAAATTGAGGCTGTTGTTAAATTATACTTCAAACTTGTATTTGTTGTTAGTAACAAAACAATAATTCTTGATTATTTCGACTTTTTCTGATTTTCTTCCTTAGACTCAGGTGCTTTTCTGTACAACTCTTGGAAGCCCTTTGAGATCTTTTAAAAACAAGGCTGCACACCTCCCTCCAGGCTGATCCACTGACTTCCTGGGGTGTTTCTCATCCAAACAGAGCACTGCCACACAAATGGTAGGGGTTTTACAAGACAGCAAAGACACGGCGCCTGCATGTTTGTGCCAGGATCATGCTTTCTAGTATCCCCTTCTTCCCCAGGTCCTAACCTTGTACAGGGAACCCCATATTTGCAGTCTATTTTCACTACTACAAACTCTGGGAAGGTTTGCTTCTATTCTAAAAAGACATCTTTATTGGAAAGGACAGTCCCATGAGTCATTCTTTATTCCTCCAACAGAGCAGTCAGGTTGACTGGGCAAAAAGTCACATCTATCAAGTGAACTGAAAATCCAAGAAAGCCACCAAATGTCAGTTTTTCATATTCACTCAAATACTAATGAGCAAGGAGAACATTTTGTTAGGAATAAAACTGGAATGTTCAGAAGTTCTTAATGATTCTTGCAACCTATGTGGGCAAAGGACCCTAGTTTAAAGGCCCTGTACCAGCCAGCTAGACATGGAACTAGAACAAAATAAGGGATCCAACCATTTGGATCCAATATCAGGCATGTAAAGTGAGGGAGAATGTGTCTGTGGTAAGAGAATGATGGCAATCAGGTGGCCAAGGGTTGTCAGACAGAATTATTAACACGTACATGAGGACTCTAGATGGGTTTCTTGCCTCTCTTGCCCAGAGTCAGTAGAACTGTAGGAGTAATAGCTCCTTTTCTCTTTTGGAGCGTGAATTATGCCATAGGGAAAGAAACTCAAGCCTGTTTTTTGAGGAAAAGCTGCAGATGCTGACACCCTGAAGGAATGGTCTTCTGATTTCTCTTGAAGGTAAGGACAGAATTGGCAGGCAGAATAAAGGGTGTTATTCAAGGTCAGTTGTTACCTGGCCTAAACTGGGTCTTTAATTCAGGGTCTCTCAGCCACACAGTTTGGAACAGATAGTAAGTAGAAAGTCTGGCTGGGCACTGTGGCTCATGCCTATAATCCCAGTGGAGGCTGAGGCAGGAGGATCGTGAGTTCAAAGCCAGTCTCAGCAAAAAAGCAAGGCACTAAACAACTCAGTGAGACCCTGTCTCTAAATAAAATACAAAATAGGGCTGGGGATGTGGCTCAGTGGTTTAAGTGCTCCTAGGTTCAATCCCTGGTACAAAAAAAAAAAAAAAAAAGAAGGAGGCCTGGGCACTGTGGCTTCATTTCCAACAAAGTCCTAGGCCTCAGGCCCCCAGCTTGGTTCTTTCCTTGGCACCCTTGGCTCCCACAGTCCCTGGGTCCACCTGGCCCCTGCCACTTGACTTCATGTCCCATTTCTGGTTCTGCTCATGCCTCGTGGGAATGAGAACACATTTGGTCAATGCAGCTTCCATGCCAGCATTGAGTGTGTGCACTGTCTCCAGGACATACTATGCCTCCTGCAACTGTACCATTTCTTGCCAGTCCAGGAAGAGGGACTGTTGGTAGGGTCCTGGAATCTGCCTAATTTCCAGGGGTCACAAGTGATTCCAAAACTTAAAGAATTTGAGAATAAATGGACTTTGTGATCATGAAAAATACAACAGGCTAAAGTTTTATGGATAAATGTATAAAAATGAGCAAAAAAAATTCTGTTTAAATGTGTATCCTTTGGTATTTCACCCCAAAGCCATGATATTCGATTAATGGCATAACTGCCTTACAACTGAGGTATTTGTAGAAAATAGAGCAAATAAAAAGTTTCTATTAACCAGAATACTCAGGGAATAAGGAATTCTGGTTATCTAAAATGTTTAAATGGAATTTCTGGGTACAAATTCTCATTGTCTATGCTTTGATGCAGTATTTTAAATAATTTACTCTGAGAAAATGAAGATTCAGAGATTGCAACATAATGTATTATAGTGAAGACATGTAGCTTAAATGCCTATCAGGTGCCTCTTATGCACCTGGAGATAGTAGAGGGCATACAGCAGTTTATGCCAATACTGGAAAGTTTGGCAGGTACAGTAATCAATCATACTTAGTGGCAGCCAATTTATAATGCATTTTATGTTGGGCTTCTCTCCTTCTCTATTCGAATTACCCTGTCCTTTACTTTTGCTCTTTGTGATAGTACTCACTAATAAAGTATAGCACAGAAGTCCTTGCTTCAGGTTTTTCTGGAAAAACCCTGGGCAACAAGGAGAATGCATAAAACTATTGGTTTTCAATGGTAGGGGAGTGCCTGCATGTGAACAGGCACCCATGAGATAATTCTGCAGGGAAGAGAGGAGGAGTAGTTCTTTTCTCCCTAATTATTCAAGAAATCTTTCCTCCCCTGCCCCATGTTTTAAAGACAGTCCAATCAGGAACTTGAAACACCACGAATAACTTGAACAGGAAAAACTTCATATAGGACATGTCAAGTAATAAAAAAATAAAAAAGACTGATTATGAAAATGGATGAGAGAACTTTAAGGGGTTTGGAAATAACACATTCAATGTTGTGGTTTAGATGTGAGGCATTCCCCCCAAATCTCATGTGAGACAATGCAAGAAGGTTCAGAGAAGAAATAATTAGGTACGAGAGCCTTAACACAATTGGTGAATGAATCACCTGATGGTATTAATTGAGTAGTAACTGAAGGCAGGTGGGTGTGGCTGGAGGAGGTGGGGCATTGGGGGCTTGGTTTTGGGGTATATATTTGTATCTGGCAAGTGGAGACCTCTCTCTCTCTCTCTCTGCTTCCTGATCACCATGTGAGCTGCTTCCCTCTGCCACACTCTTCCTCCATGATGTTCTGCCTCACTGTGAGCCGAGGAATGGAGCTGGCTGTCTGTGGTTTGAGACTTCTGAAACCATGAGCCCCTAAATAAACTTTTCCTCCCCTAAAACTGTTCTGCTTGGGTATTTTGGTTGTAGCAGTGAAGGAGCTGACTAAAACATTCAGTGAGCAGTAAGAGAAAGAACTAGGAACTTACTTCCTCCCCAGAAGAAAGAATCAACCTGTTGGTGGCCAAGACCCTTGCCAGAGGGTATGGGCTGGAAATAGCCCATAGAAGCAGTCACACAGGTGCAGAGGAACTTGCCAGAGGCTGTGGGTGTAGGCCTGGGTAGTGAAAAACTTGTTGGAGGGTTAAGGCTGGTGGAGCTGGTTCCTGCAAGATGCTGAGCTGAACAGTACCAGGCCTGAATCACACTGATCTGCTAACTCTGAGGCCACAAACAGGGAGAGAAGCCCCTTCTTCCTCTTTGTCCTTGAAGTGTCACCTGGACCCTCTGTTAACCCTGACATCAAGTCAGCTGGCAATGAAGACTTGTCCACAGGTCCAACTCCAGTGCACAGGTGAAGCAAAGAAAGGTGGACTTGAAGCTGGGAGGTAATAAATAAACTGGGAACCACCAGTTTGCTGGGTGAACTTTAAAGGTCTAAAGAATATTTACTGTATAATAGCAAGTTTGAAAATTGAAAATATAAACATGTTATATAAATAAAATACTGTAAGAGATTATCACTTAATAATGTAATTAAATTTTGTTCCTTAGACTTGTCTGCATTATCCAAATTTTCTAAAACTAGACATGTATTTACAATTACACAATGCATAACTACATTTCTGTCAGCATCATATTAGATAGTCCATGATGGTTCCCTAAGATTGTTGAGGAACTAAAACATTCCTATCAACTAGTGATGTCACCACTGTCAAAATGTTGTGGCACGTGCAGTACTCAGTGTGTATGGTAATGCAGGTGTGAACAAACTTGCTGCCCTGTCATATAAAATATAGTACATATAATTATGCACATAATACTTGATAATGATAATGCCAACTACATTACTGATATGTTTATCAAACCATTATATATATATAACTTTTCTTTTGTACTGAAGATTTAACCCAGGAATACTTTACCACTGAGCTACATTCCCAGCCTTTTTTTTTGAGACAGGCTTTTGCTAAATTGCTTAGGGCTTTACTAAGTTGCCAAGGCTGGCCTTGAATTTGTGATCGTCATCATCCCACCTCAGCCTCCTGAGCCACTGGGATTTATAGGCATGTACCACTGCACCTGGCCTATGCCATACTTTTTGTCATCATTTTAGAATGTACTCTTATTTTAAAAATGTTTTTACTCATGTAAAAATGTGTTAGGCTGGCAGCAGCTTCATGTGTCCTGTGTTTCCTGCATCTCTTACCTGCTTCAGGAGGCCAGGTCTAGTGACCCGCACCATCTAGGTTTGTGGAAGTGCACTCGGCAATGTTCCCACCATATATCCCTGTCAATAAGCAGTGCACAACTATATTTCTATACGGATAAAAACATTATTTGAAAATATTTTAATTCATTACAGCTTTACTGAATTCTTTTAGTAAATGTAAAAATGTTATTAACAAAAACACAAAACAATTAAATTTGAAAGGGGCTTATAGACATTCATGGGCTTTGAAAGGACAGTGTTCCTGGCATCTCTTGCCCAGAGCCAGTGTTCTTGAGGACATGCCAGAAGGGTTTCAGTTTGACTATCCCAGAATCTCCACCCCTGCCATAGGTGGGACAAGCCCTTTGGCTCTTGTCTAGACTCCATGCTATACAAAAATATCGAAGGGGCTCATGGCAACTGCTCCTGCTCTGGAGTCAAACTTTACCAGTGCTAATACTCAGCTAAGCTTTTGGGTGTCTAGATTCTCAAACTTGCTTACCTAGATCATTGCAGCCTATTTGTTTGTCCCTTGCTTTATCTAAAAATCCTTGGATTTTGCATCTTCTTTCTTACCATTCTTGGATCGCTTGCTTATCTTTCACCAATATCCTCTGTCCTGCACACTCCCCACCTCAACATTTCCTTCCTCAGCCTCTTTGACCCAGTCAGTTCCTATCCAATAAATCTCCTCTTTCTTTCTCCCAGTTTCCCTTTGATAGTCCTTTAGGATTCTGCAGGTGTCACCTTTCTAGAAAACAACCCCTATCAGGAGTGTACTCTTTGCATAGTGAATTCTGCATTGTTTTGAAATGATCAATTGAGGGGCCTTGTCTTCCCAGGGCAGTGGGCTCCTGAAAGACCATCCTTAGAGCTTCTGCTTGGCATCCTCAGCATTTCGAAACATGGCTGCTATGGAGTGGACACTTAAAACCTGCTGAAGGAACAAAACATCTTCATGCCCTGACTCTCTAGTCCTTTCTCTGCCATGCTGTCCTGGCATGACTGTGCCACTATCAGAAGAGAGCCCTGGGCCAGAGAAACTAGAGGAGGAAGTCCTGTGCTCTGGCAATAAGGCCAGTTTCTCTCTCTCATCAAATTTTTATCAGTAAGATATAAGTAGATCTGCAAAATCAGACACATACTCTTAGAAACACAGATTTCCATTAAAAATACCAGAAGACTAGAGACAGGTAGTGATGCCCCTTCCCAGTACTGTGGGTGGTTTGTACACTTCCCTCTGACACAGTCAAGGAGCAGGGAAAGGGAGCCGGCACTATTTTCACAGTGCTGTCCACCATTTCCTTCTCTTGCACTTTCACAAACTCTGCCCACACATACACAAACAGTCATCCATCTATCCATCACTTTAACCTAAAATATATAAACAGTGAAGCAGAAGGAAAATTGTGTGCCTGGGTTATCATTATGACACTCTCAATTTCCCACAGGGACACCATCGCTCACATGGTGGAGCGTGTTTCCTGCACACAGGGGCCTCCCTGCAAAGGTACAATTTCCACACACATTAGCTCTTGTGATCATCACCAAAGCACTTCAGGGGTGGACAAATTTTAGAAATTTGGATCAGGTTACCAGGAGCAGGGACTGTGTGGTCATGGCCTCCATGGTGCACAGGTAAGGACTCAAGCTGGAGGGGTCACAGCTTCCCCTTTATCTGCATTTACCTCTCTTGGAAATCTTATTAAGCATCTATTAGTCTGTTCCTTGCACCTACTGACACATGGTACCTAACAGGTGTTTAACAAATGAATTAATGAGACCAGTCTCCCTTTAAATAACTTTTTTTAAAAAAATTAAACTTGCTGTATCTGCTCAGCCTGATGCATATAAACTTTGGAGGAAAAAAATTCTAATTCCAGGCACAAGGCCCGTGAAAACTCATGGCCCTGTGAGAAGAGATTGAAAGAAGCCAGAGAAACACATTCAATTCGGCCAGGCACCCCACCCTCCCCCACCCCACCCCACCCCGCCCCAATGTGTAATTTAATCCATCATTCCCCATCCATGGATGGAACATCTTGCTCAGATCCTTAGTTTCAGACTTTCCATGTGAAATAACCACTTTCCCCGGTGGCTATAGGGCTTCCCACATGAGAACCATGACTGGGGAGCTTTTACTACTGTCCAAAGAAAGGACAGTGAATGCAAAATCCTCAACTTCTCCATTATCTCACCAAGTCTCCTTATTCCTATTTTAAGGGAAATTTAGATTCTCAGATTCACACCTGCCTAGTTTTGATTGAGAGACTGTATAATGTTGTTTATAAGGTGATTCTGATTATTTAGGGTCAGTCTGTTCATGAAATGGAGGCTTTTACTCAGAGAGAGAGAGAAAGAGAGAAGGGAAGAGGAGTACAAAGATACTCTTTGTATCCAAGAGTACAAAGCTGGCCCCAATATCCTAATACCCTCTGGGGTCTTGAGAAATGAGGTGAATTGTACGGGAGGAACATTGGTGCATCTGTGGAAACTTTCCACAAGGATTGTTGCTGGAATGAGTAGCTGGCAGAATCTTGCCAGTGTGTGCAATTACCTTTTCAAATACTTCTTGAATTCGAGGTGAATGGTGTAAATATTCTGTAAGTGTTTAAGTATTTTAAAATATGCTTTTAAAATTAGTATCAGGAGTCTCTACTATTGACTTTACCCAGGAAAATTTCAAAACTACCTTCAAAATTTCAAAATCCCTGTTAGATCCTGGCTGGTTGGCATTCTTATGACATACATAAGTCACATTTTTAAAAAAATGGATAAGAAATTCCTTCGGGCTTTCCCACTGTCTTTTTGTGTTTTTTTACTTTTGTGTCTTCAGCCAAGTCAGGCATAGAGTAAGAATTTAATGAATGGTGGTTGAGTGAATGAATAACAGCCATGAATCTGAGATTCCAGTTCCACCCCTGCCAGTGGTTTTCTGGGCCATCTGGAGAAAGTCACTTTACATTTCTGGTTAGGCAGAAGAGGCCAGGGTGGTTGATAATAGTCATGGAGGACCTCGGCTAATCACCAATCCCGTGCCTGGTGCTGTTCTCATTGGTTGCTTGCATACACTCCTTCTTCCCAATGAGCTATGAGATACCTGGGATGTCTCTCTTTCAGATTTCAGGCACAGCTCTGGAAAAATTACTAAAAAAGAGTCCCAGGGGTCTGTAGAAAAGTTTCTAGGAGGAGCCAAGTATCTCTGGCTGAAACACAACCAGGTCACTTTGAGGGAACAGAGCCACGTGCTTTAGATTATCCAACTGTAAAACCCTTCTTATTGATTTCAAATTTGGTTTTAATTGTATCTCAACCAGCAACAAGTGAGCAGCAGAAGGGGTGTGCTGGGAGAGAAGTGAGGAAAAATGGCAAAGGGGAGGGAGGTGGTAGAGAGGGTTTCATTCCGCTGGAACAACGGGAGGCAGAACCCAGGAATCCAGAGACCCCCTCAGCCTCTCATGACCCAAGTGCATCAACAGTTGGAGTAATTGCCAGCCATGAGACAAATTCATTCACCACTCTCTGGCTTTTGAGGTCCTCCAGCATAACAGGTGTGCAATATGGCCAGAAGGGATACAGAAAAGGCCATATCCAGCTGCTCTCAGGTAGCCAAACCTTAGGTTCTATCCAGCTGTGCAGGAAGACTGAGCAGGACCAGTTTCCCTCTTCCTTTTCCTTCCCTCTTGGCAGTTTGGAAACTGAGCTGTGAACCATGAAAAATTTCTGCCTCATTTGAGAAGACTCTGCATCCTTGTGAGTCCCCCAGATATCATTTCTTTTCTTAGTTCCATACAGTTTCCTCAAAAACCTCCCCAAACTCTCGGGCTCCTGAGAGAAACAGTGCAAGCACAGAACTGTTGATTAATTAGAAAGAAGATCTTTGAATGATGATTTCACTGGGAAGCCTGCTGTTGGGATACTGGAGGAATTTCACACTCATTGTTTCAATATTTGCCATGAAAGTCTTGACCAAATTTTCACGAGAGATTGACAGTCTCCTTAGACCCCCTCTCATAAGAGAGGAATAAATACATTCCTCTTTTCTCCTATTCACTGTGCCACAAGCTTTTTTTCTCTTTTTCTTTTTTTGTACCAGGGATTGAATTTAGGGACACTTAACCACTGAGCCACATTTCTAGCACTTTTTATTTTTATTTTTTTAATCTTTGAGACAGGGTCTCAGTAAGTTGCTTAGGGCCTCACTAAGTTGCTGAGGCTGGCTTTGAACTTGAGATCCTCCTTCCTCAGTCTGCTGAGCCACTGGGATTATAGGCATGTGCCACCATGCCTGGCCCACAAGCTGTTTTTAAGAGAGCTGAGTTTAGTGGTTAGGAGTCTAGACCCAGATACAGACAGAGCCACAGGAATCCTGGTATACGACTTCATGGGCAAGTTTCTTACTGCCTCAAAAGTCCATTTTCCTTACCTACAAACCCACTTCATTATTTTTTTACAATTAAAAAAAGGAGAGGAAAAGAGAACATTATGAAGGACTGTTCTAAAGATTAAATGAGATTTGTATGGAAAGCTTTTAATACAGGCCCCTGTCCTCAGAAAACTGTCACTAAATTGTAGTGGTTTATTATTAATATCCTTATCAATATCCAGTATCTCACCCCTAATAGAGTGGCCCTTGGGTGACTTGGATGAAAAGGTTCAAAATTTCAAAATCAGTCTAAAATAGATTTGTATATAATACTAAGCACAAATGCCTTGAATGGAATGATTCCTGTTATATAGACTTAGAAGGCTGGTTAGGACATTGATAAAGCTTGAATGTGTGTCCCTCCAAAATTCAAGCCGAAACCAAATCCCCAGTGCGATAGTATTAAGACTGGGGCCTTTAGAAGGTGATTAGGTCACAGGGCTCGCTCACATGATGGGATTCATTCCCTTCTAAAAGGGCTTGGGGGGGGCCTCTTTGGCTCTGTTTCTCCCCCCCCCCTATCACGTGGAGATACAGTGTTTATGCCCTCTTCTGCCCATGAGGGTACAGTCAACCATGAAGGAGACAACAAGTCCTCACCAGAAGACAAATCTGCTGGCACCTTGATGTTGTACTTTGAGAACTGTGAGCTTTGAGAACTGTGAGAATTACAATTTGTATTATTTATAAATTACCCAGTACAACAGTATGAAGTATTCTATTATATCATCTTGAATTGATTAAGACACATACAAAACATTTTCATTTTCATTTGCTGGATCACATTCCAGTTGTATCCCATGCGTCATGGATTTCAAATATCCTGTTCCATGGAGAGATGACATGATAGTAAGCCTCAGCTGCTGGTCCAAGAAGACTGGCCCCTCTCTGTCCAATACGATCCTGCGCCTATGATTGATTCTCTCTGAAAGAGGTAGCTGTGATGGTTCAGGGAGGTGATTATCTCTGAATCCTTCCCCTTCTCTAGCTTGGAAATCAGAGAGAAAAAGTTCAGAATCAGCACAATTATAGCCTGGGGAGGAAGTTTTGGTGTCTCTACAACAATGCTGCATTTTCTACAGTGTCAACAATTGGTGATGCAAGGATTCACCCCCTTCCTCATTCTCTCTCGCCTTCTCTTATAGGTGCAAACTCTGGAGAAAAGAATTTATAAATTTTCCCTAATGAGGCATAGTTCAGGTTCTTCAAGTGATGAGAAGGGTCAAAACCACTCTCCATTTGGGAAATAAAGTATGGAAGACAAGCTTCACTTGTGCTAATAATATACTGCACTTGACTCACATTACTCTCTTTTGACGCTGAAAATGTCACAAGACGATATAATCAGATCAGTCAGCAAATCTGCCAAAAACTCAAAGGAAAATTGTAACATATAAAATGTATACCTCCATATGTAAACAAAAAACAAAACCAGCCCTACAGAGTCTTAATCATAAAGCAAGGAATTCCAGATTTCTCTACCCTTGAGCAGAGACCCACAAAAGATCAGAGAAAGACAGAGATCCTGTTTTAAACCTTAATCCCCAGGCTTTCCTATTCCAGAGCCTTTTCTCTGCCAGTGCAAGAAAAGACACAGGAGCCCCTTCTCCTGAAAGTTTCTGCTTTGGCACTCCTTTACCATGATGATCACATCAGTCACTGTGCTAAGAGCAATTCTGCAATCTGTCAGATATGAAAAGGAGTTTGCCGCTTCCAATCTCCTCAGCCAGACAATTCTGGAACTGGTGAGTGCCCAGCACTTTCTGTTTCCATCTGCACTCCTGCGCCTGCTGATGCACCCCAGGAGAAAGGAGCTGGCATCCCAAGGCTAGCCCCTGGGAGTCCACTGAGCTCAGGTACCAGGGAACTCAAGTCTCTCCCTTCTCAGGTTCTACCCTCTCTACCCACGTCTGGAAACTGGTTCTTAACTTCCAGCCTGGAGATGTCTTAAGAAGTGCCAACACAGACCTTTTCAGAAACATCCATATTTACTCAAGCATCACTCTTCTTTGCTGCCTGTCTCTTCCTCTTTGGTGCACAGGTCTCTTCTCCAGCTGTGCTAGGGGTCCCGTCGGTGTACAGTGTACTAAGGGAACCAGTAACACCTTAGTACAAATTGAATCAACACGTCACCTTGTTCAAGGATGTTTGTATTTTTGAAGAGATCCAAAGAGTGAGGTAACCAAAACAGCATAGACTTTCAAGTCATGGACTCGACAGGGCACAGCCTGGATCAGAGGGGCCCTTCAGCTGCCTGTGTAAAACCTTCTCTCATGTGAAGGTGACCATTTCCCAGCAGAAGGACTGAATGGGGACCAATCCTCCACACAGTAGAGTGGCACTGAGTAAAAGAAGGGCTGTGTATGTGATTTTTATTTCATTTCTCCTAGATCATTATACAGGTCCTTGTGGAATCACCAAGTGATATATTGATGTACCAGAGAGTAAAAGTGAAATGTAAGATGTAGGGTGAAGAGGAAGCTCATGGTTGTTGGAGCTGTGTGTCCTGGCCCCAGGTCTGCCACTTCCTCCTGGACTGAGCACAAGACACCTAACCTATTATAGCCTCCCTGAGCCTCAGCTTCCTCATCTGCACCACAGAATGACAATACAAACAACCTCATGAAGGTACTGTGGTGAGGCATGTATGTGCTAATCCAAGCAAAAGTGCTTTGTAGATTACACAGCACTCTAGACCCAATAGGAGGTGTCATTATCCAACCCACGGGGGCTCATGGTAAATGCTCTCTGTGTTTTCAGCTGTGGATGTGAATCTGCCAAAAGCACAGAGTGGTAGAAAGGTAAGAGGAAGGGAAAGGTTGTTTCAAGTAAGGAGAAATGGTCAGAGCAGATGAGGCAGGGATTCCCCTACATACTTGTATATATTTTAGCCATGGCATGAATTCAGTTGCACTTTGAAAGGGGGAATGAAACCTGTATTTTGACTAAACCACTTTTCTTTTGCTCTGAAACCAAGGCTTCAGAGCTTATTGAGCACATATGCTGACTGTGCCCTTATTTTACCAGAAGGGACCAGACCGTGCTCTCCACGCATAGCAAGAGACACCCTCAAGTCAAGTGCCAACAGCTGGCTCTGCAGATGTCAACGACAGCTGCACCGAATCATTCCTAGACGCATGAGTCCCAGTTCCTCTATCTCCTTGTTTTCAGAAACTTTGACATCTACATAAAAAATTATTTTACATTTCTGATTAAACTCATTTTGCAATCACACCTTAATGGATCCAGTCACCTTTATAAAACTAAATACAAATCTAAAATACAAATGAGCACTTTTATCAAATTATTAGCATGAGAAATCTCAGCTGAAGTCATGATCCAGTTTGCTAATTACTTTCAGGGAAAGATCTAAATGATAAGTCAGCTAGCTTAATCATCTGACCCCCACAGAGATAGTTCAGCAGGAAATCTGTAAATAAAATGGATACTCAATATTTCCACAGTGTTTTTGTGTTAAAACAGGTCTGGACAGCAGGCCATCACTCCATCAAGGTCAGAAGGCGGCTTTGTTGAAAATGGAAACAAAGGAAGCTGCCTATGATATTGTACCATCACTGTGACTGAGGGGACCAGTGTTCAGTGTTTAGGTCTAGTCAATCAACATTGTCTCTTTTTTGGACATTTTTTTTTTCTCTCCATCACAAAGTACCTTATGCAGCTGAGCTCACAGGCACTGTAGAAAATGACATCCAACCATCTAACAGACTAGAGCGGCCACTGATTTAGACCCAGATGTTTCTGGGCAGAATGTGTCTGGGTGCCTGGCTGCAGGGCAAAGTCTTGGCTGTGCGTGTGCTAGGACTTGACTGTGTGCCTTTGTGAAGTGAGTGGACAGTCACAATCTGTAGTTACTTTGCCTGGACACCCAGGAATAGAATAGTGGACACTATTTAGTAGGAACAAATGGGACACCGGTGACTAGGGATATTCAGGTGTTCTCACACTCAGAGGCTTCATCATCAAAGCTGGACCTGTCTATTCTCTGAAGAACTACTTTACAAGCTTAATTTCGGCCAGTTCCTTCTGTTCCCTCAATTCTAACAGAGAGAGAGACAAGGGAAGAGTAAGTAATATGTGACAAGTACCACTACAAGTAATCATATTGGGGCCTCTACTGAAAAAGCAAGGCATGTGGTTTTCTATTCACATAGCATCCCCTGATCTGGGTTGGTTCTTGTTTTTGTTTGAGGCAGGCTCTCACTAAGTTGCCCAGGCTAGCTGTAATCTCCTGGGATCAAGGATCCTCCTGCCTCAGCTTTCCAAGGGGACTACAGACACAGGCTGGTCTGCTTTAAATATGGCCAAGTCCTAACTGTCCCATGTGGATGAAAGCCACTGTGCCTTTTCCCTGCCAGGACCAGCCTGTGTATGTGACCTGTGAAAGGGGTCGCCACCTCTGCTTGAAGACACAGCTTGTCACCTTGCAGGTGATGAAAGGGAAGAATTTGAACCAAAACATGTTCTATTCCTCTACCAGCTATAGTTTTTTAAAATACATATTTGTTTTATAAGTGGAGCTTATGAATTAAAATATTAAAGCAGCAGCCCACAATAGTAGAAAATGTGGATGCTCTGACCAAAATGCCTCAGATTCCTTTTTATTATGGTATATTTGTGTATGCCAGGGTTTGGGGGGATCAGGGGGCTCCTGTCTGTTTTCACTGTGACAGGGAGGCTGTCCACAGCCTGCTTTGCTGTACACCCAGAGCCAGCAATTAGACCCTTCTGAGGCAGCTCTTAGACTGAGAGGTGGGGAGGGGTGTGTGAAAGCTCTAGTTCCCTCCAGATTGGGATAATGCTAAGGTGTAACTCCTATTCTGGAGGTTGCCCAGTGGGGGTCAGGCAAATGCTCTTCACCATGGGGCCTCACCTGAGATTGCTCCTGTGTGTGGCTTTCTCTATTTCCCTGAAAGGGGAAAGAGTTTCCATCTGTCCCCTGCATGGAATGAGTAGAGGGATTCAGGGGAGTCAGGCCTCGAAAGCATGGTATCCTCTTTCTGCTGTGGTGCTTGTGAATCTGGGGCAGGATACTGCTGCTAGGTTCAAATGTTAACCATGAAGGTCTTTTAAAATCATCTCCATGGCATTCTCCTATGTGAAGAAATAGTTACAGGGTGAGTGAGGTTATAGGGTACGATGTGTCTCAATTCTGAGGACTCCTAGAGAGTGTCTGTCAGAAGTTCTAGAAGCAAGTATTTAGATATTGGTCATCAACTTTGCAGCCCTGCATGACTTCTTCAGCCTGGCAGTCTCCTAGCTTGCACCATGAAGCCCATCCTTCCTGGATCTTTTTTTTTTTTTTAATGGATCAACTGAAATGTTTATTTTCTTTGAAACAAACATGTATACCCTAAAACAATAAATGCATTTATAATTTTCTATGAATTAAATATTTTAAAATAATTTTTTAAATTTTAATTAGTTATACATGGCAGTAGAATGAATCTTGACACGTCATACATAAATGAAGTTTAACTTCTCATTCTCTGGATGTATTTGATGTAGAGTTACACAGGTCATGTAATCATATAGGCACATAGGGCAATAATGTCTAATTAATTCTACTATCCTTTCTAACCCCATACCCCCTCCTCTCCATTCATTGCCCTGTAATCCAAAGTACCTCGATTCTTCCCTAGGGCACCCTGCCCCATTGTGAATTAGCATCTGCATATCAGAGAAAACATTCTGGCCTTTGGTTCTTTGAGATTGCCTTATTTTGCTTAGCATAATATTCTCCAGCTCCATCCATTTACCAGCAAATGCCATAATTTCATTCTTCTGTAAGGCTGAGTAATATTCCATTGTATATGTATACCACATTTTCTTTATCCATTCATCTGTTGAAGGGCACCTAGATTGGTTCCATACTTCAGCTATTGTGAATTGAGCTGCTAAAAACATTGAGGTGGCTTCGTCACTGTAGTATGCTGATTTTAAGTCCTTTGAGTATAAACCGAGGAGTGGAATGACTGGATCAATAGTGGTTCCATTTCAAATTTTCTGAGGAAACTCCATACTGCTTTCCAGAGTGGTTGCACCTATTTGCAGTCCCACCAGCAATGTATGAGTGAACATTTTCTCCCACATCCTTGCCAACATTTATTGTTGCTTTTAATCCAGTTTCATAGACCAATTCCTTCACCCACTCATTCCTACCTCCAGTCCCCTAGATTCCAACACAGCTCTTGGCTCTTCTCTTTTACTCTTTGGACATGACATGAAGCACAATCACTCTTGCCAGTGATGATTCCAGATCTCCCTCTCAGCTCTGCAAATCTAGATCCCTTGGAGAAATACCTGTCCGTGTTGGGATCTCAGGAATGTGACCCACTAGGATTCCTTACCTCTTCAAATGAAGTCTGGCTAGATGAGTGACAGCACATATCTTCCCTGCTTTTCACAGCACTTTCCTTCATACTGCATATTATTTGTCCTTTCCATCTCCTACTGAAATATAAGAAGAATTGGGGGAGGGTTGGGGGGGGTCTACTTTGCCATCTACTAAATTCTCAGTCACTGTCACATAATAGATAATAACTACCTTTAAAATTATTTGAAGACATCAGTAAATAAAGCAATGTTTCTATCTTCTTGAGGTCTCTTCATAGTACTATCTCTCTTGGGCTAAAATTTTAACTCAAATATAACATATTAACTAGTTTCTGTTTTCCAAAAAAGAGGGATGCTAAAAGAGAGAAAAAGAAGACATATCAAACAAAGCCTACTGGTGTGTTAGATGTCTTTAAGATAAAGGAAGAGAAAATAAACCATAGGTAAATAAACCATGAGTCTATAATAGTATTTCTTAAATGCCTTCCTTATCTTTGATCTGAGTCTTCCTCTTGCTTTTTCCAAGCAAGTATATGAATAAAATATTGAGCTGCTGTTTAATGACCATATATGTTCTACTTTGAGATGTCTAAAGGAATTTTCCAAATGCCTGGACAGCTCTATAATGTCATATTTAAATTAGAGGCTGACTCTGTAAAAGGTCGTTCTTTGTTGTGAAGGTTCTGTCCTTTTAAGAGAAAGGACAGAAATTTTGTTTTTAATGCTAAGAAAAGAACATGAGATAAGTTGCTTATAAAGACAAATATGTAGGTTAATGCTTTGGCTTCCACTTTATACACTTGGCCCTAGGAGAATCCAAAAAAGTATGTGGGTTTTTTTTTTTTTTTTAGTTTTAATTTTAATTGCTTTTGTCCTAGAACTCTGAAGTGATGTCACCTACCCTGTCCTTTGGCTTTTTTTATGGGCATGGTACTGACATTGTACTTCTTCCCATAGAGGGCACAAGAGTTTGCATAGACCCATTTTTTACAGAAAAATTCACCTAAAACTCTAAAGCAATGGGTACAATAAGCTGACTATAACTGAAATCACATATGGAAGTGCATCAGTGTTCACCAGGAGTTCTTGGTCACCAAAACAACACAGTAATAATAACAACAGGAGCAACTATATTAGCAAAAGGGATAATGAAGCTAATAGGATGACACATTTAGTAAGTGCTGAGTACTTAACATACAATATGTCATTCAGTCTCAACTCTGAGAGATAGCTACCCACACTGTTATTCTCCTACATCACACTACTGGGAAAAGCAGAGGAAGGATCCAATCCAATGTTATCTAAAGCCAAACAACGTGCTCCTTACCACTGTATTATATGCCAAGATCTGAGTTATTTCACAGCTTAATATTTAGAATTAGCCCATGATGGTTTTCTCTGTGTGAGTAATATCTTGAGTGTTTAGCCTATATTAAAAGGAAAGCAAATGTGACTTGGATTGGAGCATGTAACCCAAACAGAATGCCAAATCTAGTGGCTGCACGGCCAATAGTTATGTAGATCTCAAACTTTCCAGCACAGCACAACCTTACAATATTATTTCCCTCTATTTCTATAAATATCATTCACCTATCAGACCATGTGTTTCAATTTTTGGATTAGAAACTATGGTCTTGGTAACCACAGTGACCTTCTTAAGCCACGAAAAGGGTAGGCTTTCTTTGTCTCTAGAGTCTTGTTACTTAGGCCAATCTGCATTGGTTGGTGTTGTGCCCCTGCTCCTTTTTAAGGGCCCCTTGCAACTTCAAAGACTTTGATGTTGTTAAATATGTTGGCCTCAGCTCAAAGCAGTTTTTCATGTCATTGTAAAACCCCCAAATATCATTAGAAGATAATTAGTTCTGTAAGTGAAATGAAACCTTTTAAAAAGTGACAAAATAATTCTAATGTTTGTTATAAAGAAAAAAAAAGTAAGAGTTCAGAAAAAAAGAAGGATCCTCTATTTTAAAAAATATTTAAAAGTTTTAATAATTAAAACAGTATGGTACTGATACAAAAACTGACAGATAAATATGAACTGATATGAATTTATCTATAGCAATAGATCTGTATTAAATTCCATTATATAACAAAGGGATAGTTACATACCTATGAGAAGCAATGAATTATCTTTCCTATGATATAAAGAAAAGTGTCTGCTGGGAAAATAATTAAGCTACATCCTCCCCTTGAACTATAGACTAAACATATTCTGGATGGTTTTAAAAGTATGTATAAATATTAACAGCCTACTTTTATTTAAAAAATCTTAATTAAAAGAAAATAAATAAAAGTATTTAATTTAGATTGGGCAAGGAATTCTAAAGCACTAAAGAAATAGAGAGGAAAAGGTGAATAGGTGAATAGATTTTACCACTTAAAATTAAAAAGGTCCAAGAGTCAAAAAGCCCAACACTCCAGAAAAACTATTTGCAACAAGCATAGTAACAAAGGATTAAATTATTTGATATATTTTTTAGGCTTTAAATAAGGTTTATAGCCAAATCCCCCAAAATGTACCTGATCTCTGGTCTCAAATAATACAATACAAAAAGTTCAAAATACATGAAAACTAATAGACTTCTTACATCCATAAACCTGAGCTGTTCAATCTTACCTGTAATAGATTTGATTATCATATTAAAAATAATGCTAATGTAAATGCAATAAGTTAGGTGTTCTCAAACTTTAGTGGGAATGTATGTTATGATTACCTTTCTATACAGTAATTTGGCAAGATATATTAAAGATATTAAAACATTTACAATTTTCATCAAAATAACTTCAAGTTGAGCAATTTTGGTAAAAATCTTATATACATGGTGTTCACCAAAAGATTATTTGTATCAGTGCTGGGGATGTGGCTTGCCTCCCATACACAAGGCACTAGGATCAATATCCAGTACTGAAACAAATTTTTTTTTATAAAAGCAAAAAAATTTATTTATATCATTCCTGACTAAAAGGAACCAAGGCTGAGAAATTTCTGATTACAGAGCTTAGATGGGAAATATAGAAGGTAAGCCTGGAGTTTACGCACTGAACCAAAAAGCAAGAAACCCAGAGACCAACAGAGAGATGCCAAAAGACGCAGCCTGCTTGGAGGAGTGCCCAAAGGACAGCTTAAGTATCAAAAGTTATGACTGACTCTAAAACATTAAAGAAAAATACATGAGTCTATAGTAAGTCATGCTTAAGAAATAATAAAAGAAGGAAAAACCTAAACCTATTTATCCTATTCTTTAAATTAATACTAAGAACATAAAAAGTAAACATGTACCCTGCATTTTGAAAGGAAAAATTCCTTTCTAGAAGAGTGGTATCTATTACATGTAGGTGACACGACAGATTTTTTTAAAAATCACCATTTTCATCTTCTAATAAAATAATTGGTTTAGGGAAGAATTACATCCATTCGGTGAGAAGTTGTTGGGAAACAGGATATTTGTGAAGTAGACACATACGTTAATAGCACACTGTAGACTACATACTAACTGCAGAGGGGGAATATACCTCTGAGTGAAGAGCTCTAGTTGTCACTCCCTTAACCAAGTAACCAAAGGTCACATCACTCAACACCAGATAACTTGGTGCTACAACTTCCTGGTAATGCAATCACCTGGGGAGAGGACTTGCAAGTCATCTACCTAAACCTAATGAAGACTTCAGACCTAACTTCTCATTCATAGGAAATCCAGGACTGAGAGAACAAGTTCTGTGACTCTACAAGGCAACAACTAGACAAAAACAGCATGTGAAATGTTTAACAAAACATCAGGCCTGGTATCTTCAACCAAAAAGTGAGTGTCCAGTTCTAGATGAAAAAGAACCAGAGTCCTAATAACAAAAGGCAAAGTATGATCCTTCATGGGATTCTGGTAGGAAAACAAACAAACAGAAAAATCAGCTATGAAAACATTTCAGGGACAATTAGGAAAACTTGAATACAGAGTACTTATTAGTGGATATTAGAGAACCACTTTTAATTTTCTTGGATGTAACAAACGTACTGCAGTTATGTACAGAATGTCTTTATTCTTAGGAAAAGGCATGCTGAAATCTTTATAATTGAAATGTTAGGATGTTTATAATCTACTTTTAAGTTAGAAAATAGTATTTATAAAAACACATCATTTGTATGTTTGAAATTATATGATGGTTTGTTGAATCAGGCAATATTCATAGTTTATAATATGTACCTATTAATCATCTTTCCAAAGAATTTCCAGATACAGAGGCAAATATTTGCACCACAGTAGAACTTTACATGTGGTATATATAAGTTGAGCTCACTTTTTTAAAAAAATATTTATTTTTTAGTTGTAGTTAGACACAATATCTTTATTTTATTTATTGTATATAGTGCTGAGGATCCAACCCAGGGCCTCACATGTGCTAGGCGAGTGCTCTACCATTGAGCTACAACCCCAGCCCAAGTTTAGCTCACTTTTTAAGCTTACTTTTTAATTAACATAATTGTATACCTTTATGAGGCACACTGTGATGTATTGATACATGTATATCTTGTGCAATGACCATCTCAGAATGTTCAGTTATCCATCATCTCAAACATTTATCATTCCTTTGTGATAAGAACAAAGTCCTCTGTTCTCACTTTCTTGAATTCTATGATTTTTTTTTTTTATGATCACCCTTCCATGTAATAGAACACAGGAACTAGCCATGACTTTATACCCATTAATCAATCTCTTCCCATTCCCACCTCTGATTTCCCCTCCCCAGCCTCTGATAAACCACTCTTCTGCTCTCCTCCATGAGCTCAGAGTTTTAGATCCCACAGAGGAGTGTAACTTATTGGCTTAATTCATTTAGCATTGTGACTCAATCTCCCTTTTTATATTCATGCAACAATTCACTAAGCACTTACAATGTGCCAGGAACTATTCTGGGTGACTAAGATGAAAATACACCATAATGCTAGCAGAATTACCCTTGGCTTTTAAGGTTATAGGAGATCCTTCTTAACTTCTGATAATTTTCTAAATATTTCAAATTGTACTATATCTGTTTTATAACAAATTAACACACAAGAGTCTCTGTAAGGGACACTGCTACATCGATGTTCATAGCAGCTCAATTCACGATAGCAAGACTGTGGAACCAGCCTAGATGCCCTTCAATAGATGAATGGATAAAAAAAATGTGGCATTTATATACTATGGAGTATTATTCTGCATTAAAAAATGACAAAATCATAGAATTTGGAGGGAAATGGATGGCATTAGAGCAGATTATGCTAAGTGAAGCTAGTCAATCTTTAAAAAACAAATACCAAATGACTCCTTTGATATAAGGGGAGTAAACAAGGACAGGGTAGGGATGAAGAGCTTGAGAAGAAGATTTACATTAAACAGGGATGAGAGGTGGGAGGGAAAGGGAGTGAGAAGGGAAATTGCATGGAAATGGAAGGCGATCCTCAGGGTTATACAAAATGACATATAAGAGGAAAGGAGGGGTAAGACAAGATAATACAAATGGAAGAAATGATTTACAGTAGAGGGGGTAGAGAGAGAAAAGGGGAGGGGAGGGGAGGGGAGGGGAGGGGAGGGGGGATAGTAGAGAATAGGACAGACAGCAGAATACATCAGACACTAGAAAGGCAATATGTCAAACAATGGAAGGGTAACTGATGTGATACAGCAATCTGTATACGGGGTAAAAGCGGGAGTTCATAATCCACTTGAATCAAACCGTGTAATATGATGTATTAAGAACTATGTAATGTTATGAACGACCAATAAAAAAAAAGAAAAAGAAAAAAAAAGAGTCTCTGTAAGAATAGTCATTGGGAATTCAGTATTCATAATAACTGATACTCACTGAGTGCTTGATGGGTAGCAACCCCTTGTTTCCACACTCTAGGGAACAAGCCCATTTAGTCCTCCCAATAACACTCTGCAGTGAGTATTGTTATCCTCATTTGATACACACAGAAGCTAGGCACTAAGAGGTTTGGTCCTTTAGCTTAGCTGATGATTCTTGGAGGGGAGGGGATTTGCCCCCAAGGAACACCAGACAACGTGGGCAGATGTTTCCTGTTGTTACATTGGCAGGGAGAGGGGGACAGCAGCCAGGGACACTGATAATATCCTATGTGCATAGGATAGCCCCTCACAGCAGAAAGTTATCATCCCCAAATGCCAAAAGTGCCAAGACTGAGAAACTGTGGTCTGAGGTCATGTCTCTGATAAGTGGCAGAGCCAGCTTTGAGCCAGGCAGCCTGACTTACAGCTCCTCACTGCCATCACTCTGACTGCTCTTCAACACTGCCATACTAACATCCTGTCATTAAACACTGGACTCTTATTGAGGATAATTATCAGTAACAATATTCATTGCTACCACGTTTTTTTGTGAGTTATCAAAAAATTTAAGGCAAATTATGAAAGCAATAATCTTTCTCTAAAAGTTCAAAAAGTACTTCTATTAAATTAAAATGACTTCTGATATGGTAAAAGAGCATTCTTACAAAGAAGTTAAAGTGAAAATTGGTATATTTCTTTTAGAACGCAATTTTGCAATCTTAAAATTACTTATAAGCTTTGATGTAGAAATTCCACTTGGGGAAATTTATTCTACAAAATATGGAAAAATTCAGGTGTACAAGTAAGTGTGTGTGTGTGTGTGTGTGTGTGTGTGTGTGTGTGTCTGTGCATAAAATGGGAAGTTTTCCCAAATGCTTAATAATAGGAGGAGAGCTTAATCAACTGGATGTATGTGCTTGAGAGAAATGACATAAGGGTGTGAACAATCATGTATAGTATTAGGTGAACAAAAGAAACAGATATAAAATCACATACATGTATTTGCAAGCATGTGAGCAAGATGAAAAGGAAATACATCATTGGAATTGCTGGATTAGGACGATAGGGTAAGGAGTACTCTTTTGTATTTTTTTCTTTCTTTTCTTTTTTCTGCCTTTTATTTTCAAAACTGAAAGGTAGCTGTGCATTTTTATGGAGTAGAAACAATCAACATATTTTTAGATGTACTTAAATCCTGGAAAATGACACCTTTTAAAAAGGAGTCTCTTTTTAAAATGTGAAATATGTGTAAACAAGCTTATGACCTAGATCTGAGCACTTTAAAGGTAAAAACAAATCTGAGAACAGAGCCCCCCGGTTCTCCCAGCACAGGCTCTGCAATGAGGAGATGAGAAAATCTCCTCTCTAGCAATCTGAATGTCTCCTTCTCCCTCTATAATGACTTGCTGCATAAAAATTAATCTTTCTCCTCTGCTTTGATCCCAGAGCTCCTTAGCGAAGATTCCATCTTGTTCTATAACACATGATGAAGCATTTTCCCTGTTATAATGTGACAATGGCCCTATGGAGCACAACAATTTGAGTCTGAATGGGCCACATCCAAAGAAGGAAACTTAAGAGGCAATTCCACCCAGAACTATTTGGCAAATGCATAAAAAAGACACATTAGCACTGTCTGAAAACTGTGCCCTTAACAAAAGAACACAAAACAGAGGTGGGAATGGGAAAGGTGGAGGGAGACGGAGAAGGAAAAAACCAAAGAGGTGAGATGCTCTGGTGGTTCCACTCCATGATCAGTCTCAGCTTAAGAAAAAAAAAAAAAAAAGCACATTTGAAAACTTTTCATAAGAAAGATTATTTGTCAAGGCTAGGGGAAAAATTCTTTAATTAGTTTACTCAAATATTAAATCTGACATCTAAAATCTCAATATTAGCAAAAATGTGATAATTATAGCTGGAAGGGTTTTTTATTGAATGTAAATTCATGTATAACACTTTGAGCTTATCTCACTCCCTATTGTTATATCTCCTACAGTGTTCACACTTAACTGGAAGCCTTGGGCTGCACTCTGAAATCTGATCTCAAATTCACAGTCTCCATACTTCCTTTTAAAATAAGTAGTTGCAGTTCAACACCAGCTATGACAAAGGTCCATCCCGAGGGGAGACAACCTTGAGAGAACCTTCCAGAATGCCCAGGCTGTTGCAGAAGGGGCTTTTTGTGTTCAGTGGAATCCCACATCACATCTCCACAGGGGGATTCTGTTTTCTCAGCCATCATTTTGACCAATTTGGCGGTCAATTCAGTGAGGGAGCTTGCTAATTCAAGCTAGTTTGAAGGAGAACAGAAGCAGGTAACAAGAGTAGGGTCTGTGAAAACACATTTGTTCATTTTACCCTCATAGATCCTTGTTTTATAGAGAAGGATACTGGGATTGGAAGAGGTCCTATGACTGGACTGGTGTCGTGGAACCAGTGAACACCCAGTTAGCACCTGAGACCAGTGCTCTACCCTCTCTTGGGCCTGCTGGGTTACGGGGAAGAGGGAGTGTTCACAGCCATGTGGTGTATAGTAGACACCCCACCACAGAAATAAATTAATTAAGCACATACCCAAGCCCAGAGTTACCCATGTACCTCTTTCTCTAAATATCCATGTATCATTGTGTGTTCTTATAATAAATATTAAGAGTGGTAATTGTTTTACCTGTTCATTTGTGACAACAGCCAATGAGCAATCTTTAAATACCCACAACAGCCAAGCTTCTCTCAAGATATCAGGAAGAGCTGGGGACCCAGGCAGCCTTCAGAACTTCTGCCTCTTCTAAAAGGACAGGCAGAGCTATTAGGACCAGCAGTTTGTATCACTAGGGGCAGTTGCAGGCCACATGGGCAGAGCTTTTGGTTTTTCAAAAGATGCCAGAAATAAGGATATTTATGTGAACTCTCCCGTTTGTTTTAGAGATGGCAACATGATTTCTTTTAATTGCACAAACCAAATAAAACATGTGTGGGGGCCTGGTTTGGCCTGGCTCCTGTGCTGGGCACCTTCTGGTCTAGATGATATACCTGTGCTAGAGCCCAGCAGTCTCTGTCAGGCCAGCCTTCCAGGGAGCAATGGGCACACTGAGTCACTGCTCCTACAGGGCCAATGAAGGAATGCTCTATCCATCTTGGCACTTTTATCATTTTAACAGCATTATTTGATGGAAGGAGAGGATGAACACAAATTCTAGGTTAAAATATGTATAAATTTCAAAAGCAATAATCAGAGAAGCAGATGAGAGCTGAGAGGAGGAATTTTACAGTTCAGCAAAATAGAAAAGCTAACCAAGAGGGGACACAGGTTGGTTTTGAGCAAATGCTTAACAGGAGTCTCATTCCAATGACCAATGAGAGACCCAACACAAGATTTCCTGGTGGAATTATTTTTTTTCCAGTGGACACATTTTCCATTTTCCTTCTTTCTCCCACCTCTTCCCTTTCCACTTCATTACCACTTGTTGCTCAGGATACTGACTCAGTCATAGACTAATTTCAGTTACACTTTAGTACTAACTCCCTTCTTATAAACAAGGAAACTGAAAGCAGAACATAATCTAGAGCTCCTCAGTCAAGTTAGCCTAGGCACTCCAAGTCATCATCAACCTTATTGTCTGACAAGGTGAATGCTCCTTCTCATATGAAAATATCCTTTAGATGGAAGCATTTGATGCACATACAGACATGTGCATATACAGAAAAATCTTATGGTGTTCTGATAAGAAGTGTGCATGGGGGGGGGCAATTGTAATGAGGTATACGAGAGAACATTTGGGGAAAATCCTAAATTTCTAGTTGTTCATTTTAAAAAATATATTTCTGACTGAACATTACCTTATAATAAATTAATTTTAGGAGAAAAAAATTCAGGAGAAAAAATATTTCTCATAAAAAACTCTTTTTTCTAAGCTCATGTTTCTAAGCCTAAATACAATCACTTGGTTACCATTTGTGGTAAGGAGACTGTCTTCTCTCTAGTTCACAGGTGAAGGGAAAGAAACTCACAGTATGGGAAATTTGTCACAAAGTCCAAGTGTAAGCTTGGGCCTTTGATGTAGAAGTCCGTGTTGTCAGTGGCAGGAGAATAGTTTGATAAAACACCCATGGAACCCTAGAAAGGGTTCATCTCCCAAACTGCTCCTTACTGGCTCTATGACCTTGGGCAAGGCCAGGATGTTTAGGCTATTATGGAATGTGTGTGCCAAAAGACAGGGACATGAAATCACATCCTCTTCCCCACTCTTATTGGCTGAGTAAACCTTGGGCAAATTTCTTAACATCTCAGAGCCTCATTTTCCTTGTCTAAAAGTGAGGATGAAGATTTTAAAAATCACAGCAGCTAACATGTTGTCTGTGTCTTCTAAGTCAAAAGGTTCAGTACAGAGTGCATTATAGACCTCATTTCACTTACCATTAACAATTAATAACATTGATGGTAGTGTTAATAATTAGTAACAACTGCTAATTATACCATCTTTATGGGATCATCTTGATGACTAAATGATAGAATATGGGTAAAAGCTCTTTGTCAACAAAACAGATGTATTCATATCAATTATAACATATGTAATCAATTTTTCAAAGGACCCAGAAAAATGAAAGACTCCTGTGTGTGTACTGTAATATCTTTATCAGGGACCAAAGTATCTTTCACTCCAAATTTGCCACAGGGTTTTAAACCTGTGGCTCTTGAGTCTCTATTTGGGATTTTTGCAATCTCAAAATCATACCAAGGCATAAATGACAGATTGTAGGCCTATTCCTAGACCCATGTTTAGCTCAGACATAGGGCATGGAAGGAGCACATGGTCCCTGAAACATGGGGACAGTAGGAGGAACAGATAAGGTAGGGATATGGTGCAGAAAAGAGGACTGGAAGCAAACATGGCTGGCTGTGGGAATGGACTTCTCTGGGTGTACAGAGAACAAGTTGTTGATTCTTAATAATACTAACAGCATTTTAGCTGTCTCCCCAGTTATGGTACAGGCACTGTACTAATTTATTGTATCATCTATTCTTGTGAAGCAGCACCGTCAATATACCAGGACAATTACATCAGAAGTTCAACTTCATATTTAAAGAGCAGAGAAAATACATCTATCAAAAGGTTGCATTAATTTCGATGTCAATATGTTGGAATGTGTGGTGATTTGAATCAGGGCTGGGTGGATGCTCCCCCTTGCTTGGCAAACTGCCTCTTCATTGATAATGCAAATGAGGGCTGCCAACAGCATCTCTGGGGGGCATTTATAGTGCTTAAGGGAACACACTGCACACTTCAGAAGCGTTCCTTTTATATGCAATTAGTCTGTTCATGACACATCATTCTTACCTATTCATTAAAGTAAGTCCCTGGCTTAGTTGGAGGCATTTTATGGATTTGTAGAATCTCAGGAGCTCAGAATTGGCTGGAGCCTAAAGGTCCTCAGGTTCACCATCCCTTTGTTTGGTCACTGCTCTCTGCAACATCCATGCTGTGCTGCCCTTATTTTTGTTGCTATCCATTGAGAGGTCATTCTTGACCTCGTCAGGCAATCTCAGAAAGATGATGTACTCTAGAATTAGGAGGACAGGGATCGAATCCCAGCTTCATTTTGAACTAGTTAAGCAAGCCCTGGTGTCCCCATGTGGATTGTGGGCACTGCACCTGGCATATAGTGTGGCCCCTAACAGTGATAGATTAGTTGTTGCCAGAGGTGGGAATCTGAGTGGCAAAGTTCTACCATTAGATTATCACAGTGACTGCACAAATCTGTAAATTTACTAAGTCACTGAATTGTGAGTATAGATGAAATTCTACCCTAGAAATTATACCTCAATGGGTATTAAAAAACAAGATTAAAAAAATACATTGCAACATTTTTTTCTAAATTACAAAAATACCTAAGGTGTTAAGCATAATATACTTGAGATAAGAGCTAATTTTGAGTGTTGTAGGAGACATAATACACAGTTAAAAAACAAAATAAATTTTAGAAAATCATCTACTTTGCATTCTTAAGAAAAAAAAATTCTCTATGAAAAATAATTAAAGATGAGATCATAGACAAACTGAAAAGAGAGAGAGAATAGATCCACAGTCTATTCCATGATAAATCCATGAGACTACTCTGTTTAAGAATTCAGAATTTTTTAAATTTTAGAAAGATAATACAGGGCATTTCCATAAATTACATAACACCCCCAACAGGGTATGTGGCAGCATCTCATAATTAAACATATTAATATTTCCTTAATGAAGTGTATGAATATTCATATTGTAGAGGACAAATGCAAGACTATAAATAGACTCATGTCAACTCAGCTTTGCCAATCCAGCGAATTTGCTATAAACTTGAGAAAAACCTTTGTTTGTGGGACTTTTGGGCTGCGGTTCTGGAGGTATAGTTTCTGTTGTTATCACACTCACCATGACCTTGCCTTTCACAAAGTATATGCTTTGGTGGCCATTAATTCCCTCCTCCCTTCCTTTCCCATATGATAGCCCCAGGGACTATGACAGTCTCCCACCAGGAGACCCTAAAGTTAGAAGACCAAGATTGAGGATAGATTGGAATTGCTTGCTCCACTACAACTGGATTAAGATGAGAGTGAGATACTGAAGAAAAGGGTAAATAAAAATGAAAGTTTTTAATAAAAATGCTGCTCGGGATGGGTGAAGAAAGAGGGAAACACTAAATTGTTTTAACATGGAAGAACAGATAGAAAGTATACCCTTAAATAATAGCACCAAAGAACAGGAAGCAGAAATATGAAAATTTCAGGTCTGATTCATTAGTAACTTCTATATCATTTATTTGATTTATTTATTTCAGACTTATTTTGCAGAAATTTAGGATGTCTTGCAAATGACTGACCACCTTTCTATCCTATCTTTGATATACTAAGTGCATCAGGGGTGAGTGACCCTATCCTTCTGCCTCCCCCATGGGACCCTACTTAATAAGGGTCCAATGTACTTGTCACCATCCTCAAGAAAACCAGATTTTCCCCTCAGTCTAGTGACAGTGATGTGACAACCTGCCACAGACAGGCAGACCACGATCAACATCCCTGTGTTTCAGAGGATCCTATTCCACGAGACTCCCAACTCCTGAGTCCTGCCAACGTCCCGTGTGAGGCTTGTGACGAAGTTCCTCCGCATAGAGCAGGCTGGTGGCGAAATAAAGCTGAGAAAAAAGAAGGCGGCGAAAACACCACCCAACATGGAAGTAATTTTGAAAAGTGGGGGTAGGACAGACAGCTCTATGACCTTAGCTCTGGAGCTTCCACACTGGGAAGAGGGAGTGAGCAAGTCAGCGTTTGGTCTATTTATACAAAGGAACTTCAAAGGTTTCCTACAGAATGTTCTTCACTAAATAAGGCAGAAGGTGGGCTGTCCAAACCCAATTGTCCAACCCAACTTCAGAGCTAGGGAGAGCTGTCCCATTGGTAGAGCAAAGGCAGAGGTCTCATGCCTTGGGCAGTCTGCACAGGGATCGGACCCAAGGGGAGACCTAAGTCCCCCATGGCTCAGTACCGAGTAAAAGACCACCCAAGTAGCTTCACAGGTGGCCACCACACTTGAGGGCAGGGACTTGTCAATCAGTACTGTATCTCCAGACTCTTAGTAAGTTGCCCAGTAAATACCTGTCGATTAACTGAATGGATGAAAGGCAAATCAATTGAACATTAAATAAAAATAGTTTAATAGTTTATTATTTTGGAAAGACTGCCAACTTGCCCTAAGACCAAGAAATATGTCATGGAAAGTGTGATTTGCCCTGGGTTCTCCTCATGCTAGCTCAAGTTATGTGGGTTCTTCTAGGGATCTGTTTCTCTTTGTGGATATAGATGCAGCATTAGGAGTTGTGAGGGTGAGCTGACCGTGGGATTGAATGGAATGTAGGCTGGCATCCTAAAAAAAAAAATAAATCCAGCATCTTAATACCTGCAAGGAGTCTCTAAGCAAAGGTAAGACTAGAGCAGAGTGTGCCTTTTCATCTTCAAGGAGTCCCCTCATATTGACCAAGTTCGCCAAGTCACAGGGCAAGTCAGATACCCAGTTACTACATGGGCGGTGCTTTGGGGCAAGGCAGGGCACAAGTAGCAGATTGTGCCTGTGCCAGTGCTCAGTGCTTAGACTCTGATGGGACCCTAGAGGAGCCTCATTAGCCCCCTTATCATTATACTCCCCTAACTTAAAAATCATAGACTCTCAGATTCAGCTGAGATCTTGGAGAAGAACAGCTACCCATCTGTGGGTTTAATGCCCTTTTTAATGTAATCTCCAGGTATAAGGAGCAGGAACACTAACACATATGGAGTTCCTGGGATATACCAGGCACGTTAAGCATATAATATACTTTATTTGTATTATTTCATATCCTTAGAACTACTTATCTTGATTTCCTGCTTCCTTTCTAGAGATGAGGAAATTGGGACTCAGAAACGACTCAGAAATGCATGCTTTCTCTGCTGCACAGAGTTAGTAAGAGTTAGAATGGGAAACAAACCCAGAGCAATTCCAAAGCCAGTGCTTTTCCATCAAGTCTGGAGACCACTGCCTGGCAAGGGCTGCTTCTATCTGGTTATAACCAACTCCTCCTTAGAATGAGTGGAAATTGCTGTCCTTGAATATTTTGCCCATTGGCCCTGTTTCTGGTCCTAGGAGGTCTCAGAGTTCAGGACTCATGGCCCTTGCTCAGGCCAACCCAACCCCTCAATGCATGAAGACAGAGCCAGGTGTCTCCTCAGAGTGGGAGTTTCTCTTCCCTGCAAGGTGAGAACTTCAGGTTTGAGTCCAAGGCCAGGAGAGAGCCTCAAACACATGCAATTGATTATTCAGTGACTACAAAAGCATGGAGAGAAATAGCTATGGCTTTTGAGACTTCTGAGTCTGAAGTTTGTGCCCCAAAAATCTGCTCATGTCTGACCCCCTAGTTTTTGAGAGGTGCATCTCTGATCTCTGGGTGGGAGATTAGCAGACAGGTTTGCACAGGATTGACTGAGGATACCTCCTGCCCCTGCATGCCTCTGTTCAGAGCACCAGAGCCACAAATACCTATGACTTCTTAAAAACATTGTTTTGTGCCCCCCTCCTGCCCCTCACATATAGCATCTTATCAAAGTAGAATTTCTAGTGAACTTGGAATCTACAAATCTGGGATCAGATCTAGTTTTGAGACTCTGTTGGAGTGATGTTTGGAAGTCACTGCAGCTTCTTGAGCCTCAGCCACTTGGCTTCTATAAGGATCCACAGCATCTGGAAGGAACAATGAAACTGGAGGAGGAACACCCTGGAACCACGAATGCTGTACAGCACGAAGGTAGATTATTACATGAATGAGGGAAGGGGAAATTAACATGGCCTGGGCTACTTCAGAGTTTGTAAGTTATCATGCATAATCTCGTGTAGTCCATGAGCCTGGCCTAGTGTGGCAGGTAACTTTCATTTACCATTAGGTAATAAGGAGCTAGTATTTAAAGACCTCCATTCATCTTGCTGTGGCTCTGAGACATTCAATAGAAATGTTAGACAGATAAACTATTAAACTAAGTAAACATAAGTAAAGGTACAATCCATCAAAAAGTTACCATGCCACCACAGAAAATGACATTATAGCATGGTTAATTCCATGGAAAAATGGTCCTGATATTTTTTTTTCATTTTTAAAATTTTTAAATGTTTTATTAGTACATTTTTTAAATTTATTTTTTATTATAATTTGTTATATGTGACAGCAGAATACATTACAATTCATATTAGACATATAAAGCACAATTTTCATATCTCTGGTTGTGTATAAAGTATATTCACACCACTCGTGTCTTCATACACTTAGGATAATGATATACATCTCATTCCACCATCTTTTGTCCTGATATTTTTAAGTGAAGTGAGCTGATTACAAAACAGAACATATATTGTGATCCTTTTATAAACAATATGCTTCTACATAGGGAAGGATGTATCCTGACAACATTGCTTATATTATTTCCAATTAATAGAATTGTGGATGAATGTTATTTTTTTCTTATTGCTATTTTTTCAATTTTCTGAAATAAAGATACATTGCCTTTGTAATAAAAAGATTTTTGAAATAGGTGTAAGCAACAGTAAGTCAGTCCACACACTTAATTCTCAGGTTCAGAGCATAAGACTCAACCCAATTATTCTCTTTCAGTTTTTCTGTTCTCCAGCAGCTGCATGGTTGTATTTCTTAAAAATAAATAGCAAATAAATAGCATCCTTACCCATGAGACTCAATTCCTGCCTCAGAGTCTGTTGAGATGTCAATCACTCCCTGGAAAGCACTGTCTATAGACAGTTCATAGCTAGGCGTCATCCTGTACATCAGGCTAGTTTTGAAGCCTGTAGAAATTCTCAGCTATATTTTATAATGCACATGTGGATATATTTCTATCAGAGCAAAGGCGATTAGTAATCACTCTTTATAATGTACATATTTGTGCATGAATATGTATTTATACTTGGCAAATTATGAATTCACAGTGGCTATTAATATAGATGCAATCCATCCAGAGTAATACAAGTGAGGTTTAGTAGAAGCCCAGTGAGTGGGGAATGAACTGTTCTGTTCATCCCTTGCAATTTGCTCAAGATCATTTAGTTGCATGTGTCTTGCTTTACTCATCATGTGGAAGCTGTAATTTGGCTTGGTGGTACTAAGAACTTTTAAATCAGACAGAACTGAATTTGAATCCCACCTCTACACCTTGGTGGTTGTGTAACCTCAGGCAAGTTCCTTACCTTTGTGAACCTTGGATTTTTGCTCTGCCTGTCAGGCAGGAAGTAATCCCTACCTCACAGGGTGTTATACCCTGCGCATAAGAGAACCTCTGAAAATGATTGGGAAAATGCTCTGGGAATTGCATCTTTCACTTGAATGGAAGAGAGAAGAATTGGTTTCCTTTTCATTTGAAGTTGAAGTTCCATTGAAGTTCCACATAGTACCCTATAGACACAGTGATGAAGCATCAGCCAGAAGTTACATTACCTCACCGGGCATGCACCTGCCATAAAAAAAATGTTAAGCAAAAACCTGCACCAAAGCTAATAAAGCTTCTTTGTCAGCAATAGAACTTTGAAAGGTTGACAATTTTAGGTAAAGATTTTTCTCAAATGTATTTTACAGGAATGATCCATTATCCTGACTTAAGCTAAACACGCTGATGTCTCATGTGCCTATTATTTCACTGTGGGGAAGCATCGCTCTACCTCTGTTAGTGTTTGCATCCCCTCCCTTCCCAGGCTCTAGTTGTTTCTCTTGCTGCTACTGTACCTGCCTCGACAAGTGCTCCTTATCACCTTGCAGTTGCAGTAAAATCAGTGCTGTAGGATTGCCTAGTGCAAACTCCCTCTCTGAGAAATAAGCAAATTTGGAGAGGTAAAGAGATACAGTGGAAATAAGCTCTCAAGGTGTTTAATCTACTGTGATTGTGGGACTGAGTAAAGGAGCTTAATAGAAATTGCATGGTAAATAAGAATCAATAAGGATCAGAGTGAAAGTCTGCTACAAGAAAGAAAGTACATGGCTTGACTCCAGCCTTTGTGTGGTTCTTCCTTCCCAGAGACCCTCAGAAATCTTTTCCATACACCCCTGGGATGAAGAAGGCTGAGGAAGCTGGGAAACTGACCTCCAGATAAGAGAGGCTGCCTTGTGAGTGCGAGCCCGGGCACACACACACACACACACACACACACACACACACACACTCGCATGTGCGCGTCTGCATGCGAAGAAGGAGATTGGGTATCTACACAGACTAGCTCAGTGAAATAAACCCCATTTAACCCCTATTGGCTTAAACAGGTCTTGTTTTAAATGATGCACTTGGAGATAACCTGCAGGAGATCTGTGCACTGAATGTGTTAAAGGGCTTGAGTAATCTACAACAGAGTGGCCAAATCCTTATTCTCATTTCCTGCCTGTTCCTACAGCAACTGCTTTGAATACCTGTTGGAGAAACAAGCCCTTTCTCCCCAATTCCATAGGCCACCGGCCAGTGAAGGAACAAATACAGAAACTTTAACAGCATCTCAAGGGTGTTCCCCTTTTGCTCCTTACCAACTACTGACAATCAATGTAAAAGTAATCCTAGTTTTTATTTGAAGCTATCTTGGCTTTAAAAGAACCTTCCAAAAATGATTGATGCGATGAATTAAACCCATAGGTAACCCCTGAAATCTGCTTTGAATAGCAACAAATTCCTAACAATATCTTCAATGCCTGCAGCAACGAAATCTAATCTCTGAACTCCTAAAGGTCAAGATTTGCTGTCTGGTAGCACGGCTCAAGAGTAAATGCTCCCTAATGCTGCGCTAGGCGATTGCTTTGCACTCCAGACAATGTCAATTTTGTCCAAGTAGCTGCAGATGTGTCTAGCATTAAGTCAGAATGGTGTCAAGGGCCCTTCTTGAACACCGGCTGCTTCTCAGAGAAACTGGTCCTAAAGCCCTAGTCTATTACAGTCCATGCCCCAAAGACAGACATTTAAGGCTTAAAGGAGGATGGAGAATAAAGCTGCATTAGATTTTTTAATGTTTCTGAGTCAGGAGACCCAGGGGAAGAAATTCTCTGGTGATCCAAATGTCCTTCCCTCTCCCCTCCCCACCAACAGCCCTTTGGATATCCTGATTAAGGTGTTGCGGCGACGTATGAAGTCCTACCCTTGAGCTACTTTCCTGATAAACCATTCATCACTACTCTGACCTATTCTTACTATGGAAAAGCTATAACAGACTAATGAACCCATTAAATTAAGAAATGTATATGTTACAGGAAGTAATGTGCCTAAGGAAGACATGAGGTGGGGGTGGGGGAGCAGAGATTGAACCAGCCCCTGAGCACAGCCAGTACTCAATATAATGAAGTCTTCAAATGCATCAGCTTCTCCTTCCCCACCCCTGCCAGGGAGGCCCTCTCTAACATAATAGTGTGATTCTTTAGTCTAAATCTATTTTTTAAAGCAAAAAAAACATGACTGATTTGCAAGCAAACTTAAATTAGAAAATATGGGTGAAGGTTTTAAAATTGATAAGGGCTGCAGACTCAAAGTGCATGCAGAGAACACAAGAAGAAATAAATAAAAATACCAGTTACTAAAGGCGGTAGCTCTTCAGCTTGAGCCGAGAGCTGCCATGCAGAAATGCCTGTGTGCACTGCTGGATCGTCTGCTGTTTGTTTGTTTTCAGAGCAGAGAAAAATCCAGATTTGATTGTGAATGAAATCTCCAAGTTGTTAAGTATTGGCTCAAACTTTTTAGAAGCATGGTGTAAGCAAACAAAATTCAGCTGCCTACCAGATCCAGCCCTTGGGATGCCAGTTATGATCTCTGCTTTAAACCCATTTATAGTTCAGCTCAAATGGGAAGTCACGTGATTAATTAGAAATGTTGGGGGGAGACCAAGACTGGTGCAGAGGCAGTGCACGATCTTCCTATAATAGGATGGGCCACTTGGAGAAAAATCCAAGCTGCATGTCCACACAGGCCTGCCGATAGAACAAATTCCAGGATTCAATGACAGAAAATGGGTTTGAAAGCTTCTTATTCTAAAAGTGGGAAGAGGATAATTGGTGCCAAAAGAGGTCTGAAACTAGGAGATATAATTAAAGAGTGCAGATAATTCATGATCTACACCAAGGGAGGCTAAATCATCCTCACACCAACTGACTCCAGTGGATTAAGCCTATAGGCTGCTGGGGAGGTTGGGAGGTTGGAAGGAAAGACACAGCAGCAACATCACAATGGCCCTCAGAGTTGCCTTACTTTGTATCTCTAAGTCATTTTTATGGCAATTCCATTGGCTACTTTAGGATCTGATATGCATTATGAATATTGAAAGATCGAAGAACACTCATCACAATGGCAAGAAGAGTTTAAAATATAGATTCTAAAGTGAAAGATTCAGCATTAGCAACTAAAAGAAACATAACAAGTGATAACATGCACAAGGGTATATCCCACCCCTACTTGTCCTCTAATATTAAAGTATTAGAATTACATGAGTCTTGTTTCCACTGTTTGGAAAACTCCCGAAGTAGATGTGGTGTTATGCTACTCAAATTCCTCTTCAGGACATAACAATTCACTTTCCCAGTGGCTGGGAGTCTCGGCTCCTGATGGCTCACAGTTGAGTCCTTTCCAGGACCTGCTGTCAGCCATGGAGCTGCTCCTTGGGGAATCCTCCATTCAGAGGCTAGTCAAGGGAGAATATGAAGTCTCAGCCTCCCTTGTCTCAACTGGGACAGCTCTGAAGGGCCATCCACATTCCAAAGTGCCATAAGATCACTACATGTCAGTTCGACTTCTGCCTTTGCCCAACTCTGCTTCTCTCATTCCTTGTTCTGTGCAAAAATCTCGGAGTCTCAGAATCTGTTTCCTGGGAAACTTACCTACAACAAGGACCTAGCTGAAATGTAAGACTATAATAGAATGTCAATGATGCTGTATGTCAGGCTAATTTTAAGCAACTTTCACGTGGATGGAATAAAGTTGTGAATTTAGGAAGCTGGGAAGAAATTTATGTGATGTTAAATGAAAATCATTTTTATTTGTTGATAGCTTTAAGCTATGTGCAGGGAATATATTTTGTTTGCATTTGCTTAGATGCCTTCCTGTTCATTTGGGGGGATCCTCCCAACTCCAATTATGAGATTTGAGGAGCAAGTGTCACTTATGATGCCTGACTTCCTGGGCCCCATGATTGCCTATAGCGACTAGTCCCAGAGAAAGGAAGACCTAATGGTAAATGACTGAGACAGAGATAATTACAGCCATTCTATGGTTATTTTAGCCAAGCACACCAAGAAAGATGGGTCATTTTTTCTTCTTAAAGCTATGATGATATAAGCTTTGAATGGCTACCTATCATGTCACTCATGAGAATAAGGCAAACACACTGAAAGAAGCAGAGCTGGGAGATGAAGACATAAAGACAAGACAAAAACACTGTCTGTACCCTTGGATCCAACTATGCCTGAAGTCAGAAGCAAACTTGAATACTCCAGCTACATGAGCCACAACCATTTCCCTTTGTTTTGCATAAGCTGCATAGACTTTTTGGGATGTTGATCACTTGCAACTGAGAGAGATCTGACTCTTTCACCGCATCAGTCATTCAGGCCGAGACAGACTAACACAGACAAAGCAGACGTCCCTTGGAGTCAGGACCCAGAACCTCTACCAAATCCCAGCAGAGTAGGATCTATTCTAGGAGGCTCTTTGTCAAAAATCTCAAACCTAGAAGCAGAATTAACATAGGCAGAATACACAATAAATGCAGCATATAGAGATGGGGTTTGCAGTATTAAAAAAATCACTAATGACCTCCAAAAATAACAAATAGGAAAACAAAAATTCCATCTTGCATTCAGGAGTACTGTGTTGAGGTCAGTGGAGATGGAGGTAGGAGGTCTGACCTGGGCTCAGGCAGAGAAGGCTGAAGGTTGGTTCAGTGGATCATATTTATGAAGTTCAGAATATTTTTCATGCAGAGTTAAGGTATCACTTACCATTTTAGGAATATTCTGATTGCTTGTTTTGATGGTTCATAAAAATGCAAGGTAAGACATGCCAGAGCAAAAGTGAATGTGTCCTGTGCCACCTGATGCCATACATGAGTGGGTAGTGGAGGAGAAACACATTTGAAAATGTGATGGGCCAGCAGGTAATGTGGAGAATTATGAGAGGATCAAATTCTCATTACCACCTCATTGGAACAGATGTTGCATCTCACATCAACAATGAAATGGATAATCCAGAACACACACTTACTATACACTTGCTAAGTGAAATAAGCCAGTTCCCCAAAACCAAAGTCCGAATGTTATCTCTGATACGTGGATGCTAACACACAACAAGGGAAGGTAATGAGGGGAAGAATAGATGTTGAATGGATTAGACAAAGGGGAATGAAGGGAAGGGAGGAGGGGTGGGAGTTGGAAAGATAGTGGAATGAATCAGACATAACTTTCCTATGTTCATATATGAATACATGACCAGTATAACTCCACATCGTGTACAACCACAAGAATGGGATCCTAATTAGAATGGGTTGTGCTTCATGTATGTAAAATATGTCAAAATACATTTTACTGTCATGTATATCCAAAAACAACAAATAAAAAATACAAATAAAGGGGCTGAGGTTGTGGCTCAGCGGTAGAGCACTTGTCTCACAAGTGTGAGGCACTGGGTTCAATCCTCGGTACCACATAAAAATAAATAGACGAAATAAGGTATTGTGTGCATCTACAACTAAACAATAATTAAAAACAATACAAATACAAATTTAAAAATTGTATGACTTAGAATATGTAAAAGTCTTTGCATCTATGGGCACAAACCTTTAGCAATATTATAAACAGCTGCTACTCCTGTGTGATAAGTTGCATGTTTTATGCATTATTGCAAAAATAGAGAATCAAGTCATATATTTTGTGCATCTCTTCGAAATATGACATGAGGGAAAGTAAAATTGATATAGTATGTGTTTACAATGAGGACAAAATGATTAATGTATGATATTATTTCAAAGAATATTTAAGATCATTTGAAATGTTGAAAGAAAAGTTGAAATCTCCTGAAGTTTTACAGGTTTTAAGTGAAAAAGGCAGAATGGAATTTTCTTCAAATTTAGAAATAGTCCTAAAAGTTCATATGAAACAACCAATAACAAATTGTGAAGCTGGGAAAAAAAGGGATTTTCTCAATGGCCAATAAGTGATATATTTTTCATCAACCATGTTAGGAGGAAAGACTGAATTATCCTGGAGGTTTCTCCATAGAAAATGTTGTGAAATTATCATTTGAGAAAGCAGTCAGTGTTTGCAGCTAGAAAATATTGGGGCGATGTATTCTAGAAATATGTCAAGCGGATAATTAATTATGGGTCTGAGTGTTACATCTCCAGACTTGCTGATGCTTGTGGTATTTGTTGGTATAAATATTTATGATTTATTCTGATTTCTATTGTCATTCTAAATAAATATGCTCATCCATACATAATTTTGTACCTGTAGTTTTGTAGTTTTGGGTGGGGCGCTTCCCCTCACCCCAAATTGTGTAGACTTCCAGCCCCCCCAAAATCTGTTCCCAGGATTAGACTTCCTCCAGAAGACAAGAGACAAAGGTCAGAGGGAAGAGACCTTGAACTAGTCCTCCCGGCCCCATCCTTTGAAGGCCTAAATTGTTGTAATCTGTATTTGCAGCCAGCTGATTAGACTTTGTACTAATTTAAAGGTCTCATTACCTCCCCAAACCTCTTTCTACCTGCTTGCTAAATCTACCTGATGCCTGGGATTACCTCAATGGGGTAAAAGAATCCCATTTTTCTCCATTTCAGCTTATAATGGAAGGGTTCGGTCTAGTTAAACCTTCAGTGTGAATCAGGTTCATTTCTTGCTGGTTTTAGGGTGTGTGTCTGTGTGGTAGAGGAGACAAAAGAATCTAGCAGGGTTCGGGGAAGAGGGAGGAAGGAGTGGGAATGAGAAGGAGGACCATTCCACCTAGGGGAGGTGGAGAACACAGAAAAGCAAAGCCTGGGAAGAGAGAATAGAACGACTTCACAGACTAACAACCCTTGCCCTTTACCTTCCACGGCTGCGCACCAAAGGTTGCTGCGTCTAGCTGCCAGCGGCGGGCAGCTGTGCTGTGTGATTCAGGACGTGTTTTTGAGCACAGCCCCACATCCTATGGAGAGGTCTCATTCCCTGGGGATTCGTTAATCAAGGAGCACTGTACAAACACCACATCCTGTGGGATGTTAACAGTGTCTGTGAGCAGGAGAGCGAGCAAGCAGGGACTCATTGTTCAGTAGGGAGAGAAATTAGCCCACAGCTGAAAAAGAAACTTGCCTTGATGTTAAAAGAAAAAAAAAGACAAAAAAAGACCCCTTTGTTAACAAGAGAACAATAAACAACTTTCTCACGTAAGCATTTTGAAAGTTGAAGAGTGGGAGCTATAGTTAAGCAAAAAGTAAACATTTTCTTCAGGATCCTAAGCTCCTTGTGGTCAAGGTTTCCTTGGAATGACAGAGCAAGTAATTCTACCTGATCCCAGCCTGAGAGCTGGACTTTGGCTGTTGGTTTATGTGAATTGTTTGTTTATGTGAAGGAGAAAGATGGGACTTTTTAAATAAGTGTGCTGCTTTTGGTACACATACAGGATGGAAGAGAGAAATGGGGACAACGGTGGATCATCTGTCCTCCACTCCCCTGGACTGGCTTTGAGCCATAGAGGAGAGAGGTAAGGTCAAAGTAGAGAGACCTATTTCCAGGAAACATGGTGTGAGGCTCTGAGCACAAGGAATGCTGGGTGGTGTCAGGGAGACAAGAGCCGTGCAGAGTTGGGGAGAGAGGGAGGCTTGGGAGTGGTGCCCTGGCACAGATGTTGGCGACCCATGGTGCACCATCAGGAGTGGCCCTGCAAATAGCTGTGCCAGGAGGACACTGACAAGGAGTCAGAGCAAAGGGATAAGATAGGAGAGAGGGCCTTGTGGGGACTGACGCTGATGGCCAAGGGATCCCTTTGGCCTCATTCCCCTTGTCCCACACCTTCATCTACATCTTAACCATTTCTAAGACCAGAAAAAAGAGATCCCTAAGGAAAAAGCAGCAATGATTCTACAAAGCCTAAACGAACTTCCTAAGTAGTTCACCCCAAAGACAGAAACCACTGAGGCCTAACAAGCAACTCAGAGCCATAATGTCATAGGAGCCACAAGGTAGAGGACAATCCATTAGAAGAAGACAATGAAGCCAAGGCCTAAATAAGGAGAGAGGATCCAAAGAGACATTTGAAGAGAGAAACTATCCTCTGGGTGTCTATGCTTGTCTTAGTTGAGGTTGCTATAACAAATTACCATGATCTGGGTAGCTTAAGTGTTTGTCATTTACCTCACATGGTTCTGGAGACTGGGGAGTCCAAGCTCAAGGTGCTGGCAGGATGGTATATGGTGAGGACCTTTTCCTGCTTTGCAAGTGAGCATCTTACTACGTCTCACAGGTTGGAGAGCAGAGAGAGACCCTGTGTCTCCACCTCTGTTCTTGGTGGTCTTTTCCTCACATCTGAGTTCTAGTTCAATATGCATCTCCACACCCCCGCCCCTTATAAAAGAGTCCCCAGGTACCAGCTCCTTATCCCACAAGAGGACAGCTAGAAGGAGCCATCCATGGACCAGAAAGTTGCGTTGTTACTGTAGAGGACATTTGCTGATGCCTTGATCTTGAACTTACCAACCTCTAGAAGTATAAGTAATAAATTTCTGTTGTTTATAATCTACCTGGTTTATGGTATTTTATTATAGTAGCTGGAACAGACTAAGACAGGAAGTTCTGTCACTTCAATTTGAATCTTTAATGCAGAATGTGAGTCTTTCCTTCACAACCTGGGAAAAGTAGCCCTCATTGTCTCAAGTCCTATCTGGTTAACTGGCTGAATCACAGAGCAGCTTAGAGGAGGATGCTACATTCTCAAGGTTGTTTTTAAGGAACATAGAAACTTTGGATGGCAGATCACATGGTGCATACAGTAGGTGATTTGTGCTTTATCAGAGGTACCTGTCCATAGAGCAAAACTCACCCCAGCTCAGGAGAAAGGCCCAGAATACCCAGGATGGTGGGAGGGAAAGAAAGGCAGGACAGGAACAACAACACACAGCTCTTACTAGAAAAGTCCTCCAAGGTAATGGCTCATTAAAAATGTCATAACCAAAGCAAGATGGAAAGGTGCTTCAGGGCCTCCTACCTTTGCCCAGGAATATAGGTATGCTTGGGGTGGGGTAGGGGGTGTGGGGGGGGCAGGGGAGATATGGATAAGGACCACTATAATAAGTTAGAAAGTCATAGCTCCCAGCCATATAATATATGAATTTCCTCCACTTGTCAGCTTGTCAGAAACAAAATCCTGATTTCTCTCTGTCAATGTCAAGGCTTTCCTGCTTCGTTAACATTTCCAGGTGGAGACAGGGAAAAGGTGAAAGTAGCATTTGATAAGTGCTACAGGAGCATTGCTTTAGAAAAGCACATTAACCCTTTTCTCCTGTTCCCTTTCCTATGGGAGAAATAGAACAGGTGGGCTTAATTGGCTCTAAATAAAGTCCTTGAAATTCCCTAGGAAGCTATACAACCAGATGTCACTCTCTGGTGCTAAGTGTTAAAGAGGCATCTTTGTAACAAGCCCAGTGGAAGGTGGATGGCAGATTTGTTTTAATGAAACTGAGCTTCTGCACTTGCTTTACAGGAATTTTAGGATACCTCTGTGCAGAAAAAAAGGGGGGAGAGCCTTTCTGTAGAAGGTGACAATTTGAGTTCTAAGTTGACCATATAAGTTAAAAGATGCCTTGTCAGAACAAGAATATCCATCCCCATCATTCCTCCTCACCATGTTCTCTCTCCTATTTCCTGCTCTTTAAAGCTAGTTTATGTTTCCTATGGCATCATGGTATGGTCACCTTACTAGGAGACTTAACTACTGGATTTGAGTTGTGTTTCCATCATTTACAATGTGTGGCACCCTGAGCACATCGTTCACCTCCTTGAAACCTTTGTTTCTTTCACCATCAAGTGAGGCAACTTTATGTTATGCTTGCCTCACAGGATGACCTTAAGGATCAGTGTTTTCATTTGCTGGACACCTGCTTTTTAATAGAACATGCATTCTGGTGAGGGGGATGGGAGGGGCATGGGTATGGATGAGATTCAGTCCCAACCTTGGGGAACTCATGGGGCAGCCAATGCATAGGGATGAGCTCTATGAACTTGAGAGCATGTCAATAAGAGAAGTGTTGTTTTTTCCTGCTGTACAACCTGTTTCTGCCCTCGAGAATCTTTGCTCTTATCCCTAGATAGTTTTGGTGCCAGTTCTTTGACTCTCTCCTAAGTCAAGTTTGCTAAATGAGCTTCCCTTGTAAGGAGAGAAGTTCCTAGCCTCTCTTCTAAATTAATCTTCACTGAACATAACTCTTTGGAACTGCACTCCTGGATTAGGATAGATTCTTGAACAGAGATGGGCCAAATTAAGAATTCTAAATTGGGACACTGCAAAAGGGACTTGGTGGACAAAAAGAAGGAGGCATGTGTAGGTGTTACATGCAAACAGAAAGCTGCAGAATGGGTGTCCATAACTTTGACAGATGTGTCCCCAGAGCCATCCTAGTGACTACGATACCTCCCTACACTGTTATATTTACATTAGTTAGGTTGGGTTTGTTCCTTATGAACAAGTAATCTCTGTCTACTCTCTTCTTTCAAGTAAGCATGTCCCTGGGAAACTGGCTCTGGAAAGGCCTGTAATAATACCCTGGATGACTGTGTTTAGCCCAGCAATGAGTCATTTGTGAGCTGCAGCATGCAAAGTCATTTTTTAAAAATGCAAAACCTATGAAAAAGAAGAAGTTATTTAAGAGCTAACCCAGTATAAACACAGTCACCCAGTGTACCAAAGCAGCTGAATCAGTGTCAACAACATTGCTGCAGGCCAAAAGCTGTTAATAACCACTCAGCCAAAACCCACGATAACAGTGCTGATCCAGACCATAGGAGTGGCCCTCTGTCTCAGCTTCTTTCACTCCACTCCACTTTACCAGTATTTCCAAAGCTGGGCCTTGGACTTCAGTTCACTCAGCAAGGACCTTGAGCAATGGTCACCTGCTTTTCTAATACCTATTAGACTATAGGCTTATGTTTGGCACCAAGAGACAGATTCTATACTCTCAGCAGCTCTCTGGAAAGCAGAAGAATTCTACCTTTCAATGAATAATCATGACATTGTGTGCCAAGTGAAGCATTAAAGATGTGTTCAAGACAGGGAACACAAAGATGGGAATGATTGAGAGCATAGGGGAGGAAGATAGATAAGGCTTTCTAGAAAAAAAACTGCCTTTAGAAAAACCAAATAAGTTTGTCAGGAAAATCGGGTAAAGCTAGATGAGGAGAAAGAAAAATATTTGAGGAAGGAAGAATTGGCACATTGCCCAGGATCACATTCTTCTAACCTCTGCCCCCTCCCGGGGAATCACCTGTGTACCAGAACAACTGAATAGGAGGAAAAGATTACTTGGGGGCTCATGGTTCAGAGGTCTCAGTCCATAGACAGCCAGCTCCATTCCTTGGTTCTGAGGAAGAGTGTGGTGGAGGGAAGTGGCTCACATGATGATCAGGAACCAGAGAGAGACTCCACTCACTAGATACAAAATATATACTCCAAAGGCATGACCCCAATGACCTACCTCCTCCTCACCTCCTAAAGGAACACCCTACCCACCTTCAGTTATCACTCAGTTAGTCCCATTAGGCGATTAATTCACTGATTGGGTTAAGGCTCTCATGACCCAATCATTTCACCTGGGGTAACTTGGGACTGAATTCAGATGGATACTTAACCACTGAGCCACATCCCCCCAACTCTATTTTGTATTTTATTTAAAGACAGGGTCTCACTGACTTGCTTAGGGCCTTGCTTTTGCTGAGGTTGGCTTTGCACTTGTGATCCTCCTGTCTCAGCCTCCTGAGCCGCTGGTATTACAGGCATGCACCACCATGCCTGGCTTTAAACCTTCTTGCATTCTCTCACACATGAGATTTTGGGGGAACACCTCATGTCCAAACTATAACACCCTGTCATCCAGCCTCCTACAGCCCCTGTTCTCTGCTTGACAAAACAGTGTCCCTGGACAGCCCCAGAAGTTACCACAACTTTCACTTCTGTGAACTTGGTATTTTGGATCTTTGGGCAAGCTGACAAGGTCCAGCGGTCCTTGCCATTGCTTTTCTGTCCTTTTTCCCACACCCCACCCTAGTCAGGGGATTGAACTCAGAGCCTAATACATGCCAGGCAACTGGAACACTGGGCCCCTTCCCCAGCCCCACTGCCTTCTTTTCTCCAGGTTCTGTCCATGGTCCTGATTCATTCTTCCTCTCCTGATCCTTTGGTTGCAATCCCAACATGTACTGCTTCATATTTCACCTGAATTTTGACCTTGAGGATGTCGATGAATCCTTCCTGGATGGAGAGGTGCCAGGGAGCAAACTTGGTCCTGGAAGATAATAAGATTTCAATATGTGGCAGGGACAAAGAACTTGAGGAGTGGAGTGGAAAGAAACCTCAGCACTGTCCTTACTGAGAAAGATGAGAAAAAAACTTTAGAAAAGGATATTCACATTGGAAAAAAAATTATTTCAAACAGAAGCTCTCCAGGCAACCTTATTGTACAAATACACCAAAGGCAGAGTGCATCCAAACAGTCCTGAGGAGAACTTGTCCCCACCATGGGTCAGAGTTGAGTGACATTCTAAAACTCCAATTTGTCCTAAGTGAACCAATGTGCAGAACTAACGAGGTCATCCATTTTTCTTCCAGCTAATGAACTCGTCAGGAAGAGTGTGATGCAGGAAGATGATGAGATGAGCAACCAAACCTTATTAAATAGTTTCATCTTCATCAAAGAATCAGACACAGCTGAAGCCCCATTAGTCATTGAAGGGGATAATTAGATAGAGGGGGCTGCCGTCAGGGCCACCCCTCCCCTCACCAACTAGCTTTGCTCCCTCTGGAGTAGGAACTGGTATTGGACTCAGGAATGGAGTTGGACTCATTTAATTCAACTAGTATTTACAGAGAGTCTGCTTCCGTACTTTTCCAGGAATGAAAAAAAAAAAATACAGATGAATAAGGTCTTGAGTAGTTAGTTCATTGATGGCATAACATGGGCCAACAATTAACTGGGAAATGCTACAAAAAAAATGCCCTACTGATATTATGAACAAAGTGCTTTGGGCATAGAGGGAAGAGGGGAGCAGGAGGATCTCCAGTTCACAGCCAGCCTCAGCAATTTAGTGAGACCCTGTCTCAAAATAAAAAAATAAATAAATAAAAGGGCTTCAGATGCATTTCAGTAGTAGAGTACCCCTGGGTTCAATTCCCAGTACTGAAAATAAATTTAAGCCCCTTTTAGGAAAAGTAATGTTTCTTCAAATGCTGGGGTGGTCAATAACTCTAATGTGTGCTCATGGTATGACTTCAGATTTTGTAGCAAAGCATTGCATCCCAAACATAATTTTTTTCAACAATTTAACAAATATTCTTTGAACAACTCCCATAATGAATACTGGAATTCAATATTGAACAAGATGGGTTTGGCCTTCATCCTGGAGTAGCTTATGATGTAGCCTATCAGAGAGTCATCACATCCATCACCAACCACAACCACTCACTGGGAGCCCATTATGGACAAAGCATCATGGCTATGCATTTGCTGGGGCATGGAGAGGGGAACATTCACACAGAAGGATCAGCATCTGGTGGAAGAGGCAGACAGAACATATGTTCAAAAGACAATTTTCTTAACCAAGCAGGAAATGAGTCCTCAGGATCCATAGGTCTTTAGACAGTGGATTGTTTGCTAAGGCCAGGTGAGCCTGGAAGTGGAGGAACTTGTTCTGGGCCTTGACAAGTGATTAGAGCTTGGATATATGGAAAAGAGGGAAGAGGGGAAGTACCTGAATGCTTGGTGAATGTAAGCAAGGAAAAGAAAATCAACATCAACAAAATATTCACTCATTCTTCTTTGTATTAATTCAGCACTTAGTATTTGCAAAGTGCTGACAGCCCCCAACCCAATGCCAATGAAGGTCTGGCCCCTGCTCCCGAGGTTCAAAGAGAACCAGCAATCAAAGCAATATTTCAAGTCCTGGTGCTGTTCCATTCTCTGATTTGACTAAATAAGGGTGGAGAGTGTTGGAGATCACTGTTAAGATTACACTTCTGCTTCCTGGAGATGGAGTGAGGACATGAGGAAGCTCGTATCTGCTAATCACTTCATCCCATTAGCTGATTGATACCTTGGTGGACATTTAATGGTGAAGTTCTAGAGAGAGAGAGATGATTTAGCTGGATAATCAGGGCCAACAGGTTGGCTGGAGATCCCGAACTTTCTTCTCCCCACTCTATACGCTCTACAATCACTGGTCTTTTTTCTTTCTGTTTAAAATTTGGTGCTAGGATTGAACCCAACTTAGCTGCTGAGCCACATCCCCTAGCCTTTTTTTTATTTTGTATTTTGAGACAGGTCTGCCTAAGTTGCTTAGGGCCTCGCTAAGTTGCTGAGGCTGGTTTTGAACTTGTTAACCTCCTCCCTCAGCCTTCTGAGCCACTGGGATTCTGGGCATGCACCACTGCTCCCACACTTCCTTCTTCCTTGAATAGCTCTTCTTCTGTTCTCCTTAACTGCTGAACTGTGATTCACAGAACTTAAAAGAATAGAGTTACTCTGGAGGCATTTTTTATGGCTTGGTTATATGAAAAGGAGGGATGGAAAAATGAGTCACCTTGGGTCTGAACTCCTCTTTTTAGGAGAAAAAAAAATCAGTCCATACCAGTAAGATGAGAGCTGTCAGGTATACAGAAAAACAGCCCCTTGTCTTCAGTCTCTAGGCCTCCCTGCCTCAGCATGGGCCTAGTCAATCATTTGCCTTTGGGGGCTATTTTTAGCTTGGCCACCATGCTAAATAAATTTCATATCACTTAAGAGTCTGTAAAATTCTATTCATTTTTCTTGGCTCTCCCCCCCCACCCCCAAATATGGCTGGCTATTCCATAAGGATTCCATTGTGTTTCTCAATTTTGATCAGAATTATTCTAGAATAACATACATCCTTGCAGATGACCTCCTGTGTCTTGAAAAGATGACTCTCTTGATAAGTCCCTTGGTTCTCTTTTTGCAAGTCTGGCAACGTAGTTTATTGGCTTTGTAATATAAAGCTCTCACCATTGGGGACCGAGCTAAGATCACCAAACTATTTCCCATACATCCTTAGTTGAGCTTTGAATCACAAAAGTAGTAGAAGGCCCAGCATGATATCTTCTCTGAAATGAGCAATCCCTTAATTAAACAGAAGTAAATAGAGGTTATAGCGCGTTCCTTAATTAAATAGATGTAAATGCCCCATCACTCTGCTTTTCACGCACATCAATTTGGCATCGTCTCATTTTCCTGTTTGCCCAGTGGAAATGGAATTTCTGGGGCTCTATTTTGGTGAAAATCTCCTGAGTGTGCCTGTGAGGCTGGGTGTTCAATCATGAATGTTTACCTTCTGGTTTATAGAAATCTATATCTGTGTCTCCTCTCCCCCTTCCTCTGGCATCTGCAGGCATTGGAATTACCAGCCTGCTATAACTGGACCATCAGAGAGCACATACCTGGACACACAAGATGAGGGGTGTGGCGTGAGCACTCTGACCCAAATACTGAATTCTCTGTGTCACATGACACTCAGCTACCCTGACTTACAATGTCTTTCGTATGCTCTTTTCTTTTTTTCCAGTGCTGGCAATTGAACCCAGGGCTTCACACAGGCTAGCCAAATGCTCTACCACTGGGCTATACCCCAGTCCCACCTGCTTTTTTCCTGGTTTTAAGTTTAAGCAAGTTCTTTCTAGGGAATAAATGAATATATATTTGACCAATATATGTATTGGTCAAACATTAATATAGATGTTACGATGAAGGAATTGTATAGGTTTCATTAAATTTCTAATCAGTTGGCTTTAAGGAGATTATCCTCCATAGTACAGGTGGGTCTCATCTAATCAAGTGAAGATCTGAAGAACAAAACCCAAAGAAGGAATTATCTATCCATCAAGACTGGATAATATAGTAGTCCTGTCTGTGTTTCTGGCCTGTTGGCCACATATCTATCAGACTTTCCAGCTTCTATTATCACATGAGCCAATTCTTTAAAACAGAATCTATCTGAATAAGACGAGAGAGTCACCATCTAGGGGTGCTGGGTTCATTGTCTCCATTCAGCAAAAAATAGAACAGGACACGAAACTAGCAAGCAAGACGTAGGTTTCATGAAAAGAGATACACAGAGAAAGACTTCTCTGAAGAGAAGAGGCCCCAGAGCTGGGAATCCGCTGAGGGAGTTTTGGCCTACCTACTCTTTTTATGGTCTCTGGAATTTCCTCCTTTCCTTATCTCCTCTTCCCCTTCCCGTCTAGGCTCTCCTCACTGTTCTTGATTGGTGACCCCTCTGTTCACGTGTCTGTTTTAGGTTTTCTATTGGATCCCCTGCTTGGGAGCACCAGTACGGAAGTGTCTGATTGCATCTCCCACTTGGGTCCACCAGAACTTTCATCAAGTTGTCCTCATCAGAAGTCCCTCTCCATGCTCCTCTGTTCTGGCCCTGGCCCCGACCTCCTCACTTGCCATCTTGCCCTGGCTGCCTGAGCCCTCCTGTATCTCCCTCAAGAGCATCCTACCTCCAATTCAGAGAGAATAGCCTGACCCATTTGTGGCTCTGAGCAAGTTAAGTGATGGTGCCCCTGCCAAGGCCAAGAAGCTGAAGGAGTGGGGTGAAGAAGACAGGCTCCAGTCCTGTACCACTTAGAGGGTGATCGTATATATTGGCTCTCATCTCCTTGCTAGTTCCAACAAGGTCCGCAACTTGCCATCCCTGAGCTGGATGGTGATCAGAGGACAGCAGTGGGTTAATAACACTTTAACTCAGTCAAACTGTTAATTGGAATAGAATCCACCTCAATGTATTCCTAGAAACAGTTCTGCTTTTCTGAGGCATTAGGAATAAATTGAGGTGGATCCCATTCCAATTAGAATTTATGATTACGACCATCGTTTCAGGAAGACAAGCTAAGCAAGCCACGAACATGTGGGAATCTCAGTGACGGAGGTGTCTGAAGTAGAAAGGTGAGTGGCTGAGGACAGAATCCTCGGCAAGGAGTTAGTCTCCTTGGTGATTTCACCCCACTCCCAGAACTTCCAGTGAATGACTGGCATTTGAAGGTCAGCTTCAAGGAGTATTTTCATTGAATCATGGATTGGAGCTGGAACCGACTAAGGTCAGAGAGGAGAAAAGAGTTGCTTGCAGGGACAACTATTGGAGGAAGATTTGTCATCATCTTCCCCTGAGAGAGGGGCATGCCCTCCACTTCTAGAGCAATGGGAGTCGAGGGTGGAAGGTCTCTCTTTGGATGGCCCCTGCTTTGTTCCCTAAATTCATTGCTGTAAAATCAATGTGCACTTTGGTGGAGGGAAGTGAAAGGAGGGGAAGGCAGGGGATGTGGGGATAAGAAAGATAGTAGAATGAAACAGACATTATTATTTTATGTATGTATGCGACTGTATGACCAATGTGATTCTACAGCATGTATACTCAAAAAAATGAGAAATTATATCCCATCTGTGTATGGTTTATTAAAATATATAAGTGCATTCTATTGTCAAACAAATAAAAAAATTTAAAAAATATATATCTAGATTTAAAAAAAGAGAGAGCGAGAGTGGGTGGAGGGGATGATGACTCACAGAACCTAACTTTAAGGCTCAGTTCCATCAGTTGGAGGGAAATACATGTACTAGGACCTACCAGGTACTGAAGGCTAATAATAGTCTAGCAGGAATCAGCACTACACCTACTATTTCCCCTTTACAAGGTGTGTGCCAAGCCCTTTACAATAAATCTCTGCAACCACCCTATGAGGTGGCTCCTATTTTATTCCCTATTTATGCAAGAGGAAACTGAGGCAAAGGTAGGCCAATTAATTTACCCAAAGGCACACAGGAAGTTGTAGAGAGCTAAGACATGTACGTCTCACCACTGTGTTGTGTTGTTCCAGGCCAGTTCTTGTTTAATCTCCACATTTTGATCATAGTTATATTATTCTCACCATTTTGCAGATTAGAAAAAGAAGGCAGGGACACAGAGGAACCACTTCAAGATTAATACGTCCACCAGGCACTGTGGTGCACGCCTGTAATCCCAGCAGCACAGGAGACTGAGGCAGGTGGATTTTGGGTTCAAAGCCAGCTTCAGCAAATGTGAGGCATTAAGCAACTCAGTGAGACCCTGCCTCTAAATAAAATGTAAAACAAGTCTGGGGATGTAGCTCAGTGGCAGAGTGCCCCTGAGTTCAATCTCCAGGACCGAAAAAAAAGAACAATACATCCAATGTTCTGAAGGCAATCTGCCCCCAACATTGCTCTCAGGCTCACCAGCAATCTGGCTTCTAACAGCCCTTCACCCTCCCTCCTCTCTCTGCCTGTACACATGACTTTGACAGATTGTTTCCCTGAATTAATCTCTAAATTAATGCTTCTAGGCAGGTTAAAACTAGCTTTTCCTTTGTGGAGAGATCAGGTGTTAGGGCCAACATCTCTCTGTGCTTCAGGCCTGAGGACAATGCACACAGGTCATTATGACTCCCTGGAGTTTCCCAAACTCCCTTAAAAACAAACTCCTTGCTAATTGCAAAATCCAGAAGACCCATCCCAGATCCTGCCCAGCCTAAAACCCACTGGACAGGTCTAGAAAACCCCATGATCAACAAGTACCCCCCAAATTTGGGAATATTGAATAAAATGGGCCTTTTTATTACATTGTCTCCAAATTAACTATTAGCACAATGTCAGACAGACACAAATTTGAATATATGGGCTTTGCATCAGAAACACTCTGTTTGGTACCTGCTCACCACTTAATAGTATATTCCCAGGTCAGTTATTTAACCTTTCAATACCTCAGTGTTCTTTTCTATAAAATAGGAATAATAATGATGTCTACCTCACAGGATTTTTATGAGGAGATGAAATAAAATATAAAGTGCTTAGCACAGTGGCTGTGAGAGGGGCAAAGGCAAAGATCAATAAACACGAGGTATTCTTTTCTTAGTATTATTATGTCTCCTGTTCTGGGGAATTTTCACTGCAGAAGATTCAGTACTCTGAGGTCTCAAAGGGACAATTTCAAGAGCAGATTGGTAGGAAAAAGGCCCAAGAGCCCTTGGTATGTCTGAAATCACACTATGCCCCTTAGTGACAGGTGAAGCAAGGAGGGTGGCCCTGAACTCCTAGGTTCAGGGCTGTCATTTATCCCAGATGCATAGGGCTCATCCCCATAGCCTCAGGGACCATTTATGCCTGGCATAGTAACTGCAGTTCCTAAGGATTTGAGTTAAATTCATTGACCTTAAAAAGCTCCCAAAGATTCTGGAAAGCAGAGACCCAGGAAGAAGTGTCTCCCTTGGCTCCTTATCCTCAGGGCAGGGAGGCTGGGGTTTGAGCCTCTCCAACAGGTCTCAGGTCTTGGTCAGTCAGAAATGCTGCACCAAGTCAACTCAACCCTGAACCCCAGATCCAAATCTGTGATGGGGGTGAGCACAGGATGCATCCACTCTTTCATTTACACAAATACTGTATCTGGCCCCTGCAGTAGGCTAGACTTGGGCTTGCCCTCTGGATACCTGGTCCTACTCTTCCAGTTTACTGCCCAACAAGTGGGATAGACAAACAAGTAGGAGTGACACAGTGTTGGTGGTAAGTGTAACCACCATGTTTTAGAAGGTCAGTTTCCAATTACGTTTTAAATCCTCCACACAGTCTACAAGGGACTTGGTCACATGGTACCTGCCAATACACACTCGCTTTGTTTCACACCTTTTATCCCTTGCTAACTGCACACCAGCCACCAGGCTTCTTGGCTGCTTGGTGAACACTCCGTCTACTTTTTAAAAAATTTCTTTGTTCTTATTAGTTATACATGATGATAAAATCTATTTTGATATATTTATACAAACATGGAATATATCTTATTCTAATTAGGAACACAGTCTTGTGGATGTACATGATGTGAAGAGTCACACATGAACACAGGAAATTATGTCTGATTCATTCCACTGTCTAAACCCCCTCCCTTACCTTCATTCTCCTTTGTCTAATCCACTGAATTTCTATTCTTCCCCAGTACCCCTTGTTGTGGGTTAGCACCCAAATATCAGAGAGAACATTTGACCTTTGGCTTTTCAGGACTGGCTTATTTCACTTAGCATGATAGGGTCTCCAGATCTATCCATTTACCTGTGAATGTCATAAAGTTATTCTTCTTTATGGCTGAGTTACATCCCATTGTGTATATATACCACAATTTTTTTTATCCATTCATCTGTTGATGGGCATCTAGGTTGGTTTCATTGCTTAGCTATTATGAATTGTGCTACTACATATGTTGATGTGGCTATGGAACAGACCAGGTTCTTTTCAGTGTCCAGAACAGGGTCTGTTTGCAGCTTACCTGGTGCACATGGTACAAGACCACATATTTTCATTGGCTGAATATAGAATAACTGAATATAGTTGATTCTCTCCTCTCTCTTGTCCCATATACCTAAGCCATTCACAAACCTGCATCTTTGCTATCACTAGAAAAAACTTTTCTGATCTCTCTTCAACAAAAAGCTATCTGCTCCAAGATGCCAACTGTTTACAACAGAAATCTTAGCAGATGCTATAAAATTGGCAATTAACATAAGCCAGCTCAAATTCTTATTTTGGGGTCTGGTTTCCTCTCCCTAATAAAAATAATAAAGCACTATTTTAGTAATAAGAACAGCTCTGGTAGCCCTGGTCAGGTGTTTTGTTTCAGATGTGGTGGTGTTTGTTTTTAACAGCAAATCTTTTTCTTCCCACTATTCATGGGTAAGGGGGAGCTTATTATTAGATTTTGGGAGATCTTGTAAGCTTATTGTAAGACATTATTGAAAACTAGGGGCTGGGGTTGTGGCTCAGTGGTAGAGTGCTTGCCTAGCACTCGTGAGGCACTGGGTTTGATCCTCATCACCACATAAAAATAAAATAAAAGTTATTGTGTCCATCTACAACTAAAACAAATGTTAAAAAAACTACACAAAAAAGTACAGTTAAGTATATTGCATTAAAAGCAAGGGTGATATGTATGTGAAACAGTACTTCTTATTTATTTTACTACTATATATGATCTTAAGACTATTTACATCTATTTTATCTATATAGTGGGTAGACATACTAGTGGTACATGACTGTTCTCTCTACTCTGCATTTAGTAACCTCATGTTGTCACTGTAGCTTGACATTCTATATATGGTAAGAGCATTTACCAGGGAAATCAGCAAAAGCTACAGACAGAAACTTTTTTTTTTTTTTAAAGAAAGTTGGTTGTTAACCACATACTAGCATACCACTGCCACTAACCAAGACAAAGTCAGTCCCGGATTCCCTGAAGTTTGCAGCCCAGTGACCAAGTTTTGAACACACATGCATGCATGTACACTCACCCCATAGGCAGGGGGTGATTATAAGCATCATCCAGGCAGAATGGCATGCCTTAATAGAGCAAAGGAGAGAAGCCACAGGGAAGGGCCTTACAGGACTTGATGAGCCTTTATATGATCTAAGATGAAAAGATTTCACATGGAAGAACCAGAACTCCTGCTTTGTTATCTAACTGATTTTTTTTAAATCCTGATTAATTAATTATTCAGAAGATCTTTTTATAGGCACCAAGTTGTAGTCTGTGATCAATTCATACCTTTCATCAGATGGAAATCAATTTGTGCAGGTCAGACTATTTGAATATATCAGACAGCTTGGACTGCCTCCAAAGATGGGTGCTCAGGACCAGGTACTCAACGTGGTTAATAATAATAATTTAGCCTGTTCATTACTGGAGCTGTGCAAAGGGTGGATTGATTTTTCTCCAAAGATCAACCAATCTGAGGCAGTAGCTCCCAAAACCTGGATGAAATATTAATTGCATTAAAAATGTACAGGACTCATTTTTGTGATCGTAAAGGCCAAGAAACTTAAAATTCCTAAAAGATGGGTGGGGAGTTTTAATCCAACGTAGCTGCTAGTTGCTACGTGCACGATGGCCTCTGAGCTTTGGGTTGAAGAGAATGTTTCCAGTTTTATTCCACTCCACCAATCTCAACCAGGAAGGTTGTCCACGGGTTGCTTTGTTGAACCTTAAATAGTTTTATTCCAATTTAACCTACATGTTTGTTCATAGCACTTGTTTGAGAGGAAAAAGGTCAACCCTTTTCAGTTTTAAAATTCCACCTATACACCTTTGCATATCTGTGACTATATGTGTACAGTGGGAAAAAAAGGAAAGGAGAAAGGACAGAGGGAAGGGAAGGGAGAGGGGAGACAGCAAGGCAGAGGAGGAATGGAAGGAAGGACTGAAATAGAAGGAGTTGGAAGAGAGGAATTCTAAAGGGAAAAGAGGAGAGATAAGGAAAAGATTTTTTTTTATTTTTAAGGTGGCAAAGATGATAAAGGCAGGGGAGGAAGAAAGAGAGGGAAGAGGGAAATGAGATGGAAGGACTGAGGGTGAAATCAGATTGGGAGGAGCTGCAGGCTACACTTGAATTTCAGCTCTCTACCTGCACCAGTTACTCTTGCAGTCTCAGCCTCAGTTTTCTCATCTGTACACTGGGAACAAGAAACCCACACTGCAGCATCTTCCAGAGAACTAGATGAAGAAGGTAGGTAAAAGGCAGTCCCAGAGCGTCCACCCAGGAAATGTCCCCATGGGACTATAGGATACCAGCGTGGTTTTTGACTTCTTTTAAGAACACACACTCTGTCCATCGTGTCCTGTGTTTGGCCTCCCTGGAAAATCAGAGTTCAAGCATCCACTCACCCTGAAAGCCAGGGCCCGCTGGGGCGCCGGGGCGGGTGTGCCGGCCTGCGAAGCCAGGACTCCTGTCGCTCACCGGGTCGTGAGCGCACCGCGGAGGCGCGGGCGGCCGCCAATGAACTTTCCACAAAGACAGTTTGCTTCCCGCCGATCTCAATCCATAACCTTTACTGGTCTCTGTAGAGTCATTACGACCATTAGGCTGTGGACTCAGCACTGCTTTAGCTCTTAAGTTAATACAACCGAGACTTTTTTACTTTCCTATTGGGAAGGAACATGTGCAATTTTAGTGATTTCTTAGATCATTCCATAAGTAAATCAAATATTCTTTCAAGCCCAGTTATCAAAATTGTGTCCTTTGATACCACGTCTTCCATCAAACTGCAGTAATCCAGTTCAACACATTTTAAACCTCTGCTATCTCCTAATATCATCCCTACTAGATAGAGTAATTAAATTTGTACTTTTTTTTACAAGTCGTACTCAATAAATCTGAATAAATTAACAACGCATTACTAAGACTGCTACATTAAATTTGCATAGTGCATTTAATGAATATGCAACTGCAAGTGAAAAGGTCTGCTACTGCGAACCCTCTACATTAGCATAACTACTTCCAGCATGTTTCTTAAATAATGCACTCATTTGCACATCACTGACTTGGCTAATTCTAACTTCAGTCAGGGTAGCCTTGTAATTAAGACTCTTGCTTTAATTTTTAATGAAGTTTATGTTACATCAATCCTGACAGTAATGAGGGGACATGGAAACAAAAAGGCTGCTAATAATTAAATTCACAAACCAGTTTGAGGGATAATAATTCCTGAGGAGAAATTACATGACTAATTATTAATTAAATATTCATACTATTGCACAGCCATCTCACTTAACTGCTCTTCTTGTTGGTAATAATATTGAGATGTGGATGCCTTTTGCCAACCATTCTGAGTTTAAGGTCTCTGGTTAATTTTAGTGCGCCATTAATCAATATGACACAAAAAATAAAATTGTTTTAATTGGTATCATTTTATTGTGTCTAAATATTACTACAGTTGGTTTAGTTTGTGGAGAATTAATCTAGTTAGTCGGTGCCTGTTTTATGGAAACATAAATCCAGTTTATATCCATAAACATCTAATGGCAGGACAACTTGACCTTTTTTTTTGTAACATTACTGTTTACAGATAATTACACCAACTCTTTAAAAGGTTATTTAATAGCTTTGCATTCATCACAGTAAAATGAAAAACATGCAATATTATTTAACTCCAGCCTGTTCTGAGGAGGTCTCTGAGACCCTCATTTACCCCCGCTGAAAAGTAAGCAATATTAATGTGTGGGTTTTTAGGAAATGTATGAGAGCTTTTTTTTTTTGAATGTGTACAAATAGATTTACATGTTTGGGGTCTGAATCTTTCAATGTCTAATTCATAATCCAGATGGGAGTCTGGTTAAGAAAGAAAATATTCCCCATTTCCACAATGTTCCATTGAAGGAAAATGTGAGGATGGAGTTTTTATGATTCTGGATCTCAGAGATGGCAACGATTTCCCTACAAAACCCAATAAACAAACATTACAAAAACCAGAGAAATTACTATGATGAACCCTAATTGGTTGCAATATTTATTGCAGACACTTTTTTTTTTCCCTCTCACTCTCGAAATGGTATTTAGAAATCTACACTTATAACAAGAAATTCCCCATCTGGAGGCGAGTATAGAGAGGACCAGAAAAGATCTACAACATCTAGATGGATGACATTAATCATCAAATTAGAACAGATCATGACATTTGTTCAAAGCTCTGATAAATTCAGGACAGGATGCTTTCTGAAGACATTTTGCTATTATGAAATTAAATAGACACCAAAAAAGGATCTTTTTATCCTGCAGGGGCATTTGGAAATTCTGAACCAGGGCAAACCTTTTCAGTTCATTTTTGTAATAATTTAAACTAGTTGATTCATCAAAGTGAACCAAGTTTATAACCATAAACCATAGGGCAAGGATTCCCCTCAGCTACTTCCTGTCACTTTACTATGAACTGACAGGGTTGTAGGGCATTATTACAGGGCCTGATGTGTATCGATCGCTCCCTTTTACTAAATCTTCAAATTCTTTTTAACTTTTAATCCACTCTCTTAAACTAACACCTGAAGGCAATTTGTAAAGACCACTCACTATGAAATAATTTATTGGTACAGGTCAGTGTAAAGATGTCATAATAAGTCCTAAGTTCTGGGTCCCAGCTCTTGCTTCTTTCATTAGAGGAAATCCTTCTATGTATGAAACCCTGTGTGAGGAGCAGAGAGTCTTCCAAACTGGGCAAAGTATAGACCACAGAAATGACCAGGTTGGCTGGCAACATTCTGGGGTACTTATTCCTGAAGGACCTGCAGAGCGCTGCCTGATTTTCCTCTCACTGTCAGGCATATGCTGCATCTCCCAGGTAGAGGAGATCATTCATCACCAAGGAGGTCCTGCCTGACCAGAAGACCCTGTTTCCTTTTTTAAAGGAAGCAGCCAGAGTATAATAGAAGGTTGGGGTTTAGAAACTAGACACGCCTAGATTCTGATCTCCTTCATCCTAGGAAAAGCTTCTATGACTTCATCTCTATGAACTGTGGTTCCCTTTGTGGATGAGGATGATCAGCCTTCTTAGCAGATTGATGTGAAAATTAATCACTCATCCAAGTTTGCAGTTAGGTCTGTGCTGGGCACATGAGAGATCATGGCACAGTGAAGGAATGGTTATCGTTGTTACTTTGGCAAAGAAAGAACATCAGAAATTCCGCCCTTGAAGAGTCATTCCTTTGAAGTAAACACTACTGTCAAGGCTTTTTTTAAAATATGCAAATTGTGTACCTTGAAAAGGGATCCCTGAGGAAGTCCCCATTGGTCACTAAGCCTTAGGGTGCGTTTATGTACCAACCCTCCTTTTTCCCCCCCTCTAACAGTGACATATAAAATAATGTTAGAGAGATGAGTTCGAAGAGGGTGGAGAGGAAAGAGAAAAGCAAAATGGAAAGGGAAGCACAGAAAATGTTCTACACAGCTGGGCTGCTTTACCACTCGGGTACAATACAAGGATCTCTAAGAAGATAAAAACAAAACCCTTCCTTGTGGATGTGAATTCCAAAGTGCTCTACTCCTATAAAATGATAACTATCAAGGATATAATGAAAAGGCACCCCAATTTTTTCTAGAATGGCTTAATTTCAGTTATTCAGGCCTGTACCTATTGGGCTTCACTATCTAAAGGCCTATTTGGTGAGGGAACTCAGAAAGGAAGAGAGTACACTGTGTTCAATAAATATTTTAAAAGCATTAATAGACATACCTGTGTTAAACACCAAAGAACACATAATCGTTTCCATCACCTCTGTTCTCTGCACTCTGTAATAAATTGTCCAAGAAAATACCCATCAGATTCTTACCTTGTAGCCACAATATTTTGGACCTTGAGAGAGAGTCTAGAGGTTCCACAGGGGACTGCAGCTACTCCCATACCCTGATGGAAGAGCAATCCTTCTCTATCGTCCTCCTCTTCCACAGAGTGTGCAGCTTCTTGGAGTGATGCACGTGAGCAGTGAGGGAGGAAGGGGACCACCCAGTCAGATCAGCCAAATAGACCCTGGGGATCAATGGGGTGATAGATGTTGCAGCTCTCACATCCACCAGTTTGGAATAGTTGAAGGAAATTGTTGGTGTCTGGCCTCTCTGATCCTTCTCTAGAAAGGTGCAAAATCACCACTATTGTCATGTATGAAATAAATAATAATAATAATAAACAAGTAATAGTAAGAAAAAAAAGAAAGAAACAAAGGTGCAGAATCTAGAAACCTCAGATTTTGAGTTGGACAAATTCCAGCTCCTTCACTTTACCAGCAGCATTATTGGATAAATAATCTGATCTCTTGGAGCCTCATATGGAACATGAGGAGAGCAAAATGCCCCCCCCCCAGGATGATGTGGAGGTTAAAGGACACATGGATGAGGGGACCCAAGGGCACAATAATTAGAGCAATCCCTCTTGCCTATGCCAGAATCAAGCCCAGTCTCCTTTGGGCATGAGGATTTATTGCTAGAGGAGGGAATTGCATATGTATTCCAAAGTTCTTTACTTTGGTCTTATACCATTTGCTGTGGGATGACGGCTCTGTGTGTGTGTGTGTGTGTGTGTGTGTGTGTGTGTGTATGTTTGATTTCTGAGGTCAGTTCTAATTTTTCTGCAGACTAATAATCTTCTTAATTGTTAAGAAAATTAAATAAATTGGATTTGTAAAACAATAGCATTTGCTACATTAATTTCAATAAAATTTTAAAAAATAAAGCAATGTACTAATGGTTAGACCCTAACTCCTAAAATCCTATTTTCTTCTTGTCCTTTCCTTCTTCCATCAGCCCTTTCCATTTGACTTGCCATTCTCATTTGACTATCAAACTCTTATTTGTCCTTCAAAACCCCAATACACAACTCCTTCTTCCAGAAAGTTTTCCCTCACATCTCCTGCCAATTTCCTTCCTGCTTCCTCTACAGTGTGCCCACATTTCCACTGTTCTTTGCATGCCATGCTATAGATGATCTGTCTACGCTTCTCCTACTGGGGAAGGAATGTGCCTGATCTTTGTATCCCAACTCCTAGTACCCTGCAGGGTACATATTGGCATTCTTGGATGTTTGCTGAATCAAATTGAATTCATGTGACAAATAGCAGTTCCATGATTTTATTTACAAACCTGAACATCAGAATTTCAATATGCATCTCATAATAATGCAGTAAGGATTTAATGAGCAGAGCTTTTTTTCCTTCTTTTTGTTTTAGTCAAGAAGCAAAAAGACAATTGTCACAAGATGAAAGTGGAATGGAAATGGGAAGAGAAGGTAAAGAAAGTGATTTGTGAATTATAAGTGGCAATTTCCTACAGGCTGGGATCAATTCAGAATGAGCTATTCATTGCCATTATCAATGGCTATTCTGTAACAAATCTAAAATTTCTGTCTGAATTTTAGTTAAAAGAGCCATTTAACGTCCCAATTTGCTTGGCACATCTGTACATCCTCACTCCCTACACACATGGTTTTAATGTTATCTAACCTGATACTGAGAATAGCCTCAACCCAAGAGTCTTCAAACTGACACTGACATTCCAGAAGCAGGTGCCTGCTCAGTATGAAAGCCATGTGTACGTCACAGTGCACAGCTGTCTGCCAGGGAGGAGCAGTTGGGTTATGCCCAGAGAAAATGGTCAAGCCCCAACCTCTCCCCAAGCAATTGTTCCCAACATGGGAGACTGGAGGTTGCTGGAGACTGGAGACTGCAGACTGGAGACTGGAGGGAGTGGCTCCTGTTCCTGAAGGAACAGGCTTCTCACCAGCACAGCTGCAGTTCAGAAGCAAGAGGGCAAGTCACTGTGGGCTACTGTATTTCTTTCCATCATCTTCTCCTCTGAACCTTGACCTACTCCCTTGGGTGCTGTCTCAGTCTTCTCCTCCTCTGCCAGGGCCAGTCATTTGAAGTGGTTCAACCTCTGGGGCCATCTTCATCCAGTTCAAATCCCTCCAACTAGTTGTGTGACCATGGACAAGTTACTACATCTCCATGCTTCATATCTGGCATATGTATCATTAAAAGAAGAAAAATTTGAGAGCTATATGTTTATTATAGTATCATTTTTTTAATTTTTAAAAAATATTTTTATTTTGTAGTTGTAGTTGGGAACAATACCTTTATTTAATTTATTTTTTTATGTGGTGCTAAGGATTGAACCCAGGGCCTCACATGTACTAGGTGAGCGCTCTACTGCTGAGCCAAAACCCCAGCCCAATAGTATCATTTTCTTAATTTGGAAAAAACCCCTACCTATATTCTTGCATGGGAATAGAGAAAGGGTACAAAGATACAAATCATATGTTACACTGATTATCTGGGTGAGGATGGGAGTGAGGAAGATTGTTAATATTTTCTTTATTTGCCTCAATGTTATAAAATAAAAAGAATGGATAATTGATGAATTGTACACTTCCATCTCCCGGTACTGGGGATTGAACCCAGGAGCACTCTAGCACTGAGATAAATCTCCAGCCATTTTTATTTATTTTGAGACAGGATCTTGCTTTTAAGCTGCTGAGGCTGACCTCAAACTTGTGACCTTCCTGCTTTAGCCTCACAAGTCACTGGGATGACAGGAATGTGCCACCAACCTGGTGATAAATCAGTTTTGACAGAGCCCTTCTTAAGTATAACCCTCTCTGTTTTCATAATTAGCAACTAAGGATGCCAAATTTGTTACAATCCAACTAGCTAATTCACTAACTAAATAAAGCTACTCTTTATAAAGGGATTTGAACAAATGTTTTGTCTTTTTATACTTCATTCTTTATAATTTACCCAATGGTTTCTAGACTAAGTTCTCTCCCACATTAACTAGAAAATACTTGTGCTTTCCTCTGTTAAAAAATGAATCTATACAATAAGTAAGACAAGAACAATTCCTATAATTTAAAAATACCTACTGAGGATTCAGTATGGTTCATCATGTGTGGAACACATCATAAGGATGATTGTCTTACCTAGTACTTTTCTAACAATGTTGAAGAAAAGATCAATACCATTTCTATTTTTCAGGCAAGGAAACTGAGATTTGGAGAGTTTTAGTAATTTTCCTGAGTCACCGAGCAGGTGGTGGAGGAAGGTTTTAAATCCGGATCTGTTTGACCCAATGCCTGTCCTAATCTCTCAGGACTGAAAACCAGATCTGGAAAGCTCAGACGTTCTCTGGTTAGGGTTGTAGATGGGTGGGGAAGTAGGATTAGGCATCACATCCCTGCCATTAAATACTTGACCCCTTTCTTGCTAATTCCACCAGGTCCCCTCAGTACTGATAGGGAGGGATAGGTGGTGACAGGGGCCTCCAGTGAAAGCCGTTCTGTGCTACATTTGACCAGCTCCAAGAGTCGGAAATTCCTTCCTTATGTTGGGCTCTGCTTCATTCCTGTTGAAGTTAAGTTTCTCCCACTGGTTCCAAGTTTAACTCTGAGGTCTAATATTCTCTTCCAGGTGACATGAATTTTGGAAACAATTAGTGTGTCCCTTGAGTCTGCTAATCTTCAGAACAAAGAAGTACAGTTTCTTCAGCTATTTCTCCAAGGGTTTGAGTTCACTCTCATTACCTTGGTGAACATATTGTTTTAATACATGATTCTCCAAATGTGATTATCTGGAAACAGTGCAGGATTACCTCTTTCCCCCTTGCATGCTCTAGACCTGCCTGAAAGAACATGTTTTCTTGTTTCCATACTGTCAGGTTGCATGTAGTTTATAGTTGATAGAAATCCTTATACTGGTTGAGTATCCCTTATCTGAAATGTTTGGAGTCAGAAATGTTTCTGAATTTTTGGATTTTAGAACGTTTGCATAGACTTTACTGGCTCAGCATCCCAAAATTCAAATTCTAAAATGCTCCAAAAGCTACTTGTTCACCCAAAAAGTTTTGAATTTGAAAATATTCTACATTTTTCTTATTTTCAGATTAGAGATATTCAACCTTTACCCATTTTATACAACATGTTATTGAGTCATGTCTCTCTAATGCTGTACATGTGCAAATGTATTTCTATAAACTTTTACCTTTCTATTACTTCATATTTTGTTGAAATAGATTGGGCTTCCAAATGCTAAGCTTTAAGTTTCTAAGACAATTTTATTCAGGTCACTCTACAAAAATCTAATTCATTCTTTCTAATAGCCACATAATGGTCCCTAGACTCAGTGACAATTTATCAAAGTATCCCCTTGCTTATCAGCATGATATTGTCTTATTTCTAATTTGTTTTTGTCAACTGCAAGCAATGCTATAAGAAATGTACTTGCTCATATAGCCTCGTATATACTGGTGTTTTATTTTTTATTTTAAATTAGAGACCCCAAAACAGCATTGGTGTGTCAGAGGGTATATGCATTGTAATCCCAACAGCCATCACCAGATTTTTTTCACCAAAAGGTTGTAGCACTTCACAGTCACACTGGCAATGTATGACCTAATGGGATGAGTTAGAAAGAGACAAAGAGCAAATAGATATAGAAGAGTAAAATAAAACTAGGAGTAAACTACATTTTGCATTTTTCCAGATTGTTCTTGTGTTGCTCTGATAAGCAGGAAAAAAAAGATTAGTAAAAAAAAAAAAAAAAAAAAAAAGACTAGTGAAAATTCTCTCCTAGGACTTTCTATTATCAAGCAAGATTAAGTAACCCTGTCTTCCTCTGCACTGAAATGCTGTTTGCAATTTTCATTCTTGATGAGCACAGATCCTTGCCTACCAACCTGCCCACTATTATAATCAGCTGTCATTCAAGCCTTTTACTATCATCCACATTTTCATGATTTAAGAAGTCAAGCTTGGAGTCCATCTCACCAGGAATCAAATTCCAGCCTTTAACCCACTTACTAAGTGTGCAGCTTTGAGGCATCAACACAAGTTTCAGCTTCTTCATTATCTGTGAAATGGGTATAATATTGCTTTATTTGCCAGTTTTCAAATTAATAATGTACATAAAGCCACTGGAAGTGTGCCTGGTACATAGTACTATAGGTTAATTAATGATTACACATCCTACCCCTGCAGAAATTTCACAGCTAGTGGTAATCAAATACTTGTATATCAGGTGTTTTGCAAAGCACTTTACACACACTATATTACTTAAGACTGGAATTATAATATGCACATGTAGCTACTCAATTACTAATTTCTGAATAAGATAAGTACTATTATGACTCCCATTTTGTAGATGGGAAAATGAGGATCAGAGAGGTAAAATAACTTATCTAAGGTCATACAGCTAGTAATAAAGCCTTATTCAATGAATGGTAATTATAGTAATTACTACTAATGTTGTTGATTGCCTTAATTTACACAGCTTCAAAAATTTGATGGAACATCAATGGAATGGAACTTCAGGGTGGAGAATGGGTGAGGGAAGGAGCTCACCCCACTTTAGGTTGCAACCAGAATCCACATCCCCCAGGAGGGTAGAGCCCTGTGGGCAGGCATCATACCCCTTCAGAGTCTAGCTACAGAGTGGAGAGGGTGGGGCCAGAGCCTGGTGAGTGTGAACATACCTGAAGTGCCAGAAGGTGGCAGTGTGGTGGTGCTTGGAGAGACTTCCGGCCAGTAGTGGACTGCAGCCACCAGCTGGTCAGAGAGATGCCTTGGGAGGGTTTGGGAAGGTTTGGGCTGTGTTCATGATGGTACTTCAGTCCTTCTGGGAAACATAGAGGAAGCTCAGTAGTGACAACATGGTCACACCCAGAAATTGGAGAGGATGGTAGCTCTCAGGGCAAGGGTGCTCCCTGAGGCTTACCCCCCAGGTTTATAGCCTGAGGACCCCCAATATGTGGCCCAGGGACTTGCAAGGGAACAGCTCCAGGCCTCTGTTCATGGAGAAGTCTGCATGTGTTTCACGGATTCAAAGCCCTCATCGATCTAGCCTTGGTTCGCTCCCAGGAACATGATGACATTTCCAACGTCAAGGTCTTTCCACTGTGTTTTATGTTCTAAAAGGTACTTTTTTTGCCTTTTGAAATCTTCCTCTAGCTCTTGATTCAAACAAATACCTTGCTTAAAAGTTAAAACCAAAGAACCTATCAGGGACTTCAGACGAACAGCAAGGACGACATTTTTAGGTCTACTTTTTCAGCAGTTTGCCTGTGGTCTCTGCACCAAATTCCAATACTTCCTCATCTCACACACTGGCTCTTTCCCCCACTGCCTTCCACATACAGTTAAGAAAACAGCAGACAGTTCTGTAAGGCATCCACTTACAGAATGCTTCCTACCATTATCTAAAATATGTCTGCAAATTTGGCTCAAGAATATTTTTTTCAGCTTAAGTTGATGCTCATCACTTTGAAAGCATCATAGGAAGTGTGTTGAAACTTCTAGGTTAAAGCTCATAAATTCTAATAAGCTGTAGGCTACACTCCCACAAATACAAATATTCTTTTGACTCCTCTGCTGAAGGATCTAGGGTAGAACAATAGAGATAAAACCCCCCAATTAGAACAATTTCTGCTCTCTTCAAAGGTTTTCATTAAATTCAGGGGGGGAAAAAAAACCCACCCAGTTCTGGGTCAGAAGATGTATGTGAGCTAGAATCTTTTCCCAGCCACTTGCTAGCTAAGCTGCTCTGAGCCTTTGCATCCTGACTTGTAATACAGGGAAGTTCAAGAACTGTAAATCTGGGGGAGGATCCAATTCTATGTCAGTCGTGAAAGCTGCAAAGCCATTGTGCATCTTATAATTTAGAGCCATCTCCTTTTCCTCTGGTCATAACTCTGATTGATGAGTTTTTGAGATTAGGGCATTTGTCACCACGTTGCAATAGGCTGCATGGTAAAGGAAGAAGATGCAGAAATAGGACTTCGGCATGGACCCAGCACTGGTGGGGTGTCCTGGAAAGCATCTTTTTTCTCTGTGCCTCAGTTTCCTTAACTGAGAGAAATGTGTTTGACCAGATGACCATAAATGTCTCCTCTCAGTCCATGTTTTAGGGCTTAATCTGTAAGTTCAGTGGCACCCTTTTGCATATTATTTGAACCACTCATGAGAACAGTGTTTCTTTTTCTGCACTGGCAGATTGTTATCTAGCTGGTGGGTGCTGACTCATTGGTGATTGCCTTCCTGCCTGGTTCTATGTCCTTTAAAGCTGTGACCTCACTTAATTCTCACCAGAATCTCTTTGAGTCTGGAGGGGCAGGTATTACTGTCTGCACCTTTCAGCTGATGAAGATGAAGTCCTTGGAGGAAAGCAAGACCTGTCACCAGGTAGCTGGAGAGTCAGTTCTCTGGGCACTGTGAGGAAACGGGTGGATCCACAAAACTCTTCTCCCCTACCCACACCCACCCTCATTAGAGTCCTATCTTCTCTTCCCCAGGGAATGTGACAGCTTCTAACTAGTGTTCCTGCTCCCACGCTTGGCCCCCATGAGTTGCTTCTCAGCATAGTAGTCAGAGTGATGCTGAAAAAATAAAAGTCAGCTCATGTTCTTCCTCCTTGCCTCAGATGCCTCCAAGGACTCGAATCCCCCTCAGTGTCAATCCTCACACTGGCCCCAGACCCATGTCCACACCCCTCTTCTTCCTCCCTATGATGTGCAGCTGTTCATTCACTTCACTCCAAATCCACCGGACTTTTCATGGGTCCTTGCACACACCAGGCACCCTGAGGACCATTGCACTGCTACTCAGATACCCTCAGAGATCTGTAGGATTGTTCTCCCACCTCCTTCAGGGGTCTGCTCAAGACTCACACCGTTAGAAATCTGGTATGATGTGGAGTAAGTAATGGTATACTCCTGATGACCATTTGGTAGTTTTTCTCCAAGCACTTATAACCTGTAAGATTATGTAATTTATTTGTTGAGGGGGCAGTGCTGGGGCTTGAACCCAGGGCCTCACACATGCCAGGAAATTGTTCTACCACTGAGCTCTATCCTCAGCCCTGTAATTTTCTTTATCAATGTTTACTGCCCATAGTTTACCCTTCTATAATGGAGGCTCTATGAGGGCAGGATTGGTTAGTGGTTGCTGATTTATCACAAGTTCTTAGAACTGTTCTAGGGCACGAGTGTAGGAGAAATCTTTATTGAACAGGTGAATGAACCAAAACAGGGAACAGAAATATAGCCAGGAAAAATATCTAGGAACAAATCATGAAAAGTATCCATTTCCCAAGCTAAATAAAGGAACTGGCTACAAGAAAACAGGAATGTTAGCAGAATTACAGCGTGGGGCTTTATTCACTCACAAGAAGTGACCTGAGTGACTTTATCCAGAGGAAAGAATCCTTTCCAGTGAATCACGGTGCTTGCATAGATTACTGAACTTTGTCACATAAAGGGTTGCACACAGAACAGGTCAATAGCTCAGAGCAGGTAGGGTGTCATCATGTGCTGATGTCTGTACTTTCCCACAAGTTTTTTCCCTCAGCCTTCAATGCCCTCCTTCCTCTTCATCTCAGCCCCCAACTTGGTGAAACACAACTCAGCCTCCAAGGCCAGCTTAACCTTGCTTTTCCTGACCCTCAGCCTCACTTAACTGGCCCTTCATCTGTGCTTGCTACATTGAGTGTTGGTTATTGGTCTATTGTCTTCTTCCCTGAAACAGTGTAATTGACTGTGAGGGTCACAGTATGGTCCAGGTAAACCAGGACATTGTTTACCCTCAGAGGGAGCTTTCCAAGGGATCCTGCCTCACTTTTATGTATCTTTCCAGAGTCTACATGAAATTCGGAGCACTGAGGAGTCAGTTAAATGGAAAATGTGCATGTGTGTACTCCAGCTCATTGGGTCTGGACTGTATTCTCTTGAAGCTTCTTAAAGAAGAACTTCACACATCCCAGAAGGAAGTGAGAGGATGTCAGTGTGAACAAATCCCACTAGAAGATCCTTTCCTGCTTGCCTGGTGGGTGGGTAGATCCTTAAGGACACAACCTTAAAATGTGCAAGCCAAATACACAGGTGGTCCTCGGAGTTAAGGGTCTCACTGATCAAAGTATAGGTTGTGGACCAGCAGCAGCAGCACCTGAGAACTTGTTAGAAATGCAGAATCACAGGCCCCACTCTAATGCTACTGAATCAGAATTTGTAGTTGAGGAAGATCTTCAGCTGATTCCTAGTCACAGTAAAAGTCGGGGAGTGCTGCACTGCAGTTTATACCCCTGGAACACACCTATGGATCAATGGCGACCCAAACTTTATCAGCCTCATCTCTGCAAATGTCAGTCTGGTAGATTCACAGGCAGGTATTGATTCTGAAAGCACACTACAGGTAATTTTGACAAGTATTAAAGACTTAGAACTGTTAAAAATATGTTTTCCCAGGGGCTGAGGTTGTATCTCAGTGGTAGAGTGCTTGCCTCACACCTATGAGGCACTAGGTTCATCCTCAGCACCACATAAAAATAAAGTAAAGGTACTGTGTTTACCTAAAACTAAAAAAAAAAAAAAAAAAAAAAGGAGTTTTTCCTATTGGCCTCATTTCTCAAGATATAGTACTTGAACTACCTGTATATTTGAGGGGGGGAGAGACAAATTTCCTGAGTACATGGAATTAGGATCTTGGAGGTGAAATGAGTGTATTAATAAATTTTGTGGGGGATTCTGAGGTACACTAAAGTTTACAAACCTCTGTCTTTGAAAACAGGAACAACGGAGACAAAATGACTAGTGCCCCTGTTGGTTTTGCCTACCTAGAATTCCTTTACTACCACAACACCCTCCATTTGTAACATCACTATTGGAGAATCACTCTCTCTTATATTCTGTCCAAATGGCTTAGATATGACTGACTCTTCCCACATCCATAAATAAGTGTGTGGCCTGGGCCTGACCAATGAAAGGATTCATTCCCGTGGCCCTAAGGGGTACCTTCAAGATTGGGCCTATGACTCAAGGTGTATAAATGAGATCTGTACTATTTCTAGAAATGCTCATTTTCCTGACTTCTCAAGCTGTAGCATAGGAGTCTTGGGCTGCTGGTCATCACCTCTGCTAACATTTAAGAAATCTGGGAACACAGAAGAAAGCTGAGGTGGATGGGGGATGGGTGCTGCCCAACACAGACATGAGACTGAGTCATGATGATTTGCTCTTTAGTACTGACTGTAGCACAGCATGGTATTAAGTATTAAATGAAAGATGAGTTCTGTGGTCAAATAGGTCGTAAAACATTGTGTTAAACAGATTTCCACAGAGTTCATTTCTTAGGCTTTCTTAGATTTTTTAATATGCCAAAGTACCCTGTGATGAGCACTAAAATGTAGCATTTAAAGAATATTTTCTGGGGGGGTAGGTACAAGGGATTGAACCCAGGGATACTTAACAACTGAGCTTCATCCCCAGCACTTTTTTATTTTTAAAAATTTTGAGACAGGGTCTTGTTAAATTGTTAGGGTCTTGTTAAATTGCTGAAGCTGGCTTTGAACTTGTGATTCTTCTGCTTCAGCCTCCCAAGCTGCTGGGATTACAGGCATATACCACCATGCCAGGCAGGACTTTTTTTTTTTTTTTAATACAGAGCATATTATGGTACAGTGTCCCTTGGAAAAAGTACAGGAAGCATAGGTTACATGGTTTCCAAATCTCTCTACAAATAATAATTTTTTGTAATGCTTATAAAAGGTTTTGAGGACTATGAGGACAATTGGAGAAAACAGGCTGGAGTAGGCAGGCGAATTCCTCAAGGCTGCCTGGCCAGTGGGTGGCAGACCTGGATCCACAGGGGTTGGTGACAGGACAGGATGGGGAGGCTCAGCTTCTGCAGACTCCCAGCACTGTGGTCCTTCTAATATTCTCCTCTGCCAGCCCAGGTGGCATTTCCTGGAATAAAAATGAGCCAGGGTGAGTTGGTTGTGTTGGGAGGACACAGCAACAGTGTAGTGAATTATACATATTACAATTGGGGTAGAATACAAGTAAACCCATGGTCTTTTTCTTTCAGGTGTTTCTCCAAAAATCTTTGCAGAGACCATAGCTTTTGGGAGTTGAAAGCAAGAAAGGGGTTGTACCAGACAGGAAAAGAGGGAGTCCTAACCTTTGTTTCCAGTTTAATCCAAAGCTCCCTAGAGATGAAAGGAATACATGTGCATGAGCTTGGAGAAGTGTTTTCTCTGTATAGCGTCAATCTCATCTGGTGCTCCAGCCTTCGGATGTTGTGCCAGTATCATCAGCTGGTCTCACGGAATAGTTTCAGGGATCAAATTTGGGCACCTTTATCCATCTCAAACTTAAGAATGGCACCCAATCCATCAACACTTTTAAAAAGAGTCAACATGATAAAGCTAGAAAGTAAGACAATGTTTTCTGATTTAAAACCCACGCTTTTTCTACTACACCACATGCAAAGAATTTAAAGGATGAAATACCAGCCTCACAGATGTTTAACTGCATGACTTTAGACAAACCACACAACCTCTCTGTTGGGTGCAGAGCAGGCTGAACTGTGTTGTCTGCAGGGCAGGCTGAACAGATGTTGGCTGCAAGATAGCCCACGCACTCAAACCCCCCTCTATCTGGCCCTTTATCACCTGTTTGTGTCAAGTCCCGCTCAAGGCTGAGCACTCAACCCCCCTTGGGCCAACAAGGCAGCTTGCAGACCCAGAGGCCCCATTAGATTTGGGCTATAAAAACTCCCTCCTGCCATGCCCCCCTCTCTCTTGTTCTCTTTCTCTTGCTCTTTCTCTTGCTCTCTCTCTCTTGCTCTTTATCTTTCTTGCGTGCGCTCTCTGTCTCTCTCTTGCTCTTGCTCTCTCCCTGTTCATCTCTTCTCTTTTCTCTCTCTTTCCTTCCTTCTTTTCTCTTTGTTGCACTGCTGCAATAAAGATCTTTTGGTCACTCCGAGTGTTGGGGTCACTTTCCTTTCACTCTCTGGCCCAGATTGCCGCAGTCTGGCTGGGCACAAATAACTGAGCCGCCACAAAGCCTTGTAGGTTCAAACAGCAACCCTTTATTCCCGAACTCTCACAGGCACTCTACACACACTTCCCGGGAACACACTCCCTCCACCGGGCTCTGCATGCCAATTCTCCCTGAACCCCAGGAGAACTCAACGGGAACTCCAAAGTAATGGGCGCCTGAGGCAGCAGGATCCACCCTAATCCCAGCAGGATCCGCCCTAATCCCAGATCCGCCCTATTCCCGGAGCAGGGTCACCTTTCAACCATTCCCTCTGGCAAAAATGCCAGGCGTCATTCTGACTAAACTGTGGCTCTCAACACCAGATTCCTCAGCAGTAGATTGGAGGAAATGACATCTGCTCTGCAGAAGCATTGTGAGATGAAATGATTCAATTGGTGAGTACAGTTATAATTTTGAAAATCATAACATGCAGGACAAATGCTACCTATAATTCTTGACCAAGTATCACTACTGTGACTACTACTATTTCTTAGTATTTACTACCATTACTGCTAATTGCTTACCACTTAAGACTACTATAATTGCTTCTTCTACACTATCCTTCAACTAATAATCATCATAACCATCAATAATATCTCACAATAGAAACACATACTAGGTATTAAATTGAGAGTGGGCAAAAAAGAGAGGTATAATAAAATTGAATCTCTCTGCCTTTGTGTTGCCCCTCATTCAGGTCTTGGAAAAACAAATACAGTGTCTTTCTTATCTAAGACTTTATTCAGGAAAACAATAACAGACATTTCCAAAGTGTTTCATCATTGACAAAGGGAGTTTGCGTTATTAGGTTGTTGCACGAATTCCTCCATTTCTAACTAGGTCCCCTGTGCCAAGTCCAGGTTGAGGACTAGTGAATTCTTTAATCATCAAACCCTCCCACAGTGAAGAGGTAAATCTCTGCCAGGAAGGGGTGTTCTACTTGGCAGGAGCATGCCTGCATCCCTGAGCCCGGCACAGAGTTACATGGTGATATTATTTCTTTTCAGAACAATTTTTATAAGCCATCCGTTCAGGGATGGTCCTGGCTTAAATCCTTTCCCCCATTTTCTTATCATCGGGCACATTTTTAGGCTGAAGATACAGTTAGTGTAATTTTCATCACTTGGAGATTTCTCCTGTTTTTATAACTCTGATTTGGTATTCAGCATGGGTCTTTCAGCTCTCAGAATCAAGATGCAGAGGCAGGCGCTAAGATGAATTTAGCAATTTAGTTCAACCAACACTTATTGAGTACCCTTGGATGTGAGCACTTGTGAAGCTCCCTGGCCTTTGACACACAGGTCAATGACTGAATGTGGCCACACGGGTGCTTGGAGGCCAGCTAGTGGAGATGGAGAGGACATGTAGCCCACAGGACAACTTTGGTCCCTGTGGTTACAGGTCTTTCTTTTCTGCTGGGCCCTGTACACCAAGCAACACAGAAATCTTTTTTATTTTAATTGTGAACCATTCCAGTTAAAAAACATCCTCATGGCTGGCATGTCTAATTGAGCTCCTGAGAGGCTGTGTCGGTGAGACTTGGGGATGAATCACCCGAAGTCCCATTGGTCTCACCAAGAACCCATTGATGTTTCATAAATCCAAGTCGGTACAAATCTAATTGAGTTACCATGCTGAATTAGCTCACATCTAAATGGCATTCATGTCTACAAATGGAATAATTAGAGTCTAGAAAATGGGATATATCAAGTGGCATCCCAAGTGACAACAGAGAGGCATTTGTATTCATTCAATCAACTGCTTTAAAAAAAAAAAAAAAAAAGCCGCTGTAAGACTTGACTTAGGCAGGATGATTAGATGCAGTGTTTGGGCTTTTGGTTTCTTCTCTTTTTTATATTTATATTTACCTCCAGGAGACCCTGTACTCATTCTTCAGGTATATGAAAGAGAAAAGTCAGACCTGAAGTTATTTTTGACCATTTGGTTTAAAAAAAAAAAAAAAAAAGGAGCAGGTGACAGTCCCATTTTCAGCCTACAGATCTGTTTGTTTTTATCGATTGGGATGGCTTCTTTCTGAGCTTCCATTTTTTCTTTTTCTTCTTCATTTGCTTCTAAGTACGCTGGCTAAGATGACTTTGCACCCCAGGGAAGAGGTACGTTCAGCTGCGATTGCCAGACTATTCTCTATTTGAAAAGTACCTAAGTACCTAATCATAAAAAATAAAGTTCACACCCTTATCCAGAAAGGATCTCATAAAATGGTTTTATTTCCAAGTTATTTTACTTGTGAAATTTTAGGATATCTGAATTTAATACTCCCCTGATTAACAGTTCAACTCAGCAAATATTACAGAACAGAAAGAAGGCATTTTGACTAGGCAGGCTAATGGCCTCCTTCTAATTCACATTGTAGTCTTCAATCTAATTTACATGCTTAGTTTATTTATTACCCCAATTAAGTTTTGCAAATAGTTTGCAATGAGGTCCCCATGACCTCATAACTCACAATTACTCTTGGGATCTCCTGCCTATTTTGGCACATTTTGAATAATACTGCAATATCTTCCAGGAAAGGATTGTACTTAGAAAATGATGAATAGTGATTGTGTCTTGTCCATAAAAGACAGGATCTAAAAACTGCCTTTGGTTGGCCAACTAGTGTCTAGTTCATTGTCCTAAACATTTGGACTTTGGGGTATTCATGCCCCCTGTGATCACTGGTTTTCTCATTGCTGGAGCTTCCTGTGATGTTGACTTTCTCATCAAGGGTGGGAGGCTTTGGTGTTAGTGGTGAGCACACACATTAGTACATGGTGTTATTTGATGGGATCCAGAAGACCTTACATCTCTGGCCATGTTTCCACTGAGTTTTAAGAAATGTCCTATGGCTATGTTCAATGTTAACATTAGGAGAAACTATGCGAGAGGTGTATAGAAGCTCTCTGTACTATCTTTGCAACTTTTCTGTAAATATAAAATTATTTCAGAATAAGAAATTGAGGAAATGAATCTTAGTGTCCTTTCAATCCCAAAGTTCAGTAGAATCTCTACAAGAGCTTTCCTTTTAAAGTCTTCTCAAGAGTAGTTCAACCCAAGACCAAGAACAATTTTGGGGTGGGATGGGGTAGGATGGAGGTGGAGGGATTCGTGTATGAGAATATGTATGTGGGATGTGTGTGTGTGTGTGTGTGTGTGTGTATGTGTGTGTTTACGTGCATGCGCTGCACAAAGGGCAGAAGGTGGACAGAGGTCAGCTCCTCATCTAAGGACATTACTGGTCAGAAACAGGGTTCACCTCTCTTTTTCCAAGCCAGTGCTACTTCCTCTGGGCTTGGTCTTTTCCAATATTGTACTTACGATTGGCTCAGGCAAAGGTCAGGCAAAGTGTTTCCTTTCCAGTTTCCTCTTGGAAAGCAGCCCCCTCATTTCTGTCATTCTATTAGTATGTAGCTATCATGAATTTCTGAATTAAAAGGCTTACCTGTTAATAATGGTCTAGTTATAATGTGATGAAAACTTGTTAAATGCAATTGGAGTACTACATAGAATTCAGACAGCTTGATATGATCCAGTTGCATAAAACATCTTTACAGCCCTGTCCTGAACATCTGAAATTCAATATCCCAACATCCTAGCTTATCTAAAACAGGGCACCTCCTTGTAAGTCCATTTCCCTCAGCAGCATCTCACCCATCACAGTTCTCCAGGTGCAAAATCTTGGAGTCACTATTATCATAACTCCCCAGCACCCCACAAGATAGCTGATGCCTCACATATAAGATGTTCCAGACTATTGCTTGAATGTACCTGGGCCAAAGCTTCTTTGTGAAACTTTTCCAAATGTCATGATCAGTTTCCTCAGGGTCTCAAGGAAAGAGAAATTCTCTCTGCTACTTTTCACATCTGAAATCATGCAAACAGTAAAGGACAAAATAATCATTTTGCCTACAAGTTGAGCTCATTGAATGACTAGCCTATGTAAGTCAGACCCCCGAAGAACACTCAGAAAAGAATCTTCCCAATGGCCAGGTTAAGTGGGACTGCACTCCTAATATTAAATATTTTCCCTGTAAATTCCTACACATTTCTTAACTGGTTGCATGTTTGCTATTCTTCCAGTGGGTATGTCCATGTGTCCCTATATTGTAATTTATCTTGTGCTATTTACCTAGTTTGTATTTATTTCCCATACTGTAATTTAATTCCTGGATGACTTTCTGAAGTAGTCAAGTAATCAAATGCAAATTGGCTTAGCATTTTGAATGGTGCACCCAGCAAAAATGCAGAGGTGTTGAAGAGTGACCTGGTTGAAATCTTAAGTAGGCTTTGTTAATTTCAAACTGGGGCAGGAGAGGTGAGAGTTTACATCTAAACCGAACAAATTTATTTTTTACCTGAATTCTTTGCCACAGAAGATAGATGTGGGAACAGAGGCTCAGTTCATCAGCTTTCAAGAGAAAACATTCCTAGGAACTGTGATCCAAGAAGAGAAACCTTTAAGGAAGGGCCATCTTAGCTGATAGTACCTAAAAGAATTCTAATACAGTTTGTGTATCCAAGTCCTTGATTCATTTATTCAACCACTTACTCACCTGAAAAATATAAGGAATCAGTTAGCAAGATAAAAGTCCTAATGCTCAGCCAATGCAAACATAAAGGCAAAAGTTCTGGGCTGCCTTTTAAAAAAGCAGTGCTTCTAATACCTTATAGGGTATCTTGGAGATAGAATAAAGGAGATAAAGTCACTCTAGGAAAAATTTCTCCTCCTCCAACTTTACATGTGAATCATAAAAAACACTTTTCTCATGTGATCATAAACAGAGATGGGCAGTTAGGTAAACAAAGTCCATAACACCATGTATGACCAGCCATGGGAGTAAATAAGGAGACTGAGTTTAAGAAGATCCAAAGCCCTGTCAAGGTGACCTGGAATGTACTTTTGAAAGGTGGATTTGGGATGGGGTTATAATTTATAAGCCATAACTCAATCAACATAATTGCATCCTGTTAAGAGAAAGAGGTATATGGAAAGGGGTTGAGAAGAACCATTGAAGATTTCAAAAAGTTTATAGCAGTTCAATTCACAATAGCTAAACTGTGGAAGTAACCTAGATGCCCTCCAATAGATGAATGGATAAAGAAACTGTGCTATAGGGGCTGGGGTTGTGGCTCAAAGGTAGAGCGCTGGCCTAGCGTGTGTGGGGCACTGGGTTCGATCCTCAGTACCACATAAAAATAAAATAGAGGTATTGTGTCCACCTACAACTAAATAAAGAAGCTGTGGCATATATACACAATGGAATATTACTCAGCATTTAAAAGAGAGTAAAATTATGACATTTGCAGGTAAATGCATGGAGTTGGAGAATATCATGCTAAGCGAAGTAAGCCAATCCCCCAAACCAAAGGTCAAATATTCTCTCTGATAAGTGGATGCTGATCCATAATGTGGGAGGAGGATGGAAGAACTTTGATTGGACAAAGGGTAAGAAGGGGTGGGGAGTGGGGATGGAGGCAGGAAAGATGGTGGAATGAGATGGACACCATTACCCTAGGTACATGTATGACTACTGCACATATAGTGTGACACTACATCATGTACAACAAGAGAAATGAAAAGTTGTGCTGCAATTGTGTACAATGAATCAAAATGCATTCTGCTGTCATATATACCTAATTAAAAGAAATTAATTTTTTTTTAAAAAAAAGGATCTTGGTAGTCATCATCAATACCGTACATCCATGGGCCTCTTAAGGTATCCTTCTTTGGTCAGGCGATCCTTACTAAGGTAAGAGTGCCTCAGACTATTTCAGCAGAGAAGCTTTCCCTAACGTCTACGAGCATCTGATAATTGGCCCTCTGTTAGCTCCGTTAGACAGGAAATTAATGCATTGGGCAGGTCCAGGTGAGCATTCTGACCTCTGGATAGGTCTACTTCTCATTGTAAAACAATGAACCAACTTCTGGGTTCTGTAACAGATACTGTGTAGGTATCTAGAGACTTACTTATCCATAGGTACACCTGGATGCCATAATGTATACTTTAGTCGCTGTTATCTGCCCCCCCTAAGAGATAGATCCAGTTTAGTCAGAGGACAAAAACCTAAACCTGCAAACCTGGAAAATGGTGAGTTCACCAAGGCAACTGTCACATGCACACAGTCTCTCAGTTGATTGTTTGGTCATTTGTTTTTTGTTTTTTGTAAGAAATTCTCCAGATGATCAATTGGTAATTAATAGAAATATTCTGATGATGTTTGTTTAATAAGGTAAAAATCAATTTTTGTACCAAATTTCTTCAACTAAATCAACTTGACAAAATCTACTCAGCTTGCTATCATAAAACCTCACTCAACTAAAAGTCCCAGCCTGTCATTTTTATTTATTTTTTTACTACTTTTAATTTTAGAATAAAGAGGGCCATCATATCAGCTTCTCCTAAGTGCCTATTTTTTTTTAAAGTCACTTCTCTGGGATCCATAAAGGCTCAGTTCCACCTCTTACATTTTCTGCATCTCCACCAACAGCTTCTGGGATACTTATACACATTCCAACTTGGGAGCTGGCAGTTTGTTAAATGTTTGCAAGCACGAAGGAAAAATTCAAGTACTTCGACAAGACTGTAACATCCAAAATAATCGAGGAAGCATTTCAACAAGAATTGCAACCCAAAGTGTTTCTGATTAACATCAGACAACTTATCAAAGCCCTGAGCAATCTGTTCTTAACACAAACCTGATTCTTGTAGCCCTGCAAGTGTTGTTGTTACACAGATGGGAACTCTTCACATGTGCCTCCTTTTTCTGAGAGCTCTGTCCTTATTAAAAACACAGTCTGTGGTCTTAATTTGTTCAAATTTGCACTTTCTTGCCCCTGGCACACGGGGGGTTCTACTTACCAAATGGCAATGAATAGTCATTGCTAAAGGTTGTGGGATTTCCTGTAGGGATAAGGTGTTTCTTGCCATGAACCTGCAATATGCAAGAAACCAAATGTCAAGAAAGGTTCATTGATGAACTGGGAAAATTAATCCTTTCAGAAGATGATGTGACACTGAAAATCAAGACACATCTTGCCTCCTGTGTATCTACAAAAGGAAGCTGCTTGCTCCCCTTTAAGAATGTGCATAAAGGCCACATCTCTTTCTGAGACTTCACCATATCTTTGAACAGAACCCAATGTCTTCCTTCTATTATTGTAAATACCATCTTATAAATCTAAAACTAAAGCAAAACAGAGAACTGAAAGCTCAGTGATATTTAAATCAGCAAAATGCAGACCACATGCTCAGCTGCATTCACATTTTGTTAAAATGATATGCTTTAAAAACCAATTAGTAGAATGCATTATGTATGGACATAAATACTCTTGCTAACATACCTGCCTGAAAAGACAGAAAAAAAAAAAAACACTCAGTGAGGACCCAATAGTAGTAGTCATTACTGAAATCTGCCAATGCTGAGGCTGCCTGCTTACCCATCTCTGGCAAAAGTGGGTCAGATTTCCTAATAGGGGACTATGGTGATAACTTGGTCTCTATCCCATTTTGAAGCATCAAAATCAAATTCTAATAATTTAGCTATTTGCTTCAGTGTATGTTCTTGTTGCTTAGAGGATGATTTAAAACCGAGCAGCATCAATGCCACCTGGGATCTTGAAAGAGAGGCAGACTCTTGGCACCTGTGCATTATCATATGCACTCGCACACACCTGTGCATGAATACACACATACCCATCCCATCCCCCCATGTCCCCACTCTGCCCCAACCACCATCCACACAAAAAACTGAATCAAAACTTGCCTTTCAGCAGTATCCTCAGGTGTTTCGACTGTACATTAAATGTGGACAGGCGCTGATGTGTATTACTCTGAAGTAACTTTTCTTCAGTGTCCTTCATTTTATTGGGTTATATTGCAAAAAGCACATGATCCAAATGATTGTTTATCAGTACACAAAACACAGAGAGAGGGAATTTTCCCCAAGGAGGAACAGACTGAATAGTATTAACAGTGCTTTAAACTGTAATGAATTCCCAGTCTAATTCACTATGAGGTTTCAATTTATACCACATTTAGAGTACTCCAGGTTCAAGTAATCACTGCAGTAATTAGCTTACTTCCAGTCCTCCAAAATAAACCCACTAATTTTTGCAATCAGCCTTCATTTGGTTAATCACCAGTTTAATTGATTTAATTAGTTTGATCTGCAAAATTAGTCAAGTGTAAATACTGTTTTGTAAACAGAGTTTAGCTCCAAGCTGTAAGATAGGGAATTCTAATTCAAACCTAGAGTTAATAACAAACCCACACATACAGGATTTTGTCATGGAATACTGCAGTTGCAAGTTTTCAAGTCAGAGGCCTGTGGATGTTCTGGTGAATGTTTTGCAACCAAGCTATTGTCATTATAATATTGACTAAGCTGAGGGACCCCCTTTTGTAACCAGCTCTGACTGACTCCATACAGTGATTGTAGGTTTTTGTTTTGTTTTGTTTTTTCAGTGCTGGGGATGGGGGCCCAGGTCCTCACACATGCTAGGCAAGAGCTCTACCACTGATGTATGCCAAGGAGTGTGTGTGTGTGTGTGTGTGTGTGTGTGTGTGTGAGAGAGAGAGAGAGAGAGATTCTGGACTTGAACTCAGGGCCTTGTGCATGCTAAGCAGCTACCTGACCACTGAGCTAAATCCCCAGCCTTTTTTTTTAACATATATATTTCATTTTGAAATAGGGTCTTGCTTAGTTGCTTAAGGCCTTGATGAGTTGCTGAGGCTAGCTTTAATATTGTGATCCTCCTGCCTCAGCTTCTGCACCTGCTAGGATTATAGATGTGTGCCACCATGCCTGGCCTAGTGATTGTGTTTTGAAGCTGTAAAAAGATCTGTCATTTCTCTTTCTGAATGAGCTGACTCAGATAACTCTAATGCTGAAAGAGTAATTCATGTTTAAATTTCATGCTATTTTTAATATTTCAAGTCTTGCTCACCTAAAGAATGTTTTAAATCTTTCCTGAAACAAATTTTAATACTGTAATTGAATTTTTGAAGAAAAAGTGTCTACTTATATTAGTGAGATGTGTGATGCAGAATACTTTTTACTAGGTTTTGGATACAATGAATTTGACAAGATAAAAAAAATTTTTAAACATCTCTCAAATGAATTCATTCTAAGTGCTAAATTTAGTAGATTCCCTGCAGAATAAGGCAATCTTTCCATTTAAAATCTTTGCCTGGTATAATACAAATGAGTGGAGAATCAGGCAGGAAGGTAATTGTTTACAGACTGTATTTCCTCAGATTGCTTCTTATTACTGAGTTGCTCTGTTAATGCTATCTTCTTGGATTTTTTTTCACACCTTTGCTTGATCTTTTTAAAAACAAATTTTAATTATCATTATTTGGACACTTTGGGATTCCTTTAGTTGTGCTGATTCTGATATTAAATGATTTACACTTTTCAAGTCATAAGGTCCCTATCACAGCTACTTAACTCTGCAGACATAGTCAATAGGGAGATTAACAGGTATAGTCGTATTCCAACCAAACCTTCTTTATGTACACTGAAATTTGAACTTCATAAAATTTTCCCATGTCACAAAATATTATTCTTCCTTTGATGTTTTCAACCACTTAAGAAGGTTAAAACTATTCTTCACCCATAGGCTAGGCAAAAAGCAGGAGGCAGCCAGCTTTGTCCATAGTTTCCCCAGCCCTGTTCCAGCTGACAGGTGGTTACTGAGCATCAGTAGAGATGTTCTCTTCAACTTGCCTCTTTGAAGACCATTTCATTATCTGTCATTTACAGTTTCATATTCAAGTCTAAATGATTGCTCCCTTCCTATAAGAGTTGTTTTATATTCTAGATCCAAAAGGCACAAAGACAGCTAAGATTTACATATGAAGGTTCAACTGGCATTAGGGAAAAAGAAAAATAAATTAAAAAAAAAAAAACTAAAGACATACAAACATGAGATCCTTACTATCTCTTTAGGATTCTCCAAGCAGCACTCCTATCCCTCCCCTTCCAGCTGTTGTTAATGTTCATTTGAAGACTTTGGGTGACATTTCCTATTGAATTTTGTTCAAAATTATTTTTACTTTAATTTGATTTCTCTGAAGTAAACTGCTGTGGTTTTGGGGGAGGGCAATTGGTTGAAAAACCACAACATGATTTGTCCTTTCCTGTTTTTCCCTGGAATGACCCTAAGTCCTGGGATCTCGTGTGAAAGGTTTTGTGAATACACAATCTGTATATTGTGACTCATTTTCCACTATCCCTGACAAGACAGCTAAAATCATCACCAATGGGGCTAGATAATTATGTTCCAATAAGTCCTTAATTTTCTCAAATTCTCCATGGGTCAAAGATGAGGAGCCTAAAATGCATTTGTCTCAAGTTGCTCCATTAGTATTGCTATAGCATTCCAAAAGATAGGAAGCAGGGTTGTTGCTCATTTAACTTGAACCACCTCAAGGAACCAACCCAGGAATGAGAAGTCCTAACTACATCTTAGTAGGTGTGTGACTTTGGGGAGGTACTTTAATTTCTCTTAGCTGCATCTTTTCTGTAAAATGGGTTCAGAAAATATACTTGGTTGACCTTGGAACATTCCCACATGCAGAAATGCTTTGTAGAAAAGTATGATTCCAAAGGATGAAGGTGCATTCACACATATGTATTAGGCATCTTCTAAGTTTAGGTGGAAGAAATGAGTAAGTGGAGGCAGAATGAACTAATTGTCAAGTGCAAGTGCAAGCAAATCCTTAAGAGTTGGAATCCCTGGGCTTCAATGGTGTGTCATTGCCAGACAGATCTTGAAGAAGGAAATAGAACTAAGCAGAAGGAGAGACTGAACATTTCTGATACTGAGAGCAGCAATGCTCCTTCATCATTTCACATCTGATGACACTTAAAAAAAAAAAAAAAGACCTTCCTGCTCTAGCTTGGCATATTCAATTATTCAATTTGTCTGAAACTTCCCTCTGCAGGATTTGTACTATAAGCACCTTTTTCTGACTTCAGGCTGGGCTCAGGCCGGGGTAGCTGAAGAAGGAAATGAACCCAAATCAGAGCTGACTGCTTTAAAAATCTCTCCTTACTGTCTCACTAGATGTGCTTAGATCCAAGAAGATGTGTAATTGTTACATCTTATTACAGCTTTCCTGGATGTTTTAGGTACTACTAATCACCCATAAAACCTTCCATCTGTCTCTATAATATCTACATTTCTTAATGAGGAAAAGGATTTAAACTGCAGATTTTCAGCATTTTGGATATTTAAAAATTCTCAGGGCATTTGTGTGAAAGTGGTATAGGATTCTATGGGGAAAGAAGAAAACTGCCTCATAGATGAACTTGCCCACCTGGGAGTTCAAGTGCAAACAGCAGTAGGATTCAGAGTCTTAACTTTTTTTTTTTTTTTCTGCAAGAAGCTCCAAAATTATATGCCAGAGTGTATCTAGGTTAATGCATGTATTTCGCCAAGACACCCAGAACCCTGCTAAATTCCCTAATGTTTTTACAGTCAGTATACTTTTCAGATCTTGGGTGCTAATTTGTATCATTTGCAAAAACAACTGTGAAAGCTATTTGGTGCTTGCAATGCAATTACCACTAAAGAGGTTTTGGGGTATCTCATTAAATTGAGTCCCAGATGTTTTTGCCCTCATGATTTGTGTTGATCTCTTCTTTGTCGGTTCTAATTATCAATCAAGATGAATGAATTAGTCATCCACTCTGTGAAAAGCCTATTTATGCATATGATCAGGACCCAGGCTAAAAGAGCCTTCAGAGATGTCTGTCCAACCTTGGAATGGACCATTTCCTCTGCTTGCATGCACAGACAACTTAGCAGCATTTCTCAGTGTCTTTTTCTCTAATATACACATTGAAGTATACATGTAATTTGTGGTAGATATGCATGTGCACATAAATAAGGATGTGGAGACATGTATTCAAACATTTCCGGACTGACTGCATATCTATATGTAACCCCTTCCTCTCCTAGTACAATATTTTTTATTTGAAGACTTTCATGTGAATAACATTTCCAGAGGGAACTCTCTAATGGCTGAGCTAGGAGAAAAACAGTGCCCTAGGAATCTGATTACAATATTTTAGCGTGCACTTCCCTTGGAGTTGCAACCAGTCTGCTCTTAACAGGGATACAAACTATCCAGTGGGCACTCAGGACATTTCATAGGAGATTAGGGCACCTTGTGAATATGCATTAAACCATGGTCCTGTTTACCTCTGCTGCCTGCTGTGTCCAGCTAGCCCATTGGCCAGCATTCTCTAAAGCGATGCTTACGGGATCAGACTGGCATGATGCCACCACATATGAAGTATGTGTCTCTTTTCACAGTTGTTTCCAATGCTCTTGGGAACGGATTGGCCATCTAACAAAGATTCTTTGAACTGGGAATTCAAATGGCTTTGGATAAGCAAAAAATATTTGTCTGGGAGGCAGAAGGAGGGGGCAGTAGCACCAAGCAGCAGGTATAGTAATTTGTTAGCAAATTCCGATGCTTCCATTCATCAGTGCATAACATTATTACAAAGAGGGAGAGGAGCCTTTCTTTCTGCAGTAACAGCAGGTGACTTCACCTATCCTGTCTGAAGAAAATGCGACTCAAAACTGCCTTGTATGTTGAAAAAGAAGAAATTAAATCTCCACCAAAGATATACAGTGAGCATTTTCATTGTGTTCATTTGAGTCTGCTTATATGTGTATACAATATGTGTGTATGCACATAAATATACAGTGTATGTATTCACAGCCACACATATATGACTGTTTTGTAAAAGGTCTGTTCTGCTGTTATTTAGGATAGTTAACAAAAATTGTCTTTAATGTATGTATACTGGTATAAATTTAAAAAATCACTATTCTTAACATCTGTAAGAGATCTCTGGAGGAGTCTTTCAATCATACAAGCACATCCTTGGTAGATTATTTGGATGCTAATTGGCCTTCAGGAATGAATGCAGCAGGCTGCATTTCTGCAGAAGGGGTGCTCATTGGTGAACCTTTTTTCAGTGTGTAAAAATGTTTTAAGCTCATTTGTTTTCAGATCAGCTGAGGAGCAAACCCTTCCCCCCAGAATGGGCAAAAGCCTCTGTGACTTCCTCAAAACAGTTTTCCATTTGCCCACCAGCACCATGGGGATGAAGAGGCCTAGGCCATGTGCAGACAGCCTTCATGTTCCTTTACAAGGCCAGGGAACTTTGGCAACAAGCATCAAGAAACCTCAAAAAGGCTTATACCCTTCGACCCAGTTTTCTTCCTTTTGGGAACCCACTGTAAACAAACCACTCTAAAGATCTAAAAAGTGTTTATGCATAAAATATTATTTAGAACCTTAATAATAACAAAGAATTTATATCAAGTGATAGTTCATTTAATCTATCTAATGGATTATCATGCATCCACTGAATGAATTTACAAATATACAGATATGTTTATATATTGATATAATTATTAATATATTATATGTTCATTGTTACATATTTACTTATAATGCAGTTACATTAAAAATATTTAAAAATTAATTAATAGGAGAAAAATATGTATTAAAATGTTAAATTAAAATTGCATCTCTATTAGGAGAATGCAGTCTCTATTTATTAGGGAGAAAAGTCATGGTATAAAATGCAAAGACTAGAAGTCTGTGTATCAGCAAATTAACAGTCTTTGTCTCTGGGTGTGAAAATATGGGTGAGTTTCCCCCTGCCTTCTACTTTCCTATAGTTTCCAAATTGTCTATACTATATGAGTGGTGATTATAATATGAAAATTGAGTTTAATTTTGGAAATCAATGGCCATTGTTGCCAGAGGCAGTCAGCAGACAGAGGGGGAGGTGTTCTGGCTTGTCACTTGGCAGCTCCATATTGGTCACTTCCCTTGCAGGGTTGGGGTTGGATCTGGGTAGCAATGACAGCTCCAGGAAATCAACTTTCCATTTTCAACTAACTGGGAATTAATTTTCTGTTGATGTAAGGGATGAAGAACGTCTAACCTGAGTCAAAATTCTCAGGGAGATGTCATAGGTAGTAGTCTGAGATGAGAACATAAGACCATTCTTTCCTGTCATTTCAGAGCTGCAATTGCTCCTGAGTGAGAATTCCTCAGAGGAAGAACTGGGACAAGTGAGCTGAGTTGTTGGAGTGAGGCCCTTGCAGTTCAGCAAGTAGAAAGCTGGGGTCACTCTGCAGGTGCGGGACATAAGGTGGTGCCCATGAAGAAGAGGCAGGCAGGGAGCCAGCAGGAGGGAGGACAAGCAGAGGACCAGGGGAGAGACCTGGCATGGGGGCTTGATTATAGGAAGCATCTGAGAAGTTGGAAGGTTTCGTGTTCCTTATGTTTCTTTTGTCCATTTCCCTTGGCATCTGATCACTGTCTTTGAGGCCAGTCTGTGTTGAGCCATTGTCTGAGGTATGACTGGAGGGTTGAAGGAAGACAGGTTTCAGAAACAGCAAACCCAATGAGCTTAGTCCCTGCCTGTCCTTTTTGGGAGAAGTCAGCTAATGGCTTTTTATATATCATCATCATTTCATTAAGGCCAAAAGAACATTTTAAGACATCTTTTAAGTGAACTTTTTAATATATGCTTAAAATCACATAGCCATATTTTGTTAGAAAATAAAAGGCATATTCCTAACTCAAAGTCTGAATTTCAGCTTAAGCTTGTGTCAAACTTGCTCTAGGAATAAAGTCTTCAAGAAGATGAATCTGAGGTTGATGCTTTGGGACGCCATCTGTTCTCCATTATCCCATTGTGGCCTCCCCTCCTCTGTGGGCACAAACTTTACATCTCCTCCCTCCCAGCTTAATTTCTAACTAGCTCTCTACAGCTTGTTGCTTGTCACCTAACTGTCACAGTGGCAGCTGCAGGGTAGAAGCACAAAATATAGGATCACTTGCTGTGATCAGCAACCAGGAACCTCCCTCCCGACTCACCCCACCCTTGGAGATTTAAAGAGGATCACAGTAAGAAAACACATGAGGGCCATATACAAAATAACATTTGTGGCAGCAGGGAGGCTACAATTGTTAGCTTTCTTGTAAACTATTTATTTTTCAGAACAATGGTCAGGGGAAAAATTAATTTTATGTGACAGACTCCTTTCAGTAAAAGCCAAATGTATGCTTGTCCCATTAAGCAAATTTTTACCTCCACAATTTTAAAAGTAATCCAAAATCCCAATGAAAAGCAAAAGGAATTTTAAAATAATCTTAATATGTAGGTGTGACTCCACAGTTCACCAACCGCTGGGTTTCTACTACACATCTCAGCTCATTTTCAAGCCTTAACTTAGTGTTCAATAAGAGGTGAGAGGTAATTTAAGAGGTGATTACAGCAGAGGCGTCTTAGAGCAACAGTCATCGCAGCACAATTAGTCTTCAATTTGTAATTGAGAATAACTCCCACAGGACTAACTCACTGATGAATTTCAAATAAGCAGCCTTCAAAACTATGAGGCGAAATGGCTAATTATAAGACAAGGGGAAAAGGAAGGTGGGGAAAGAAAAGAAGTTGAATCCAGAGGTTTTGGCAGGCGAGTTCTTAAAAACCCAGAATTGTCAGGAGGCTGTGCAATCATACCTGGCCAACCGAGTCAGGTGCAGAGGAAGAATTCGGAAAAAAAGGGCCCAGGTGGAATGGACAGAATGTGAGCTGCTGCCTACCAATCTTGGAACAGGCTTTGGATTGAATATGGACAATGGCCAGATGTTATGGCTACTACCATCTTAAAAAAATACTTAGGCTTCAGAAAAAGGGACATGGCAAGGATCAAAGAGAGGGTGGCAGGCCTTCCCATTCTTGCCCATACTGAAGATGAGCAAGCCCACATAGCGCAATGGGCTATAGTGAAGGGCAAGCCAACCTCTCTGAGCAGCCAGCACTTGGCTTGGTGGCTGTAGCTCTGAACCTCCCAACAGTGTAAGAGTCTTGGGCTGAGGGCAGACTCTCAGCACCTCTGCTGGCAGCTGATGCAGAGGACCAACTTCCAGCTCCATTTTTTTTTTTTTTTTGGTATCCCCACAGGATTTGGGAACCTTCCCTTGCTCCTAATTCTGGCATAAAGGAGAGGACATTTCTCATTCTTGGCCATGTGCCTAAGGTCACATGGCTGATGAAGCTATCCCATTTCTCCCTCTTCTGGTTTTCCAGTGGCTGCAGCCATAGGTGGCCTTATTAAATAAGATCTGGATAGCACATTTGCCCCTACATTGGCCACAAGGTAGAGGGGCTGCTGGACTCAGCTTAGAAGCATCTGTAGAGTAATACCCAGAGTTCTAGAAATTATGACCTAAGGCAGCCTCCTTGGGATGGCATGAGTGTGAGGGTGAGTGGATCTCTGCCAATTAGAGAACACTGAGCAAAAACTGTGGCACATACTGCATGTGTGTAGGTGAGTTCCCCACAGCTGTGGGAAAACAGATACCCAACAGACACAGCATGGTGAGTAGCACCAGCGATGTTGGTCATTAGTCTAGTAACAAATGGAGTTTAGATACCTACAAAGTATTCATGGTATTCTTGGAAGAAAGACATTATGCTATTTCCAAGGTCTTTAAAGGCTTCTTGTAATGTCTTCCTGGCCTGGTTCAGGTTCCAGAGCAAATCCTGAGATATGTCCACATGAGCAAGTGTGACTGTGGATATCTTTTCCATTGTTCAACCAGTGCTGGACCACAGGCTCCCTGAGAGTAGGGGCTATGTCAGGTTTGGCTCACTGGTATATCTGTCTCACCACAGAATGCAGTTCTTAGCGCAGAGTTCATGTTCAACTAAAGCTTGAAGTCTAGACAAGTGGATGGGAAAGTGGAAGCTTTCAAGGAAATTTGTCAACCAAATATTACATACAGTAGCAAGACCCTCTTGAAGACAAATAGAGATCATTGAAAAGAAAATGCTGGGAACTTAAAATCTGGTGGGTGAGATAGACATGAAACATGTAATCATATAAACAAGTATATAATAGCAAATTGTGATGGTGGCTATGTAAGAAAGTCTAAGGGGAAATATGTTTGAGCTGGAGTTCAGGGATGGTCCCTGAGGAGGAGACATATACACTGAGATCTAAATCATGAATAGGCAGGAGATAGGCCAAGACAAGGGAATTAAAGATATATGGAACAGTATATTCAAAGACCCTGAGGAGGGAAGAACTTGACATGTTTAACCAACTGAAAGAGGGCCAGTGAGACGGGATAAGGAGTGAAAGAATGTAGAAGATAAAAGCAAAGGAGGAGTAGGGACCAGGAGAGTGGGTGAGTGACTTTAGAGTTCACACTAAAGATTTTGCATTTTGCCCTTAAAGTGGTGGGAAGCCAAAGAAGAACTTTTTTGAGGAAGTCCAATGCTCTTGATCAGCCGCTTGGCTGGAAGGCCAGCAGGAGAGGACAAAGGAGGTCAGTGAGCAAGACAGTGCCATGATTCTGGTCCTATCTCTAGAACTAAAGTTGGCTCCACAGGGACAGGGAAAAGTGGATGTGTTTTAAAGAGATTTGAAGCATAAAAAATAATGTTATTTGTTGAAATAAGGGAGAGGAAAGATGCAAAAATTACTCCTAGATTTCTTTTTTTTTAACATTTTTTATTTGTTCTTTTAAGATCTACATGACAGTAGAGTGTATACATGTAATATAACTTATCATAATTAGGATCTCATTTTTTAAAAATTTATTTAATATATTTTTAGTTATACATGAACACAATACCTTTATTTATTTTATGTGGTGCTGAGGATCGAACTCAGTGCCTCACAGGTGCTAGGCAAGCACTCTACCACTGAGCCACCATCCCAGTCCCTAGGATCCCATTTTTGTGGTTGTACATGATGTGGAGTTTCACTGGTGGTGTAAAGAAAATGAAATTATGGCATTTTCTGGTAAATGTATGGATCTGGAGACTACCATGCTAAGTGAAATAAGCTAGTCCCAAAAACCCAAAGGCCAAATGTACTTTCTGATATATGGATGCTAACACATAATAATGAGGGGTTGGATGGATAGAAGTTCAATGGATTAGACAAAGGAGGAGAATGAAGGGAAGGGAGAGAGGATGGGATTAGGAAACATGGTAGAACGGATCAGACATAAACTTCCCTATGTTCATATATGAATACTCCACCAGAGATACTGCTAGATTTCTGATGCAAGCAACAAGAGGGTGAAGAGTTTGACAAAAGAGATGAGGAGGGGACATCTAGGGGAAGAGTGGGTGGGGGAGGGCAAGGAAGGGCTCAGTTTGCACACATTAAGTCTGAGATGCTCCTGAGATGACAAGTTGGGATTTGTCATTATGCAAGCTAAAATGGCCTGCAGCTTAGGAAAAAGGTCAAGAAAAGTGAGCAAATTCACCCACCAGGATACTTTGGGTTGTTTCATGTTTATATTAATTATTTATTGGTTTTATGGGAATGGTGAAATCTTCTAGATTTGTAGCAACTAAGAATTCTTAGAAGAAAATGATGGTGTATAGTTTTTTCTCAATGGGTTTGGCTTTATATTCTTGCTTACATGACATCAAAACTCAATTCTTTTTTTTCCACATTTTTTATTGGTGCATTATAATTATACACAATGGTGGAATCTGTTGTTACATATTTGTACATGCACACAATATAACAATATAATTTGGGCCAATATCTTGGTCAATTTTTCTTATTTCCACTTATAATGTAAGGCCTTTAAACATAACTAAAGGTAATTTCTTTTACTTGTCCCTGAGCTGGTATTTGCTATATATTTCATTCTCCTTGGATCTTCACCATGTTTCCACTATTGAAATGCTCACAGATACACAGATAGAAAAACAATTGGAAAACATGCTCACCATTAACAGCAGTTATCAGTAAATGGTCAGAAAATGAATTATTTTTACGTTTGTTTCTTAAATTTTTAAGTGTTTTTTTCGGGGGGGAACCCTCATGTGTTAATTTTATAATATTGGCTTGAATTGATGTGCTTTTTTCTATTTTATGCTCTGGTTAGAAAATAAAACATAAAATTATTTGAAAACTAACGAGATCCTGGAATATTAAATTTAGGAACACATTTGTTGAATGAATGGTTTCTATGAATAAAAGGCAGGTTTATTTTTTACTTGTTCACTTTATAATAGTAAATTGCTGCCTTAATAATTCCTTACAGTTTATCTTTAATCATCAGCACAGATCCCTATGCTTTTTACCTAAGGAATCATCAAAGATTAAAGGAAGAAAACAACTAAGGAGATAGTGTGTGTGCACATATGTGCATACAGATATATGTATACAAATACATATGTATGTAAATGTATATGAATTTAATTTCTCCACATAGTCATTTACGATCTGAAACATGAGACAGTACTTTGACAGTTTTCATAATAATTGTTTATGGCTATGCTTACACCGTGTCAAAAAAACGCAGGAAGTTTATCTAAACACACACACTTACACACACAAGTTGTTTGCAAGCATTGTTCAAGTGAGACAAGCAATGGGCAAATTCCTTCTTCTTCTTCTTCTTTTTTAATTCAAAGCCTTTGCAGCACTGTCTATGTGCAATGTGTGAATTTCCACCCATCAACAGGTCCCATCTTCACCTGTCCAATCAACAAGCCCATCTCTGTGTAGAGGCTGAGTCTACAGAGTATTTTCCAAAACATTCTCTCATTCAGTCCTCTCCACACTATGTGAGATAATTAGTAATGTTCACCCAGCTTCTCTTGGAGTCTCATTCATTGTAAAATGGGCTGGAGCCATCTACCCCACAGTGTGGATCCACAGGAGGCTGGTGTAGTTAAGCACACAGTCTTCAGAGTAGAAGAGACCTGAAGTCCAAGCCTCAGCTCTGCCTCTGAATAGATTTGTGAGTTTAGGCAAAGTACCTAACTGTTTTTTATTGATAAAGGAGAGATGCTTGTAGGGCTGATGATCACAAAGGTACCTACCCCAAAGAGTTGAGATGGCCTGTGCCTAGCATGCAGCAAGTGACTGACAGCAAGTATCACTTTGCTTGGTTGGAATTAACCAGGGTATGAATAAATCAACAAAAGAGTGGAATCTTGGGCTGGGGATGTGGCTCAAGCGGTAGTGCGCTCGCCTGGCATGCGTGCGGCCTGGGTTCGATTCTCAGCACCACACACAAATAAAGATATTGTGTCCGCTGAATACTAAAAAATAAATATTAAAAAAACTCCCTCTTTCTCTCTTTAAAAAAAAAAAAGAGTGGAATCTTATCACTATTTTCTTGATAAAGATGCTGAGAAGTTAAAAGGTTGAATGATTTATACTGAGTGATCTCATGGCTATTAAGTGGCAGTGGTCTCAAGGGAACCCTGGCTTATGATACCTGACCTGTCCCTTCCTCTTCCAGCCAACAGGACCAGGACTTGACTGTTCAACCTTCCTACATGTGGGTTCTTGACAGATATTCAGTGGGATTGTGGTAACTTTTCAAGTGATTCAAATACCTCCACCTCCTCAGTCACAAAATGATAACCCTCCACACCCCCATGCAACAAAGAGGTGATAGGATTTCATTATAGATTTTTTCCCTTGAGTTGTTGATGAGGGCTAGAGGCGATTGGTCATTCTTTATAGTTTGCTGCCATTATTGAATATAAAGCAAAACTTCTTTGACATCCCCCTACCATTAATAAGAAAGAGCGATTGCCATGGATCCATAGATACCTTTGTTTTTTTTTTTTAATAAAAATTTATGAAATGATAAGGACATTATTTCAGAATTATAAAACAATGATACAAACAATGACTCTGAAATTCTAATGGAAAATGAAAATGCTTCTAATTATTTATGCAGATGATCAATTAGAAAATAAAATATTAAACATTTATATCTGCTAGACTATTGGTAAGGCACCCCTTGCAGGTACTGTGAAGCTGGTGTTGCCACCAGTGGTTTATAGATGAGAATGCCCAGGCCTGAGAGGTTAGGTAACTTGTCCAGGACAAACCAACCCAGGCTGGTTGACCTTGAATTCTACAGTCATCCCAGCTCCCTTTTGAATGTGACTAGGATTAGGGTTACATGTGTGATCCGTGTTGCATAAGAATATTCACATACTTGGAGGAGTGTGGTGCTACCGAGAGAGGACTGGACCTCACTGAGGAGAACCATGTCCCCATCTTCACCTGCCATTAAATGTCCATGTGGCCTTCAAGAAGTCACTCAAGCATTTAAATCCTTGTTTTTCTTCTGCTCAACTGACCATCTCAAAGTGTATGGTTCTGTTTGTATTTATTTAACCTTAACATTTTATTTTATTGGATAGATTTACAGGTTCTAGAGACTACATTCAAAAGGGTCAGCAATTTGGAAATAAATAAATAAACCTGTTTAAGATATTCTATGATGAATTTCTAATAACAGGTTTGTCATAAAAATAAAACCCTGGTTAAATGTGAAAAAACAGGCAGGCACGGTGGCGCATGTCTATAATCTCAGTGGTTTGGAAGGCTGGGACAGGAGGATTCTGAGTTCAAAGCCAGCCTCAGCAATTTAGTGAGGCCCTAAGCAACTCAATAAGACTCTGTCTCTAAATAAAATACAAAATAAGGCTAGGATGTGGCTCAGAGGTCAAATGCCCCTGAGTTCAATCCCCAGTACCCTCCCCCAAAAAGTGAAAAAAATAAAAAAGAAAGATATTCTATGATGATTAAAAAATACCTATATTTATTTATTTATTTGTTTGTTTGTTTATTTATTTACTTATTTATACCTACCAGGGATTGAACCCAGGAGTGCTTAACCACTGAGCCACATGCATAGCACCCTTTAGCTTTGTTCTGTTTTTGATTTTTCCTTTTTTTTTTTTTTTTTTTAGACAGAGTCTCCCTAAGTTGCTTAGGGCCTTGCTAAGTTGCTAAAGCTGGTCTTGAACTTGCAATGTTCCTGGAGACTACTGGGATTATAGCTGAGCTGCTGGAATTATAGGCATGCACCACCACACTGAGTTTACGACATGTTTGAGACTCTAAATTAAAAATTAACACAAAATAGCAAGAGTATAGCGAAAGCAGTGTTTTCATATTATTGGAAGGTGGATAAATTAGTGCCATCCTTTTCGAGAGCAATTTGGTAATTTTATAGAATATCTGACACAGAAATCTATTTTTTAGAGTTTTATCCTATAGCCATAAGGATATCCTGCAGCTATATTCGTTCATGTGTACAAAAAAGTGCAACACTAATATAACAATAAAGGAAGTGCCCACCAACAGGGGATTGGTTGAATAAGTTAAGGAAAACCCACACTACATAGCTCTCTGCATCTATAAAGAAAAAAGAGGCAGGTAGATATGACGATGCAGCTAATAAATAATTAACTATCTATTATTGACTAAAATCAATGGTAATATTGCAAAAATAAGCATTTTATACAAAATAAACTTTAAAAATTGGCAAACTGTGAAGAAAAAATGTGTCCAATAGCATTCTCTCCTGGTTTTATTTTTCATTAATTTAAAGTAAGTCAATACAGTTGAGTGTGGTAGCACTTGCCTGCAAATTCCAGTGACTCAGGAGGCTGAGGCAGGAGGATCGCAAGTTCAAGACCAGTCTCAGCAACTTTGTTAGACCCTGTCAAAATAAAAAGGGCTAGGGCTATAGCTCAGTGATACAGCACCCAGGGAGGGGGGCAGAATATGGTTGAATCATTTTGACTATCTTGGAGGTCAGGAAAGTTGTGCATTGTCCTTAACTGGCCAAATCCACAAGAGACAAAATAAATTCCCTCCATAAAGTTCTCCCTGTTCCCCACTTTATTTCACTGGGGACAGGCAGGAGAGTTACCTGGTCTCTGTCTGCCTCAGAGGTCCTGTGCAGAGCCTGACACAGAGCCACAGCCCTGCACTGCTGAAAGCAGCCACTGCAGCTGGACAGCTCATCATCATTATTTCCTGGAAAGGCCCTCTGAGACCTTGAGCATAAAAGAGCCTGTTTCAAACTGGAGGATGCTCTCTGGTCTGTGCTGTACCCACAGGGACACAGCAGTAGATGCAGTATCAAGAAGCTGCTGACATGGATCTGAAATGACTTTGATAATAAAAGCAACAACAAAAAGAAGCCCTCAGCTGCCTCTAGGAACAACATCACCTCGCCACCCTTGGCAGCGACACCAGTGCAATTACTGCGTTCACCTGAGCTTTCCAGCGGCAATAGCATCTCGGGCCTCGCTCCTGCTTTCCCATCTTTCCAGATTTTGGATGCCCTAACTTGCTTTGGCAGAGAGCTAGCTTGCTGCGCCAGATAAACATTGTTCTTTGGGACCAGGTTACTTTGAACATAAGCTACCAAAAACTGCCTGAATGTTACTCCAGGCAAGTAATTTAGTATGATGCATTTTTTTAAAAAATATTTTTTTGGCTTAGTAACAGTACAGGTTTCTGGGAAGCAATTGTGAATATTCAAATACTGTAATTGGAGATGATTTACATTGTTTTGAATTAACTAAAATTCCATTGTTAAGCACAAATACTGCTCCACTAAATCATCATGCTTTTAATAGGTCCACGTGAGCAGGTTACCGAGCGCATTAGGATTTATAACGCTCCTGGGGAGCTGACCACTGTCTTATGCTTCCTGCTGCTAGGTAATATGCATGACACATTTCTGGACACTAATTCATTTATTTAATAGTAACAGTATGCAAAAACAGAGTTCACAATGAGGCTGACAAAGGAGGTATAAAAGTTTTATTAATCCATAGCTAATCAAAGGCCAGTGGAAGGCATATAATGGTGGCATTTACAGACCATATCGAATGTGAATAAATTAAATTTTTGTTTCCTAAAATCTTACTAATAGGATGTGTTCGACTTGAAACATTTATACTTTTAATTACAGAGGCAGGCAATCTGGGGCTGGCTGCTAGCTGCACTTTTCTTAAAAACTACAACTTTGCATCAAGGATCAACACAAATCCTGTCCTCATCTGTTGTCTCAAATATGATCCATCACGACCCATGCTGCCTTGTGCTAACAATTGCCATGTTGTTTATTTTATGGCTGGATTAATTACACGCTGTCAATCATTAAGAAGTTATTTTTCTCTGAAAGACAAATAATATCTATTTTTACCCCCTCAGCCTGCTCACTACAGGAAGCACTTAAGCAGTAGCATAATGCCTCTTGTAAAAAACATTCTTTTTCTGCAGGGTGATGGCCCAGTTATGCAACACATCAGAGCAAAGTGAAAGAGTTTGAAGTACAAGCAAAAAAAGAATATCCAGGAAGGCCAAGAAACACTGCAGTACGTGGGAGGATCTCTCTCTCTTCTCTTAGCTCAATTATATGTCTCGGGAGAATATTTGCTTTTCATTTCTAAGTCAAAACATAAGGAAATAAACTAAAACACAAATGTCTCTCTATTCCAAATTCTAAGCACACTCCATTGCTCAGAGTATTTTGTGGCAATCAGCTAGCTCTGACATCATAACCTCCGATGAGGCTTGTTCTCATATTGAAGGTGAGAAAGAGATCATAGAATTATCCATGGCAATATTTTCCTGAGTGTATCTTGCAGAGGATAAGCCAGAGAGCTTTTGGATATAGGAAGTTTTATATTAAAGAAGGGTTCCATGGTCAAATGAGATTGGGGAATGCTGGATTGCACAAAGCTGTGTAAACATGTATCTTTACTTTAAGTTTGTTCACCGCTGTCATTAATAGACATTGCAAAACTCCAAGGAGGATATGATATGAAGCGTTTCTTATGTTTATTTGCTCATGGGATTTTTACTGAGAAGAAAAAAGACTGAAATATCACAGAACTCTATTTAGGAAACACCAACTAAGGCTTATCCCACACGGACAATCAGAACACAATGATGGACCTTAAAGCCTTTTCTGGAGAGCCTCCAAATACTGCCCCATCCCTGTTTGCTACCTATTGTTCAAAGTCCACCATCCACCTCTACCTCAGGGACTTCACGGTCACCTTCAAAACCCACACACATATACCAGAGCACACACATGTATGATCTTCCACCATTAGTACCTCAGCCCCAGCCCCCCAAGATCCTGGGAATATCTGTTAGTCAACTTGGGAAAACTAATAATTTTAATAAAGTACAGAAGACAGACATTTTGATTTATTTATTCACTTAGAACAATAGGTTTTTAAAGGTAGTAAATATTTCATGGTCATTTTCAGGCTTATAGAAATCTTCATCACTATTTAACCATGTATGACCAGTAATCAGACAATGACAAAAAAAATAGCCTCATCCACAAGATCACAGTTGTATTTTGACATAGCAGGATACAATTCATTCAAAAAAGTACAAGGACTATTAATAATACTAAAAGTACTATTTTAAAAAACTATGAGAGCTAATAAGTTTAGTAAAGTCACAGGATACAAAGTCAATATTCAAAAATATTCTCTGTATGAACAAAAAACAATTTGAATTCAAAATTTTAAAAAGCAGTACTCTTTTCAATAGCATGAAGAATAAGGGAGGACCGGGCTCAGTGGTGCACGCCTGTAATCCCAGAGGCTCAGGAGACTGAGGCAGGAGGATTGCAAATTCAAAGCCAGCCTCAGCAATGGCAAGGCACTAAGCAACTCAGTGAAACCCTGTCTAAAATACAAAAATAGGGCTGGGGCTGGGGATGTGGCCAGTGGTCAAGTGCCCCTGAATTCAATCTCCAGAACCAAAAAAAAAAAAAAATCTATGAACACAGTGTAGCAGAATGAGTATAAGAATTGCAGAATAAAAATGACCAAATATTAATGAGAGAAGAGAAAAAAAGAGACTTACAAAAAATAGAGAGCTACACTGAGTTCATAAATTGGAAAACATTGTTGTTAGAACCTTACTTCTCCCCAAATTGGTCTTTATAATCAATAAAATCTCCAAAGTATCAGCAAGAGTTTTTGGTAGAAAGTAACAAACTGATTCTAGATTTATAAGGAAAAACAGAGGATCTTAGCATTGCCAAAACAAATGTAAAAAGAACAAAGTCAGAACATTTATATTACTTGATTTCAAAACTTACTCTAAAGTTATAGTAATCAAGACTGACAAAAGGACAGACATGTTGATCTATGAATAGAACAGAAAGTCCACAAAAGTCCCACAAAAATACAGTCAATTGGCAATCACCAAAGCTGTCAAGGTAATTCAATAGAAATAGACCTGTATGTTCAAACAGTGGTGCAAAAACATGAATCTTGAACTTTTCTTCATAGTATATACAAAAATTAACTTGAGATGATGCATAAACATAAATATAAAACCTACAATTATGAAACTCCTAGAAGGAACATATGACCTTAGGCTATGTAAAGATTTCTTAGTGATCACACTAAACAGTTCAAACCATAATAGGAAATAATTAATAAATTAGACTTTATTGAAATTGAAAACCTGCTGAGTTCCTTATAAAGTAAAAACACATTTGCCATATAACCCAGCAATCCCATTCCTAGGTACTTTCTCAAGAGAAATGTAGGCCAGATGTGATGGTGCACTCTGTAATTCCGGCAGCAAGGGAGGCTGAGGCAGGAGGATTGCAGGTTCAAAGCCAGCCTCAGCAATGGCAAGGCACTGTCTCAATGAGACTCTGTCTCTAAATAAAATACAAAATAGGGCTGGGGGTGGGGCTCAGTGGCTAAGTGCCCCAAGTTCAATCCCCAGTCCCAAACAAACAAACAAATGAACCTGATATTAAAAACAGGGCATTAATTCATACCTCAGTTCATCTTACATGTTGTCTAATACATCCACTTGAAAGAATTTTGTAATTAAGTAGCTCTCAGAATTTGGTACAGAGCTTTGATTTCAATGTACAGGATGCAATTTGATGGATTCTTGGTGTTAAAATTTACATTTGACATATGGTCCTCCCACAGTGAAATTTCTCCACATGGAGTAGTGAAACACACCGGTGTTACTCTAAGAATCCTTAATGGGAGGAAGTGGCCAACTAACAAAACCACAACGAAACAGAAAGTGCCAATGGTGGCTCTGCCCTCGTGTATGAACTCCTCCATCCCAGCTCTGACCAGGGAACTTGGAACACCTGCTCCAGCCCAGCGGTTGGAAAGCAGGTGCCACTCAGGGAAATAAAGGACTGCTCTTTGTCATTCCTGACTTAACATGCTATGCAGGGCCCTCCATTGGCTATTTCAATAGGCATGTGGCAGAGTTCATTTACTGACTTTAGCATTATTTTTATTTTCTCTTTCCTCTCACACTAGAAGCATTTAATTGAAAAGAAAATGCCTTGATAAGCATTGAAGGATAAGAAAATGTTGTGACGGTTATTGTGAAAACCTGGAGGAAATGATATATTTTTTTCTAAAAAATATGACTGGTTGAGGATGTGGGGTGTGGCTCAGTGGTGGAGCACGTGCTTAGCATGCACTAGGTCCTGGGTTCAAACTCCAGACCCTCCCTCCACAAAAAATGACCAATTAAACTGACCTACATTACTAAAATCATAGAATTAAACACTGAAAGACCACAAAAATCACTGAGTTTTGTGGCATGTAAATTATTTCTCCATAAAGCTATTTTTAAAAAGCTTATCAAATAAATTGGTTTATAAAACTTGAATAGACAAGTTATAGAACACATAGTAAAAATAACTGAAGATCAATCATTTTTAAAAGAACCAAAAGAAAAGAGTGTCATAGCTGAGTTCTCTCTTATCTCTAAGAAACGGATAATTATTTTATAATTCAAGATGTTATAGATTATAATAAAAAGTTGGAAAGTGCATGTTGACAAAGAAATTACTGAGCTTTTGTATGAAGGTTTTCTGGAATTTTCCCCAATATTTCAATTATGTCTTATGGTTGGTGTTTTTCTTTCAAAATATTAATTTCTTGAGTTCATAGGGAAGAAATTAATGATGGAGAACACTTGGTAGGCCAAGCATTGTCTTACCCACAATTTTAAAGCAATGGATAATTTAAAAATGGTAGTCAGCGATAACCAAATGGGAGAACAGGTGTCCTTTGTTTAAAAAATGGGTTGGGGGAGGTGAAATATGAATTGAATATCCTTGATGTCTTAGTCCATTCAGGCTGCTATAACAAAATATCATGGATGGGAGCTTATAAATAACAGAAACATATCATTTTACAGTCTGGAGTCAGGAAGTCTGAGATCCTGTGTTGACAGATTCAGTGTCTGGTGAAGGCCTGCTTCCTCATAGACCAGTGTCTTCTCACTCTGACCTCATAATGGTGGATGAGGCTAGGTCTCTCTGGGGCTTCTTTTATAAAGGCACTAGTGCAAAGTCCCCACCTCCTCATACTAACTCCTTGGGAGTAACGATTTGAATCTATGAATTTCTGTAGACACAAACATTCATGCCCAGCACTGACTTTAAATTTCTCAATTTAAAGGGAGCTGAATGTTAGTTGCTGATGCGAGCCATGAAGTCTCAAAAGGGACTATCCTATGTCCCTATAGGGTCTAACCTCAACCAGCTTCCCTCCTTCCCTCCCTTCTTCCTTCCTTTCTAGCAGAGTCTCAAATGGCAAGCATTTTTTTCAGAACAACTTTTGAAAAACACTGAATGCATAAAGTGAGAACATTCTAGATGACAACAAAAAGTCACCAAGATTTTATGTTTGTCTTTTGGAGGCTGTTTAAGGTATTAAAGTCTAAATTTAGAAAAATTTTTCCTCAAAGTTAATATGATTTCATTTTTCAAAGGCGACTGTGTTCCCTCTGCCTCAGGAGGCAAGTCTTGAAATGAGAAACAGGTGTGGGCTGCTCAGAAGAGCCCAGACCACAACCTCTGGGTAACACACTGAGTGAAGGCAAGATCAAGTCATCACTGCCCTAAATCCCCAATCACATTGGCCTCCACTCCATAAACCAGTGGAGCAGCCAGCCACGCAAGCGCCTAAAGGTTAAGCACATACCATTGACCTCAGAGAACTAGTTCTCACATCATTACATACAGCCTTGCCTGATCACACCAAAAAGTGCTCTGGGAGCATTATTTAAGCCTAGATGTTCTACCTACACTTGTGTGACACAAAATCAATATCCTTTCCTGTCTTTGTTTGCCTGGATTATGTTTAACTACTAAATGGCTTTAGGACACTGATTTAGATTTATCATCTTTTGTTTTACATAAGTAGGTATATAAAGGAGAAAAATAGGAATAGATCTTTTTCCTTTCCCTCTAGGATATCACTACTAGAAACATGAAATAGACTATTTGGAGCATACCTGTGTGTCAGTACACGCATACACAATCACAATCCTTATAATGAAAATGGTCTCCATTGACTTAAGGCTTTCTTCACAATCGTGCTTTCATAGAACAGAGAAAGAATAGGTTATTCAATATATAGGTTTGAGGCAACTGGCTATTCATTTGGGGGAGAATATTAATTTCAAGTTATACATATATGAAAACAAATCTCCAGGGAGTTTAAATTTTTAAATGCAAGAGGTAGAATTACTAGGTAAAAAAATAGGAAAATGTTTTGATAAAGTCATAAAAGAAATTTGTGTGCATTTAACTATAAAACTTATAAATTGCAAAAAAAAAATAATAATTCAACCTTTATCTAATACTTACTATGTAACAGGAACTAAGCTAAATCATCACACATATTGAATATTTTCTTCCCAATGTACTCCACCTCATTAATAATACAAGATCTATATATACACACACACATATATATATACATATATATGTATATATACATATATGATTATATACACATATATGATCTATGATAATATAATCTATGATATATAACACATGATATATCATAGATTATATATATGTATATCATTAATAGATGTAGAAAGAGAGATAGATAGATGATAGATATACATAAAATAGTCTCATGTTACAGGTGAAGTAGTGCATGCCTGTAATCCCTGCTACTTGGGAGGCTAAGGCAGAAGGATCACAAATTTAAGAACAATCTGAGGAATTTGGTGAGACCCTATCTCAAAACAAAATAAAAAAGTTCTGGGAATGTAGCTCAGTGGTTAGGGTGTTTCCTAGCATGCACAAGGCTTTGGTTCCATCCCCAGTACTGGTGGGGGGGGGGGCAGTCTCATGTTAGTGTAGTTCAGGTTTTCCCAATAAATGAGCTCTGATCAAATCGAAGATCGATCTAGCATCTATCTATCTATCTATCTATCTATCTATCTATCATGAGGAATTGCCTCGCATGATTATAAAGGCAAATGAACTGCAGTCAGCAAGTAGAGATGAAAGAGGACCTTTGTGTAGTTCTAGTTTTGAGTCCAAAGACTTGATAGTATAAATTAAGATTCAAAAGCCAGTGGTTCAATATCTAATAAAGAGGATGTTTCCGTTCAAGTTCGAGGGCCAGAAAAGACCAATGTCCCAGCTCAGGCAGTTAAGCAAGAGGAATTTTCTCTTATCCAACCTCTTTGTTCTAACCAGATCTTCAATTGACTGGGTGAGGCCCATTCAAATTAGAAGGGCAATCTGCTTTACTAAGTCTACCTATTCAAATAATAATCTCATCTAGAGACATCCTTGTAAGCACACCCAGAAAAATGCTTGACCAAATATCTGGGAATCCTATGGCCCAGAAGGCAGATACAATTAATCAGATATTGGCCATTTTTAGCATGTGAGGAAACTAAGGCTTCATCAGAATCCCATAACTAGCATGGTAGAGTCAAACCTGGTAACCAGCCATTTGAAACCAAATAAGTTCTGTGTGACAAACCAGGAAAAATTTTTAAAAATAGGTAAGTAAATAAAAAGTTTTTAAAAACAGAACAAATATTTTCAGAATGCAGGACAAAACAAAAATACTAAAAGTAATAATAAGGGGTTTTATAAATCAATAATATTAATAAGTACCACATGTGAGTATTGGTAACAAAACAGACAATTATAGAGAAAATGGCTCTTGCTAAAAATATATATGCTTATCTCATTAATTATATAAAGATGCAAATAAAAAATTTATGATATTAAATGCAAGAGGTAGAAGTACTAGGTAAAAAATAGGAAAATGTTTTGATAAAGTCATAAAAGAAATTTGTGCACATTTAACTATAAAACTTATAAATTACTTCTACCTCTTGCATTTTACACCATATCAGACATGAAGATTTCTTAGAGTGATTACACCCTGTCTTAGTCCATTATTTTTGCTGCTATACTAGAATACTACAACTGGATAATTTGTAAACAATAGAAGTTTGTTTGGCTGTTGGTCTTTGAGGCTGGGAAATTCAAAGTCAAGAGGCTGTATCAGGTGAGGGTCGTTTTGCTGTGTTATAACAAGGTAGAAGGTAAGTGAGCACTCACCGATAGAAAAAAGTTGAGTAGAACTCATTCTTTTTATCAGGAACCTGCTTCCATGATTAGTAACCCAGTAACCTATGCTATGGATTAAGACAATAACGGCCTTAAATCCATGAGGGTGCTGTGCTGGTGACCAAGTCACCTTTTAAAGGTTCTACTACTACAATGGCAATTAAATTTCAACATAAGTTTGGAGCAGACATTCCAACCACAGCACACCCAGTGTAGCAGGAGCAAGAAAGCAGGCATGTTCACACACCATTGGCAGGGAATAAATCAGTGTGAACTTTTTATTTGGGGATGAGGAGGTCAGCAATTTAGTAGTATATAGCAAAATTTAAACATATATTCTTTTTGCGGAGGTACTGGGAATTGAACTCAGGGGCATTTGACCTATGAGCCACATCCCCAACCCTAATTTCTATTTTATTTAGAGACAAGGTCTCACTTTATTCTTTAGCACCTCTCTTTTGCTGAGGCTGGCTTTGAACTCCGGATCCTCCTGCCTCAGCCTCCCAAACCACTGGGATTACAGGTGTGCACTAAGGTACCCAGCTAAACATACATTCTTTTTTTGACCTACTGATCTCTTTTAAATATTTCTTCTGCATAAATATATATGTGTGCAGATGTATTTGTAAAAATGTTTATTTCAGTATTGCTAGTGAGAACAAAGTATTAAAACTTCAAATGTCCATCAAGTAAGGGTTAAATTATGGTCCATTCATGTAGTGAAAATTTATGCAGTAATTAACAGAATAAAACCAAAACAAAAAAAAAAACCCAAGAAAAATGTATCGAATATATTTTGAGTAGAGAAAAACAAAGTGAACAACATATGAATATGGTGGTCTTGTTTTTATATGAATAGATGAACTTCATAGGAGAGATTTTACCAAAGGATATGGAGAGTTGTTGAAGGAGGGGGGGGCAGAGAGAGTCAGGCTCTGAGATATCACTTAAATAATTTTGGTTTTTTTGTACCCAAAGTCAAATTTGCCATGAAATGAATGAAGTCTAAGCTCTAGGGTCTCTCATTTGAATGTGCTTCTCTGAGGTCCTGGGAGGGGCCTTAGCAATGTGTTCACAGAGTCATATGCTTTTGCAAATTTGCTAAAGCAAAATAATGCAACTTCAATCAGTTAAGAAAACTGCCTATTTCAGTTGAGACTTCTCTTGTCATACTTTCTCTTATGTTGGATATTTTCGTTATCTTTCTACCAAACTTTTCTCCTAAGGCAAGCCTTTTAGCATGCTTTGACTTCCCTTCAAATTTTCCCTCTTCTATTTATCACCACTGCTTATAACAGTTCTTCAATTCTTTATCTGCAATTCCAAAATCTAAAAAAAGTTATAAACAGGTTTTTCAGTATTCCTTTGACAGAAAAACTTCATTTGATGGGTGTTCATTTAATGGGAAAGCTTGACCTGAACTGACATGAGATTATTCAAAAGTCTATTTATCTTGCTTTGAGTGAACACTCATATTTTCTGCAGACATAAGTATGCCATCAATTATAGGGTGCTGCCCAGTCCCCATGGAGTTTTTAAGTACTAAACACTGAGACAGAATATCAAATTAGGTACTAACCTTACTGCAATAGATGTTTTAGGCATAATCTAAGAAATGACCCAAAGGAACCAAAACTGTTTTTTCAGGGGGAGGGGACGATTGGGGGATACAAAGGAGCATCTCTCGGGCAAAGAGGCAAATTTTTGAGAGTAATTATGTTATGAGATGATGACATTAAAGTTGCCTATTTCTAAAGCAGTCAGAATTTTCATAGTCCCTGATCTGTGTCCCAAAGCTAGAAAAGCAACACTGGTTGAGATCTCTGTCAGTTTCAGGTGTGGGGAACCAGCTCATGAGAACAGATACTGACATACCCAATATGTGTGTGGAGAAGACTGGAGTAGAAAGGATGGGAAGAGAGTCATCTGCTAGTCTATGTCCACCTTCTAACATTCTACAACAGACCATCTGTTTATGAGGGCAGAAAGCCTGGTTTATGAGTGAATGCTGAGTGGTGCTGATCAGAAGAAAACCCCATTTGTATACAGATCAAAATGATTTAAATTTGTTTAGAAGGTAATCATGCTGCGAAGAGAGAATCAAAATCACTAGTAGGATGTGTAAGTCAAAACAACATTGATATCCTACTTTTCCCTGTTATGTAGGTGAACATTAGAGTCATGTAAGGCCCCATGTCAATGGTAGTGGATACTCAAGAATCTTTGTGGATCACAGATGATAGAGAGACCTGCAGAGGGCATTCTGGAAAGCAATCTGACAACAACTCTCAGCACACTGAGATCATTGTGTTTTAGTTGGGGAAGGGGTAGAAGATGGGAACTATGCGTGGACTGATAAGAAGTGGACCCAGAACTCCAGAGTCAAAGAATGGGGAGGTGGGAGTCAAAGAATGGGCTGGAGGTGTAGCTCAATGATTGAATGCTTGCCTAGTATGTGTGAGGCTCTGGCTTTAATCCCCAACACTGGAAAAACAAAAACAAAGTGAAGGAATTTAGAAAAGAGGCAAACCTCAAATCAAGCTGACTCTTTCAGCAAATTATTGGAAGACTCAGCTGAGATAAGTAAACCGTAGGGGTAAACTAAGAAAATAGTTGAAATCCAACCAAGTGAAAGAGCCTTCACCTGAATGAACTACATAGGAAAAACAATAATATATAATTCTATAAGAACTGATTCATCATTCTAAAGTTTGAAAATTCTCAATTCCTAAACATAATAGGAACAAAAAGTCTTAGAAAAGGGATTATATGGATCTTTTAGTTTTATAGGAAAAGATGTCTTTTTAGAAATTTACTCTAAAAACTTAGCTATCCAATGTGTTTAACTAAACCTCAAGTTGATAAAAGAATCTACAAAAATTTCTACTGCTAGTATATACGAACAATAGCAGACTGCATTCTCCTCCCACCCCCAAGATCAAGTGTAACTCAAGGATGCCCACTCTCACCACTTTTGTTCAATATTGTACTAACAGATTCTTCTCCATTAAAACCTTGAGATGATGGTAGCCCTGACCAGCCCCTTAATTTCAACCTTATAAGAGACCCTGAGCCATAGAATACACTGAGCCAAATCCAGACTCCTGATTCACAAAAACTGAGATAATAAATATTGTTTTAAGTCGTTTAAGCTTGGGGTTAATTTGCAATGCAGCATTAGATGCATAATACTAGAATCTACAAAATATTACTAGAACTAATAATTGAGTTGGTCAAGGTAATATGATACAAGGTCAATATAGGAAAATCAATTGCTTTTAATATATAAGCTATAAACAATTGAAAACTGAATTTTATACACACACACACACATATATATATATGTGTGTGTGTGTGTGTATATATATATATATATATATATATATATATATATATAATTTATCCTGACACAAGAAACTTATTACTTAAGAGGTAAATTTAGCAAAATATGTTATACCATGTTCATGGATGGTGAGCCTCAATACTGTTAATATGTCAGTGAACCCCCAATTGATCTATACATACAATGTATGCATAGTTCAAAATATGAAAATCAATTAGTGTGATATGCCACATTAATAGAAGCAAAAAAATCACATGATAATCTCAATAGATGTATAGAAAGTGTTTGATAAAATTCAATAATTTTTCATGTTAAAAACTCTCAATAAACTAGGAATAGAGGAAAAATACTTGAATACATAAAAGCCATATATCAAACGACTATTGATAACATTATATCCAAGGGTCAAAAATAGATTTTTCCCCTAACCTCAGGAACAAGGAAAGGATGCCCATTCTCATCACTTAGGCTCAACACAGTAGAGGAAGTCCTATCCAGAGTTACTAGTCAAGAAAAGGAAATAAAAGGCATCTAAATAAGAAAGGAAGCAGTAAAACTGTTTCTAGTTGTAGATTATATAAATTGTAAACACTCCACAAAAAGTGGTTAGAACCAATAAATGACTTCAGTAAAGTTTCAGGATACAAAATTAAAATTCAAAAATCAGTTGCATTTCTATACCATAACCATAAACTGTCTCAGAAGGAAATTCTGAGCATGATCCCACTAACATTGTCATAGAAAAGAATAAAATTCTCAAGAGTAAACTTACTAGGGAAATGAAAGACTTATAGTTTAAAATCTAAAAAATATTAATGAAAGAAATTTAAAAAGATGTAAATGAATGAAAAGACATTCCATGTTCATAGATTAGAAGACTTAATATTGTTAATATTTACACACTACCCAAAGCAATCTTTAGATTCAAAACAATCCCTATCAAAATCCCAATATTATTTTTTATAGAAACAGAAAAACAATTCTATATGGAACAATAAATGATCACAAATAGCTAAATCCAGCTTAAGGAAGAAGAACAAAGCTAAAAGCATCATACATCCTGACTTCAAAATATATTAGAAAGCTACAATAGTCAAAAGAGTACGGTACTGACATACAGAGAGAGACATATAGACCAATAGAACAGATAGAGAACCTGTATGTCCATGCATATACAGTCAATTGATCATTGACAAATGTACTCAAAGTAGTATCCAATAGGAAAATGATAGTCTCTTCAACAAGTGATGCCGGGGAAACAGGATATCCACACACAAAAGAATAACATTGGGCCCTTTTTGTACATCATTAAATAAAAATCAACTTAAAATGGATTAAAATCTTACATGTAAGACTTAAAACCATAAAACTCCTAGAAGAAAGGGGGGAATCTTTATATTATTAATCTTGGCAACGATATGTGTATATGTGTGTGTGTGTGTGTGTGGGTGTGTGTGTAGTGCTGGGGATTGAACCCAGGGCCTTGTGCATGTGAGGCAAGCACTCTACCAACTGAGGCAATGATCTTTTTAACTCTTGGACACGATGCTATCTATCGACTTTTGATAATGACTTCAAATTCATAGTAAATAAAAGGAATAATAAAGTGGTACTACATCAAATGAATGAAAAGACATTCCATGTTCATAGATTAGAAGACTTAATATTCTGCCCAGCAAAAGTAACAATCAATGGAATAAAAGATTGACCCAAGGAATGGAAGAAAACTTTGCAAACAATATGCCTGACAGGTGTTAATCTCCAAAGATATAAGGAACTCCTACAACTCAACAACAACAACAACAACAACTAATAACTTAATTAAAAAATAGACTAAGGACTTGAATGGACATTTCCCCCAAAGACAAATAACCAACACGTATATGAAAAAAATGTTTAATATCATTAGTCATCAGGGAAATGCCTATCAGCACTACAATGAGCTATTACCTCATACATGTCAGAAAGTATTGGTGAGAATGTGGAAAAATTAGAACCCTTGAACACTGTTGATAGGAATACAATGGAACAGTGTGGAGTTTCCTTAAAAAAAAAAAAAAGAAGAATTCCACTTCTGGATATTCATCTAAAAGAATTGAAATCAGAATACCAAAGAGCTATTTTCACTCTCACATTTATTACAGCATTATTCAGAGTATTCAAGAACTGTAAATAACCTAAATATCCATCATCAGATGAGTGGATAAAGAAAATATTGTATATACATAACAATGAATATTATATGACCTTTAAAAAGAAGGGGATTATGCAGCATGTGATGACTTGGATGAACCTTGAAATCATTATGCTAAATGAAATATGCCACTCATAAAATGACGAACATTAAATATCAACAACAGATCCATGGAATCAAAGAGTGAAATGGTAATTTTAAGAGACTGGTGGGAAGAGTAATGAGGAGTTAATAACTGATGAGCATAAAGTTTCAGTTAAACAAAATGAATAAGCTTGAAAGACCTGTAACTATTATCAATAATAATGTATGCTTTGTATTCAGGACTAGGCTTCATGTTAAATGCTTTAACCATAAAAAAAATAGTTAAAAAATTTGAACAGACATTTTAGCAAAGAAGATATATGATTGTCATCAAATATATGAAAATATTCCTCAACATTATTAATCATTAGGGAAAGGCAAATTAAAGCTATAATGAGAAACCACTACACACCTGCTAGAATGGTTAAAATTTTTAAAACTTACCATACCAAGAATTGGTCATAGCCAGGCCCACTGGCACTCACTGATAATCCCAGCAACTCCAAAGGCTAAGGAAGGAGAATCATAAGTTCAAAACCAACCTCAGTTATTTAGTGAGACCCTGTCTCAAAATAAAAAATAAAAAGTGCTGGAGGTGTTGCTTAGTGGTAAAGTGTCCTGGATTCAATCCCCAGTACCACAAAATAAAAACAAACAAACAAAAAACAAGTGGTGGTTATGATATAAAGCAAACTGAATTGTCACACATTTCTAATAGAAATTAATCTGTGTTACAAAGAGTTTGGCATTTTCTTTTTAAGTTAAACCTGTATTTATCAATAAATCCAAGAACCCTACTTAAGTATTTATCTAAGAGAAATAAAAACCTATGTACACAAATGTTCATAACTACAATGTTCACAAGAGTCAAAAATCTGGAAGCAACCCAATAGCTATCAACAGTAAAATGGACCACCAATTTGAAAATAAAACAGTAAGAACTTGTGATACATACAACATGCATGAACCTCAATAGATTATAGATTCCATTTCTATAAAATTCTAAAATTAAAAAAGCTAATTACAGGAAGGAGATTAGTAGGTACCAAGTGTCAAAGTCAGGGGAAGGGAATAGATCCAAATAAGAAACAAGGAAATTTTTATGGTTATGTAAATGCTTAATATTCTTATTTTTGTAGTGATTGTACAGGTAAGTATATGTATCAAAAATCACCAAATTGTTATTTAGTGTAGATTTATTTTATTGTACATAAATCATATTTCAATAAAGTTGATTTTAAAACATAACCATCAGAATAAAAAAAATAATTCAGAAGTAAACAGCCTATTGGACACATCTGAGGAAAGAACCAGTATACCAGAATATAGATAACTGGGAAGTATTCAGAATGCCATACAGAGACAGGTTGTGTGTGTGTGTGTGTGTGTGTGTGTGTGTGTTTTACTGGGGATTGAACCTATGGCCTCACACACACTAGGCAAACCTAGAGAGAAAGAGATGAAAAACATCAGAAGAATTTAAGAGAAATAGAAGACAAAGAAGAAGATCTAACATAATCAAAGTCCCAGAAGCAACATTAGAGTTAGAGAATGAAAAAGAGACAATAAAAATAATGACTGAGAATTTTACGGAATGAATGAGAGATACAAATCCACAGATACAAATACAGGTACTACTAAAAAGATTAATAAAATTGAATAAATTCTAGTTGGACATGGTGGTGCAGGCCTGTAATCCCAGAGGCTTGGGAGGCTGAGGCCGGAGGATCGTGAATTCAAAGCCAGCCTCAGCAACTTAGTGGGTTAGTGGGGCCCTAAGCAACTCAGTGGACACTGTTTCTAATATATATATATGTATGTGTGTGTGTGTGTGTGTGTGTTTATGTATGTGTGTATACATGCATATGTATATGTATATGTATGTATGTGTATATATCTCCCTGGGTTCAATCCCCAGTACCAGAAAAAAAATTGAATAATTCGTAGACACATTTTGGTAAAACTTTAGAGCTCCAGAAATAAACCAAACAAAATATCTTACAAGTAACAAGAGAGAAAAGACAAAGCATCTTTAAAGAATAACAATCAGACAAACAGCAATAGTGGAAGCCAGAAGATGGTGGACTTTTAATATCTTCAAAGAGCTAAGCAAAAAATAAATATCAGCCTGTAATTCTGTACCTAGAAAACCTATCTTATTAGTTTTAAAACTATTCTCATTTTTCAAGAATGAGGTCATCCAGGTGTGTGGCATACATCTGTAACCTCAGTGACTCAGGAGGCTGAGTCAGGAGGATCACAAGTTCTTTAGACCCTGTCTCAAAATAAAAAAAATAAAATAAAATAAAAGGACTGATGATGTATCTCAGTGGTAAATGCTCCTTGGTTCAATTCCTAGTGCAGAAAAAAAATAAAATTAGGTCAAACTAGCATGTTTTCTAATTTTAAAAGCAAACAAAAATGGACAGAACTTACCACTAACAAATTTCACTAAAGAACTTTCCAAAGGATGTTTTTAGGAAGAAGAAAAATAATCTTAAAAGATGCAAAAAGAAAAGATGCTCAAAGAAATGGAATGTAAACCATGCAATTATTTGTATGTATAAAATAATAATGTCTATGGGGCTGGGGATGTGGCTCAGGCGGTAGCGCGCTTGCCTGGCATGCTTGCGGCCCCGGTTCGATCCTCAGCACCACATACCAACAAAGATGTTGTGTCTGCAGAACTAAAAAATAAATATTAAAAATTCTCTCTCTCTCTCTCTCTCTCTCTCTCTCTCTCTCTCTCTCTCACTCTCTCTTTAAAAAAAATAATAATGTCTAATTAAAACTTTAAAAAAAAAAATCTACTTCTGAGCAGCAACAGTACATCATTTGAAAGGAGACAATCTGGTCAAAGGGTTCTTGCGTTATTTGGAGGATGGTTAAGCTTTTAATTAACTTTAGAATTTAAGATGCATGATAAAAATTTTAAGATAGCCAATAAAAGAATAGAAATAGTATATATAACTTCCAAATTTTGGAAGAAAATTATGAGATAAGAAAACAAATCAACTCTATCAACCTAAAAAGAGCAATAGCCAGAGGCGAGGTTATTCCTGGTCTTATAGATCATGGCAAGCCTTGTGAATATTGGCATTATACAGAATTCTGATGGAATTCTGGAGAATCCAAGGTAAGTTTGAGATGTTTTTATTCCTAGTGCCTAGGAAGCTTACTTTGTGATGGAAGGCACTTCTTACTTAGCTCAATTTTTCTCCATTATTGATTGTTGCTCAGTGAGGCAAAGCTTTAAACTCTACATCCGGTTCTCTGTTCAGAAAAGCCAGCAACTCAGCTCCTCACTCCTGCTCTTTAATCTTCAAATTTATGATGGCACATCCAGGTTGCAGACATGTGTTAACGGACACTAGAAAACTGACTCCAAACACGATCCAACCTGGATCTTCCTTTATCACACAAAAGCTCACTGTTACAGTATAAACACATCTGAAATAATTCACTTTTATCCACCACATACCCATAGACTCCATAGGACATGAGTAGTGTGGAAGGCATTGCAATAAACTTGAGAGTTTATGCACCCCCAGAGAATTCAGCAGCATGGTGGTACCAAATCCATTACCATCATGCTGGAACTTAGTTATCAGAGCATGGGATGCTACCAATGCTCAGAAATCCAGCCAACTTTTTGCTGTTGTTCAGTAATGAGGATTGAACCCAGTGGTACTTTACCACTTAAGCCCCTTGAGTTACATCCCTAGTCCTTCTTCCTTCTTTTTTTTTTCTCCCCCCTTGAGATTAGAGATTGAACCCAGGGGTACAATACCACTGAGCTACATCTCCAGCCCTTTTTATTCTTTATTTTGAGATAGAGCCTCTCTAAGTTGCTTAGGGCCTTGCTAAATTGCTGGGGCTGGCCTCAAAATTGAAATCCTCCTACCTCAACCTCCTAAGTCTCTGGGATGGTTGCACCACCACACCCAGCTCATCCCTAGCCCTTCTTTAAAGCTTTTTAAATTTTGTAATGAGGTATTTCTAAGTTGTCCAGACTGGCCTGGAACTTGGATCCCCCTACCTTAGCCTCCCAAGTAGCTGGGATTACAGGCATGCACAACTGAGCCAGGCAAATTCTTGATCCCATGAAAATGCCCGTCTTCTAGAATTCATATCTTTGCTCATATGATTATTTCTCCCTGCCATGTCTTTCTGTCTCCAGGTCTTCAATACCACCTTACAAAAACCTCATTCAATCCACAATTCCATGCCCAAAGTTACACACCCTTTGAAACTATATCAGGTAGACAAAATTCTCCCCAGCCTGAACTTCCCAGGTTCTTGTGTTGGTAGTCCCTGTTACCTCCTAGATCCGTTTATATCATAGTTACTTATTACATACTGAATTATCTACCAAACTGAATGTTCTATGAAAGCAGGACTGAGTTTTTATCTTTGAATCACCTTTGGAACAAGTTCAGAGCTAAGTATAGGGCAAACAAACTGCTGTCTAATTATACTGAAGTATTAGTGTGATGCACATATAAATCCCTGTAGTGGATCCAAGAGGGAGATGGTTATGGTGCAGAGGCAACAGAGAAGGCTGGATGTGGGAGGCATTCTCAGGAAGAAGGAACTGTTCCAGCAAAGGAATGGAAATGTGAGAGGCCTTGAAGCAGCTCACCTTCTCCCTGTTCCATTCTAGAATGGATGGGCAGAGAAAGTGCTCTCTACTAACTGTGACCATTCTCCAGTGTCCACGAAGATACTCTGTAAGATACGTCCTCTAGCTGTATTTTTGGATAATGGGTCACAAACATCTCAAATATTCCTAGTAAGAGTTCTAGAAGGAGATAACAGGGGAGGTGGAGGTGAAAAAATAAACAAATGCTAAAAAGAATATTTCCATGAAATTGCAAGATCGATTTAAATGATTAGATAGAAAGGGCATAGTATTTTTAGAAATACTGGGAGTTGGAGGCACCATAATATGTAGACAAATCCTGAAGAAATTTGTGACATTTGGGGGCAGGGGTTGCAGCTCAGTAGTAGAGCGCTTGCCTAGCACATGAGAGGCCCTGGGTTTGATCCTCAGCACCACATAAGAAATAAAATAAAATAAAGGTATTGTGTCCATCTATAACTAAAAAATAATATTAAAAAAAGAAATTTGTGACATTTGAGGACCAAAAAAAATGTTTTTAAGCTATCACCTCCCAAGAATTGACCTCTAAAATCATAACTGGTATGTTTGTTGCTCAATTTAAGTTTATAGGTGCTCCACATCGGGTACAAGGGAACAAAATGAACTAAGTTTCCAGGATGTGCATGTGGGCAGGGGAGGAGTACAAGAAGATCACTACCTTGTTAGTAATGAACTGTCACTGACTTCTTATATGTAATATGGGACACAGAAAGCAATAGAAAAATATGTCTTATAGGTACTGAAAGAAAAGGATTTTGTATTAAAATGCTATATCTAATAATAAATAATTCATGTGGGCTGATAATGCCATATAAAGAACCTCTGAATGTAAGAAAATATATGGCAAAAAAATAAAGACTCTGCTAATATTAATGAGAATCTTCAAATAAGGAAATTGTCCTGGCTTATCCAGGTGGCCCCTAAGTACAGTCACATGTATCCTTCTAAGAGAGAGGCAAAGGGAGATTTGAAAGAAAAGAAGAAGGTAGTGTGACCATGGAGACAATGAGGACAATGGATGCAGCCACCAGCCAAGGAGTCAGTGGACACCAGAACCTGGAGTAGGCAAGGAAGGAATTCCCTCTCCTACAGAGCCTGTGGGGGACAGCACAGCTCTGCTGGTACTGCCATTTCAGCCCAGTGATACTGATTGCAGACTATGGGCTCCAGAATGTGAGAGAATAAATTTTGGTTGCTTTGTTTTGTTTTGTTTTGTGGCAGTGCTGAAGATGGAACCCAGGGTCTTGCGAGTGCTAGACAAGCACTTTACCACTGAGCTACATCCCCATCCCTATTCTATTGTTTTTAGGTTACCAAGTTTGTGGTAATTTGTTACAGTAGCCCCAGGAAACTAATACAGTGAATTATTACTCAGGTAATACACACACATACCAATCAATCCTTTTCTGTGACAGCTGAGAGGATACCACAAATTCAAAAATTGTATTCCAAATCCAAAGACACAAAATGCCAACATTCAAAGCAACTTAAGGGAAATTCAAGAATAGATTCTTGATATTAATAACTTGCAAATTAAGGTTGTGCATAATAAATTCTTTAAATACTAATATTTCTTATTACAATAATTCTAGTTACAGACAGCAACCTATTCCAATGGTTCATTGGCTGAGAAGAAATAGGAATTATATCATTCCTACTAATTGGGTGATGATACCACAGATCAGATGCAAACATAGCATTCCTTCAAGGAATCCTATACAACCTCATTGGAGATCTTATATTCATTCTATCAATAGCATGACTCCTAATACATGCCAACTCATGAGAAGTCCAACAGATATTTATAATCAACCCTAGCCTATTTACCCTTCCTTGGTTTACTCTTAGTAGCCACTGGAAAATCTTACTAGCCACTGGAAAATCAGTTCAATCTAGCCTCCACCCTATAGAAGGACCAACACCAGTTTCAGCACTCTTTTTTTAAAAAAAATAATAATTTCATTGATTTTTTAATACACTTATTTTATTTATTTGTATGTGGTGCTGAGGATCGAACCCAGGGCCTTGCACATGCAAAGTGAGCGCTCTACCACTGAGCCACAACCTCAGCCCCATCAGCACGCTTATATTCAAGCACAATAGTGGTAGCAGGAATTTTCTTTGTAATTCACTTTTATTCTTTAATAGAAAATAATAAAATTATCCAAACACTCACTATATGTTCAGGAGCCATTACCATTATATTTACAACTCTCTGGGCTTTAACACCAAACAATACTTAGAAAAATAAATTATCCATAACCTAAAGGAAGAGCAGGACATCCAGAAAATAGGAGGCCTACTTAAGGTCCTACCATTTACTTCATCATAACTTATAACGGTAGTCTATCAACATTTTAATCAACAGTTAATTTATTCTTTGAGAATTTCTTGTTATAATCAGTGTTGTCTATCCCACACTTCTAGAGTCACATGATATCCATGCCCACATTTGAAGCAAAATTATTTCAAAAAGTCTTTTTTTGCTGACTCTTCACTGTCTCAGTGTTCAAGTTGAGTGAAGTGGTGTATAGCCAAGTATCACAACAGAAGACCAGATGGTAAATGTATCACCAGTGTATTCAACTACTTCCCTCCTGATACATTTTGAATTTCCCTTCTGATGTAAGCCTAGCATAGTAATAGCTTACACCATTGCTCTATAAGGAGCATGCACACACATGTGTACACACACACACACACACACACACAGAATGATTCACAATAAATTCTCCTTGAGCAAAAGGCATCATGGATCACAGACTCATGGGGATTTGCTACACATGGCCCCACTCTATGTAATGTTGTAAATCAACCTAACCATCATTTCACAGGACTCCTCTGTACTTGTAAAACACTGTTCTCTGTCTTTACAAATGCCTTTTAAATTAATTATTAATTTTACTAAGATTACCAAAAAATAAATAATAAGATTTAAATGAATGTTAAGTGTGTCCCCAGCATTGTACTATGTTCTATAGAATATACAAAAATAGGGTAAAAATACAAAAATATGTAAGTGGCTCCTTCCCACTTACCATTTGCTTGGGGAGGAAGGACTTTACACCCAATAACTGGAAAACTGCTAAAGAACACCTGGGGGAAATGCTAAGACTTCTCTGGTGAGTCCTTTTACTTCTTCTGATACAAATTAATGCAGCTATTATACATGGACTATATCTGACCTTTTTTTCCAGTGTGAAAACTCCTTAACTGATTTTATTTATTTTAAAATTTATTGCCAATTTATTCATTTGTATGATGAAAAAAATATTCCTGTCATGTCTACCAACTAGGACATGACTAAGACACTAAATATTGATTTTACTCCCCCGAGACAGAATAGCTAATTGGAGATAGGAATACTTGATAAGTTGAAATTGAAAAGTTATTTGGGGAATTATGTGAATGATGTGCAAATTTAGGGGTGTCAATCATAATAGTTCTTCCAAAATGATTGTATAGATGGTTTTCCTAACCTTATACAACCAAAGAAAATCGATTTTCATAAAGTGGTATCTACCACCAAAATCTGCATGATATCTAAATCAGTAAAGTATTGTCCCTTCAAACTTGACTGTCACCCTGCTGTCCATAGATTAACATTGAAGTAGAGCAGGTGCTTTTGGAAACCCACCTAGGAATCTGGCATCACACACAGAACAATCTTAAAACACAGGCCCATGTGGGAACATATTTTCTTACCATGATAGCAGCCCCAAAAAGTTTTTTCTAGAAGTCTTGCCATTCCAGGTCTAACCTCCCTTCACACTTGCCTGTTGGCAGGACAATTTGCCTGCATGGTGGAGAGCAGAGCATGCCCTCTAGAATATGGCATTATTTATTGATTATCTGCCTCACTCACATATGTGAGACATGAAAATTCACCAGTAGCTTACAAGACCATCAGTTTTAAACAACACCATCCATCACAAAATGGAAAGGAGTGATCAACATTCCTTCAACTGCAATGCATTATTCGAGGGTCAGCAAGTGGGAGTCACGGTTGGCAACCCAATTGCTGGCCTCAGGTAGCAAATCCATCCTTCCAGCTGCTCTGATCCATATGGGTTCAATGAACTGTAGAGAGTGCAGGACTCTTATTAGGCGTGTCTGCAGCAGTCTTCCATCCAAACCCTATCACAGAACAACTGTAAGGTAAGCTGACGACCATTTATCTAAAGTTCATCTGGTAGCCAACTGCTGACAAAGAGGAAAACATGCACATTAGTGAGCAGACAGATGTGATGGGGGAAATTAAGGTGTTCTTATCTTGAAGAAAGATGTAGGAAAAAGTGAAAATAATTTAATCATGAAGTCAAAGCCAGATGGAAAGCCACTAGTGCCACTTTCCCTGTGAAATGAAGTCTAGAGCTGTCCCCGATGGCCTGACACTCAATTTCTTAAGATATATAGTCTTAGGATAATAGTCCACAAACTTTCAGTTCCGAAAATCTAGATTCTCACATTAATTTCTCTGGATCAAAATATCAGTAGTGTTGAGGGAGTGAAACCTGGGCTTAACAGCATAGGGTTATTGTAAAGATCAAAGCAAATGCCTAATAAAGATTCTATGTACAGAATAATAATATATCTTAATTTGTAGCACATCCTTATTTTGCAACAAAAATTAAACTCTCACTGATGAGTCATAAAGTGTGAAGGACAAATAATTGCCAAAGAAAAAAGTGTATTGAAAACTGTTAAGCCTAAAAATGTGGAGATGCACAGGCTTAGAAGTTGGCTTAGGACACTAAGATCATGCTCTCTTTCCCTAGAATTTCAGGGAATCATCTGCCGGCTCTGGGGTGAAATCAGTTACAAGTGAGTTCTGGAGCCAGGTCCCCTTGGTTGGGTTCAGGTCTACTGGGTTGGACAAGCAGCATGTACAATGTAGAGCAGCTACCCAATCTTGAGTTGCCAGGTGCCCTATAAAGGGGTCTGAGGATCAAAGGATGCTGGAGACATATCAATGATGCAGTCTCATTGGGGAAGGAATTACTAAGAAGAGTATCTGGCAGAGAGGGACACTTCAGAGGGAGATGGAAAGCACAAATTGGCATTATCCCAAAACAGTTTTCTTGGGTTGTGGATCAGCCTTTCACCTGCTTGTGTCAAATGTGTTCCTTGCCTTCCCCCTGGGTATTGGATGGGATAAGGAGCCAGGGAGGGATGCAGCCTGCTTTCCCTATGCCCGCATGTGAGCAGGTATTTTGCCACATTTGGCCAGTGAAAGATGGGAAGGCAGAATGAAGAGAGAAACTGGAGTATCCTTTCCTCCTTCTCTGCCTCTGGTACCTCCCTACCACCACATCCTTTGGATATCACACCTTGGCATCAGTGTCCATCTGACTGGCCCTCAGTGGTTTTACTTTCTTCAGGGCTCCCAGCCCCTGGGCTGGTAACACCACTTCATTGTTGGGTATGGCTTTCTGGCTTTCCTAATCCTTGGATTGCCAGTCTCTACTCTTCGCAGCTTTTCTGGCTTCTGTGTAACCAACTCTCTGCAATAAATTCCTTCTGATTTCAGTAGAATGGTTCCTTCTTTCAGATTGGGCCTTTAAGGACATCTTTCAAGGAGAAGGTGGGCCACAACAGCAGGACACCCGGAATTCATGCAGTTAGCAGGTATAACAAGGGCATGGCAACAAAAGAATGCAGAGGTGGCTGGTATTCATCTCTCAGCAAATATTCACTGGGTACCTACTAAGCATTGGAAATTGTGCTGAGTCTAGCAATGTGCTGTAAATACAAAGGTATACTGCTTTAACCTCTAACAAATAATATACACAACTATAAAATTGTTATGTAATAGTGAGTTTTTTTTTATTTTGAGAAATCTGGTAACTCCAACAAATGCAATATATACATATATATATATATATATATATATATATATACACACACACACACACATGCACACACACACACACACACACACACACACACACACACATATATAAAATCCTTCCACCAAAATAGGAGTTGAGATAAAGTTCTGCCTAAAAATATATTACGAAGAAAAATCACAACTCTCCAAATTGATAGTCTTTTCTAAAAATCTTTTTTTAAAATATTTTTTTAAAACTTCTTTTTGAGAGAGAGAGAGAGAGAGAGAGAGAGAGAATTTTTAATATTTATTTTTTAGTTTTCGGCGGACACAACATCTTTGTTTTTTTTTTTTTTTTTTTTTTTTTTGTATATGGTGCTGAGGATGGAACCAGGGCCACACACATGCCAGGCGAGCGCACTACCACTTGAGCCACATCCCCAGCTGTCTAAAAATCTTTCATTTGCTCTTTTTAGATATATATGACAGTATAATGTATTCTGACATAGTACACATACATCCCATTCTGTGGTTGTACATGATATGGAGTTACACTGGTTGTTTTCATATATGCATAGAGAAAAGTTATGTCTGATTCATTCTGTTATCTTTCCTATTCCCATGCCTCCCCCTTCTTGTCTAATCCACTGAACTCAAGTTGATAATTTCTGATATAAATATCATTAAGTTGCTTTTCCAAACCCCCGAATAACAACCAATTCAGCTATCCTGCTCCTTAGAGTGATATTGGGGAGCAATGTATTACAAAACAAAACAAAACAAAAAAACCTTTCCAGTTTAAAGTTATGTATCATAACCAAGAAAAATCAATAAGCCTTGTTTTAGAGGTTTTATGGATGATAAACCAATCTTTTCAGTCAACCAGCTACATAGGAATATTTTTGTAGAGAACGAGAAAGCAGTTTTAGGATGCCTGATGATCCAAACATGAAATATGTCCATTCTGGGAACTATTTGGAGGATATTGTATAATAAAAATATAACTAAAACCCTATATTGTTGAGCCAATTGAAGAAACTCAGAACAAAATTCTACGTGTACTCAGTTGCCTGGTTCCCCTTGAAATCAATAGGCACTACATTTATACCTAAAGGCGTTATATTTGCATATTTTGCCAATTTGCAATTTGAAGTAATTTTTCTATAACAAGAATAGAATAGAATCTTATCATTTAGTTACTATTTCTGTCTAAATTTGACACAATGTATTTCACTAAATCTGTGTGATACCACTAAGATTTTATTGCCATTTGAAAGGGAACTTGAGGCACTCATAAAGTGCATTATCCTCAGATTGTCTCATTCCTGATTAAGGAATTCAAATTTGTGACGTGACACAAAGCTACCCTTTCTGAAGATGCAGAAATAGCCAAATTTCCTCCATGTACTAACACCTACAGCTTCATCAGCAAAAGACTTCAAGACCCCTTTCCTAAATAAAATTCTTAAGAAAAAAATAAAACCTTTGGTGTGCCATAGGTTTTGTTAAAAATGCTTTTTCTTTTAACAGAAATAGTTAACATCAATAGCTGGTTAGCAGTTGAATAATTACATTAAATATATTCATCTCAGTGAAGACTGTAAACAAAGAGATATTAAGTAATTTTTTTACAAGTACCCTGCTGTGATACCAGCTGATCAGGTTTAATAGCAACCAGCATTTCTACTAATTCTGCAAGAAAGATATGTTGGGGATAATTTCATCACTAGAGAGAGTGTAAATAATCTGTTCAGCAATGAGCTTACAGTGACACCATCTAGCATAATCACTAGCGATCAACTTGGAAATGTAATTTTTAGAATTGTAGTATTTGCAAACTAAAGGATTAATGTTAACTTCAGTCAATAGAGAAAATAAACTTGATTAGCAGAATGCATTAATATCAAATCAGTTTATAGATAGCATGTTCCATGCTATATCCCAAGGTGTCTGCCTCTCTCTCTTTTGCAAAAGAACCCCAAAGGAAAACACTTTCCATTCTAATTGTATCATTTTAATATTCATCTTGTAAACAATGTAGCATTTTTGCGTGAAGGTAAAGAGTCAGGTTGCTTTTTAAAATAGATCCCCAGGGAACTAAGAAATTGGAAAATCTAGTTTATTTTTTAATTGATAACAAAAAACACTGGAGGACCACAGGCATCATGACATCATGATTTTCTTTTTATCCTTAAATATACAATTATGTAAGGAGGAAAGACTCTGTTGTTATTCTGAAATCCTAAAATTCGTTTTACATGGCATAAGTATGATGTAAACAAGTGAAAATTAAAGCTATGAATTTTTAAAAGTTCCATTCTTTGTATAGATGTTTAATTATATTATTTTGATAATTTAGAAGCAAAAATGGGGTCATGAATGCATGAGCATCTCAATAGCCCCAAACATGATTACATCTAACAAAATTCAAACTTTTTTCTCAGATATAAGAATAATGGTGCAAGGTATTATATAGCTGGATTATGAGAAATCTAATCTCCCTTTCCTATTAGGTCCTTCACAATTTCATAAACATGGTTAATTGCCAATTATACCATTCTTAGTTATAAGAATATGGAAAATACAACAGAATGAAGATTTACACAGTAATGATATCCCCAAATGTATCTCTCTTTAAAGGTAAAGATAACATGACAATAAGATACTACAGGTATTTTATAAAAGCTTATTTCTATTCAGGGAAAATGAAAGATATAAAGAAAATTTTTTCTTTCTGGCAAATGAGAATGAAAGTAACTAATGTTGTAAAGTTCTTAATACATAAGTAGAAAGAGATATTTGAACACATTTAATTTAAAATGTTTCTAATTCTCAAACCCTCCCCTCTTAAATTAAAAAGCTTTATAAAACATAAAAACCCTATTTATTACAATGGATTAGATTAATTAAAAATAAAGAAAAAATGCAAATATTTACAACTGTTTAGGGAGAACTGAAAAAGAAAAGAGTTTGATTTCTAGGAGATACTGAACATCTCTATTGAGGCAGGAAGTACACTCTCATACCCGTCATACAGATATTTCTTATTCTCATCATTCATTGAGCTTTGATCCTTATAAAGTACTCACATACAATTTATATAAATTCACTGATGCTTTATCATTTTTAAGTTTCTAAGTGATCAAACACCCAGAATTCCATTTAAATTGTCATTTATACATTCATGAAAGTCAATCTGGTAACTAGGAAGAAAAAATTAGAATTTTAGAAAGGAAAAGTACTGAACCTTCTAGCAAACAAAGTCAAATATCTCAATACTGTATGTTTCCTAATAATATTTTGTGTATATAAGGATGTCTTTTAAAAACACCGTTTATATTGCAAAAAGTGATATCATATAAGGAAAAAGAAGGCAATACTGTCTTTCCTCATTGCCCAAAAATGTTGAAAATTGACTACTTTCTTTGTCTTTACTTGAAAGAGGCCTTGTGACATTTCAAAATGGAAAAATCAAAATCCCTCTTAGAAAGAGGAATATTTTACTCTGAAAAATGTTATTTTACACAATGAATTATATTCAAAGACAGACTTCTGCTTTTGCCCCTGTAGAAGTAAATGCTATGGGAATTGTCCTCCTACTTAAACCACTTGAAGTCCATGTAAAATACATTTTAAAATTTTATCAGGCAAAGGAGGACCATGGTCCCTGAGCAATGCATAACAAATTAAGGCATACCCTATAATTACCCTAGTTTGCTGCCTATAGGAGATTTCTAGGTTATAGAACAAGGAAAAAGAATCCAAAGTCCTGCAGTATTGCTGAGCTAAAGAGACAGAGACTGGAGTTGGGGAAGAATAAGGTATCTAGAATTTGCAGGCTAGATTAATGGAGATCTGCAGAGACATCTTCCAGAGTCTTTAGCTGAGACCAGATCTATCCATGAGGTCAGGGGAAAAAACACTAGAAAGCAGTAAGCAGAGCAAACATTGTAGCTCATACAGAGTTAGGAACAGTTTCCTCTCCCAACAAGCAGAGTGAACTTGCAGTACATAGGGTATCAGGTAGTATTCTCTAAGGTTCACACTTTAGGAGTTGGACTAAAATAGCCCTTGAGTAAAAACTCCTGTGAACCAGCCATAAAAATCTTAAAATCACAACTCAAAACTAATTCAAATAATTCCATTTTATACCAGAATACTCCCAACTCTCTTTCGAGTGCCACTCAATAATTTAAAATTCACAATGACCAGCATTCAATCAACACTTAACCTGTCATGCAAAAAGGCAAAAATATGACCAAAACCAGGAGAATCAATCAGTACAAAAGATCTACAATTGGGCTGGGGATGTGGCTCAAGTGGTAGCGCGCTCGCCTGGCATGCGTGCGGCCTGGGTTCCATCCTCAGCACCACATACAAACAAAGATGTTGTGTCCGCCGAAAACTGAGAAAATAAATATTAAAACTCTCTTTCTCTCTCTCTCTCTCTCTCTCTCTCTCTCTCTCTCTCTCTCTCTCAAAAAAAAAAAAAGATCTACAATTAACAAAGATGGTTAACTAGTATAAATGGGTCAAAAAAGACCCAAATAAAACGTCTAGACATGAAAAACACAATATTAGAATAAAAATAGACTTGATGGGAATAACAGATGATTCACCACTGCAAAATAAACCATTTCAAATATAAAGACATAAGCATAGACACTTAGCAAAAATGAGGCAGAGAAAGAAAAATATCATCAGTCATGATGAAATCAGTACTCTGTAGAACAAGTCAATCTAAGTCAATATGTAATTAGAGTTCCAAGAGGAAGAGGGGGAAGAAAAAAATTGCAAAACAATGGCCAAGGTTTTTCCAAATTCAATGAAAAATATAACACAGTTTCAAGGAGCTCAATGAACTAGTATCAGAATACTCACACAAACACAAAGGTATAACAGTGCGTGGAATCACATTACTGAAATCAGTGACAGAGAGAAAAACAGAAGCAGCCAAAGAAAAATCCGTATTGTATATAAAGGAACAAAAATAAGAATTATCAGACTTCTCATAAAAAGCTATGCAAACCAAAAGACAATGCAACAAAAATTTTAAAGTACTGAAAGAAAAAAATGTAATAAGTAAGAATCCTATACCCCATGAAAATACCATTCAAAATGGAAGTAAAAAAAATTCTTCAAACAAAAGTTGAGAAATTTCCACCACCAGTAGTCCTGCAGTATAAAACATGTAAAAGAAATTTCTTCAAGAAGAAAGAAAGTGATACTAGACATAAATTTGGATCACATAAAGGGATAAATAATAGTGAAAATGATATATATTGAGATAAATATAGGACATTTGTCCAATTTTAAATATTTTAACATAAGTGGCTGTTTTAAGCAAAGATAATAGTATTGTCTTGCAGAGTTCAGAGAAGATGCTGAAGTAACAATACCACAAAGTACAGGAGGAGGGGGAAATAGAAGTATGTCATCATAATAAGACTTTTACACACCAAGTATTAAAATAGCATTTGAAAGTAGGATGCAATGAATTAAAACATATATTGTAAACCCTAGAGCAATCATAAAAGAATAAACGAAGCAAAGAAAGGGAAAACTAGAGTATCTAATAGGGTAATAGCAGAGATAAAACAGAATCATAAAAAATATTCCCAGATTGGAGGTCTAGCTCAGTGGTATAGCTCATCCTTAGCATGTTTGATGCCCTGAATTCAATCCCCAGAACAAAAACAGATAAACAAGTATACACCTTAAAATTTTTGAAAATAAATAAACATTTAAAAGAAGACACTAAAAGGAGGTAAAATAATGAGCCAATGGATCAAATGGAAAACAAATATCAAGTTAGTGATTTTTCTATCCAATCACATTATTATAAATGTAAATTATCTAATCACTCCAACAAAAAGGCAGAGATTATTAAATAAAAATGAAAGACCCAGAGATAGGCTGCCTAAGAATTCCACTTTAAACATACAAATGGCTTTTAAAGCTTAAAAATACAAATAGCTTTAAAAAAGGAAAGGATGATGGGGGACTATGGTTGTTGCTCAGTAGTAGAGTACTTGCCTAGCATGCAGGAGTTTCTGATTTTAATCATTAACACTGAAAAGAAAAAGAAAAAAGTACAAGGATAGTAGGAGATAAAACACAAACCCTAATCCAAATATAGCTGAAGTGGCTATATTAACATTAGATAATATAGGTCTCACAAAATGGAATAAATAGAAATAAAGAGGAATCTTTCAAAGTATAAGGATCAGTTCATCAAAAAAGAGTAAGAGGCCTGGGGATATAGTTCAGTTGGTAGAGTGCTTGCCTTGCATGTACAAGGCCCTGGGTTTGATCCCCAGCACCAAAAAAAAAAAAAAAAAAAAAAAGTAACACTCCTAAATGTGTGTGCAAGTAAAAGTAGAAATTCAAAGTACATGCTTCAAAATTTGCTGGTATTAAATGAAGAAGTTGCCAAATTCACTATTTTATTTTATTTTATTTTTTTGTCAGAGTCCTTAGCCTCCCTCTGCCAGTAATTGATAGAAGATGTAGACACAAAACCACAGTAAGGATATAAAGACTTGAACTCCCCTCTCAGCCAACCTGACCTAATTGACACTAATACACACTCCATTCAATAACAGAATAAACTTTTTTTTTCAAGTGTACTTGGAATGTTTGTCAAAATAAACCACAAACTATACCATTAAAACTAAGGTGCCACTGACTGGGGATGTCTATAATCTCAACAACTCAGTAGGCTAAGGCAGGAGAATGACAAGTTTCAACCCAGTCTCAGCAATTTTGCAAGGCCCTAAGCAGCTTAGCAAGACTCTGTTTCAAAGTAAAATTTAAAAAGAATTGGGGATGTGACTCGGTGGTTAAATGACCCTGGTTAAATCCCCAGTAACAAAATTAAATAAAATGAAGGGATACCATTAAATGCCTATATCAGGAAGGAAAAGCTCTCTGTTCAACAATCTAAATGTCTATCTACAATTAAAAAAACAATAAAAAAGAAATAAAATCAAAAGGAAGCTGGAGGAAAGAAATAATTAAAACAGAAAACAAAATAACTAACAGAGATCAATGAAACCAAAAGTTGGTTATTTAAAATGAACAATAAAATTGATAAACTTCTAACTAGATTGCACAAGAAAAATGAGAAAAAGACTATAATAATAAAAGGAGATATTATGACTAATTTAATTCAGTCTAGATAAAAGGATAAATTTAAAGACACAAACTGGGCTGAGGGTCAAGGCTCAGTGGTAGCACTGCCTAACATGTGGTAGGTCCTGGACTCAATCTCAGCACAGCAAAAAAAAAAAAAAAAAAGAAAAAAGAAAAAAGAAAAAGTAACAAACTAACAAAGCTTCCACAGGAAGTCACAGAAAATCTTAATAGCATGATATTAATTAAACACAATTTAGCTAACAATCTCTCCACAAAGAAAACCCTCGCCTGGAGGTCTTCACTAATGAATTCTACCAAACTCTTAAGGAAGAAATAATACTAATTCTATACAAATGCTTCCAAAACATAGAATAGAAGGAAACAAGATTCCAAATCCTCTCATGTGATTAATATCACTTTAATTCCAAAACCAGAAAAAGATCAGAAAACTGCATACTAATTCTTCTACCAAATTAAGTCCGGCAATATGAAAAGAGTAATACATCATGACCAAATGGGTTGCTTTGGTATTCAAAAATCAACCAATAAAATGCATCATATTGACAGACAGAAAAATTATATATCATCTCATAGATGTACAGTATTTGATACAACTTAATATTCATTGATAATTTTTAAAACTTTCAGAAAACTAGAAATAGAAGGAAATTTCTTCAACGTCCTAAAGAATGTCTATGAAACCCTACAGTATGCATCATACCCAGTGATAGAATGCTGAAGATCTTTCCCATAAAATCAAGAATAAAGTGTTCACTCTCACCATTTGTACTCAACGTTTTACCAGGGGTCCTAGACAGCGCAATAAAGAAACAAAACTGCAAAAAAAGGATGCTAATTAGAAAGGAAAAAGTAAAACTGTCTTTATTGATAGATGACATCACAATATGTGTGGAAAAACCTAGGAAATCTAGGTAGAAGCTGCTAGAAGAAATGTGTAAGATGAGCAAGATTGCAGGAAACAAGGTCAATGTAGATGTATTGCCTTCTTACATACTAGAAAAAATAATTTGAAATTTAAATTTAGAAAAGCAATGCCATGTATAATTGAATTTTAAAACATGATTTTTTAGCGAAAAATTTAATATACCAAGTCTGTTCACAAAAATTACCAAATATTATGGAATGAAATTAAATAAAATTGGGCAGGGATGGGGATATAGCTCAGTTGGTAGAGTGCTTGCCTTGCATGCACAAGGCCCCGGGTTCAATCCCCAGCACCACAAAAAATAAAATAAAATAAAATTAATAAATAAATAAAATTGGGCCGAGGATGTAGTTCAGTGGTAGAGCACTTGTCTGTCATGCACCAGGCCCTGGGTTTGATCCTCAGCACAAAGCAAGAGAAAGAAGAAAAAGAAGGAGGAGGAGGAGGAGAAAAAGGGGAGAAGAGAAGAAATTAAATTTAAAATGGGGACAGACAATGTTTCTAGATTAGAAGACTCAATATGAAGAAGTAAATTCTCCTCCCAAATTGATATTTCAACACAATCTTCTTCAAATTTTTAGGAGATCTTTGTAGAAATTGACAGGCTAATTATAAAGTTTATAGAAAAAGGCAAAGTCTGATAACCAAAACAATTTAGAAAAAGAAAAACAATGTGTAAAGACTTAGACCCCTGATATCATGATCTACTATAAAGCTACAGTAATCAAAACATTATGACACACTGTAAGTTTAGACATATGGAATCATAAGAGAAAGTCCCAAAATAATCATCAACCATGGAGATAAGTCTTTCAACAAATAGTGCTGGAACAACTAGACATCCACATGCAAAAAAAAAAAAAAAAAGTTAATCTAGATACAGATCTTATACTCTTCTCAAAAACTACTCAAAGTGGAGCAGAGGCCTACATGAAAAACTATAACACTTTTGAAGGATAATAGAAGACAATCTAGGTGACCTTGATTTGACTTTCTTTCTTTCTTTTTTTTTTTACTTTTATTGGTTTTATTTTTTAAATACACGACAGCAGAATGTATCACGGTTCTTATTACATATATAGAACAATTTTTTCTCTGTATATAAAGTATGTCCACACCAATTCATGTCTTCATACACGTACTTTGGATAATGACTTTTTAAAGTACAACACCAAAAGAATGATCCATAGAGAAAAAACTGGTAAAGTGAACTTTATTAAAATGAAAAACTTCTGCTCTGTGAAACTAGTGTTAAGAGATTAATAGTCAAAAGCAGGAAACAACTTAAGTATCAACAGAATGGAAAGTGGTATATCCATACAGTGAACTATTACTCAGCAAGTGAATTCTGTTTTGGCATTGAATTATTTCATGAAATTTCTGGAAAACTCCACTGTACACTAGTAAAGAATAAGAGTTGAAAAGGTAAATAATGTCTTAATATTATTATCAATACAATTTTAACTTCATGGAGCCCATGTAAATCTCTCAAAGAATGCCAACTCCCAAAACTACAATTATAGAACAGCTGGTCTAATGCAAAGCACCCAATGGCTGGGGGACCGCACACACCTATAATTTCTCTGGAGGTTGAGGCAGGAGGATCGAGAGTTCAAAGCCAGCCTCAGCCACTTATTGAGGCCCTAAGCAATTCAGAGAGACCCTGTCTCTAATTAAAATATTAAAAAGGGCTGTGGATGTTGCTCAGTGGTTAAACACCACTGAGTTCAATCCCCAGTATCCCCCCCAAAAAAAGTACTCAATGGCTATTCATCATTTTTATTCATAGATTCCATTTCCATACAGGTTATGGTGCTAGTCATTCCTCAGTATCCCCAAATCCTCAAAGAGGAATTGGATACCCAAATCCCAGTGAAGATCCAAACCACAGATGCTCAAGGCCCTTATATATATTGGTGTAGCATTTGCATATAACCTACTCACATCCTCCTGAATACTTCCAATCATCTCAGAGTCCTTATAATATCTAATACAATGTAAATGCTATGTAAATAACTATCTTATTGTATTATTTAGGGAATCATGACAAGAAAAATATCTCAACATGTGCATATCAGATGCAGTTTCTTCCTGTATATTTCCCATCCACAGTTGATTAAATCTGTGGATGCAGAACCCATGGATACAAAAGGCCAAATCTCTGTGTTTTAAAAAGACTTTGAAATCTGCAAAAATGAAAAACTTCCTAAATTGGTACCTATTCCATAGTATTTATTCTCTTTCACCAATTAAAATTTAAACTACTGAAATGAATTTATCAGAGCCCTGATTTGCTATTCAATGGCCTAGAACTGATTAGTCTTCAGAAATGCTTATTGAAGAAAGAAAAGAGAAAAAAAAAAGAGGAATGAAAGGGAGGGAGAGAAGGAGGGAAAGCAAGTAAGCTGCCTGACTTTTAAGGTTTCTGGAAAGCTTAGGGATATGTATACATAGACACTCTCTTGGCTCTTTCATTCTTAGACTTCCAGTCTCTAGATTCCCTAATAAATAATTCCGCAAGTGGGCAATCCAGAGGAATACATAGCACCAGGGAAGGCAATTCAGTTCCTCATGAGCCAGAGTCCAAGAGTTACCCACTGGCTCTTTGTGGGTAAGGGACTAATTTGACCCACTTTTCCTAGCAAGGAGAAATAGAAAGAATAGGCAAAAGATTCAGTGTGGAATTTGTTCTGGGTGTCATGAAAGTAAGAAAAGTGTATTAGTCATAGCACCTTCAGAACTTAGGTCAAACTGGCTCAAGGCAAAGGAAAATGTATAAATTCACAGAAGAGTCCAGGTCTCACATAAAGAGAGAGGAGCTCTCTCTTCATCCCCTCTCTTCTCACTCTCCTCACAACGACCTCTGCTTTTCTTTTGTCTCAGGTGCTCCTAGAAACAGTTTTTAACTGCAGCAAATCTCAAAAGAATGCTCTTTCCCAGCAGCCCAAACAAGTCCTTGTTGCTTCTGATTCCTGCCTTGTGTTTCTGTATCCATCCATACAACGGTACAACAGTCTAAATCTAATTGAATTGTTAGTGATCCAAAGGTATTTCTAACTGCCTCAGAATCGTTGTTTTGAATTTCACAGGCATTTTATTAAATACAAAGAATGTCCATTTATGGACGGCTATAAATCAATCCATCCAAGGCCTCCATCAAGGCAATTGATCAGTATGCCTGTGGCAATAATCTGCGCAAACATGATTTGAAAAATTTGCTAAAAAGGTATTATCCTGGACACCCTCTAGTCCAGCAAGATAGAGGCCAAAAACAAATCAAAATAATGCCACTTCTTGTAAGCAAGCCACACTGTTATCTTGAAAGACATTTTTCCTATTTCATTAAAATTTGTTATGTTGGACGATCATAAGATGTTTACTAGAGTTTGGCCTCTGCAATTTATTAGAGCCCCAGGAAATAGAAAAGCTCTCTTGCAAACCCAAATATCACAATGACATTTAATAGCCTTATTTGACAACATCAGTTTGGGTTTATCACATTTGGCTCATTTCAAAAATTATTTCACATTAAATGAGTTATCTCATTTAATGATAGGAATGAAGGGGGAGGGAGAGTATAATCTTTTAACAAGAGAAATGTATAGTTCAGCTAATTGGGAGAAAAATGTTTCTAATCTAGCTCTATAAATTTGTCAGAAAAAAATTTTTTTTTTTTTTTTAAAAAGACCATCTGGAAAGCAATAAAGCACATCTACTTCTGATCCACACAACTGCCAGCTGCTGCTTCAAGGGTCTGGCAAAACCAGCTCTTGTATAATAAGTTCACTTCTTTTATTCCTAGAAACATACACGGCTTTTTTTTTTTAAGGAAAAAAAACTTGGATGGTGACTTTATAAAGAGTGCTGTTGTTTTATTTACTCTCAATTAATCATGCTCCACTGTAAACAAAGTGTCTGTTTTAGTTCTGCTGACAATTACCCACTTGTCAACATTTCCCTCAAGTACCTTCAGCATCTGGCTATACTAGGAAGTCTCTACATCAAAATCAATGTTTGTCGCAGTAAACTCAGGATTTCATTAGTTTCTTTAGCTCATCAGCAATCCGGATTATATTGTAACGAATGTCACCTAGGCACCTGAATGAGGCTATGTATCATCAGATGATAAAAGATTTCTCAGGATATCCTTTTATCAGAATATTTTTGCTCTCTGCATTTCTGCATTTGCTTTGGGAGAGGGAGAGGGAGAGAGGGAGACAGAGGTGGGAGAGAGAGAGAGAGAGAGAGAGAGAGAGAGAGAGAGAGAGAGAGAGAGAAGGAGAGGAGAGGAAAAGGAGGAGGGGAGGAGGAGGAGGAAGGAAGGAAATAAATAAATAAATAATTCCAACTTGCCACCCTTGGAGAAGAAAGCTAAGAGGGTGGGGGGGGGGTGGAGTTCAGGAGGAGTCTATGACTGCACATATTTTTACATACTATCAAACACAAGATGACAGCTCCAGAAGTTGCTGAGAAATCTATCTTGCTTTCATCCTTAACATTCATGAGATAAACCAAAGCAAACTGTTATAGTTTGCTTTCTTAATCCACTGGCCAAATGCCCCCTTTTCCTTGGGATGGCTCCCCATTCCCCCTTTTAACATGTGTAGAGAGCATAGGAATATGTCTTGCCAAATTCATTAATATTTTGCCAACAAGATAACCGTTTAAAAAGCAAAACGGATGCTACATTTGGTCGTTTGTTACTGGAGAATTAGTACTGTGTTCCCTGGAGTCCTTGGAGTAGGGAGTCTTAGAAAATCAAACCAAACACCTATACTATATTCATTCTGTCCTTTCAGCCCTAAGAAAGGAGAAAAATCATATATGCCATGTGGGGAGGGGAGCTGGGGATTCCGATAAACCAGTCCTCAAGGAGTATGTATGGGTTATTTACTTAGTTTTTTTTTTTTTTAACCTCTTGGAGATTAATTTACACTCACTTTAAAACCGAAGACATTCAAATCACTCGGCACCACTCCCTTGAAGTTGAATTTCTGGGTGAGGAATTAAACTGATGGAGCCTGGGAGGAAGGACATTGACCACCAAGAGAAAACATGTGTCCAGCACCGTCACGCCGAAGTCCGGATGGATCGAAAGTGACCCAGAGTCCATGGCGAATACTGAAGTTCTTTGGAAGTGAAACCCAGGGTCCTGACTCGGGAACCCGCTCAGTGAGGGCGCCCAGAATCTCTACAGATACCAACTAAGGTGGATTGGGGAGCTGGTAGACTAGTGAAGAGATCTCCGCAGGTCCTCTTTCTGACAAAAGCTAATCAATCTAACTTCACGTAATTGATTTTAATGAAGGGGGGGGGTCCTTCGCATTAACGATTGCCCGGGGTTATCAGCCTGAGCAGGCGGCTGCTCCAGGTGCTGATCTCCGTCTCTCATCACTGGCCAGCCTGTCTTGACTCATACGCCCGCCACGCGGCACATCTTCGGGATCCTAAAGAGTAAGGAGGTCGGAGAACCGGATCCTGGACAGACCACCGCCCGGTTTCACCTGGTAATTTATGCACAATTAATTGAGATATCTTTTATACTTGATGTGTTGCAAAATTAATGCCTAATTTATGTAATTAGTCAATTAACTCTAATTCCAGCATATGTTCCCAATGCCCAGAAGGTGTTCTGTTTCCCAGGTACTTATTTTGATGTCACGAAACGCAGCTAATTAATTTTACATGCATATTAATTTGGGATCTCTTTAACAGTTCCCTTTGTGCAAGTAATTTTAATATTTGTCTTTCTAACCTTTTGGGGGAGAGTGAAGGAGATGTGGTGGGTGTGAGCAGCCTATGGACCCTAACTTGGCTAACTTGGATGGTGCCTGACGGGTGACCCCTATCGTGGGGTAGTGCTCTGGAAGAGGATGCAGGTGGCCTGGTGGGGTGCTTAGCTGCTGTGCTCAGCAGACCCTTAGGGGGCGTTGCTGTAACCTATCCTAGAGTGCGCCAAGGGGAAACTGCAAACTTTAGGGCACCGAGCGCCTGGGAGCTTTGGCCATCGCTCCCCCAGCACTTCCTGAGTCTCTAAACAAATTGCTCCTCGCCCAGTCACCTCCATTCCCGGACGAGTTAGAGAGAGAGAGAGAGAGAGAGAGAGAGAGAGAGAGAGAGAGAGAGAGAGAGAGAGACCTGAAAGACGACTCAGATTTCCAGGCCAGTCCGAGGAGGCAGAAAGCGAGTGGGCTGCTGCTCTGGGGTCGCAACCAGACATTCTGATGTTTCCACGTGCAGTGAGCTGGTATGCCAGAGCTCCCCAAAGCTTCGGGGTGGAGGGAGAAGGTACCGTATATACGCTGCGCGAGTCGCCATCCATCCTCCCTGGAAACAAGGCTCAAGCAGAGCCAAAGTTTACTTTCCAAGTTATTGGGTGGTACATTAAAACTTTTATCCTTTTTGGACAAATTAATGAGCAATTTAATTAATAAAATCAGAGAGTCGTGTAAGTGCTATGATAATGAAGTTAAATGAGTGCACAGTAAAATATTCACTAATCCAGCGCATTGCCAAATACCCCCTTAATTCTGCTTAACACTAAAAGGGTTTTGAGCACCATAATGAGATTCCTCTGTCTGCTAATTAATTGACACGCTCCTGAATATTCATATGAGCTAGCACCAATACGTTCCTAATTGCACCGTGGAATAGATCTCAGAGGAAAGTAAATCGCCATAGACTTAATTAAAATAATGTATTCCAGATCCAGGACAGGGAAAGATGAGACATTTGCCTTCGAGCACGCTAAGAAAGTGGCACCTGGTTGGTGGAGGGAGCGATATCAAACGTCAGCTCCCAGCCTGAAACAAGTGGTGTGGGACGTTCAGGGAGGGCGTTTAGCTTCAGAAAGCAATCTCTGTGCTGGGTCCAAACCCCGCGGCTTAGGAAACGGTGGCTCCTAAATGCGCCCGTGCTCCCGCTGCTTTCGGAGAGGTTACCCTACCGGATCAAGTGGCAGATGAGGAAATCTAGGACCCCAGCCTGGCGCTCTGCGCCCTCTTTCCTCCCCGCGGTCTCTGGGTTAGTCCGAAATGATGTCTACTGAGGCATGTTAGGAAACGTCGTCGGTCGGAAAATTCCCAGGGAAACTTTTTCTAGGGAATGTGGAAGCTGCATCAGCTCCAGCTCTTCCAGCCCAAGTTGCGATCTGAAAGAGGTCGCTAGTGTTTCTCTCGGGAGCAGGGAGAAAGAAAGCTCAGAGGAGGATGACTGGATTCCAGGATGGTCCTGTTCTCTCTCCAGGGTTCCACTCTTTCAGGAAGCAGGGCAGTGCCTGAAACCGCGCACCTGTTTCTGAGAGCATTCTCCCTTTTCTTGGCGAGTCCAACGCGGGTGCGCCTTTCAACTGAGCTTACTTCCGTGGGTAGGAGGACTGCCTGATTGCGGACCCTATATCTGGGCTCCACGGCAGAGCCTTTTTTTTTTTTTTGCCAGCGCCATGAACATAAAATAAACTCCCATTCCTTGTAAAGACTGTCCTCCCCCACCCCTTCTTTTTGGAAAAAAAAAAATCACCACAGGTTAAAACTAAAAAGAGTTTATTTGAAGGCATACAAATGCATATTTATTATACACATGTAGGCATTAACAATGTAAATTACACCGCCAGCAGTTGCTGGTTGTTTATTCATTAGATCTTTAGAAAATCTACATTGCCTCCAGACAGCGCCATGATAATGTGAAATACACAAGCAGTTTACATAACCAACTTCTACGCGAAGCTTCCCGCTCCGCCACTCGGAGTCATCAACAGGTCGCGGGCAGGCGGACTGGAAAAAGACCTAAGTTGCTAACAATTACCTAAGATCTAGGGAATTTATGAGGCCTATGGCTCTCTCTGTCCTTTTGGCGAGGACTATAAGACGTGGAGAAAGATGTATGGTTCTTCTGTTTTACCCCATTTGTGTGTAGCACAATTTTTATTTGCGATTAAAGAAAATCGGTGAAAAGAGGATAGAGAGATGGAAAGAAAATACTGATATTTTCCTCCAAGCTCTGAATATTCAGGACTGTGGGTTAAAAACTGAACCCAAACTGCTTTCAAGAGTGGAGTGAGAGGTGGGGGTTCTTTGCTGCAGGCGTGGGAAGAGAGACTACTCGGGTTAAGGGAAGTGATCACTTAGCCCCATCAAATTGCTATGACTGCTACAAACAAATGGTTATTACTCACTCAAAAAAAAAAAAATCACCTGCTAGATCAGCCTTCTTGAAACCATTAAATACTCTATGGTTCTAAATTTACCTAAAAGTTGGAGAAGAGGAGGGATTTTAATGGCACTGCAGAATTAATAGCTATTTTAAACACATATGTTCATATAAAATATATATTTCCAAAATTCTTTCCCAATAAAAATATTAAATAAAAATAAATGCAGGGTGAGTGTTAGTAGGGGGAATTTGCTTACTAGAGCCACTCCTGTTGGGGTATTGAACGACGTCAGCCACAATTGTAGATATCAAAGTCTCCTAAAACTTGCACCGATCCTACGAAATGTCTGTTTAATGACTTATAGGACTCGTCCCATCCACCTACCGTGACCTATAGCCAAACTGCTGAAATGTGTTGGTGATGTGGTGCGGGACCGGGGGTGAAATATTTGGGCTTTTTGTTTCCTGCTCTTTCTCTTCTTTGCTTTTTTTTTTTTTTTTCTTTCTCTCTTTTGGTTAGGCCTTCTGGATATACTAGGAAATTATTAGGAAATGCCCTGAAAATCCCAGATTGGCTGCGCACCTCCGCGGGAACTAAAACGAGAGAGCGCGCGCACGCAAGAGAGACACATAGATAGACAGACACAGGGAGACTATCGAACAAACCGAGTCAGTCTGGAGGGGAATTGAAAAAGGAACTGCAGCAGGCACGTACAGGGCATGTGTCTATTTCTGAGGCGTCGATAAACCCTCGGGCCCATCTGGTTTCCTAACTGCGATCCACCGACAGTCAGCAAACAGCCCCAGCGCTGCTTAAGCGCGCAAAACAGACTTGGTGTAGAAATGGAGAGGCCAGCGCGCGCCGCGGGAGTTCGCATCTCCACGAAGGGACCTGCGGAGCTGAGCTCCAGTCCCAGGTGAGCCTGGAAAGAGCGGAAGAACTCAGTCGCGGTGGAGCTGCGAGCCTCGAAAGCCTCCGCAGGGCCCGCCGACCCTGCCAAGCCCCGCCCCCAGCCATTCTTAGCTGGGGGAGGCCAGTAAGGATCAGCCGCTTTCTTTCTTTTCTCTCCCTCTTTTTCAAGCCCGCTTTGTGGGTGGCAAGCTCAGCAGGGGATGCATGGACACAAAAAAACACAAAGCTCAAAGAAAGAAAGAGGGAGAGAGAAAGAGAGAAAGAGAGGAGAGAGAGGAGTCATCAAATAGTTTTAACCTTCCCAGGAACACAGCGAGTTATTACATGTGAAGGCTGTTGTGGTCTTCAGCGAAACCTGCTTCTGCCATTAAGAAAACACATACTGCACACGTCCACCCCGGGTAAGCTCTCCTCCCCGGTCAGCCTGAACAAACAAAGCAGAAAGCAGAGTTTTAAGGCTGAAGACCTACAGGTTATCCGGATTCAAAACAAATTAAAGCAGGGGGATGCACCTAAAATAAAAATATTATGAATGCACAAATATTCTTCAATTCAAAAGTCTTCAGTCCCCCTCCCAAACATATTTTACTCAAATTTATGAGTAAGCCACATTTTTAACCTACTGTCCAGGATTATTTTAATATCCTATTGTGATCAATAGTTTTTCCTGGTAATATATTCAAAGAAGGCTGAAACCATTTTCCTACTTACTGGAAGTTTGAAACAGTTTCTGAAGCTAAAAATCTTCTTTTCCCAAATAACATTCTGAGTGGATCCTGAGACACACATACTGATTTTTAAAATTTTGAGCAAACAAATAATTCCTCACAAAGAAAATTGATATGAAAAGTAAAGGGTGATATTTTTCCCCTTCCCTTAAAAAAAAAAAAAAAGAGCCTTTGCTCCACCCTGCTATTAAACAAAACACAATACCTTTTTCTGGGTGGTACTGCACAGAAGTTGATTCAGTTTTGACAATGTTGTTTAGCTATCATTTGCTATTTTGAATGAATGGGAGCAATCCCCCCTTTTACAACATTTGTTTCCTATTATGGAGAGGTGCAGCAGTTGAGGGCAGACATGTGAAAGTGGCTGTTTGATTCTCTTTTTCATCCCCCTGACCCTGCTTTTGTCCCTCCTCACCCTGGGAATGTCACGCCTCGCTACTTCACTTTGAGATGCTCAAGAAAGTGGCTTTGTTATTCCCTTTTAGACATACACGAAATTGTTCTCATTCCCCCCGCTGTAAAAGATACTTCACATCGGGACTCGGTTCACAAGTGCAATGCAATTTGGCTTAGTCCAACCTTTGTTCTGCTTGTACAAATGAGCGAACAGTGCACACATTATACAGTTGATCTACTGCTGTCTTAACCCCAGAGTTAGGGGCTGGGAGAAAAGCAAGTTAATCCCTTCAATACTAAGGTAGCTTTAGCAATATTTCCTCCAATAAAAATAATAGATTCGAATTGCTGCTTCTATTTCACATAATGCAAAGCAAAACTTACGGAGAGGGTTTAGCAATGACCACAACAAAAATTCGCCCGCCAACCTTTTGCAAACATTTTTTAGACAAATACACTTGTGGACTTGGTAATGCTCAATTTAAAGCTATGCAACTGCTTGTGCAAAAGAAGGGTTTGATTTGGAAACAGATTTTAAAGCTATAAAGTCTCAGAACAAGTCACAGCAAAGCAAACACCAAATGGTATTTAGCAAATCGATTCCAAAGAGAGGGCATTGTGCTGAGCGGGGAAAGGGTTGTTTTCACAGGCACTGAAATTGCCTGCTCACTATGAAAGAGGGTTGGCACTTGTTAGGGATGGGGACCACGCAGAACTAGCACCTAATTCTGGCTACTGTTTGTTTTATGCTTGAAATGGAAGGAAACCTGGGCCTTCCAGCAGCTACTTGGGACAGCTTCTTAAAGTGGGCAGGGTGTAGCCAATCCCTTTCCCCTACCCCAAAGCAAAACAGACTCAAGTCCAGGTGCCCCAACCATAGCCAAAGACTTTATCCGCTTCTGGGTAAGTTCTTCTGTGAGGACTGAGGAAGGAACACCTCGAAATCAAGTTCCACAATTTGGATGGTAGTCATTTGAGCAAGAGGTAGAAACTCTTGCCTTTCTTAAAACCCAGCAAGACTAAACTGGGAGGGGGAACTGATTTTAGGCAATAATCTACTCATCAAAAGTCTCTTTTGAAACTTCCTGTCCTAAGTTAAGGTCCAATGCCACGTAGCCCAGTGAACAACTCATGAAATAGATGGCTCCAAAATTCCAGGGCAGACATTCTTTTCTATTAGTTGGTTAAAGTGCTCCTTGGGCAGCAAGGCATTGGGGCGCTGGCAGGGGTGAGTAGGTAAGGAGTCCTTTCACTGCCGGTTGGCGGTTGGCACCAGAGCGGAAAGTGTGTCCCCTCCCCCGCCTTTCTCCCTTGGGCGGTTTGATTTCCAGCCAGACTCCGTAAGAGTGGCCAGGCGGAGGCTCCAAATTCCCACAAGAGTCGTGGGAGAGTCATGGCGGATAGTTTTCTCCTGACACGCGCCCAGCCAAGTGCCAGGCTCTGGGGCGCGAGAACCCGCGGGTGCTTGCTGTCCGGTGTCCTCCGAGCGGGAGAACCCGCTGAGCCCGGGAGTCCCCTTTGCTCCCGAGATCCAGAACCGTAAAAGCCAAGGCAGTGCAGAGCAGGGGCGGGGGGGAGGGGGAGGCGGGGGAGGCTCACGGATTCCGAGGACAAACAACCTCCAAGACACTCAGGACGGCAATTTTTTTTAATTGACCGCTGACAGGCTGAGGGAGTTTGTTTTACTACTGAATACCCCGGGAACAAAATCCTTTTGAAAGGAAAGCTAAGTCGTTTCACGCCACCAAAGTGCAGATTTGGTGAAGAATGACTGATGGGACAAAGCGGCGCGGTGCGTTAGCGCTGGTTCCCAGAGGGAGAGAAGCACTTGGGCAAATGCGGGAGGCGGCCTGGAAGGGTGGGGCGGGGCAGAGGAGACCCGCAAGGCCCTAAAACCCCCAAAACCACCGCGCGCCAGTCCTCAGCCCTCTCTCCCCAGCACATTTCACTGCCAATTTGGTAGAAAAGATGACAAAAGAGGAGAGAAGTGAAGCGAAGAGAAGTGAAGGACGGGGATACAGTAAGAGGATGAGGGAGGGAGAGACTGAGACTGGAGGAGCAAGGGGAGGGGGCCCTGGGGAAGAAGGGAGGGGGCAAAGCAAGGCTTAGCAGCAACGCTCCAGGCAGCCGGGAGTTCACTTTCCAAGTGGGGACGGCGGGTATTGTTTTTGGCGCCTAGGAAACCTTCGGAAGCTGCTGGGTACTTTCCCTCCACCTCCTGTCGGTGTTTGGTAAATATTAACAAACCGGGCGCGTTATATTCTGGAGTGTGGATGGAGGGGCTGGCAGGGGCTAAGGACGGTTTTCCTCCCCGGAGCCCCCGCCCCCAAACCTAGCCCCACCCTTCGCGCATACACACACCTGCTTGACAACAGAAGGAATCAAAATCAATATTGTATTTGTCACCCCTCTGTCTCCTTTTTACTCCCTCGGCAGCCCGGGTGCCACTGAAGCGAATTGTGGATTTATGGAGGGAAATTAGCATAAATTATTACGAAATCTGTAGCCGTGTGTGGTCCAGCTTGTGGGAAAAGAGGCTATTGCGAACTCTCCAAGCAGAAAGGTGGTCGATGGTGGGCTCTGCGGAGGCGATGAATGGCTATTGCACGAAAGAGATTTCCATTTGGTTTGCACATGGGTATAATTGACTTATGTGTATTTTATACAGTTTTCCCAACAACTCCCTAAGCCTCCGGGTCGGATGTGCCCTCCCTACCCCCCCCCCCCCAGCTTCTGTTTGCCTTGGGTTCTGCACAATAGACTCTGATGCACTTTTCAAGATTTCTGGAAAGTGCTCTTTCCCTCCTCCTCTTTATAATACCAGTCTTAAAATGCTATAAATAGCATGCAAATCCTCCCTCCATCCCCTGGGCTTTGTAGACCTCCAGCAGGAAGGGACATAAAACTTTGTAGCAAAGCACACATTTTAAATGCGAATCTCACAAATTCTCTCTCCCTTTGCAAGGCAAACTTGTTATATAAGGTTTGATTTACTTAATTAACCCTGGGTATGAGCAATGTGCCTCAACTCCTATTGCTATTGTAGCCAAACTTTGAAGATTCTTCAGATGTGAATTCCTACTTGTATCATGACATGTTCCGAACTTGGTGGTGACAACTTTCCCGGGGAGATGGACAAAGATTTATTCCAACTTGTTTTTTTTCCCCCCAACTCAAACGTTTCCACTCTTAGAATTTAGTTAATCTTCTGTTTACTTTGAGCAATGATTTCGACAGCCATACAATGGTCCTTTGCCAAGCAACAAAATGCTGATTGTTAAAATAAGAAACACTGCTCTCTCCCGGTTCTCTATCCTCAACATGCACCCATAAGAATTAGAAAATAATCTTCTTGGCTGTCTCCGGGAGGACCAAAATCATTTTCTCTTATGCTCACCATCTCCAATCAGCTACCTTGAACATTTTGTTTTGTGTTTACATTTCAATTAATGTTTAAATTAAAAACATGTTTAAATTTCAATTCTGGTACAGGTTTGCTAGAAGGATCCTAAACAATCCTCGGGGCTTCCATGCTGGTATTTTTTCACCCCAAGGGTACTTCTGCCTTGTTTACAGGAACTCTAGTTTTGTACCTGGAAGCAAGCTGTAGGCTGAAGCAAGACATGGACCAGCACCTTTCCATTTTAGGTAACACAAGCTTCTCCACTATCCCCACTCTGTCCCTTAGGCTTCCCACCTCTTTGGACTCCCAAGCTCCTCCTGCACCAGGACCCTGAGGGCTGTGCTAAAAACAAACAAACAAGAAAATCCAAACCTTAAAACCACACCTCATTTGGAGCTGAAGCACGTGCAGCTCAGGTGAGTAGGACTGCCTTCAGTCCAAGCTCGGCAGAGGTTCCATCCAAGTCCAACTGGTTTAATCTTCAGAGATGGGCAATACATTTATCTGCCAGCTTGAGCATACCCCCAGAGACAGGTCAATGCCCCCCACCTCCACCTCCTAGCACCCACCTCCTTCTCCTAGTTATTTTTTCCGAATTAAGAAGGTGTCATTATTCTTTTCTTCAAGCACTTCTGTTAATATTGAAAAACGTGCGCTTGCATCTCAAGCAAGGCAGCTCAGACGCGAGAGCCATTTCAATATTAATGAAATTGTTTAATCTCCTAAATTCATCGTGTTTAAGTTACGTTTTGGTGAGTTATTGACCACCCCAGAAAACTGTGGTTAATGAAGTTGGGTGTGTGTGCATGTGCGCCCACGCTGAAAGATCTTTTTTTTATACTAACCTCAAACAACTCCACTAACAATGCTCTAATATCACTTAAAGTGTTAAAACTTTGCACCCAGAACCCCACACCACCACCTCCTGGGGAGGGGGGAAAACCCTCTCACATTTCTGGTGTTTGAAGATGACTCTGTAGGCTGTAGGGATTGTATTTTAAGCAACACTGTAAAATGATTCTTTTTTTTTTAAACCATAAAGGTTGGAGGGTGTGCAGAAATGAGTGGGAACTCCTAGAGTCTACTCATAGACTGCATGCATGCAGGCAGGCAGACCAACTCACTATATATTTCATAGCAATTTGATGATGATGATGACAATGACAATGATGATAATGATAATAATGATTCATTTAACCCTCCCAAGGCAAATCCAAACCAAAAGAAGTCTGCTACCCACATTATGCAGTGACCTGAGGCACAGCCTCCTAATACACACAACAGTCTCTCTCTCTCTCTCTCTCTCTCTCTCTCTCTCTCTCTCTCTCTTTTATACACCAAACACACACACACACACACACACACACACACACACGGAAAACTTGCTGGTTCTTTGCAAGTCTTAGAAAGTACTGTTGATTTAATAGGACTGCAAGTAGCTTTGCTGGGCTTTCTAAACCCTCAATTATTCCTATGTTAATTTTTAAAAAGTGTGTGTGTGTGTGTGTGTGTGTGTGTGTGTTGGGGGAGTTCCAGCTGTAAAATGTAAACTTACAAACTTCCAAGAAACCCTGTAGTTCCTCTGGTGAGAAAGTGTAGCAAACAAATTTGGGCCCTCCCCAGGTCCACACACTGTGGACACTCCCCTGACCCAAATGCCTCTGAGCCTCTCTCCTGTGTCCATCCAAATTGCTGGAAGACTTTTAAAGCAAAGACCTTGTCTCTTTGCCCAGATATATCATCTGTTTAAAAACAAAATTGATCAATGCCTTTAGATTCATAGATTCAAAATGGGCTCTTATTCGGGGCTGTCCGATTACATTTTGCATTTTAAACCCCACCACTTTCTAAAAGCTACACACCCAACTGTGAAGAACTGAAGCAGCAGCTTAGGAAGGTCAAATCAAACTTCGACCTGCCTCTTGAAAGACTGGGGGGTTATGTTTTCATTATAATAACCCACGCAACCTACCCCGGGTGCCCAGCGAAGGAAAAAGGTCGACTTAGAGCAAAGACATGCCCGAAGTTAGCTAACAATACAAACCCCATACAATGCAGAGGAAATAGAATACCCCAGCCAAGCAATTTCCATGTCAAACATCATCTGCGCCGCAGCTCCATCTGTGAACGTGAGTGGTCGCCTGGCTCCCTGCTCCGCGGCCGCTGCCTCTTCATACCTTCACACCGCGCACACTGCCAGCGCGTCCGGCTCCCCACCAGTGGCCGCGGCTCTTCCCCCTCTCCCAGTCCTGAGCTGGAAGTGATTTCTATTGGCCAAGGTGTCCATGTAAATAGGTGTGAAAGAAACCGGGGCTGGTCAGGCTCTCCCGTCTCGCTCAGTCCCCTCCCTCTGCAGCCCCCGCTCCCCCTCCTCTTCCTCCTCCTCCCTAGGCGATTGTCATATGATAGCTAAGAAGTGGCACATTAATGAAGCGCCGCTACAGGGGTCTTTTCTGCTCCTGTCACCGCTTAAAACTATCAGATGGTTCGAGGGAGGACATGGAGGCAGCCACCTAGTTCAGCGGAGCCGCAGAGCCCACAGCAGCGTCCTCCGGAGCCCCGAGGACGCCCCTGCCAACGTCGGCGCCCAGACTCGGCAACCGAGCTCGGTCGCCCGCAGGAAGCACGGCCCGGAGCGCCGCGGACACGGTGGCGCGGGGTGCTGCAGGGCTGAGCCCAAGAGCCCAGGTTCGAGTAGAGTTCAACCCAAATCAGGTTGCTGCGCTTAGGCTGCGTGCCGGGAGGGACGCTGCGACAAGCGGCGCAATTCCGGATGCGGACGCGCAACTTGAAGCAACTTTAAGGTGAGCAGCTCTCCGTTGCATCCCTGATCCTGTCTTTACTCCAAGTCCCACTTACTTTCTTGCTACCCTTTCGCCACTTGCCGGCTTCCCCTCCCGCGGTCTCTGGTTGGGTCCAGTTCGGTGCGCTGTCCTGGCTCTAGGTCCCACTTACTTTCCTGCTACCCTCGCATCACTAGCCGGCTTTCCCTCCTGCGACCCCTGGCCAGGTCCAGCCGAGTGCGCAAAGTTTCTAGCGAAAAAGTGCGATCGCAGGCGGATCCAGGGGTGCAGCCTCTACCCGCCTCCCCGAAGCCTGTTACTCGGCCTGGGACCTCGCGGAGCCTGTGCATCCAAGCTACTCCTCCCCTCCATTTCCTTCCCTTTCCCCAGATCCGTCGGCCCGCGCGGACCCAGACCAAGAAGAGGGCGAACGAGAAGATGCCTCGGCCAGGTCGCAACACGTACAGCGACCAGAAACCGCCCTACTCCTACATCTCCCTGACCGCCATGGCCATTCAGAGCTCGCCAGAGAAGATGCTACCGCTGAGCGAGATCTACAAGTTCATCATGGACCGCTTCCCCTACTACCGGGAGAACACGCAGCGCTGGCAGAACAGCCTGCGCCACAACCTTTCCTTCAACGACTGCTTCATTAAGATCCCTCGGCGGCCGGATCAGCCTGGCAAAGGCAGCTTCTGGGCCCTGCACCCTAGCTGCGGGGACATGTTCGAGAACGGCAGCTTTCTGCGGCGCCGCAAGCGCTTCAAAGTGCTCAAGTCCGACCACCTGGCGCCCAGCAAGCCGGCCGACGCGGCTCAGTACCTGCAGCAGCAGGCCAAGCTGCGGCTCAGCGCGCTCGCTGCCTCCGGCACACACCTGCCGCAGATGCCCGCTGCCGCTTACAACCTGGGCGGCGTGGCGCAGCCCTCAGGCTTCAAGCACCCCTTCGCCATCGAGAACATCATCGCGCGGGAATACAAGATGCCTGGGGGACTGGCCTTCTCCGCCATGCAGCCGGTGCCCGCTGCCTACCCGCTCCCCAACCAGTTGACTACCATGGGCAGCTCTCTGGGCACTGGCTGGCCACACGTGTACGGCTCTGCGGGTATGATCGACTCGACAACCCCCATCTCCATGACGAGTGGCGACTACAGCGCCTACGGAGTGCCTCTGAAGCCGCTGTGCCATGCAGCGGGCCAGACGCTGCCGGCCATCCCCGTGCCCATCAAACCCACGCCGGCCGCGGTGCCTGCGCTGCCCGCCCTGCCTGCGCCCATCCCCACATTGCTGTCGAACTCGCCGCCCTCGCTCAGCCCCACTTCCTCGCAAACAGCCACCAGCCAAAGTAGCCCCGCCACCCCTAGCGAAACGCTTACCAGCCCGGCCTCCGCCTTGCATTCGGTGGCGGTTCACTGACCCGCAGAAGCCGGCATCCACTTCGTTCCCCTCCCCATCAACTCACACCTTCCCCAGCTCCCAGTCCTGCCCTCTCCGACCTAGGACCGCTATTCTATCTGGTCCATTTCACCTTGGCCAACCCTCTCTCTCTCTCTCTTTCTCAAGAGAACTTTGTTTTGGACCCGGGAGACAAAACACAAACTTGCGGGAAGGCGCGTGGGAGTCGTCTTCGCCCCTACACCAGGGGAAAGCGGAGACTTCCTGAGCCCAGCCGCTGCCTCCAAGGCCCCCCATCCCATTTAACTGGCAGGGGAAAACCTGCCTTCCGCCTTCGCGGAGAAAAGAGCGTCTTTCCCTGGGTTCCAATCCGCTGAGCACCGGACTCTAGACGCAAGATTAAGACTAGAGAAACAGCCTCGGAGATTTTCTGGAACAGAAAGCCCTCGGAGGGCTGCAGCCGCACAGTGGAGGGCCAGATCTCCTGAGGTCCTGGAAATCCTCTGCCCAAAGGAGCCACTAATCTTCCTACCCTATTCACCTCCGCCCACCAGGCTTCGAATGGGAGGACCACCGCTTCTCTGGGCTGCAGCCCTGCCTCCCCGGCTTCTGCGGAGATGGGTTTTGTTTTGTTTTGAGTTCTGTTTCCTGCCAGAGGCTCCGGGCGCTGGGCGTTAAGAGAGAGGTTGCTAAGTTGATAAAGGGACGCTTGTCCTTAACACAAGCAAAATAAAAATAAAAGTAACGTTGTATTGTTTACAAAGCTCCCGGTAAAATGTAAACAGTGAACTTGAATCTGCCTTGCTAGGCGGGCTAGTGGGCAAAGCCCACTTTACAAGTACCTGTTGTAATGTGAATGTTTACTCTTCATTTCAGGCCAGGTTTAGGGGAGGGAAAGGGGGATGGGAAAGTTAATTGGAATGTTAACTTTCTACTACTTAGAGACCTTTTAGCTATTTATTTTATTGAAGAGAGAGAGAGAAAGAGAACAGAAAGAGAGAAAAGAAAATGAAATGATCTCAACTAAGCACCAAGGGCAACCCTGGAAGAACTTAGATAAGCTGACTGGTAACATGAAGGGGATGTCAACATCTAGTTTTCCCCTGGACAAGTCTTTCTGTTTGTGACAAAAACTTTTCCACGAAGCTAAAGGGCTGCAAAGAGATGTAAATAGTTGTGAATAGGAATGATTATACACTGTGTAAAATGCACTTTTGTTTGCTATATTCCTTTAGAGTCTTAGGTAATTTGCTGGAAAACGAACTGTTGTTCTGGTGTGACCTGCTTAAATTAAAAAAAAAAAATTGTAGTGTCATCAGAGCTGTAAAATTTTTATCTTTCATTTTTTTCTTCTTCCCTGTACAGAATTAGCATGGCATTTTAAATATTGATGTTCTTGTTCCCAGCATGCCTGTTTTAAGACAAAGAATTTTAAAAAGGTGTCTACATTAAATTATGACCTAGTCTAAATAATATTTTCTCATTAAAATATGTAAATTCCAATTTTAGTTTTGTGTGTTTTTGAAGATTTGCCACAAACAACAACTTTCCAAAAGATGGATAGGGTGTTTCCCCTAAGTATACTTTCTGCAATACATTGAGTAGTTTGCCTTTTGGGTTTTATGTTGTGAAAACAATCCAGCCTTCTCTTGTGCACTTACAGATTGAGGGACGAATTTTCTAGATGGACTCTTGAAGGTGTTTGTGCATAGGGAAAGAGGAAACCAAGTATGTCTATTATAAATCATGTGCTCAGGTGTAGTGTTGAAAGAAAAACTGTAATTGAAAAAATAGTACCTTTGTGTATTTTGCCTATCTTAAAATATACATTTTATGGAATACACAGGACTTAATATGAGGCTTATATAGAAATCAGATAGAAGGAGATTTAAAAGTTAAAAACAAACTTGCTTACTCAATATTTATGTTCTGATGCATCTCATTTAGAGGAAGAATTCATTTCCTTGCTGCTTTAAATTATTGCAGTTGTTGAAATTTTCTTTTTTAGAAATCACCTAATGAGTCATCTGACATGCCAAGGAACCTGTTCAATTTGAATTGAATAGATTTCTTTCCTTCCTGTGGGAAAATAATGTTTGGTGCATTTATTCTGAAGGCATGAATGAAGTTTCTTTTAAAATGCCTGACTTTAAATATTTACTACAGATTTTTTCAGAAAATTAAAAATCTTAAAGAATTTATGGCTCAAGGTTAATTGGCATTTTATTGAAGGGGTCACAATAATATTTCCAGAGTGAGGTGTATATTACACTAATGAAGTTACAAGACAAAGAGAAACTTAACTGGTGATTAACACTTTACTGTGTAAAATGATTAAACAAGAGACCCTTGTGCAACACAGAGAAAGCCACATATAAATCACAATCATATACTCCATAAGGAGAATAATAAGCACCTATGACTCTTATATATTTAGATGACTACCTGAAAAACAATTTAGGATTAGTGTTAAGGGTAATTAATCCAGTTGTGACCATTTTCTCCCCAAAGGAAGGATCCCCCACACAGCCCCCCCTCCAAAAAAAAACGTGGAAAATAAATGAATCATTGGACTGATTAAAATGCATGAAGCTACTAAAGCTCGTCAGACAGGGGACAACTAAACTCATTCATCAAGCCCAATTCACAATTATATCAACAAGATCAGCCAAAGAAAGCCTGGAAAACTGAGCCACCCTGGGCTAAGAAACTCTTGAAACTTAGTTCTTAAGAAGAAATCATTCACATTTTAAAAAATTAAGTACATTTTCATAGTTTCCTGCAAAAGAAACTTAAGAGCATCTCTGGATATTGAAATCTCATCAAATTCAGTAACACTGATTTTGAACTGGGAATGAAGGTGCTATAAAAGGCTAACAAGGGCCTCACATTTTATAAACCATCAGCTTATGTAGTCAGGTAAAACATTCCTCCTATAAGAGGGCTAGACTCAATAAGTGATGTGTACATATATATCAGAGACAAATAAGTTATAGATTTTATTTATTTTATTGAGCAAAGGAGGGATTTCAACTCAGTATTTGAAAATGCTCTTTTCAGCTGGTAAGTTCGTCATGGTGTATTGCAAAGAATGAAATAACTTGGGCATTGTGAACCCTCCTTTCACAATTGCAGACATCTTTTCTCAGACAAAGTTGAATGAGTAAAGTAAAAAACAACAAAAAACCCACCCATCGATGATATTTTGACCTTGATAAGAAATCCAAAGGCAGCCCAAACATACATCTCTACCCCACTCCATTTCTGCCTTCACCAGCCTCAGCTTGGAGATTGTGTGCACTGTTTAGCTGAAGTGCCCCACAAATAAGGAAGTTTATAACTGTGGCTCTCTTTGTCATGTTAAATCTTTTCACCTGGCTCAAGTCCAAAGTCAACATGCACAGCTTTAAAATAAGACCGGAGGAGATAACACCACGCAGTGAGAAGGTGTGTGTTAAAGGTCTTGTCCTGAGAACCAAGGTAAGTTATATTATTTTCTACTTTGTAAATCTGGGCAGTATTGATTTTTTTCAATTTAGATTTTTGATTTGTAAACTGGTTATTCTGATACTTTTTTTTAAAAAAAACTACACGATTCTGTATTCAATTGCATTTTCAAAGTTCTTTCTGTCATTTGAGGAAATGCTCACAGGATGGATGGGTTTCATGCACTTAAGAGGGAAGTTGGAGAAGTTCTTGCTGTTTCTTCTGACTGGGGGTTTTGAGAAGCCTGAAGACTCAAAGTAGTCTAGTACATGAACCTCAGAGTGACTTAAATATTATAGCATTGGGGTTAATGCCTTTAAATATACAACAACCAAGTGTCTTGCAAGCATGAATTTGGCCCAGTTCTCAAGAAAGTGTAAGGTTATGGGGTGGGAGAGAGGAAAAACCCAGTACTGTGGACAGTAGGTTTTACCTTAGTTTATGAAAGGTTAGGGATGGGGAGATAGTGCAAGTGGAGGTTTGAGGAATGGTTTATACTTTTACAAAAGAGAACTTTCTTTGTCAGAGGTATTCAGTTAGGACACAGAAAGGATCCGGATCTTACTATTAATGTCAATTAATTTTTTTCTTCTAAAAGCCACATATGCAGAGACACCCAAACAAAAACAAAACAAAAACAACCCAACCCACCGGCTGTGAAGCCTCAAAGGGGATGCATTTGTTTCGTTTAAACTAACAACAAATTATCTAATTAATATGTTTCAATTACAGCATGAAAGGGACAGCCCCTGGACCGCCCGCCGTGGGGGCACAATAGCCCCAGAGCCCACTCTAGGAATTTACAATAACTTCACATCTGTTTCTTTATTTTCCACTTTTTGAGTCTAAAACTCCTCTCAAGATCACTTCAAACCATGGCCTGAGTTATGAAATATGTCCCAGTGTTAAAGGGGGATGAAACTTTGCCCATGGATGCTTCATTTGCAAGCAAAAAAAGTGAAAGCCCATTGAAGAGCATTAAACAAATATATTAGAATTCTGTCACTTTATGCAATTGAGTAGATCAAATGAAGGGTCCCGGCCACTTCATTCACTCTCATTCACTCGAATAGAAAATGCAAAGAATAGCAACCCGAGACTGGGCCACCGATGTAGATTTAGCTCCTTTTTACTGGGAGACAAAAAGGCTGAATTTTCACAAACACATTGCTGACTCGGGGACTAGGAAACCGGCATTGGAACCCCTTTGGAATTTAAATTCATTTTATCTTCCTCTCTCTTTGCGGGGATCTGTTTGCACTACAGTGTAAGATGCAGCAGGCATCCTCTGGCTTCTGAAAAAAAATGGGGGAGGGGAAGAAAGTGAGTAGAGGATGGGCAACATGGAACTGGGGTTCCCAAGGAACTTTGTGATCAATTAGCAATTAGGTCTGAAATCATCAGTTTATTATAAGCAAATCCTTATGTATTGCACACATCTCCCAGTCTTTTACCTCCTTGCTTGACTTACATAGCTTGTTTTCAAAGACCACAATCACATCTGGGTCAACAAGTTTTCTTCTTTCAACTAATATCTGCTCATTAGTGTCACAACAGAATTGAAAGCTGAGCTTTCACCTGCTCTGTCTCTCTTAGTCTGTCTTCTGGCCTCTGTTCTTACATCTTTCTTTCTTTCTCTCTCTCTCTCTCTCTCTCTCTAACACACACACACACACACACACACACACACACACACACACACTTCTACTCTATGTGAGCACTGTGATGGTTAGACACATTATGTTAAAATCAGTAGAACAGTTACTCTTTGGTTATAATTTTCAAGTCAGAATTCTGCATTTTCATTTTCCATCCCTGGGATGGAATGGGATGGGGGGGGGTGCTAAGCAACATATGTCAGGTTAATTGAGATAATCTTGTGGGCATACTTCTGTACTGTGTCTTCAGTGGTAGATTCCCTCCCCCTTCAGTGAACTTTATGGAAATTTTCAACATCTTGGAAAGCTCACACTGACTATTAGAGCTACTTTGGAAGACAAAGTAGGAAAAACCAAGGAAGGAAATGTCTCAGCTTTCGATGTTGTAACTGCAGAGGAATGAACCAGTTTTTCCCAAATGGGAAGTATAAAGGAGATTCAATGTGGATGAAAAAGTATTTGGAGAATCTTCTATTGCATTTAAAAATTCAGTCTTGTACTCTTTTAGAGTATGTTGGGACCTTTCACACTTTTCATTTTAGCTTGAAGATTTATAAGATAATATTTACACTATCTTCATTTAACTCTTAGAACTGGTGAGTGGAGTGGGGAGAGAAGGGAGGAAAGCAGCTCAGACCTGCTGATACAAAAAAGATGTTGAAGAAATGGTTGGTTGTTTTATAACCAGAAGCCATCACACTCACCAAAATAAATAAACCAGTCATCTAAATAAAACATCCTTTGGAAGGTTTTCCTTCCAGAAAATATATTTGGACAAAGCATTCTTCTTTGGGACGGCCTCTTTTTGGTTGTGTCTGCAAAGAACTGGTGTCAAATCAGTTGCAAGCTTTTGAAGGTACAAACTCTCAGAGCATTAATTAGAGGAGATTAAGCTCACAGATAAAAAGCATTCTTTAAATATCTGTTGTTTGGAGACATTGTAATTTTAATTCAAGTTCTGAAGTCTGTATATTTTTATTTACTCAGTTAATTTCTTCTCCAGAGTGTTCCCTGTTAGGTGGATTTACTAAGGTAGACAGTACAGAGACAGTCATTCCTTTACAGAAATAATTGTTTCCAAATTTTCTGCTTTGACTACAGATTTCTCTCTTCTTCATGAAATACAATGTATTCATCTGATGATCCCAGCACACAGTAGCATATAGAAAAACAGTTCCACAAAACATCTTAATTTTGTGCCACTTCGAAGAAGCTTAGTTTTTATTAAGTAGTATATAGAGTGTTTTGCATTAATTAGAGCAGCTCCTTTGAGAGACATTACCGTCAAAAATGTTTTCACACAATAGGAAAAGTCCGAGCATCTGAGTTCCCCACTGTCTGCCTGCTACAGTGAAGCCAGAGCTGTAAATATCGACTCCCAGAAGTACCAACACATATTTTACTTTTTTATACATATTCAATAGACTAATGTTCTATGTGTAACAACAAAATGGTCATTGACAAGTTCCACATTACTCTGGATGCTATGGCATTTAGACCAGCTACCATGAAAAGGAAAAAAAAAAAAAAAGCAATGTTTTGTTTCAAGAATTCTGGCATGATATCATTTTGGAGAAAATTGACAAATGACTACCCAACACTCCCACATTCAGTGGATTAGTCAGAATGGGTCAAATACCTCAGTGACTCTCTAGAAGATACTAACAATTCTTGTTTTCGTGTTGCGTATTGGTGGAGAGGGAAAGGGCAGGAAGAGTCATGGAAGAGAAAAATTTCTAATTCTCAGGCAAGGATAAAATTTCTTGACTCTCAAATTGTTCAGATCATGTCTGCAGTGATTCCTGTCTCTAGCATACAAAAACAATTGATGACTGAATAATGGGTAGGTTTGAAAATAGTGCCGTTGGTTTATCTTGGGTAAAAATTCTATGCCTTTGTTCCAGAATGTAAGTAAATGAGAGTACTGAGAGAGACTAGGTTTCTGCTGTGAAACTAAGTTTGTAAGATTGAAACATGAAATGTGTATAAATTTACTTGTGAATTTTATTGACTTTAACAACAACAACAAAAAACCCTCCTACGTAAAACAAAACAAAACAAAAATGAAAATGATTAATTTTGACATGGAAAAATAAACAGCAATTTGATTAATTATATTGCTAATTACTTCTTGCTATCTAGCCAAATATTATCCAATTCTTAAAATGACAGATGCTGGGGTGTAGCTCAGTGATAGAGCACTTGCCTAGTATGCACAAGGTTAGTAGTTCAATCCCCAGCACCACAAAAGGAGAAGAAAAAGGTGCTGAATAAATCATATAAAATAATTACCTGGAATTTTTACTGCAATAAGAAATGATGTGGTATAGGTAGAGATTTGCATTGATTTCTAAATATAAATAATTGGCTTTTTTCTACCTAATATAGAAATTTTCTTTTTATTATAAAAAACACTGCTTTATAGAAATGTTTGATTTCTATATTTTTCTATGCATATTTAAAAATAACCCATTTCTCCTTTCAGTATTTTCCCTAGTTATAATTAGTATAATACATTTTTATTTCTTGGATTTCTCCAAAAGTATATCATAAGCATCTTCCCACATGGCTACAGTTTTCATACTAGCTGATTTTCATGATTGTAGGGTGCCACTGAGAGAATCTCCTTTGTTGGGGCACATATGATGTTTTTAAGTTTTGCTTGTTTGCTTAGTTTTGTTAATATAAAGACTGTGCAGTGAGTATCTTTTATACCTAACTAAACATTATTAACAATGACGTAAATTAGCACATTGAAGTCCTTAACTGCTTCTTGCAAATTCAATAATGTAATTTAATTTAGGTTTTCAGTTTGGGCTCTTATGGTGTTCCATTGCGATCCACCCTATACCCAGGAACCCACAGCACTACTGCCTTGACTTAGAATTATAAAGACACTAGTTGTCAGAGTTAGAAAGGTCCCGAGAGACTCCAGATAAACCCATTCCTTTATTTTACTAACTCGATGAATCTCTCTGATATATTCCTTTATCTGTATCAGAATACCAGAACGGATTCTAAAAATAAAAGTCCAGTCTTACCACAGATGCCAGGCAAAGGCAACTACATTATCTTTTTTTAAAAAATCATGAAAAGTATTGAAATTGTAAATATGATGATTTTATCTGATACAGTGGGTGCACAAGATTTTAAGGCTGTTAATGCAGCACGGCACCCCGTGCTCTTTTTATGTGAAGATCTTGGACAGTTTGTGAAACTAGGTACATACTCATTGCTCAATATTAGGTATGAGGAGAAAGGGATTACCTGAATTGTAGCCATTTAAGTCCCTGATAATTTTCCCAAACTGGAAACAGCCTTCTAGACAGATTCCTTCCAGTCTCAAGGGTCTAGGCCCACTGCAGTTGTTGACAATTCTATTTCTTTGGCTGCTTTGATATGGCTAATTCCTAAGATGGGAGATTCAGGGGAATGGGATGGCAAATGGGGCAAGGAATCTGAGCTTCAGATTTTGTCTTCTTATTGTAACATTTCACTTGGACTTTTCTTATCGGACACAATCATGCCTGACTTCCCCATTCCAGGTTCTTGAGATCTTATTTGTTTTTGGTAAAGTGACTTAAGAATATCTAAGAATTCATACCCCGTTTGAATCAAATGTATGATACATGATATGTCAAGATCATTGTAATGTTTTGAGCAACCAATAAAAAAAAAAAAAGAATATCTAAGATCGTAACAGACTCAGAAAGAAGAATGAGCACTTTGCCAGCCCCAGGAAAGTGCCATGACTAGTGGCCAAGATCAAATCATCCTCTTTAATTGGAATCAGTTTTTGATGAGAAAAAGAAATCATGAAACCAAAGTACCTTTTTCACAAAAAAGACATTCCCATACTGTCCAGATTATTCCAACATCATACCCTGAGCTCCATACCTTCAATTCGGCCCACTTAATACAGAGAGGAGAGACTTAAGAAAAGGGAAAGATAAAGAGGAAGAGGAGGATCTGGATAAAATGCCTCTGCAGCTTGGTCCTTCGAGCAGGCCCCAAGCACATGTCACCATAGTCCTTTTAACTCATTGCAAGCCAGTCTGATTCAGTATGATTCCATCCAACTTAACAAATATTATTAATAAGGAGCATCTGCCACAATCATCGTATATAGGTCTTCTAAGAAAATTTCTTGGTCAGAAGACTTGAATTTGAGTCAGTTTTATCACCATTTAGCTACATGATTATAAGCCAAATTTCCTTGTCTCTCAGTTATGCACCTCTTACAAAAGATAAGGGTTTTCAAAGGCTTGTCTCACTGGGTACAGTGTTGCACACCTGTAATCCCAGTGATTCAGGAGGCTGAGGCAGGAGGATGCAAGTTCAAGGCCAGTCTTAGCAAGACTCTGTCTCAAAAATCAAACAACCCCCCCCCCAAAAAAAAAGAATGAAAGAAAGGAACAAGGGTTGGGCTTGTAGGGTATAGCTCAGTGGTAGAGCACCCCTGAGCTAAATCCCCAGTCCCACCAATCAATCAATCAATAATAAAAAGGCTCATTTTAGTGATCAAGTGGAGCATAGTACATTAAAAATTTGATGTATCATGCAAAATTAGATTACTATTCCTGTTTATGATGGAGAAATAGAAAATTAGAAATGGTTATTAGAGATTCCCAAATCCAAGAAGAATTCAGTCTTCAGTTTTTCATTGGGTTGCAGGGGGAAGGTCCATTTTTTATGTCCTTTGTTTTTTAACTCCCAGCTTTTCACTGCCTGCCCTCCTGTCCCCACCCCCATGACCCTGAAGTAACTCGGCAGTAAAGAGGATGGAGGTGGCTTCTTTTCACGTTTTCCAAAATGGATCTCTTTCACAGACTTGAAGGTGTTGATGTTGGCAGCCTGATTTTTTGGTTGCTGAAATGAAACGGGACGAAACAAGTTGACAGCGAAGCACATAAAGCCAGTCAACACAAACATCAGAGCACTTTCAGTTTCTCTTTTCCTACCAGCCCTGGTACGGGCCCAGCCTTCTGGTACTCCTCACTGCTTTCCATTTCCCACCCCACTCCCAACCCAAGAAGGCATCTGGCTATTTCCCTGCCACTTTATTATTATATTTTTGTTTCTTTGGGTTTTCTTTTGGGGGAGGGTGTACCAGGATTGAACTCAGGGGCACTCCACCACTGAGCCACACACCCAGTCCTATTTTGTATTTTATTTAGAGACAGGGTCTCACTGAGTTGCTTAGCTCCTCACCATTGCTGAGGCTGGCTTTGAACTCAAGATCCTCCTGCCTCAGCCTCCCAAGCTGCTGGGATTACAGGTGTGTACCACTGTACCTGGCTTTTCCCTGCCACTTTAAAGGTTGAATGTACATTTACTATGTGATAGACTGTTCTAAGTTGTTAAAAAATATCAACACATTTAATCCTAATGCCAACTCTATGTGACAGGTGCTTCTTATTATATATATTTTATAGACAGGACTATTGAGGGAGAAGGTATTTAACTACTCTGCCCCAAGGTTTCCCAGCTAGTAAGTACGATCAATACCTGTTGGCTTAAGATCAGGAATATTCTTCCCCAAGAGGAGGAGGCAGGAGCTCACATAATTTTTCAGTCTCCAGAGCTATAGCAAGCTAATCATGATCCATAAAAAAAGAATACTACTGCTGCTTTCAGAAACACAATGATATTTGCAGCAACAATCACATCAATCTGTTACTTTCCTTGCCTTCCCCAGTGTTACTGTGTATGATGATTCACTAACTGTGAGTTACGATTCTTCTGAACCTGTCTTCTGTTTAACCTGAGTGTTGGGAAGTCTTGTTCAATATAACCAAAAATGTCTTTTTCAGGCTGCAGTTGTGGCTCAGCAGTGGAGTGCTCACCTAGCATGTGCGAGGTGCTGGGTTCAATCCTCAGCACCACATAAAAAAATAAATAAAATAAAAGTTTTGTGTCCAACTACAACTAAAAAAATTTTTTTTTTAAAGAGAGAGTGAGAGAGGAGAGAGAGAGAGAGAGAGAGAATTTTTAATATTTATTTTTTTTTAGTTCTCGGCGGACACAACATCTTTGTTGGTATGTGGTGCTGAGGATCGAACCCGGGCCACACGCATGCCAGGCGAGCGCTCTACCGCTTGAGCCACATCCCCAGCCCCTAAAAAATATATTTTAAAAAATGTTCTTCTTTTCTGGTTCACAGAAATTTTAGATCCTTAATCTAAGTCAAATCATACCAAAAAACAAACAAACAAACAAACATGAAATATCCTCTCCTTTCAAAGAGAAATTGACCTCAGGGTATATCCAACCAACCTGGATCCATACACAATTGAAATATTCAAAGACTGAAGACAGTAGTTTAAGTAGGAATGCATTCTTGTAATGAGAAGAAAATTACCAATCTATGTGTCTTTTTCTTCTCTGACAGTGTCTATTAGATCATAAAGAAATCAGGAGGGAGAAGAAGCATCATTTTTGCATTTTCTTTTATATTAGTTTATCTATCTATCTGTCTATCTATCTATCTATCTATCTATTTCCAGGACTGGACATTGAACCTGGGGTGTTCTGCCACTGAGCTATATTCACAGCCCTTTTATCATTTTAAGATAGGTTCTTGCTAAATTATCCAGCCTGGCCTTGAGTTTGGAATCCTCCTGCCTCAGCTTTACAAGTCTCTAGAAATCAGGCCACTTCCTTGACTCATTTTTGCATTTCAATGTGATTTTAAAAAGAAAAGAAAAAAGGGGAAAGGGTTAATGTAAATTTCTATCTCAATAAATATAATCTTGTCTGTTGTTGATAGAACCAAATATCAAAGACATCAGTGTGTTGTGTTTTCTCTTAAGGCTCAAATTCCTTTAGTGGTACCTTTTAAAGAATGTTCTGGTCCTTGCATGTTTTTGAAATTCAACTCCCTGAAGGCTGCCATTGTGTTTTTTCTATAAGTGTGCATTATAAGAAGGTTATATGTCTTTATGTTGACTTGTTTTGCCTCCCTTTTACCATTACCCCCCAGTTGTAAGTGACTCCTGAAGAAACAATTTGTGCTTCATACTCAGGTGCTGGGCTCCCAGTTGGCTGTGTGATAGAAAGTCTCCCAACCTTCCCTGACCAGAACTATGCTCTGGTGGATGTGTTTGGACTGGATAATGTTGATGAACCTTATCCAAGCTTCTTGTCACCGTTGTTTGGTGGTTGAATTTGCCACAGAAGAATTACTACCCAGCATTTTTGGTCTCTTTTTCAGGGTACATCCCCCCCCCCAACATAGGAGGTCCTGGATCTACTCACATAGCCACACTTCATCACTGGAGTCACTCTGGACCACCCTGTCTTTAACAATGGATCCAACTGCAAAGACTGGGGTTCTTTTTGCAACATTTTCTCTCATTCTGTTCAGAATCCATCTGAATTTAAAAATTCCCATCCATGTAGCCAGTCACTGCCCTGGGATCTGTGCCCATGATAGTCTCCATCCCCTGGGGCTCAGTAGATAGAAAAGGGACACTAGGATGCTTTTAATTTAATTTGTTTATTTTTGGGTGCTGGGATTGAACCCAGGGCCTTGTGCATGCTAAAAACATGCTCTCCCACTGAGCTATACCCTCAGCCTTGATAAGATGCTTTTAGATATTCTAGTTAAGAGATGTTCTTGTTTGGCCTTCATATTCCCACTTTCTTATAGAAAATGAACAAACAAAAATCTGCTACAACTTTGGAGAAGAAGTTTTCCATGTTAGTTTCTGTTGAAAAATTGTTTTGCTTATTCTTCAGAGTGATATTGAGGCTCCCTTGACCCCAACTTCTTGCTTATAATTGGAATCCTATGCTGTTGGATTGGTTGACTCACAGGTCCCTCCCTGAACCTTATAAAAGTATCTATCTTCCCTTGGAACCAAGATACTTGGCAAAGCAGTAGGCTTTTTCTTTTTCTTTTCCCCTAATTGTTCAAGGCAACATTTGTGGTCAGATGTGACATATGCTTGATGCCATAAATCAGCATAAAATGTCCTAAACAGACAGAAGTAGAAAGCTTTTTTTTTTTTTCGAATTATCAAGTTTCATACTATTTCTTTCTGAAATCAGCCTGTCCTAATTCTGAGAAGGTGGATTAAGAATCAAAGATTTAAGAAGAGGCATTGAGCATGTTGCTAAAACCCTCTTAGCCTTAGTTTTTTTCATCTAAAAAATGAGACATACTAGAAAATTTGAGCTGATTATTTGCCTATCCCCTCTCAGCTCCAAATTCACTCCTCTACACTCTGTTCTCAAAGTTAATTCCCCAAACTCCTTTACCACCTGCTTTCCTGGGAGTTTCTGCAAATGGGAGGTCTTAGAGGAATGGTGGAAGGTGAGAGGAGCGGAGAAGAAATCTCCCTTCTTATTTTGCCTTTCTGTCACTATCCCTCCCAGAGTGGCACTGGTTTGCCATGCCCCCTCAGATGAGCACCAGCTCCTCAGGGTCCCCCTGCTGACCTCCAAAGGACCATCATCATCAGTTGGGCAGCAACCCTCCTGGAGCTTGGGGCTCAGCTTCATCAGGCCCCTTCTTCCCATGCCAACCTGTACCTTTATGCCCCCCAGTCCCCGAGGTATAGCTATTTCCTGCAGTTCCTAGTCAAGTGTTTTTTCAGTGTTCCCTTTTTGTGCCGAGGTTAATGACATCCATATAACTGATTCTTAGTAGTAAATTTCTTCTACCTGGAATATTCAGTGCGATCTCTTCTTTCCAGACTGCATTCTGGATGAGTGTCTGTGATCCTGAATTACTTAGTGCATAGCTCCATGAAACTCGCAATTACCAAACACTGGGCACGGCATACCGCTCCACGAGGAGCTGGGCAGTGGGGAAGTGGCTACAAAAGATACCCAGCAAGAACCACTCTCAGGAACTTGCCATCCGGTAGAGAGGATACACCTAGAGAGCATACCTTAATGACAGAACAGGTTTTGTGAAAATTTTGAGAAGGAAAAAGAAAAAGTGGAGGCTTTGACAGGATCTGGGTGAGGCCAATAGCTCCGACCCAAGTTTACTACCATAGGGCTTGGGGTACCATCTGGCAGACGGTGAACAGGACATGTGGTAGAAAAAAGGAGCCTCATGATGGAGACCAGAGGGATGTCAGGTAGGGTAGAGACAGAGGAGAGAAAGTTTTGGAGGCCAGAGTGAAGAGTCTCTGGAACCAGAGGAGACCTCATAAGATTTATGAACAATGAAGCTATGGCACAATGAATGGGCCCCCTCATCAGGAAAGCAAGAAATGATGAGCAAGTTATATGGAAAATGAGCAAGGTCATGGGAAGAGCACCAATGCTCCTCAAGGATGAGAGGGCCCTTTCACAGTTCCTTCCACCCAATGCTGGCAGCCCTCAGCTCCTGGAGCTTTGTATTTGATCTGTTTGATTCACATATGTTTTTCTTTTTAATTTTTACATCAACCCTATGAGGTCATTCTTTAATAAAAACAAGGAAACCAATCCCTAAAGAAGTTAATGAGTATTCTGATGAGTGGCTGAAAATATTTTTATCTAAACTTGACTTAATTGTAAATCCAGCACTCTTGTCAGTCTCTTCTGTAACATATATCAATCATATCCTTCAAAAATATTTATTAAATCTATACCATTGAGACTACTCTGACAAATAGGAGGAGGCAATGGTGAAGCAACTAGAGTAGCAAGAGATGACTGTATTGGAAAGATATGTCCCATAAATTAAAGCACCCGGTGACTAAATAGACAGTAGGAGAGGAAGTGCCGGGCAGGAAAATTAAGAATCTAAAGAGCTAAATGACAATTCAATTAGTCAGAACTCCTTGGGTTGCAAGCAACAGAATCCAAGTCCAAACTGATAGTTCTAGAAAATTCCTGGGAGGAGTTGATTCTTTGAGTCATCATTGTTGCTGAGGATATAAAGCACTCTGGCTATGTATGGGTCATGTTCCATCCATGGGACCCTCTACAGAGAGTCCCTTAGGGTAAGCCTTATGTTGATTCCTCTGGAATGCTCACAATCCAACAACTCTGAGGTATCAAGTCTGGTTAAGTAGAAATAAGGGGCGTTGTTGGAACTTGAGATGGTGGGCAGCAAGTGGTTTCAGGAGAAAAACACTGAGTCAGCAAGAATTTGCTGAGCTTGTACAAGCTCCAACAAAGATACAGCCTCTCCCTGATGATCTCTAGTTATAAACCAAATGTGGTCCTATGTTTCTTCAAAAAGTTTAAATCTGTGGGCTAGGGATATAGCTCAGTTGGTAGAGTGCTTGCCTTGTATGCATAAGGCCCTGGGTTCAATCCCCAGCAACCACAAAAAAAGAAAGAAAAAAAGCTTAAATCCTTTTAACTTTGAAAGTAGAAAAGTGAATTCTAGGAACTTGGGGCCATCCATTGATTTCGAAAGTGGAATGAAAGAAACAAATAAAATAATAACTAAACTGATATAAAGTATAAAAAAGTAGAGTGAGACTTTCTTGTGAATGTACAGATTATTGGTTTAGGTAATACCATTTTCATCTCCCTTTCAGAGACCTCGTGTTTTCATCATTGGACTAAAACAAGAGTTGGCATATTATGGTACATGAGCCAAATCTAGCCCGCTGAGTTTTGTATAGTCCATAAACAAAGAATGAGTTTTACATTTCTAAATGATTGAAAAAACTCCAGAAGAACAACAATAATTGTGACACATGAAAGTTATATGAAATTCAAATTTGAGTGCCCATAAGTTTTTACTGGAATTCTGCCTTATTTATTCATTTTCATATCTTCCGTTGCTGATTTATGTTATTTCAACAGAGTTAAGTTTTGACAAAGACTACACAACTTACGTAATATAAAACATTTATGATCTGAATCTTTTAAGAAAAATGTTTGCCAACATCTGAGCTAAAAATATGGAATGTGAATTGGCCTGTAAGGTTTTTGGGTAGTGCATTGGATAACGACTAAGCCACAAATCTGGCAAAAGGTCAAGATGAAGTTTAGGTTTTCATCCAGTAATCCATCTGATTGTGAATTTGGAGGTAGTTAATACACTTATTGAAAGCCTATTACTGAACTTGGGTAGCAAAAGCCTGTCACAACTCTCAATATGTCCTAATAGAACTCTAGTTGTTCACAGAATCATGTTGTATATTTTTACAGGCTGGGTAGTTATATAAAACACTAAAAGAACTTGTAACATTACTCTGCTCCTATCCTTCTTTTCTAGATTATCCTTATCTACTTGCAAATGCTAGGCAAGTGCACTACTGATGAGCTACACCCCTGAACACTCAGTTCAAATTTTACATTTAACTGCCAACACCTGAAATTTTCTCTTGTAATTTAGAACAATTTAATTTGCATGAGAGATGAAGAACAAAATGAAGGAACATGAGAAAATGAGCAGAGGTTAAATACTACAAGTATATTTTGTTCTTTTTCTTGCCTATAAGGATATAAGTTAAGATTGCCTGTGTGCAAATACATAAAAAGTATAATTACTAAAATAATTCATCCTTCTCCAAAAAGAAATTTATATATAATTTGTCTAAAGTACCCAAAATGTAAATTGTTCATTGGTCAAAATAAAGAGGTGAATAAAAAAAATAGTACACATGTGTACTGTGGTTAGTTTTGATTGATAGGCGGGCAATGTGAAATATTTATATTTACATAGTCTGGAGAAGAACTAAAGTTAAAAGAAATAAGGCATATCATAAGAAACTTAAAAAAAATATATCAAACACGTCATTGGTTTACCCAGTAAGTAAAATACTACAGAGTTAGTTTTGATAAGACCTGACTTCTCCTGGATGTAACATTTGCTTGAGATTAGATGATCAAAACATTTTATAGTAAGGTAGTATATAAAACATGAATAAATTTGGGAACCACATTACCTGTTAAGTTAGCACATACAAAGTAGAATGAAGATCAGCTACTTTTGTTTCTAGTTTCTATTCTCCCTTTTCCAAAACCCTCAGTCTCAGTCTGGGAATGCATGAGATAATTAAGGAACCTGTTTTTGCTATGCTAAACCTAGCAGGGCATTCCCATGCACAGCAATTGTTCACAGATGACCATGTGACCTTAGTTGGTCCAATCAGAGTGATTCTCAGAAATGTGGCAGGATATTTCAAGAGCACTCACTTTTTCTTGCTAGAATTGAATGAGCAGTAGCTGGGAGCGGCCAGATACCTTCTTGTGAACACTGGAAAATCCACCTTAAGATGCAGCTGGCATTGCAGAAGGGAGTGGAGAGACAGAAACAGTCTTTTGGATATCATTGAATCACTCTATGGAGTGCTGCCTGATGTACAAGTTCTGACCAGGACCTTCAAACTGTCATGAACCAGCAAGCTCCTTTTACTATTAAAACTACTTTTATTTACTTGTCACAAAAATACATCAAATAACAAATATTCTTTCATTCATTCATTTATTCATTAATTTATAAAACATCATGTTGTTTTTTTCCTGTGATACCAGATGTCGAGTCTTTTCCAAACAACAGCACAATCAATTCTTAAAATTTCCAGCACCAACCCTGACACTACCCAGAGTTAGTATGCAGGGCCCAGAGCTCAACCCCAGAAGAACCCTCAATTCAAACACCAGCCCCTAATGGGGTCTCCAGGCTACCTATACTTTTTCCCAGCTGACTAAAACTTGGGATTCCTACCTTCCCCTCATCATGTTCCATAAATCTCTAGAATAACTCACCAGTTAATTGTAAAGGATTTGACTCCAGAAGAGTCAAACAAAAGCAATGTAGAGGCAAGGTATTTAGAGGTGGGGTTGTGAGCTTTCACTCCTTCCCTGAACAGGCCATTCTCAGAGTAGTAACATGTTTTTCCAGTTTGAAAACCCCCAGGAACTGCCATTTAGAGAGTTTTATGGAGGTTTTATTGATTAGATCATTGGCCATTGGTGATTGAACTCAGTCTCCAGCCCCTTTTCCTTCCACAGAGATCAGGAGATGAGGCTGAAAGTGTTATCTCTGTAATCTCTTGGTTGGTTCTGGTGACCAGCCTTCATCCAGAAGCTGTTCTAGCACCCCTTTTCCATAAGTCATTCATTAGCATATAAAAGAAAGAAAATTCCAAGTGTTTTAAAAGCTCTGTGCCAGGAACTGGTGCCAAAAATCGAATATTTATTTGAGGCAAATATACATTTGGAGTTCTGCAAAATGGACTTTTCTTTTTTTGCTGAGATGTACATAGTAAATGAACTAACATCTGCATGGTGCTTGGTTTGTGGTTGGTGCTAAATAAATGATTGCCATCTTTATTTATAATAAACACTTCATTATCCTATACTTGAAAACTTTCAAAGGATGTTAACATGTTTAGCATCCTGGACTATCTGAGAGCTAGGCCTGTGCTCTGTTTGAGTGCCTGCTATGCATGAGCTCTGCAGAAAACACCGTCATTTCCATAGACAGTGCTTAACCTCAAAGAGTTCACAGGCAGAGCTGTGGAACACATAAGTAACAACAAAGGATGAAAATGATCCTTCCACACAGAAAAAGAAAAAAAAATTAAATTCAGCATGAATTACCAAACATTAAACCAAGTGTTACATAACCGAGAAGAGAGAGGAGTTGCAAGTCAAACTACTTCAGGCAATTTTAGTTTTCACCGAAATTTGGAACTTGTAGAATTCTTCCATTTTTTTTTTTTAAGGTGGAAAAAGAGCTATTTGGATTTGCTGACATCCTGTTTCCTAATGATTTGTCTTTCTGATTCAAAAGTTCTATCAACACTCTGATGTTATGTCTCAGGGACGTAAAATCAAGGGGAAAATGTTCCACACAAAACAAACCTCAGACATCCTGGAACAACCCTTCTGTTCTGAATTTGGTTCTTATTTTCAATTCCAAAAACAACACAGGAGGCCTTAGAAGGTACAAACTACCTCATGTTTATGCATGTGGCCCTGGAGAAACTAGGATTTCAGATGCTTTTGATTAGGAGTGGCTGAAGAAAACATCCACCTAAAGTTACTTACTGAAGGACCAGCTCTCCCTGCCCCCACCTCACCTCAAATCTAAGGAAACCTCCATCCTACATCAATTTACAATGGCGCACTTGACATGACTTTATTGGTATATCTTTCTTATGCATTTGACCAATCAAAATGATAATTTAGACAAACTGGGGATGGCAGAGAGCATTATCCAGCAATATCTCATTATTATGCAAAAAATCAGATATTCACAGCAACTGTCTCATCTATTTATTGTTTGGTTACTCATCTGGAAATTTTAATACTTTCTTCAGGGGCAGGGACTGGCAATAAAAAAATAGACCTATATATCAAACCTTTAACTTCCAGCCATCATTGTGTGCCATAATACAGATGGAGTGGCTATCAGCAAGCTTTACTGTGTTGGTTTATTTCCTTCAATGGCGAATGTGGATTTAAATGGGATGAAGCAACAATGTCGACTGGAGGCTGGAGAGCCCCCCAGAACCTTCAGGTTCCTTTGCAAGCAGAGTTAACGGGCCACCATCCGCCTTCCCAGAAATTGATGCCAATGTCTGAAAGCTCAGAAGTGTGACTGTGAGGAGAGTGGAGGGTTTAGGGAAAAGGACAAGGCCTCTGCATTTCAGAAAGGCTGTCCTTCATCAACCTTCATTGGGCAGTATTTTTATGGGTCACATTCCCCGTAATGAGAACATGAAACTTGCTCTATGCTGCTGGACATTGTTCTAATTACTTTACAAATGACACAATATCTGAGAAAATCAACATCTTTGTCACAAACCTGTGAAACTGGTGCTAGCATTGTTCCATTTTATGGAAGGGGAAACTTAGGCACATAGTGGTTACATAATTTGCCCAATTAGCAAATGGTGAAACCAGGATTGAAATGCAGGCAGGAAAGCTCCAGAATTTGTGCTCATGACCACTGTATTCTTCATACCATTTATATAGAAGGATAGCAAGGCTCGGTTTCTGCTTTTTACAGTCTGTGCCGGAAGGGTAAATTGGTCTCCATCAATAAACTATAAGTTGTCATAAGAGAATCATATGAAATATTTGTTGAAGATCAGATGCTTAGACTGAGATCGGCTGATTTAGAAACTCTGCCAGTGAGATTCAAAACATTTTTAATTAATTCCCTAAATGATTCTTCATTACATCAAAGTTTGATAACCACCAGCACTAGCTCAGGTTTTCTGATCTGGGATTCATAATCTGTATTTGGGTCCCATTCGTCAGGGTTTTGTCACTATGACACAATATCTGAGAAAATCAACATAAAAGGAGAAATTATTTATTTTGGCTCAGTTTCAGAGATTTCGGTCCAAGGACACTTGGCCCAGTCGCTTTAGGTCTGTGGTGGTACAGTACATCATCGTGACTGGAGCATGTGGCTGAGGAAGCCTGTTCACCTCATGGCAATTGGGAAGCAAAGAAAGAAGGACAGAGGAAAGATCTGGAGTCTCAATATCCCCTTCAAGAGCACACCCCTAACTTCTTCTACAGAGTCCCACCTCCTAAAAATTTCACCACCTCCCAGGAGCCCCCAAGGTTAATGATCAAGCCTTTAGCTTTACAGGTTTTTGTGGGGAATTTAAGATCCAAACAACAACAGGTCCCAACTCCACAGTTTATTAGCTTTCAAATAATTCTGTTGAAACCACCCAACTTTCTGGGCCTCTGTTCCCTCATCTGTCAAATGAACACAAGAATATCTGCTCTATGTACTGCACAGAGTTGTTGGTAAGAATGAGATGAATGAAAGCATGTGAAAGAAGTCAGCAAATTCAAAAGCTCTTGCACATATGAGCTGTTAAAATCATCTTGAGAGGATGTGTACTGCAACTATACCTCGATCTCACAATAATATGTACATGCTAAGCATGTTGGAAACACACTACAAACACTGGCTTAATTCAGTATATTTAAAAAAAATATATAAGCAGGTGCACAGAGTCAATACCATCTATTATTTGAACCTCAAATGACTAACGTTTGTCTGCTCCATTCCACAGTCCACAGATAGGGCAATTAATGTTTATAACTCTGTTTTACTAGAAAAGATGAAACTTAGGTTAAATAATTTATTAGCCCAGAGTTACCTGGTTAGTAATCAATGGACAACTTCCACAGCTTCTTGTGACAATCATACAATATATTAAACAAGTTACTGTTGGAACAACTGTGCCCACAAAGATGAGAAGAGTTACACATTAGAAAAGGGAAAAACCACCGCTAATGAGGAGAATTATCAGCAGGAAAAAAATGGTAAATGCATTCTTAAATTTTCTAGTAATAAAGTCTCATTGGGTGATGCAATAGGTTGAAATTTATTTGAGCACACTATTGATAGGGATGATGCTTGCTTTTTTTTCACTTTATCCAGTGGATTGAGATATCCCTGTACAATGGATAGACAAGGCTAAACCATAAAGGAACTTTGACACTGAGCAAGTCATAGCCACCAGAGGGATCCTCCAAAATGCAAGTCAGATTATGTATTTTTTTAATGCAAAATTCTCTCAAGGCTTTTTTTTTTAAATTGAGAAGCTGAGTATAAATTTTATATGAAAATGTAAAAGACATAGAATAGACAAAATAATTTTTAAAAAGAACTAAATTGGAGGACTTCTACTATCTGATTTTAGGTCTTACCATTAAATTACATTAAGTAAGATGTGTAGCACTGGGGCTGGGGTTGTGGCTTAGTGGCAGAGCACTTGCCTCACATGTACGAGGCACTGGGTTCAATCCTCAGCACCACACAGAAATAAATAAATACAATAAAGGTATTGTGTCTGTCTACAACTAAAAAACCATTTAAAAAAGATATGTAGCATTGGCATAAAGATAGATATAGACCAGAAATAGGCCTGCACATGCATGAATAGTCAGTTCATTTTTAATAAAGTTGCCTAGATAGCTCAATGCATAAAGAATAGTTTTTTTCAACAAATGATGCTAGAACAAACATTTGTATGAAAAAATCCCACACTCAGTCTTTATTCCATATCATTTACAAAACATCACACCAATCAGATCATAGTCTTAAATGAGGTACCTAAAATTCTAAAACTTTTAGAAAAAAAGTTGAAAAATAATCTTTGCGGCCTTGGATTAGGCAGAGATTATTTTAAGAGGATACAAAAGCTTGAGCCACAAAATTTTAAAAAAATTTGATACATTATAATAAAAAAAATGAAGGGACAACTCATAACATATCTGATAAAGAACTTGTATTGAACACATAAAAATTACTTTTATAACTTAATAATAAGACTAAAAATAATGGGCGAAAGATTTGAACAGATACATCACCAAGGAAGAGAGATAGATGGCAAATAAGCACAAAAAAACATTATTCAATAGGAAATGAATGTTAAAAATCACCTGATTTCAAGACTTATAATTAAGCTGCATTATTAGCGCGGCTAAAACTTGAAACCTGATAATATCAAGTACTGATGAGGATGCTTGGCAACTGGAACTCTTAAACGCTATTGATGAAAATACAAAATAGATATCCACTTTGTAAAACAGTTGTGCAGTTTCTTATAAAGCTAAGTATATATTTACATATGACATAGACTTTTCATTCCCAGAGATTAATCCAAGACAAATAAAAACTCCTCCACATAAATGTTTATAGCACTTTAATTTATAATAGTGCCCAAATAGAATCAATTCAGATATTTTTCAACAGTTAAATGGATAAACAAACTATGGTGCATTCACACAATGGAATTACACTCAGTAAGAAAAAGAATGAACTACTCATACATGCAACACTTGGGTGAATTTCAAAAACATTGTTCTAGGTAAAAGAAGCTAGATGCAAAAGATTAATTCCTATAATTCCTGTTATGGTTATATATGAGGTGTCCCCCCCCCACCCCCCAAAACTCATGTGTGAGAAAATGCAAGAATTTTTCAGAGGTAAAATGATTAGATTATGAGAAGTATAACCTAATCAATGGATTAATCCACTGGTACGGATTAACTGGGCAGTAACTATAGGCAGGTAAGGTGTGGTTAGAGGAAGTAGGTAACTGGAGGCATACCTTTCAGGTTTATATTTTGACCCTTGTGAGTGAAGCTCTCTTTCTCTCTGCTTCCTAGCTGTCATGTTCTAAGCTGCTCTCCTCTGACATGCCCTTCCGCCATGATGTTCTCCCTCACCTTGGGCCCAGAGTTATGGAGTTGGCCAACCATAGACTGAAACTCTAAAGCTGTGAGCCAAGATAAACGCCTTTGAAGTTGTTCTTGTCAGGTTTTTTGATCACAACAATACAAAAGCTAACTAAAACATTCCACTTACATGACATTCTCAAAAAAAGGCAAAATATAGGAACAGAAATCAGATCCATGGTTGCCAAGAGCTGGGAACTGGAACAGAGATCGACTCCAAAGGGACACAAAGGAACTTTTTGAGGTGATGGAGGTGTTCTATATCTTGTTTGTGGTGGTGTTTACTCAGCTCTCTGCATTTGTTAAAACCAATGAAATTGTACCCTTAAAGTTGATGAATTTTCCTCTGTGTAAATTACACTTCACTAAAGCTGATTTTTAAAATAAAATACTCCCAGTGGCTCTCATTTCCCTTAAATTATTTTTTTGTGAGTCCCTTCAACATCAGACCCTTGCTCCTCTCTGACCTCATCCTCTCTGCCATCCTCCTTCTTACTCTCTGTCCCACCTACAAATGCATGATGGTGCTGAGGTGTCCTGAGATCATGTCCTTTCCAGGCACTTTTTAAACTCCCTTGCTTCTTTTTTTTAATATGTATATTTTTTAGTTGTAAATGGACCTTTATTTTATTTGCTTGTTTATTTGTTTATGTGTGGTGCTAAGGATGGAACCCAGGGCCTTACACATGCCAGGCAAGTGTTCTACCACTGAGCCACAACCCCAGCCCAAATTCCCTTGCTTCTTTAAGTCTGTGGTTAACTGTCTCCACTTTGAGGGTCCTAATTTCTCAATAAACTTCATTCCTTGAATATGCTTCAGTTTCTTCATCTCTAAGTGGAGGAAGCAGAATCAAAGGATCACCCCAAGAGCTTTCTTATTCTGTGGTTCTGAAATTTGGCTTTTAGGATGCATCACTTCCCATAAATGATGAGATTCTATAAGAAAGCATTGAATGGCATAGGGCAGGTGAGTGGAGTGCTGTAGTGTTCTGTGGCCAAGTGGTCACTTCCAGCTTAGAATTAGAAGAGACTTAATGGAGGAGTTGGTTTCTAATATTGGATATTGTTTTAGCTTCTTTTTAGAGTAGGATTCTGAGTTCTGTTTAGTTTGTATGGCTTGAACATTTCACTCTGCTTTGAAATATCCTAGAAAACTGCCATACCACCAGTGGTTCAGAATCTTTGCTGAATACATGTGGTGCTGTTTTTTAACTGCACCACATGCATTCAGGAAAGATTCTGATACTGGTCTGCTGGGGTTATTGGTGGTTGGTTGTGGCTTACATTGATGCTGTGCCAGATATGAGGAAAATTGACAAGGTATCTTCCTTTTCCTGTAATAGATGTGCTCACATACCTTTTCTTACTAGATTCTGATCTCCTGTAGAGCAGAGTTTGTTTCTCCTCAGCTTTGAATCCACAATGATAGAGCATGGTAAACTCAAAGAATGAATGTTCCTGAGAATTCTGAGCATTCTACTTATATTAATGTGCACACTGAGGAAGAACAATTAGCAAGGTCATTAATCATGAGTCTCTTTTTAATTGTAAAAGCTAATTGCCTATTAAGGAAGGGCAAGCCTTATTTCCTTAATCAGAGGGGTTACAACCTGAACATGTTGGCAAAATTTGAGATGCTGATGTGAAAGACAAAATGGATGAAGTTCAAACACAAAGATGAAATCCCAAGGTCTTCTCATTTCCTCTTGTTTACTGGAGGTCTTTAATCAAGGTAGAATCTTTACCTAAACAAGCTTCACAATGGAAATGCAGACGGAATGTTAGCCTGTGGTTTGGATCACCCTTTCTATGACAGATGTTCACTCTTATTTTGGAGTGGATGTTTGTATCCCACCAAATCCAAATGTTGAAGCCCCAATGCCCACTGTGGATGAATTTGGAGATAGAGCCTTTAGAATTAATAGAGTTACATGGGGCCCTAAGGATTAATGTCCTTATGAGAAGAGGAGTAGCTCAGTGGTAGAGCATGTTTATCATGCATGAGGCCTTAAGTTCAACTTCCAGGATGAAAATAAAAGAAAAGGGAGCTGACACTAAGAGCTTGCCTGCAACACACACACACACACACACACACACACACACACACCGAAGGCCATGTGACGACACGGTAGGAGACAGCCACTACAAGACAGGAAGAGTACTCTCCAGAAGCAGAATAGGATGGTTCCTTAATCAAGGACTTGTAGCCTTCAGAAATGTGATTAAAAAAAAAAATTCTGTTGCTTTAACCCACTCTGCCTGTGGTATTTTGTTAATACCAAAGGGTCAAGGGTTGGAATATAGCTCAGTGTTAAGAGCACTTGCCTAGCATGGACAAGGTCCTAGGTTCAACCCCAGTGTTGAAACAAACAAATAATCAGAAAAAGTAGACTAAGACAACTGTGGCATACTTGGTTACAAAAGGCCTAAGGTCCAGTGTTAAATTCTCTGCTCTATTGATTCAGAATCTCCTCTTTCTCAAGTCGAAAATTAGCCCAGGACTTTCCAAAAGTCTCTCCCAAACTGACTTGTTCTGGCTTAACACTTTTGCTATATTTAAACTCATACATAAAACTGAGAATTTCTCTTTTTGCTTCATGTTTTCTGGTTGGCAGTGACTCATATTTTCATAGCCAATATTAATTTAGATTTAAATAACATTATCTAGCAATTTAGAATGATGGAAATTTTTAGAGTAACCCAGTGAGTATAGGCATTGTCTTTGTATACGTGTGTCTAGGAGAGTTGGACCAGCAAAAAGCCTTTTTAAAATCTGCATTTGGGGCTGATTCAGTAGTAGAACACATGGCTAGCATGCACAAGTCTCTGCACTCTGTCCCCAGCATCACAGAAAACAATGACAAAAAGAGCCACATTTCCTAATATTACATAACACTGTCTATATCAATGATGGTATTCAGGGCTTGCCAAAGAAACAAAACCAACATGCTGAGAATTCCAGAACCTTCCATTTGCTGACTGTAAATTGGAGCCCCAGTAAAGCTGGTGCTGTTACTCTAGCTGGATTCTGAACACCTGAGAACCAGGGGAGCCAATGGTTTTAAATCCCAAGTTATTGGTACATAACCACATTCAAACCCTAAATTTGTTAATTAACACAACATATTTGTTTTGTTTTTTCCTTGATATAAAAATGTTAAGTATAAAATATGCTATTTAAACTAGTCTATCATACAATAATCAGTTATTGAAGATATTGTTGGAAATCAAGTATAGAAAAATATAGAAAAATGTACATGGAAACAAACTAATAAAATATATTTATAAGCATACTAGTATGCAATTTCCAATAGTCTGTTGATATTTCGTAATGTCACTTTCAGAAATTTTAAGCACATTTAAATTTATTTAAATTTTTGAAGGCATAATGAGTGCATTTAAAATTGAGTTAAAATACATAAACGTGTGTACCCAAAACTCCCATGCAACCTCCATCTGCTCAGATTCTTCTTGACTTGCCCAAATAGATACCCATTGTTATTAGTTTCTTATATAACCTTCCAGACACTTTGTCCATTCACAAGCCAGTAGGAACAGCCACCTCACCCCCAACCTTTTTACATCAACAGTAGAAGAGTTCTTCACATATCAGTACATAAAAAATTTCAAATCTCCCCATCCTTTCCTCTAGCTGTCTATTATTCTCATGTATTTTCGTGTGCATGCACACACACACACACACACACATGCATAGTCATCTATACTTTATATCAAACTTTATCTTCTAGTTCAAATCTCTGGAGCTTGATTATGGCTTCTCCCTCCACATCTTCTGGAAATAACTGCTGTTCTGCAAATGGTAATGTTCTCTCTGTTCAAAGAGAAGCAATTCAAATGCTGGCAACCCCTGGGTTGGGGAGGCTCTGGTATTCTCCATTGCATGGAGCCAACAGGCAAAGGGGCTCCCATCTGCAAGCTGCTTCCTTTTCCCTTGACTGGGCTCTGGGTGTCAGGGAGTGTAACTAATATGCCATGTTCCTCTCTAGGAGGTTGAGCTGTAAGCTCGGGTGACACTGTGCCCAGCTGTTAGCTGCTGTGCCAGGACCACCAGCTCATGTACTCCACTGCCCAGGAGCCTGAGGGTGGATCCACCCCTAGTAACTCCTATTCCAAGGTAAAGCTCCCTTTCATGGTCATGGTGTGGTCCTGAATCCATATGCTTGGTTTAGTTCTTAATTATATCCATTGATGTTGTAAAACCGTCCAAGAAAGAGACCGATGGGACTCTGGGCACTTGTAGCTGCCAAACAGGCAGGTTTTTATACTATGGCTGCTTGAGAAATGCGTACAAGCCAGATGGTGTGTCACAACATATGTTCCCTACAAGAACAACCCTATGACACTCTGCCTGTGGAAAGCCTGGGGCAAAAATGCCACTTGGGAAGCCTGGGAAACAAAGGCATTGTAGAGGAGTTCCCTGGCTCCAGTCCTTCCTAGAGTGGCTCCAGGGGAGGGGGCAGTCCCAGGGGCTGCTCCTGAGGGCCTGTGAGTACCCTCCTGGATCAAGGGCCTTTCCTCCAGCCCTGGTACTCTCCTTACAGTAGTTGGGACTTACCCTGTTCTCACAGGCACACCTGAACACAAGCACACGCTTACTCTTTATACTGACCAGTCATTTCTAAGAAATCCACTGGGGCCAGATAGGATTGACACTTTCAACTTTTTAGTTTTTTAATTTAATTAATTATTTTTGGGGGGTGGGCGGAAGGTACTGGGACCAAATCCAGGGTCTTGCACATACTAGGCAAGTGCTCTACCCCTGAGCTACATCTTTAGCCCCTCTTTTTCAGCTTTTAAATAATTTGCTAAGAGTAGCTTTTGGGTGTTTCAAAATTCATCCCAGGTCTTTCATTTTCATAAATGTTTGATAACAGTAATTTGGTTTCTAAACTGAAATGAATAGTGTGTGTGTGTGTGTGTGTGTGTGTGTGTGTGTGTGTAGCTTGCATGTTAATGGAGTGTTGTAGTAACTGACATTCATATATCCTATATTCTACCAGCTTTGGAAGACTCCTAGAATCTATTTGATAACTTAGCAATAAAATCAACCTGTTTAGGAGCCCCCAAGATACCCTTGCCTAACTCATACTTACTATAAAATCAAACACTTTCTGATTATTTACTTTGCTAGCACTTTACATTTATTTTCTCATTAAATCACCATCAACGACCCTGTGGTGCAGATCCTATTATTACCCAAGTTTGCCAGATGAGGAAGCTGAGAGAGTCAGGGACGCTAACTGACTTATCCAGTGTCACATAGCACAAGCAAACAGGAGTTGAGTTGTCTGTCTTAAGAGTTATGGTCATCAAAAACATTTACTCTAGGGCCTATTTTTTTTTTGTCATGAGAGCAGGACCCATGTGACATTCATCTTTGTATCCCCTGCATCTGGCACATAGTTGTGGCTCAGTAAATAATTGAAAGGTACTGGTCAACCAGCATCTGGGCATCGAGGAGATGAATCAGCTTGATTCTTCTGCCTGCCATGGCATTATGCAAATAGAATTGCTGAGAGGCCTAGAGACCCGCCAAGTTCCACCAAATCCCTCTTTCTAGGATTTGCTGTGGTTGGAAAGCAGGATTCTTTTGCCAGTTTTGGAACCACCTAATCTATACCAGGGCTCTTTAACAGTGTTAGGGTAGGGGTATTTGGTGCCCCCAGAGAACTCCATCAATGGCACAACAAGGAATTTGAGACCATCATGGTCTTCATTTTCCTTTGCTTTCTATTTAGCTACAAGGAGGAGGTCAGGGAAATTAGAGGATTCCATTTCTAAATGTAATGACATATTAAGGGATGGATTTTGCTGATCAAAATACCTCGTATTCTTTATATTCCCCCCCAAAATGAAGATCAGTTGTATCCTATATGTCACTAGTTCTTGTGCAATTTCAATTAAATTGGGCTTAATGAAAACATTTCAGAGACTTTCTGGAATAATTGTAAAGTTAGAAGTCTAGATATATCCAATTATTTTCCAGAGAGAGAAATTTTCCGATCATTTGCAATGTATCAGTCAGAAATTGTGTTGTCAGAAATTAAATTTCTGTTGTCAGAAATTCAAATGACTTAAACATACGTTATCAGGAACATCCTACAATAGCATGTTTTGTTAATACTTGTTAATACAAGTTTCTGAGAGGACAATTTTAGGGTAGGTAGAATCATCTTATGCTACCATCTCCCCATGACTCAATGGCTAATGCTTAACCTGACAAACTCAAATTCATGCTTCAAGACCAACTTAAATACCACTTCCTCTAAGGAGCCTTACCTGATTTCACCAGACACCACTGGATAATTCTTCCTCTGTATTTGCAGAATACTTGTACTTACCTATCCTAGCACCAGCCACATTACATTGTGATATGTTTGTATCTCCCAGTGAACTATGAACTCCCTAGCTACTCATATTGTCTTAATTTTCTGAATGAAAAAATATCATGTGCTCATCATAGAAAAACAAGAAAGAGGAAGAGGAAGATGAGGAGGAAGGAGAGGAGGAGAATAAAGAATCATAGTACTGATTATACAACCTGAAAGAATGAGAAGTTATATTCCATTTCTGTATGATGTGTCAAAATGCATTCTACTATTGTGTATGACTAATTAGAACAACAACAACAAAAAAGAATCAATACTTTTTCTTCCAATTCAGACCTCCAAAGTTTCCCAGAAGCAAACTCTTCTCAAATTCATCTATGTCTACAAATGTTCCTTTTTCTTAAAACAAATACAAACAGAGCAATTCTCAATCATGGTAACATTCTGGCAGCAGACACAATGCTAGGAATACATAAGTCCTCAATTAATGTGCATTGACTGAGTTGGGGATTATCATGGACCCGATTATCTTCAGTGCTGTGGTTCAAGAAATCTAGACAGTCCTTTGGCTGAGTCTCTTTCCTCTCCTCTCCAACTCCCCCTGCAACAGACACCAAGGAGGTAAAGCAGTCAGTTTTACTACCTAGAAGCAAGAGCTCAGTAAAAAGACAAGATTAATCCTTATGGCAAAAAAATTTTCTCTACTGCTTCATTCACTAATGGTTCCAATAGAGGATGGATTATATCTTTGAAACTGGACTCAGTTTTTACACTAAATAAAAGATTATTTACTATAAACTCAGGAACAGAAAGACCACAAAGTGAAGAATGCTCCTTGCTCAGTAGTACATACTAATAAGAATATTGTTACTGTGGCTTTTATGGTCTATAGTTAAATATGGCAGTACTCTGCCGGTTGATGCTGTCATTTCAGTTTCGCTCTTTTCCCTCCATGTTGGTATCCCCAGCAGAATCATAACTTTTCACAGGGGCATCTAATTTCTTAACCTCACAGCAGAAGAGAAAAACATTTTTCAAATTTTCCTGTGATAGTCCAGGGGAATTGTGGAATGTCTATACTTAGAGGAATTAAACTCAGACCTTCTCTGGTTGGATGTGTGAGCTGCCCAGACAAAGATGAAGGTTAACGTAGTTTAAGGATGAAATATAGACCATCCTGTGCAAAACCACAGTGTTGCAGTTTAATTAAAAGAATTCATTAAAGTGGTGCCCCATCCAGGGTAATTAGTATGCGTAATTTATGCATTGCCTAATACACAAGGGCAGTAGCCTGAATAATAAACTCAAGTTAACCTTAAGTGGAAGAGATTGAATGGTCAGATGTTTATTTAGCTCAGGTTTGCTCACGAGTTAAGGTTAAAGAGGTGAAATTCAGTTACAGTTAATTAATTAATTTCTCAGGTTTTCTTCATGGAAATCCTGTCTGCTCAATTGGATAAAAATCTTGTTCAAGGCAGATGGCACTCTTTTTATTCATCAGCTATTTTCTGACATGTCCTCTAGCAAGTTATTAACAATTTGAAAGAGCAAGTTTGAGGAAACGGCAAAGAGAGAGACAATCAAATCAAAACCAAGACAAAACTCAAGATACAGGCAGATCTAGAGTGCCCATAAGAACAACAAAACTAGGACGGATTTAAGGTGGATGTCACTGACATTATCAAAATATAGGGACTGATTAGGATAAGAGTGTTAGTTTTTTTTTTTTTTAACATTGGGCCACATGTTTAGGAATTCATTTGTGTATTTGAGCTGCATAATTTTTTTTTTTTTTAAAGAGAGAGTGAGAGAGGAGAGAGAGAGAGAGAATTTTTTTTTTTAACATTTATTTTTTAGTTCTCGGCGGACACAACATCTTTGTTGGTATGTGGTGCTGAGGATCGAACCCGGGCCGCACGCATGCCAGGTGAGCGCGCTACCGCTGAGCCACATCTCCAGCCCAGAGCTGCATAAATTTTTATTGACAGAAGTGGGCAGAATCCATGTCTGGCATGTGTATAACATGTCACCAATATGAATTAGGGCTTATTCAAGTTCTGTTTTTTTTTCTTTCACTAGAAATACTTCATAATGCCCCAATTCTGTGATGTAATTTTTGTAGAATTAAACTTGAAGAGTTCAAAATTATGCAATTAATTGTATTCAGCTTCAATTACAATGACTTATTAATCAAGTCCTTGGCAAGGCACCTGGCACCTCCTGCAGAGGTTGTGATAGGAAGTGGCCTGAAGAACTTATTGGATCATGTGAGTAAGTTAATTAGGTGAATTGTTATTGATTGTTTGCTTTATTGGTGGCTGCATGTAGGTAAGAGTACTGAGGTTTAGGAGCTAGGAGAAGTTAGAAAAGATCTAAATTGGTTGCTTTTTTTTTTTTTTTGAACTGAAAATACTGAAGACTATAATAAAATCCACAAAATCTATCAGCCATCTGATATTTATTTGAGCATCAGTTATTTGGAAGGCACTGGGTCATTCCATATTGAATCTAAGCAAAAGACAGAGGTGTCTTAGTTTCATCCTACACCAGCCTCTCAGGAACTATGGTCTAGTTGGCTAAGAGAGAGGCACAAACAAATACAACTAGCCAAACACCACAGTTGTTTGTAGAGTTATAAAAGGGCTAAGTAATGGACTTCATTTATTTGAGAGCATTTCTATCTTTGTGGAACTGTCTTTTTTCCATTCCAGGGTGTTCAGCTATGCTGCCAACACCACTGCCCATCTGCCCATAGAGTGGGCCCATGGTCAAGGCTAGGTCAATCAGATCTTCTTTTCTGTAATTTCGGACTTTGAGGGGAGAGAGTTGCACAGTGGGAAAGAAAGTCAGTTGACACTAAACCATCCAGTGACTTCTCCCTGGGCAGGCTGAGGTTCCTGTCTGTCTGAGGTTCCTGTTCTGTCATGGTTCCTACCCAAAAAGGGATTTTTTTCAGTTCTTCCAATTTGTGAATTTAATAGTGACTTGGCAGAGTCCTATTTGCTATTTGTCAGCTAAAGTTAGTTTCCGAGGCATGACATCAGACTCCTGATGAAGTCAACAAATGTTCCTGCAGCTCAGAGATGGAAGAGCTTCCTTCTGGTTGGAGTGCTGCTGAGGAATGGTGTAGAGAGATGGCAGGTGCCCTGGATCCCAGGGTCACTTACCGAGCACTCGCTATCTATTCAATACTGCATAGACACTGCGTGCAACTTTGCAAGATACCTCCATTTGACAGATGAGGAAACTGGGGCTCAGGAAAGCTCTGTTCCCAAGGTCACAGTGCCAGCAAATGGCGAAGTTGAGTCTTAAACCCAGGACTTCTACTCCCAAAACCTGAGGTTCTCCAGCTTGTGGCCTTGGGTGAGTCACTGAGCATCTGTGGCTCTGAATTCCTCAGAGGTGAATCTGAATGACAACAGCTGCTCTGTCTCCCCCACAGGGCTGTTGTGAAGATCAAAGGGAAGAGAGAGAAACACTTTGAAGCCTGCCATACTATCCAAACACTTGTAAAGTATCCTATTGTTAGGTGGAGCTCCAGTTTGGAGGGGGCAAGATTTGAGAGGTGACTAGGAAGAGGTTGGTACAGGATAGGACCACAGGATCAGGACTGGGGAAGTCTTGGGACAGAGTCACAAGAGAGGGCGGGACCAGCAGGTGGAGTGGAATCCATCAATCCAGAACACCTAGGAGCTTGGGTTTGAAATGGATGGTTTGAAGGCTAATAAAAGGAAATGCTACTTGGCAGATGTGAATGAAGGAAAAGTCTTATCTTCAAGAGGTCCAGGCATTTGCATAGACATCATCTCATCATCTCAGATCTTCACTACCCCCTCCAAGGGATTCTGTGTCATCCCCATTTCACAAAGGAGATTCTGAAGCTCACAAAGTTAAGAAAATGTGTGAGTCCTGGACTCGCTGAATGAATGTGCTGTGTGTTCTCAGATTAATCACCTCATCTCTGAACCCCAGTTTCCTTATTTGTACAATGATCTGGCCAACCTCTAAAATGCTCTCCAAGGGTATTTCCTTTGAAATATTGTTTGGGAAAAATCCTTTCATTTGCATAAGTCTCTACCCTCCAAAATCCAACCCCTGATGCTCTTCAGCTGTGTCCTAAACCACAGATGGCACAATTTTATAGAGTTGGTAGCACCACCCCAATGGAAGCTATTTTTGTAGCCACTGCAGTTATCTGAAAATAACCTATGATATGATACATTGAGTTTTACTGATCAAACCAGTCCCTTAGATTTGGGTAATATGAGCCTGCTTTCTTATAGTTGCCTAATGGATCTGATACTCTTCATGTGGAAAGATATTGCCCCTCTAGTTTTTACCATTTGCCCCCTTTGACTGTTGCTGATTTCTTCTTAGACACTAGAACATGTTAAATTCTAGGAGGATAATGGAAACATTGGAATAAAAATAATTACTCACAGTTGGAGGTGACAGCTTCGTTTTTAATAACAACAATTCCTAAGCATTTACCTGCATGACCAAGTTTGCCAAGTTTAGCAGAATCCCTCCAGGCAGAGATGATCTTTTCTATCACAGAAACACCTTTACTTCAAGACCTCACTTTAAGCAAATTCACAGACTTTAATTTTGAGACAAGTAGCTTACAGACAGTGTTTTATTGTAATTTTTCGTTGTTGGCCTAAGATTGTAAACTTAATGAAGTCAGAGACTTTTTTGTTCACTAGAATAGGGTGGGGTCTATAGCCAACAGTAAATGTATTTTAAATGTTCCAACTTCACTCATACACGACTATTAAAATAACTAGAGGTTTGCAAATTTTAGCAAGGGGGAGAGAGAGAGAGGAGTGGAATAAAGAAAAAAAATGCTCTTTTTCCAGTTTAGAAAATAATTATATTCAAGAAGGGGCCACGCCATCATTCAACCTACTAGGTATCCTGGCTCCCTCAGTAGTTAACTGGATAAACTTGGACACATAGTAGTTTCAGTGAGTTGCAGTTTCTTTATGTAAAATGTGGATTGCAATACACAGGACTGTCTTGAGGAATAATTGAGTCATCTTTGAGAGTACCTGATAAAATGCCTGGCCCTCTTGCAGTAGGTTCTCATTCTTTTACTCTTCACAGTTGTGCTGTCCTGTAAAGTGGTCACTAGGTATGAGTGGTAATTGAGCAGTTGAAAGGCAACCATTGTAACTGAGGAATGAAATTATAATTGTATTACATTTAATTCATTTGAATTTAAATTTAAAAACTGAAGAAGTACAAAATATCTTTTTCTTATATACAACTATTTTTTTCTTACTCACAAAATTGGTAAGACGAAATTTAACTATTCCGCATTGCATGAGGTATTATTATTATGTCACAGAATTATTTCTAGTATTGCACAGAAACATATCTCTGACCAGTCAGAGATGGATGGACTGATTCAGTTCAAATTATTATTATTTTATTTTTTTACTGTGTACCAATGTAACATTGTAATGCATTTATTTGACTGTTTTCAGCAGACAGCTCAAGTTATAGTGATTCCTATGTAAATCATAACTAGGTTGAAATATTTACTTTAATTATAATGTAATTAGACTATGTTTCTGGTTAAAAAATAAATATAGGCAAATTACACTTTAAAAGGAAGGTATCTACTGTAAGTCTGATGAGGACAGTAAAGAATGAGAGATTGGAATATGTGCACTCCAATTCCACAACATGTGCTGCTACAGAACTAAACAGGAACCTTATTATGTAAAAAACCAAAGACAATAAAATGAGCAATATCAAGAGACACAAAGTAAATGCACATAAACTTTGATAACAAGTTTCCTCTCAATAGCTAAAAAAGAATTGTAGTATTGTGTTACTTGAAATCAGAATTAAATATCCAACATAAATCTCCTAAGTAATTTTTGACAGGATCTGAGCTTGTCACTTTGGTCAGATATAAGATGGCTTGAATTCTTCCACAAGAAAGGAAAACAGTTTTTAGATGGAGAGAGAGTAAAGAAACTATTTCAGTTTTTAGAAAATTATGAGAAAAAAAGATACTTTACAAAAATTTCAGTGAATAATTTCAATGAAGCCACCTAAACAAGTGATTGTAGAATGGAAGACAGACAATGTCAAAGGTCAACTGGTTCAAAATATGAAAAATTGAGAGTACTTTTGTTTTAGTTTTAGATAAGCCATGTCAGACAAAAGACACTGCCCATTTAGTATTTGGGGTACATATTTTTTTGTCTCAACAAGTCTTTAAATTTGCTTAGAAATATTGTCTATTCATGACCCCCAAATAAAATCAAACTCAATATATAGATAGTTGTGAATCTTTTGTGAATGTCAAAGAAGTTTCAAATAGATAAGAAAAAATTAGTTTCTACCAAGACAGGTGATGGGCCAGCTATGATAGTTAAAAATCTGGATTTATTTGATGTTTTGTTTTTATTTTTTGATACCAGGGATTGAACCAAGCTTAAACACTGAGTTACATCCCCAGCCTTTTCTTATTTTTTATTTTGAGACAGGGTCTTGCTAAGTTGCTTCAGGGCCTCAATAAGTTGCTGAGACTGGCTTTGAACTTGCAATCATCCTGCCTCAGCCTCCTGAGCTGCTGAAATTACAGGCAAGTACCACCGCACCTGGCTCAGAATTTTTAAAACAAGGAACCCATGTTTCCCTATTGCTAAGGTGTGATGCATCCTGCAAATACTTGTGCAAGTTTCTTATGAAAAGTGTTATGGATATAGTTGCTAAAATAATTCAGCATATAGTGCTAAATAAATCACTAGTTTACAGAGCTGTTGAAAGAAATAGGACAATGAGTTGAATGGTGGTTTGTTTGTTTTTACCAACACACAATTGTTGGAGTTGTGGGAGAGTTTTATAAATATTTATGATTTATAATACTGGTAACTACAGTATAAGATTTTCTTGAAACAAAAAGGAGGCTTGTCATATGTGAGAATTAAAGACAAAAAAGTGGCAGTATATTTTACATTTCATCAATTGTATCATATTGTACAATTGATGAAATGTAAAATAAACTTGAGTTCTGTGGAAAACAAAAAGACTGTTGAAATAGAGTTTTTTTCATGAAGAAAACTAACAATGTTTTTATGCATTTTAAAAAAACATAAATCAGTGTTTTAATTGTAATCAACAGTTTTAGGTAAATTGGTTGCAGAAACAACAAGAAAGTTAAACATTAAGTAATTTAGAATTCTATTTTTCAATTTGTGTAATAGTTTTTGAATTAATGTTAATATTATGGAGTTGATACAAGAGAGTTAATTTACTTAACATGGACAAATGTAGTTTAAAAATTGATATGGTTTTGCTTCAAATCCAAGAAATTCTTTGAAGCAAAAGGATGAACTAGTTTTATAAATATGAATGCAAAAATTATGGGAAAATAGTTTTGGGAACAAGATTCAGTTACTGGAAAAATTTTAAGTATGTTTGAATCACTTGGGTCTGTGAATCTACTTTTCAATTGTAAATTCTATTAACTCTAAATATAGATAAAATATTTCTGATGAAAGTTTAGCATCTGAATGGAGACCTAACTAAATATAAAATGCTCAGTGTATTTCAAAGATGCTATGAAGAATGTAAAATATCTCAATAATTTTTTAATTTATTCTATGTTGAAGTAAATCATAGTTTGGATATATTGGGTTAAATCAAATTCAAAATTAAGATGATTCTTTCCTTTTATTTTAATATTGCTTCCAAAAATTAAATTGCATAAGTGATTTGAATTATATTAAATTGCATAGTGGGAACCATAGGTACAAATGCTATGTCCCATCAAGAGTAATGTGCTCCCACCCCAAAGGTGCTTGGGTTTCTCCTTTAGAGTGTCTGAGTCCTCAGCCTCAATTTGGCCCAACTCCCTATTTACCTGTCTTCTTTCTGCTTTTTTTTTTTTTTTTTTGTATGAGGGGCACTTAACCACTGACCACATCCCCAGACCTTTTTATACTTTATTTTGAGACAGAGTCTTGCTAAGTTGCATAGGGCCTCTTTAAGTTGCTGAGGCTGGCTTTGAACTTGTGATCCTCCTACCTCAGCTTCTCGAGCCTGGGCCACCATACTCGGCTACCTATCTGCTTTTTGAAAATGGTTTTTCATAGTTCTCTTATTTATTTTCAAATTATGTTGTTATTTTTATCAAATTAGATTTGCACATATCTATAGAATCAAAAAATTCTTCGTGACTTTGTTACGGTTTGGATCTGGAATGTCCCCCAAAAGCTCATGTGCTGGAAATATGGTCCCCAGTGTAGGAAAGATCAGAGGTGGAGCTTTGAGGTAATGATTAGTTCTTGGGGGCTTGATCCATCAGTGGATTAATCCAACAAATGGATTAGTCCATTGATAGCTGACAGAATTACTGGGAGGTTGGACCTAGTTGGAGAAAGTAGGTATTCAGGGATGTACCCTGGGAGGGATTATTTTCTCACCTGCTCCTTCTCCCTCTGCTTCCTGGATGTTATGAACTGAACAGCTTTCCTCTGCCATGCCCTTCTGTCATGTGGTTCTGCCTCATCTCAGGCCCAGAGCAACGGACTCAGCCAACCATGTACTGAGACCTCTGAAACCATGAGCACAAATGAAACTTTTCTCCTCTAAGTTGTTTTTGTCAGGTATTTTGGTCCTGTGACACAAAGCTGACTAATACAGTCTTATTTCTAAAAACAGTACCTTCCTATTCCTCCTCCTACTTCACCTCTTTCTCAAAAGTGATGACATCTAATGATTTTTTTCCTGTTTCTTTTCTTTTTTACCTCCATATATCTAAAAACATACCTGTATTTTCTACCTTTTAATTTTTTTCAATTTTTTATATTATCTATGGAAAACAAGAACTTAGTGCTTACTCATCATCTCCCATGTCTATATCACACACCATCATGACCACCACTACCACTATCACCACCCACATTTATAGATGCAGATCCACTGTATGTGCAGGCCCTGCATTTATAAATTCAACCAACTAACAATGGATCAAAAATATTATTGGCAAAAAAATTACATCAGTTCTGAACTCGCCTAGATTTTTTTCCTTGTTGTTATTCCCTAAACAATATAACATAAGAACTATTCACATAGCATTTACATTGTAGGTATCATAAGTATATTAAAGTATAAAGGAGAATATATGTAGGTTATATGCAAATAATATGCCATTTCATATAAGGAATCTGAACATTCATAGATTTTGGTATCTGAAAGGGCCATGAAATATCAATCTCCTGTGGACACTTAGGGATGACTATATACACAAACTCTCTGTTCTAATCTTCCCTGTATAATTGTAACATGCTTATGCTTAGATTAATACTGTGTTTGCATTCTTATTATAATCTCAGTGCTGTCCCTAGCAAGCCATACATAGTATACTATACTTAACTTTCCTTTCTACACAATTATTTTTTGCTTTCCCCAAAGTAATCCTTTTCTTTTTTGCCTACTTTTCTTTTTATTTATTACTAGTTTAGCCCACTTCTACCTCAGTAACCTAAATCTTTATATGTTCAGACATATTAGGGTGTCTTTTCCTGCTTGGATTGATCTATCTGTCGTCTTCTGAACTTCTTTCTGTAGATTTGCTTCACACTTTATTTCCAAGATCTCATTACCATAAACTTTTGAGAATTCCTTTGATTTCTTTTTTCTTGGATTCTATGTCCTTGTGCTCTTATTTTTGTGGAACACATTATCCAGTAGCTTCCTGGGAAAGAGTGCATATAACAATTCTTTTGTGCTCCTAGAAGTCTGAAAAGGTCTTTGGTTTACCTCTTTCCTTATTGATAGTTTAGATGGGTAGAAAAATCTAGATGGGGAAATTTATTTACTCAGATTTTGAGGATACATCTGTATTGTTTTCTAACTTCTGAGGTTGTGAAGTTTGGCTCCTGAATCTTCATATGCAGTGTGTTTAATCTTCTCTTTCTTTTTGAAAGCTTATAGAATTTTTTATTTATCTTCAGAGTTCTGAAATTTCACAATGATATGCCACATTTCCCTTATCCTATACTTTTCTGGAATCTCTAGGATCCAATAAATATAGGGTACCATAATTATATTTCCTTTATTTCATCTCCATTTTTGGGGGGTATTACTTAATTTTTAGAAATTTCCTCAACTTTATCCTCTGAATTTTGTACTAATTATTTGTATAGAATACATTTAATTTCTGAGAAGTGTCTTATGAACTTTTTTCACCTCCAAAATCCATGTTGAAAGTAATCTCCAATGTAATAGTGTTGGGAGATATGGTCTGATGGAAGGTGTATAGGTTAAGGGGGTTTCACCCTCATGAATGAATTACTATCACTATAAAAAGGGCCGTCAGGAGTGAGTTAGCTCTCTCCTCTTCTGCCATGTGAAGAACAGTCTTCTTTCACTGCAGAGCATGCAGCATTTGAGGCACCATTTTGGAAGTGGAGGCTGAGACTAATTTTACTTACTAATTCTACTAGTAATTTTGCAGATTTAATGAGGATTTCTTTGCATATCATCATGTTGTTGTGAATAATGACAGCTTAATTACTTCCTTTAGAATATTTATGCCATTCCTCTATTTCCGGTCTTGTGTTACTGCATTGGTCAGACACAAAGTACAATATTGAATAGAAATGGTGAGAGTGGATGTCCTTGTCTTGTTGCTGATCTTAGGAGAAAAGTGTTAAGTCTTTCACCATAAATTATGATATTAGCTATAGACTTTTAATAAGTACCTTTATTGAACTAAAGGATTTGTCTTCTAAGTATTTTGAATGATTTTATCATGAATAGGTATTGGATTTTATAAGATTCTTTTTCTTACTCTCTTGATATTATCATATATGTCTCTCTTATTGTGTTAATGTGGTGAATTTCATTGATAGATTCTAGATGGAGTTTTGAGTCTTAAACTAATCATCCATTCTAAGTATAAACTACACTTGGTCATGATATATTATGTTTGTATATCCAAGTTCCAAGGACTTGATTTCTAAAGATCTTGTGAAGAATATAGAGGTTTATAAGAGACATTTGCTTATACTTTTTATAATGTTTGGCATTTTTGTTATCAGGACTATACTGGTTTCTTAAAACAACTTGAAAAGTCCATTTTTCTGAAGGAATTTGTGCAACATTGATATGATTTCTTCTTTAAAATTTTGATAGCATTTCCTAGTATAGTCATCTGGACTTAGAATTTTCTTGGTGGGAAAGTTTTTCATTATGAATTCAATTTACTTAATTAACAGAATATTTTAAAATTTCTATTTCTTCTTTTATCATCTTTGGTAACTGTGCTTCCAAGGACTTTTTAAAAAAGTATTTTTTAGTTGTAAATGGGCACAATACCTTTATTTATCTTTATATGGTGCTAAGGATAGAAACCAGAGCCTCACACATGCAAGGCAAGTGCTCCACCACTGAGCTATAATCCCAGCCACTCTGACTTTTTCTGCTTCATCTAGATGTCAATTTTTTTGGCATAAAGTTGTGTAAAATATCCCCTTATTTTCATTTTAATGTCAGTAGGATCTGTATTGATGTCCTTTATATTTAGTATTTACATTAAATATATTTTTCCACCCTTTTACTTTGTCTTTATATTTCAACTTAGTTTTTCTTATAAACAAAATATAGGTAGGTCTCTGTTTTTATTCAACTAATTATTTTGAATTTTTAGAGAACTTACCTTGTTTAAATAAACTGTATGGTTGGGTTAGGTCTACCATATTGGCATTTATTTTTCACTTGTCTTCTCTGTTTTTGTTCTTCTTCCCACTTCTTTCCTGGTTTTTAATGGGGTAAATTATGAATATTTTAGTATTCAATTTTATCCTTTCTCTTGCCTTGTGGTATACATTTTTTGTTTGTTTGTTTTGTTTTTTAGTGATTACTCTAGAGATTACAATATGTATCTTTTACTTATAACACTTTCCCTTTTTTTTTAACACACTTTGCCTTTAGATAGATAAAGGCTTCTTAAGAAATACAGATGGCTTACCAAAGTATATTTCATTTTTGCTATTTCCCCTTGTGTTCTTATGATTTTCACTTCTACATATATCATAAACTCTCACTGCATTGTTATTAAAGGTATTGAATTTACACACAATAATAAAGGTCTTTTACATATTTATTCTTTCCAATGCTCTTCATTTTTTCTTGCAAACTTGGATTTTCATCTGGTATTGTTTCTTTTCAGCCTGAATACACTCATTTGATATTTCTTTTAGTAAAGTTTATTGGAGATGAAAGGTTATCTCATCTTTTGTCTAAAATGTATTTATTTTACTTTTATTTCCAAAAAATATTTCCACTGATACATAAATTGATTTTTTTCCCCTCCATCACTTTAAAGATGTCTTTTCAATGTCTTCTAGCCACACTGTTTCTACAAAGTCAACTGTAATTTGTAGAGTATGTATGGGAGATCTATATCTGCCTAAAACCAGGATGCCAGACTTTTGGATTTCGGAAAGTTCTTCTTGCACTCCAGTCCTGAACCCAGCTTTTTGCTCCTCAAAAGATTCCTCTCTCTCTCTTTCTGCTCTGTCCCCAGGCATTTAAAATCCCCTGCAGTGCACTCAGAAAAGGCCCACAGTGTCCTGGATAGATGCCTTTCAGCTTTCTCACTCCACCAAAGGATGTGAAAGTTTGATGTAGGGTATAAAAGATATGTCCTCTGCTTTTCAGCCTCCAACATTTTGTTATAACCATCCTTTTACACATGCATTGTCTTTGTGGCTTATTCTTTAAGCATATACATTTAATAATATCACTTTATAGGGGCATTCAGAAGGAGTACAGTTAAATTAATGTATTCAATCCATTGCCATTTATCCAACATTTCCTGTTTGCTTTCTGAGTCTTATTATTATGCATCTGCATATTTATGTATAATTATGATTTACATTATTCCAGAAAAGCAGCCTAAATTCTATACCCCAATTCTCAGTAGGTAAGTCCCACTTTAAAGAAAAACAACAAACCTTCAAAATAATTCAGTCAATGTATAGCCTCTATAGATATTTAAAGGAATGTAATAACCAACATGCTTATCTTCAACAAAATGTCCTTTTGATTGGAGGACTGCGTGCCTGTATTTAAAGTTTAACTCATTTCCTTATGCAACAGATTTGTATTTCCCTCCTTCTCTTTAACCTAACTTTAAAAAACAGAAAGACAGAGGAGCTATTTATAATTGAGGAAAAGCATGAGCATTGTCAGCTGTTTTTGAAAAGAGCAGCCTAGCTCTTTTCTATTGGCAATGGAAAGATCTAAGAGTCTTTGTATTTGCCAGAGTCCAACATTGGATTAACTGGCACTTGTATGAGAGCCAGAGGCTGGTGAGACAGTGAGCAGGTTGGGGCAATGGAAGGCTTATTCCGGGCTTCTCAGTCTCTAACTGCAATTCCTATGGAGATAAGGTTTCTTTCCCAGCATGGTAGCTGGAAGTAGCCAATATCCAGGGCCCCATTAACTCCTAATAATTACAGCATCCTCACTGACTCCCCAGACTTAATTCCCTGTACTTAATCATCAGGTTCTCCTGGTTCACTTCTATGATATGTGGAAAAATCTACCTTTCCTCCCTCAGGCACCAATACCCTTTTAATCCTACACTCCACTACCATGTTAGCCCTGCACAGCCTGACCTCTTTCCATGTCACATCACTAAAATACATTTACCTTAAGTGTGAGAGACACAGACCTACAGCACCATGGTTCAATTTGTCAACAGAGACATACTTGGTTGGTTTATTTTCCAAATGAAACTTGGTTCTACTTTAAAAAGTCAAAGCTGTCATAAATATGCCATAGAAACTGAGAATTAATCTTACATGGCAGAAGTTATAGAAACCCTTCTTCAGAATTAGAATTAGTCTCTGTGAAGTTTAAAAAGGAATATAGGTCAAGGCACATCAAAGAGGTTTCCCATGAATATCTCTCCCCTACCCTGACAATAAGTAGTTTAAACTCAGATTGTGTCCCACATCCAGTCAAGTCCAAAACAGAAGTGCTAGTATCTCAAAGTATTAAAGGCAGCATTTCCAAGGTAGCCATCATCATTGTGTCACTTTAATGGCAGTCTTCAGTACCATTTTCACACTTTTGGTCCCCCTATTGTGAGAGATCTGGCTGCAACAAACTATGTCATTCTACTACTACCTAAAGACATAGCTCCCAAACGATTGCTTCAGAAAGCCATACTGATTCTGTTTGAATCTTTTGATAAATGATTCCATCCCATAGGTGCTGAATATATAACACCTGGGGCTTGCTAAAAATTTGGTGCCTCAAACAGTAGTGACCTGGGGAGAAGGGATTTCTTTTCCAGGAAAATCTTTTTATGACCCTTCAGGTCTCATGATCATCTTCTCAACTTAAGCAATTCCAGCTGGTCCTCTGCATGTTTCATTTAACGGTTCATTTATTTATTTATTTTTTAGTATCCACTGAGTGTTCATTTGTTTTTAAGAGATGGAGGGGTCTCAATGTGTTGCCTCTCAAACTCCTGGGCTCAACTGATCTTTCTGCCTCAGCCTCTGAGTAGCTGGGACTTCAGGTTCTGCCTCCATGCTTGGCTTACAATAAGTATTGATGTGCTTAGTGCTGGGATCATGAGACCAATAAGACACATGCCTTGACTATGGGGCTTACTGTCTAATGTGATCAGGGAGGAGCACAGACATGAATGAAGGGAAAAAGGTCTATGGGACTTAGAAATTTAGAAAGCCGTAAAGTACTGACTGTGGAGGTAAGGGTATCAGGAGGGGCTCTAGTATTGTGCTGCTAAATCTTTAACAGCTGATTTGTAGTGTTTGCCGATTTCTATGGCTAATTTCAAGGTTTCAATATGTCACAGTGAATAAGGAGCTGAAAAAAGTGAATTGCAATGAACTATATAAATTGGTTCCACCACTCTACACAGAGGCTTTTCTGGAGAAGACGACTCTAAACTTCAGTCCTAAATATGCGAAGGTTCTAATTTGGTGGGAGTGGAAGTATGTGAACAGAAGTACAAAGTATTGTGTAGCAGCGCTAGTTGGAGTGAAGACATTGGGCAAGTGCTTGGAGATGAGAAAAGTATAGATGTATGTGTAGTTTGGAGGGTTAAAAATTGTGTATAGGGGCTGGCCATGGCTCAGTGGTAGAGTGCTCGCCTAGCATGCATGAGGCACTAGTTTTGATCCTCAGCACCATATAAAAATAAAATAAAGATATTGTGCCCACCTATAACTAAAAAATGAATATTTTTAAAAAATTGTGTATAGTAATGAGGTAGGACAGAAGAAATGCAGATGGGTATAAAGGAAACAAAAGAAAAGGTAAAAGTAATTGCAATTATATATCTAAAAGATATGAAATGCAATGCAGTTGAAAGAATATGATTCCTCTATCTAGCATTTTATAAACTCAAGCAGAGCATAAGCCTTACTTATGCTCTTATAGGCTCTTATAAGCCTTACTTATCAGCCTGGATAATTATTCATTTTATTTTATTTTGTGGTACTGGAGATTGAGCCCAGGGTTGGAGGGCTTTTATTTTTATAGTGAGACAAAGTCTCACTAAGTTGTCAAAGCTGGCCTCAAACCTAAAATTCTACTGCCTCAGCTTCCTCAGTCACTGGGATTGCAGGCATGGGACACTGTACCCCACAAAAGTTTCCCTTAAAAGAAGAGTCCAAGACCCCCAAAACACTTCTCATTTTCAAGATGGCCCAAATTCTGTCTGAGAATGCATATCTCCGCCTTTTACTTTCTAATAAATTTCTTCCTCTTTGCTAAACACGATGTGTCCTTAAATTCTTTTCTGCAAGGTGTCAGGAACCTGGAAGGTCTGAGTAGAGATCTACTTTGCCTCTGGAAAGACCTCCTTGAACTACCCTTATATAATCTCCCAGGTAGAAGTGTTAAGAAATGCCTGGAGAGTTGGTGGAGTGAATTGCATTAATGGCTTCAATTCTTTATCCCTCTCTGAATCTGTACACTTTTGCTGTGTAATTAGATGGAGACTTTCTTCTCTGATTCTGGGTTTGGCTATGGGATTCTGCCGCAGTCTGGCTGGGCACAATTCACGAGCCACTTGTCAAGCAGAAACGAACTTTATTTTTAGAACACACACGCCACACCACATGAGCTCTTCAGGAATTCCCTCAGAGCCCAACTGCCACCACCGGCTTCCCACCAGCCTCTCAACCTCCCTCACTCCTCCTGCTCTTGAGGCCGATTGGCTGGGTCGCGTGGGTGGAGCCAAAAAAGTCCCCCAATGAGCAGCTCCGTGGTCTGAAAGGGCGGGGAAACAGCCCAATGAGCATCACCGCAGAGGAGCCAATCAGTTGGCAGCTAGAAGTTTGCTGGGGCCGCTGTGGGCCAATCATCAGCTGGCAGCTGGAAGTTTGCTACCAGCTGGAAGTTTGATGGGGCCCCTTTGGCTGTGGCTCTCAACAGGACTCAATTTGACCAAAAGAATAAGGCAGAAGTGACAGTGAGCATGTCCAAATTTAGGTCTCAAGAGGATTTGTATACTTGCACTTTCTCACTTCTACTTCTTCCATTTCCAGGAAAAGGACATGCCTATGCTAGTCCACTGGTCCTAGGAAAAGAATGTGAAACACAGGAAGCAGAGCTTTCCCAAGTAAGATGACTCAGCTGAGCCCAGATTAGAGCCTCCAACTGACATAGAGACACTTGAGCTATAAAAATTAAAGGTTGTTGCTTTGGGCCGTGAGGTCTAAGGAAGAGGTTTGTTACACAACAGCAAATAATTATTTCAACTGGGCTGGGATTAGGTGTGGGACTTTATCCTACCTGCAAGGAATACACAAAGGAGATTCCAGCAGGTATGAATGTTGGCAAATTCATGGGTGGAAGATCATTCTGGCAGCAGGATGGAGGATGAATTGAAGATTAAGTGGCTTGCAAGAGATCCAAGTATACTATAAAATGCAGTTGAAATAATACAATTCCTCTATCTAGCATTTTATAAACTCAAACAGAGCATAAGAAATTATATACAGATTAAGTAAGAGGACAAAATCCCTAGACTAGGGCTGAGGTTATAGCTCAGTTGCAGATTGCTTGCCTAGCACGTGTGAGGTACTTAGTTCGATCCTTAGCACCACATAAAAATAAACAAAAAAATTAAAGGTGTGCTGTCCTTCTACAACTACCAAAAAAAAAAAAAAATCCCTAGATTAAGGGAGGCAAGTGTACTAGTCAGTGTTCTAGAGTTGGTTCACAAGATCATGGAGACTGAGAAGTTCCACATTGCTATCTATAAGGTGAAACAAATGTATAATTTGGCCTGAATTCAAAGACCTGAGAACCTAAGGGGATGCTGCTATAATACTTGGTGACTGAAAGCCTGAGAACCTTAAGTTCTGATGTTCAAGGACAGGAGAAGATGATGCCAACATAAGGGGGAGAGAGGGAGAGAGAGAAAGGGGACAACTTTAAAAACCTTTATAAGAACAAAGTGACTTTCTAGTATTTATATGATTATTTGGGAATTTCTTACTTTATCAATCTGGAGATACTATTATACCAAATATCTGGAGATATTTGGTCATTTTTAGTCTACAATTGGAAATTTGAAAATATTCAAAGTCATCTCTGATAAAAAAATTTCTCAATAGAAAAACAAATGAAGTTCAATTGATGATACTATCATGAGATTATTCCAAGCTTCCTCAGTATTTCCTCTCTTTATCCTAACCCACCATGGGTAATTCCCTTGATCTCACTTCTAAAGTATCTTGCTATCCAAGAGCTGTCAGCATCCTTGATGAGCATCTTAGATAGGAATATTTGGCATTAGTCAGTTGACCCTAAAGACCAAAATAACCCAAGACTGAAAATGATGGTAGAATATCAGACAGTGTGATAGATAGTAGAGAGCTAATCCTAATATTCATCCATAATATAGTCCCCCTGTTTTCCCATATGGCAGATCAATTTTTCCCTCTTTTAGTCCGGGAGCAAGATTCTACCTTTTTCATGACATAGAAAGTGTGGACATGTCTATGAAGCCATTTTGCTGTTTCTGTAGATTCATTCTTTGTGCCAATTTAACTAACCAGTTTCTACAGAGTAGCCTTGACCAGAACCACAGACTCCACACCTACAGGGAAGATGGTAGAAAGCCTTTCTTATGATTTCTTTTTTCTTTTCTTTTTTTTTAATCTCAGCCATCCACCATCCTGTCTAGTTGCCTTCTATCTATCCTCAGGCATAACTGTCAAGAGGTGACAATTACAACCATTTTACCTGGCCTTGCCACTACTCACTCATGGTATTTGGAAACTTTGGCCAGGATCTAGAGTTCTAGAAATTCAATTCTACCTTTTTCCCCCAAAAGGAAGAATTCTTTTTCAGAATGAAATATTTTTCTCCTACCAACAGTAAATATGTCCATTAAAAAAGTAAAGACGAACAAGCAGGTATAGCTATTCTCATATCCAACAAAGAAGATTTCAGGCCAAAATTAATTAGAAGAGACAAAGAAGGTACTTTATACTGGAAAAGGAAATGATCCAACAGGAAATAAAATAAAATAATAAACATTTATGCTTGGGAGGCTGAGGCAGGAGGATCATGAGTTCAAAGCCAGCCTCAGCAACTTAGTGAGTCCCTAAGCAACTCAGTGAGACCCTGTCTCTAATTAAAATATTTAAAAAAGGGCTGGAGATGTGGCTCTGTGGTTAAGTGCCCCTGGGTTCAATTTCAGTACCAACAACAACAACAACAACTATCCTATACACCAATAGTAAATCCGCTGAGAAAGAAATCAGGAAAACATCACCATTAACAATAGTTGCAAAGAAAAAAAGAAAAGGAAAAAACCCTAGGAATAACTCTAACCAAGAAGGTGAAAAACCTCTACAATGAAAACTATTGACCATTGAAGAAAGAAATTGAAAAAAGACATAAGTAGATAGAAAGAGCTCACATTTTCATGGATAGGCAAAATTAATATTGTTAAAGTGGCCACAATGCCAAAAGCAATATACATATTCAATGCAATCCTCATTGAAATATCAATGACATTCCTCACAAAACTAGAAAAAATAGTCCTAAAATTCATTTGGAAGAATAAAAAAATCCAGAATAGCCAAAGCAATTCTAAGCCAAAATAGCAATGTGGGAGACATCACAATATCTGACTTCAAATTATACTACAAAGCTATAGTAAAATAAACCTTCAAGGTAGTGGCATAAAAACAGACACAGAGATCAATGATGCAGAATAGAAGACACAGAGAAAAGTCCACACAGACACAGTCATCTGATTGTTAAAAAGGTGCCAAAAAACATACACTGGAGAAAAGATAGCCTTTTAAATAAATGATGCTGAAAAAACTGGTTATCCACACAAAGGAAGAATGAGACTAGATCCTTATCTCTCACCATGCACAAATGTCAACTAAAAATGAATCAAAGAAATAAGAATTAGACCAAAAAACTATGCTACTCCTCGAAGAAAATGTAGTGTCAACACTCTAACATGTAGGTGCAGGCAATGACTTTCTCAATGAATCCAGGAAATAATACCAAGAATTGATAAATGGGATGGCATCCAATTAAAAAGCTTCTGCACAGCAAAGAAAACAATTAAGAATGTGAAGGGAAAACCTACAGAATGGGAGAAAATCTTTGCTAGCTACTCTTCTGGCATATGATTAAGATCTAGAATACATAAAGAACTCAAAAAACACCAAAAAAAAAAAAAAAAGAAAAAAAGAAAAGAAAAAGAAAAGGAAGAAAGGAAAACCCTATTAATAAATGGGCAAATGAACCAAACAGACAATTCTCAGAAGAAATACAAATAACTAACAAATGTAAAAAAAAAAAAAGTTTAACATCTTTAGCAATTGGGGAAATGGAAATCAAAACTACACTGAGATTTCATTTCATTTTTATTAAAATGGCAGTCATCAAGAACGTAAGCAGTAGTAAGTGGAGAGGATGTGGGGAAAAAGGAACACTTTCACACTGTTGGTGGTATGTATATGTACAACCACTATGGAAATCAGAATGGAGATTCCTCAAAAGAGTATGAATGGAACCACCAAAATATCCAGCTATCCTATTTCTCAGTATTTATCCTAAAGAATTGAAGAAGCGTACTACAGCAATACATGCATAGCCAGGTTTCTAGCAGCACATCCTATATATAGGCTGATGGCCACAAATATATATACTAAAAAAAATCACTTAATATTATGTATGTTATATAGGTAAAAATTGTTTTAATTTACTAGTCCATCATCATTGTTCCATGTTGATACTGTTTTAGTGGTTGCATAATATTCTATCATAGGAATATTCTAAAATTGATTTAATTCCATAATTTTAAACACTTGATTTTTAAATCCTTTGTTTGTCATATAACCAGAGCTGTGCTGAACATTTACAGACATTTATGCATAGACTGCTCTCAAAATAAATTTAAAGGAAGACAATACCGATACCCAACATAATTTATTCTACTTGTAAATCAGCATAGATTACTACATAAAATTCCCAGACAATTGACCTTTGTCATTATCATTTTAAAAAGCTCAAAGTGGATTTATAAAAAAAAATCATCTTCTGTTAGAGTTTTCAAATTAATTTTGAATGTTAACAAGAGCTTAAAGCAGATGAACCTAAACATGCAAAGGTCCCTGTTTTCAGTTTTGGGGTGGCAATTAATGAGTAACTTTTTTGCTAACTATTTACTTGGAGATGTTGTTAGATCTAATTTGAACCTTTTTTTCTTTTTCATTGCAAATGTTTATCTAAGAGGTAACTTTTCCCAATGTTTGGGCTGTTTGCTGTGACATTCTGTCTAGTTCTTTCTATACTAACTGAGATATCAAGATATAGAAATTGATTGTTCAAAGCAATGTGCTTCAGGACTGCTGTTGCTTTCATGTCTCACTGATCAGATGGTAAAGCAGGAAGAATTTTTGACTTAGATCAACTTGAAACAGATTACAGACTGGAGGAATTTGTTTTCTGCCAACTGGAAAGTGTACCAAGGGTCTCCAATCTTCAATGATCAAGTAAGTATATTTTCAAAGAGATTTTTGACACATCAGCTCAAAAACGGAAACCTCTATCACTCCACTGCCATATTTACTCATCTAATTAACACTTTGCCAAATGGATTTAGGTTGATTTAAGAAACTGTAAATAAATATTGATACATCATAACCGAAGTTATTACTCACATTTTAAATAAACCACTGGTTCTAATTTACTCACAATTTTCCAGTGGCATCATTCCATGGAGAAAATTAGATTTTTACATATCATAGCAAATCACAAAGCCAAAATGTCAACTTCATCTATCAGGCAATTACTTGTAGTGTTTATTTTGGGGGAATTTTCTACATATATTTACTTAGAAAGCTGCACGGGTTCTCCAAAATAAATAACAGCTATAATTCTTGCCAAAAAATCCACAGTTCCAGGGAACCACTCATCAATTTCCAGCAGCATTAATGAGGAAAGGCGCTGAGACAGTCATTCATACTGTCTTTATGATAAGAGTAACCTACAGGGCAAATCAAGATTAAGGACGAGGGCAAGACAAACAGTTAGGGAGACTCTCTCTCTTTTAATCAATCATTTGGAATTTGCATGTACCACCTGAGGTCCATCCACATGGAGAACTAGAACCTTCAGGGAATAGTGAGAACTGGTATCAAAGACATCAGTGAAACATTCTTAGGGGGCAATGGCTTCTTTATGGATACAGAAGAATCTCCACACTAGAAGGGATTATTGTTCTGGGTTGGCCAAATCTTTGTTGTGTGGATGGTCCTATGCATTGTAGGAGGCTCAGTAGCATCCTGGGCATTCTTTCCAGCTGTGACAATCCAAACTGTCTCCAGATATTATCAAATATTTTCAGGGGTGGAAGCAGAGAACTGCCAATATTTGAGACCATGTGCTTTAACAGAAGGGTAAATTTCTCTTTTAAAGACACATTTCCCTTTTAATGGCTTTCCTGTGTATTTTGTCTTTCAAATGAAAGATCAAGGCAGGTGCCACCCCTGAAGTTGAAAAACATATGCCAAGGTTCTGTTTGAGGAGTCTGGGATTTTCCCCAAGATGCGTGCTTTTCATTTTGCTGTTACCAGATTCTATAGATAGCAGTCAATTTCAAATTAGCCAATTGACAGGACGCTGCATAGGCAAGTTCAGGGTGGGTGTGTCTGGGTGGATTCTTTTCAATTAGTCACACAGCAGTAAGTCCTGGCTCATTTTTCTTGTGATCCGAGGCTTCATTACTTCATATTAGTGACCTCAAATAAAAAAGAATTCTGCCTTTCCAGTGTGTAGAAACGGTACTTATAGTTAGAATTTTCTAAGGTTGCTACTGTACATGACTTTGGGCAAGAGAAGTTAAAAGAATGTTAGCAGGAGCAAAGATCAGTTTTCTTCCTAAACAATAGAAAATAATTGAAAGGAGATCAAAGGATTATTAAGGTTTCCTTCTGGCAATACAGGCTTCTTCCTCTGCTTAGACTGCTGTCTCCCTTTTCTTACCTGCAAGCACAATTTTTCCTTTAACAAATGGGGTGGGGAGGGGGGGTGAGGTGCTAAGCTATTTAAATGTGGCATTAAGGACTGGGGGTACAGCTTGGTGGCAGAGTGCCTGAGTACCAAAAGTGGGGGGGCCAGGGTGGGTAGCATTAAGCCTTATAAGTTTCTGTTGAACTAAAAGGTGGACCTAACTGATAACATTTCATAATGTATTTTCAGTATATTTGACCCTCCTGAGACAAACATCATTTTAAAGGGGGAAAGTGAATTTACTCAAATTTAATTTGGAATTCTCACACCACCCAGCCTTGACATCACAGCTTGTTCTTACCCCTTCCTCACTCCTACTCACAGGCTCTCACTGTGGGCTCAGGTGTCTGAAGAAGGCTCATATGTGCCACTCTGGCAAGGTATTGAAATAGCATCTACCTCAAGTTGTTCCACAGAACAGAAGAAAGCCCAGGTAGCTCGGGCACCTCATTATCTCAAGTGAGACCTCCCTACCTCCCTACCTGCCTATCACCCATGTGGGCTGCCTTCAGGTAATTTACCAGATGTATCAGGACAGGACAAATGTCCTTCCTTTTGCTCTAGGGATTTTCACCCGGCCCCTGGCTCATTCTGCCCCTCTGCCAGATTCTCATTAGCAAAAAAGAAGAAAAAATTTCCTTCTAGATTTCATCTTCTGATCTAGCCAGATGGTGAATAAATAAATAACAGAGTAAGGAGGAAACACATACTTGCTTTTGTTTAATAAAATACTGATATGCTGTATATGCTGTTGTCACAGGAAATATCCAGATGTCGAGAGCAGACAAGTAGTCACAGCGTGGTGGAGGGCCTGGGGGAAGGCTTTTACTCTCAGCCTTGCCTTTTCATTACACAGAATGACATTGGTTTGGTGTTCTCTAATGCGATTGCCTATAACCAAAATTCAGAATGTGGAAGGGCTTTGCTTGAAGGTTACAGCATCCCAACCCCTGTTGGGCAGACCCTTCTTGGAAGAACCTGAGCCACTCTCTCAGAAATTTCTGCTTGAGTTTGATGCCTGGCAAGTACTCAAATCTGCTATGAATCTGAATGGTTTCCTTTGTTAAGAAAACAATACTGTGCAAGAGGACATTCCCTTCCACATTCTGAATTTTGCCTGAGCTGCCAGGAAACACAAGCTCAAGTCAGTCCCCAATTTCTGTAACACCATCATTCCAGAGGCAGGACGTGGGGACCTGCTATGTGTGCTTCCTTTAGATAATCTGTTTTGATATTGTCCTTACTTGTACAAGTTGGGAAAGTCTCAGATGATTTTGGAAGAATCTAGGGCTAGAAATACAATGTAAATAATAGTTGGCAAATTAGTTATCCCCTGTTGGGTGTCACTGAGGAGCTCTGGGACAGCAATAGATTTTCTTGTTGATCCATCCAGGCAAGCTACTCAAAGTAACTCTGTTTAGCAAAGTTTTGCCACTTGATTAATCAGTGTACCCAGAGAAATAGAATATGTAGACAAATGATAGATAGATAGGAGTCTAGTATAAGATATTGGTTCATGGAATTGTGGAGGCTAAGAAGCCTTACAATCCCTCTGCTGCAAACTGGAGAGATTCACGAAAAGTCAAAGGCCAGAGAGCTGGAGAGTCATTGGTGCACCCAATTAGAGTCTGAGTCTGAAGGCCTGAGAACCAGGAATGCCGAGGACAGGAGAAGATGGATGCCCCACTCCCACAGTCTGGCAGAGAAAGAGAGAGCAAAATGATTCTTCCCTCTGTACACCTTTTTGTTCTATTCAGGCCCCCAGTGAATTGTAGGAGGCCCACCCACACTGAGAAGGGCAATCTGATTTACTCAGGTCATCAATTCAAATGTTAATCTCTACCAGAAACACTCACACAGGCAGAAATAACGTTTAACCAGATACCTGGGCACCTCATGATCCAGTCAATGACAACTATGATTAACTATCTCAACCATTCGACATTATTGAAAACATTTATGTTTTTTATCTTGTACTTCCCTTCTTTTTCCTGTTCCCTTCAATAGATGAGGTATGTGCATCATGAACTGGAGGTCTTATCTGATGACGTTCAAGCCTAGGTAGGGGAAAGAAAATGATCAAATAATTTCACAAACAAAATAGAAGAAGGTCAATGCCAATTCCACACACAATCATTATATGGTCCCATCAGAGTACACAACTGGGGGCTCTGTCATAGGGAGGACAATCAAGGAAGGCTTCTCTGAGGAAGTGATGACTGAACTGAGGGAAGAGGAGTTTGCTGACAATGAAAAAGATCACACAGCATTTACAGACCATGTAATCTTGTACATGCATCATTATGCTTAATCCTCACTTATAATTTAACACATATTTACTCAGCTTCTATCACACACTGGAGGAGCGGTGGCATTTTGATCTGAAATGGAAGTGGAAGACTGGTAACAAAGGGTAAGGAACCTGGCAGAGTATCAGAGTAATTAGTCATTAATAAGAACCCCAAATGTGCTCTATCTACAAATATCATAGTGGCACCATGGCTCACACAAAACACAATGTCCTAGAAGAGGAAAACAGACTTTCAGACATTCATCAATTTCTCTCACTCCTTTAGATACTTTGGGACAACGTTCACTCATTTATTTATTTTCAGGATCATTCTTCCAGTCCCTGCATCTGAAACATGAGGAATCTAAATCAGACTGAGGGCTAAGTCAACCCTTTCTCCAAATCTATCCCACTTAAATACATTTTGTTGTTGTTGTTGTTGTATATGCCACAGATGAAAATTCAAACATTACCCTCAGCAAATCTTTAGGGCCAAATTCTATAGCATGAACTGATTTGTTAGACAGTGTCACTTCTGTCTACCAAAGTAGCACCTTAGAGGAACTGGAGTGTGCTTTATTGGTGACAAAGAAGAAGGCCCCGTAACTTTGTTTTCATGGCTGCTCTGCTGGGAGAGGTGGGAACCAGTGCTTGCTTGATAGATGGATCCAGCTCACTTCTAATATAATACTAAACTTCTCTCCCAAGGGAAAAATACATGTGGGAGTCAAAGAAATCAGAGACAGGATAGATTTTTCTGTTAATAGAGGCCTCAGTGATCACACCACCTATTGGGTTATCTCTGGTCCCTAGGATATGGCGTCTCAGCTCCTTTGGCATGTACCTAACTAGCTGCACTTGCCAGTCTGAGACTAAATCTAAATCAGGCCTAGTCATGGATGAATCATTTGTATTTGAGACAGGCTTCATTTCCCTGAATTTTAAATGTTATCTTCCTAAGGGTAGTCCCCAAACCAATCTTATGTGATAAAGATAATGCACAAAAAAACCTCTGATTTTTGACACTGAGATTATTAATATCAGTATCAGAATAAGTACTTGGATTTATTTTTTGTATGGGCCCTGTATAATCTATAGCTAACAATAATACAGAATGTAATAATTCATGAATTAGCCATGAATTCTAATGGAGAAAAAAGAACCATTAGGAAATCAATTTCTTTTATGACTCTTAGAAGTAAGAATACGAAAGAAGAGGAAAAGAAAACACATAGTTACTGAAGTATCTACCATAATCCAATAAAATAGCTGCCATTCTTTTTGAGTTGAAGAATAATGGTTCAGAGGAGGACGAGATGGCCAAATAAAGGTACCCAGCAGTCTCCCGCTCCTCCACAAAGAACCAAAGTAACAGGTGTGCAGCTACACACTGAGGTGAGGGGTCTTGGGAGAACACTGGAAATGAACAGAAAACCAGAAACCTTACAAGATTCAGAGACTAAGAAAACAGCATAGTAAGAGAAACAAAATATCTTAGTTCTTGCCCACCACCAGCCCTCCACTGGGGGACGGTGTATCTCCCCTCTAGAGAGGTACAGGTGAAAGTGATGGCCCCAGCAAACTCTATCAGCGTGGATACTGGCAATCCTAGCTCTTGCAAGGTTTATAACCCTTTAGGCTTACACCCTTACTAGAGAAGTTAACCTAAACTCTGTACAGTAGTCTAGCTTTAGAAGAATCCATATCATCTCCCAGTGAAGTTCCCCATGTTCTGCAGCCAGGAGCTATTTGGAGAAGGAACCTATTGTCTGAATTTGGATTGATTCAGGGATCAGAAACCCCTGCATATTCCCAACCCTGGGACCCTGCAGATATCCTACTGTACAACTGACAGGTAGGTAACTAACTCATGAACCCAACTTGGTTCAGTACAGAGACCTAACAGTGCTATGCTGGAGAGAATGGTTGTTGTGACATGGAGGGGAATGTAGAACTCTCACTCTCAGGAACTGAGGGTTGAGGAGCTATCCCTCCTGACGAGATGTCATGCGTGGTTTCATGATAGCATCAGGACTGAATATAGTTACCCATGCAGTTCCTGCCACCCTCTCCCCAGTGCCACACAAGGGCACCTGTCACTAATGAGGGGGGACAGAATTCCACTGCTCTCTTCAACACAGGGGTGTTCTGGGGTGGTCTTAGGAAGCACTGTAGCTCTGACTGTTGTCCTTTCCCTGGTGTATATAGCTTAAGAAGGTCTGGAGAGAACCTTTGCCCAGTACCATCCATGTTCTGCTCTCAATCATTCCCACAAGCACTTTAGCTGAGAGAAATGTTGCCCAGCTCCAGCCATGACCCACTCTTGCCCATGACTGGCCAGCACTATAGCAAAAAGAATTAGAGAAAGAAAAGCCCCAACCATTACTCCATACCTCTATGTGCACAGATACGGGGGTTCTGAGATCCTGCTCCTGGGGAGGCACAACCACTCAGCAGCAGAAGAGAACATCACAATTCCTACTGCCACTGCACCTACATGTGTCCCACCATCAGTCACACTCACACTTTAGTCATGCACTGCTGACAGGACTGGGCATGAGTGCACAGAGGAAGAGCTATGGTTCCTGCCCTCATCTCTCCCTGTGAAACACCTGTGTCTGCACCACTGTTTATTCAGAGGACAAGTGCTTCTGGCCCCTTACCACTACTGGTACAGCCAGGGCCAGAGAGCCTTACAAGTTACAGAGGCAATATCAACAGTGCTTGAGGAAACCCCCATCACCTGATGGGGCTACCACTCTTGTTACAGAAGTAGACACATAGGGTGTACCCTATGCATTCTGCTGTCTACACCATACATGCCTGAACTGCTAGAGTGTCCCTACTCTTGCATCACTTATAGAGACAGTAGGTCTCATTGGCTCCAACACTGTGTGCACTATGCCCAACCATACTAATCACAGCCAAATAAGCTACGAGGAAATTACATTATGCTATCCATCCAGAAATAATATGGTCTAACAAGTCAATATCCCAAAACACATTTTCTGGAGAACGTCTCTTACTAAAAAGACAATCTCATAAAACGAGCACAGATATCCTTTTCATGAGATATACAAATCTCAACCTAGGAACACAACATATATAAAATGACACCTCCAAAAATCATAATTTCTAGTAACAGATTCCAAAGATATGATAATGGATTAATTTTGAAACAAAATTCAAAAGAATTATTTTTTTAAAAAAGTTCAGTGAAATCCAAGAGATTACAGATAAACAGTTAAATGAAGTTAGGAAAACAATACAGGATATGCATGAGAAATTCAGCAAAGAGGTAGATGTTTTGAAAAAGACCAATCAGTATCTCTGGAAATGAAGAGCTCAATAACTCAAATCAAAAATTTAGTTGAACACCTCAACAATAGACTAGATCAAGCAGAAGAAAGAATATCAGAGTTTAAAAATAAATATCACATTCAGAAAGAAATAAAAGAACAAAAGAACGAAGAACACACATAGGATCTTTGGGACACCATTGGAAGATCAAATGTCCACATTATTGGCATACCCAAAGTGGGAGGAAAAAAAAGGTTAAGAGCATTGATAATTTATTTAATAAATGAAAAGTAGAAAATGTCCCTGATCTTGGGAAAGATATAAACATACAGGTACTAGAGTGTTATTGGCTTCAAATATATATGACAAGAATAAATCCTCATTGTTACATTAAGTCAAATTGTCAAAAGTATAGGACAAGAAAAGAATGTAAAAATCTGGGGCTGGGGCTGTAGCTCAGTGGTAGAGCGCTTGCCTAACATGTATGAAGTACTGGGTTCAATCCTCAGCACCACATAAAAATAAACAAATAAAAATCTGCAAGAGAAAATTGCCACATCATATTTAAGAGAAATCCCATTAGATTGACAGCAAATTTCTCAGTAGAAGAACCTCTACAGGACAGATGGGCATGAAATGATGTATTTTAAGGCTAGCCAACATAATAATACCAGCAATCAAAACAGCAATGAAGACTTTATAAGATAATTAAAAACTAAGGGAAATCATTACTCACAAAAGACACTTAAAGGAGTCCTACATTCAGAAATGGAAGAAAGACAAACACCACCATGATAGCATGTAAAACTATAAATTCCATTGAAAAGTAGATATACAAAAAAGAAATTAAAAGAATCAATATCAGTACTCCACTTCCACAAATGGATAAATCATTCATACAAAAGAAAGTTTAAAAAAATCACAATTAAACTAAAAGAAATGTTCAGGAACAGCTGTGTTTCACCAAACTTTTAAAGAAGAACTACACCAATGCCTCTCAAACTATTCCATAGAATTAAAAGGGTGGAGGGCTGGGGTGGTGGTTCAGTGGTAGAACACTTGCCTAGCATGTATGAGGCACTGAATTCAAATCTCAGCACCACATATAAATAAATGAATAAAATAAAGGTCCATCAACAACTAAAAAAAAAAAAGGTGGAACCCTTCCAAACTTATTCAATGAGGCCAGTATTATACTGTTATTAAAACCTGACAAGGACAATAGAAAAGAAAAAAAAGGAAGGAAGGAAGAAAGGAAGGAAGGAAGGAAGGAGCAGACCAATATCCCTGATGAATATAAATGCAAAAATCCTTAACAAAATATTAGCAAATTGAGTTCAACAGCACATAAGAAAGATCATACACCATGATCAAGTTGGTTACATTCCAAGGATGCAAGGGTGGTTCAACATGTGCAAATCAATTAACATAGTACATAACATAAGTAGAATAAAGAATAAAAATCATAGGATTCTCTCAACAGATGCAGAAAACATTTTTAATAAAATTAAACATCTCTTTATGATTAAAAAAACCTGGAATAAATTAGGTATAAAAGGGTCATGTCTCAACATAATAAAGTCTACATATGACAAATACATGGCCAGTATACTGAATAGGGTAAAATTGAAAGCATGCTTTAAGATCAGGAACAAGACAAGGTGTTCCCTCTCACTGTTCTTATTCAATATAGTATAGAAATTTAAGCCAGACCAATTAGGCAAGAGAAAGAAATAAAGGCATACAAATAGAAGAGCAGGAAGTTAAATTATCATTGTTTGTAGATTATAGGATTATCTACACAGAAAAACATAAATATTCAACCCAAAGACTATTAGAACTGATAAATTAATTCAGTAAAACAGGAGGATACAAAATCATCATATAAAAATCAGTTGTTTTTCAATTCACCAACATTGAATATGCTGAGAATTCATGAAAGAAATCTCATTCACTATAGTCACAATAAAATGAAATAAGGAAGTTAAAGATCTCTATAATGAAAATTACAAGTCAACAAAGAAAGACATTGAAGAACATTAAAAGATGGAAAGAAAGATGTCCCATGTATACAGATTGGAAGAATTAATATTGTCTAAATACCTGTAATGTCCAAAGCAATCCACAGATTCAATTCAATTCCCATCAAAATACTAATGGTGTTCTGGGGATATAGCTCAGTTGGTGGAGTGCTAGTCTCATATGCACAAGGTTCTGGGTTCAATACCCAGCACCACCAAAAGAAAAAAAAAATACTAATGGCATTTTCCACAGAACTAGAAAAAATAATCAATCCTAAAATGGAAACACTCAGGGCCCTGAATATCCAAAACAATCTTGAGCAAAAAGAACAAAGCTGGAGGCATTACATTACCTGATTTCAAGACAATCACCAAAATAGCATGATATTGGTATACACATACCAATGTAACAGAAGAGAAACAGAAATAAACCCACATCCACAGCCAACTGATTCTCAACTGAAGTGCTACAAACATTCATTGGAGAAATGACAGCCTCTTCAATAAATGGTGCTGGGAAAACTGGAACCCACATGTAGAAGATTGGAACTTGACCCCTATCTCTCACTCTGTATAAAAATCAACTCAAAATAGACAAAGACCTTAAAGCAAGACCTGAAATTCTGAAACTACTAGAAAAATGTAGAGGAAACACCTCAAGATATTGGAACAGGCAATGTTTTTCTAGATAGGATTTCAAAAGCAGAGCAAACAAAAGCAAAATATTGAAAATTGGATTATATCAAGTAAAAAGGCTTCTGCAAAGCAAAGGGAATATCCAGTGAAGATACAGAGTTGAAGAAAGTTTTTGCCAGCTATTCATCTGACAGAGGGTTAATATCCAGAATATGTAAAGAATTTTTTAAAAACACCAAAAATTAAGTAATCCAATTAAAAAGTGGGCAAATGGTCTGCATAGACACTTCTCAAAAGAAGAAATACAAATACCAATAAATACATGAAAAATGGTCAATATCTTTAGTCATCAGGGAAGGCAAAACAAGACTACACTGGGATACCATCTCACTCCAGTTAGAATGGCTATTATTAAAAACAACAATAAATGCTGGTGAGATGTGGACATAAAGAAACCTATAACATGGTATAGAATTCCTCAAAAAACTAAAATTAGAACTAACATGTGATTCAGCTATCCCACTCCTAGGGATATATCCAAAGAACATGATACATACATGCAAAAGCAAGTGAAAAAGAAACCTGTACACCCATCTTTATTGCAGCATTATTTCCAATGGCTAAGATATGGAGTCAGTCTCATTACCCATCAACAGATGAATGGATAAAAATATATATAGTACACACATATATATCCACACATATATACACATACATACACATATACAATGGAATATTATTATTTAAAGAAGTATGAAATCCTGTCATTTGCAGCAAAATGGGTGGAACTAGAAGACATCATGTTAAGCTAAGCCAGGCAGAGAAATACATGTTGTCTCTTATATGAAGAACAAATAAAGTTGACCTGAAAGTAGAACACTGATTACCAAGGTCAGGGAAGGATGTTGGTGGGTAAAATATCCAAAGGTTGAAGAAGTGTAGTTGGATATGATCAATGCATGCTTTATACATGTATGGAAATTTCACAGTGAATCCCATTAATTTTTACAATCAATATGTGTTATTATTATTATTATTATTATTATTATTATTTTGTACCAGGGATTGAACTCAGGGGCACTCGAGCACTAAGCCAAATCCCTATCCCTATTTTGTATTTTATTTAGAGACAGTCTCACTGAGTTGCTAAGGGCCTCACCATTGCTGAGGCTGGCTTTAAACTCACAATCCTCCTGCCTCAGCCTCCCTAGCCACTGGGATTACAGGCATGTGCCATCATGCCAAGCCTAATATATGTTAATTTTAAAAAGCAAAGGGGCTAGGGATGAAGATCACTGGTAGAATGCTTGCCTAGCATGGGTGAGGACCAGGGATCAAACCCCAGTTCCACAAAAATAAATAAAGAGAATTAAACCATATAGTTCCCAGACCTCAAACTCCTTAAAAGCAAGGATAATATCCTTTTTAATCTACTTATTCATCAATTGTGGCACCATGTGTCCCAAACAGTGGTGGCTCCACAAATGCTTCATGAGAGAACAATTAGCAGAGATGGGATTTAGACATGAATCTATTTGACTTTAAGCTTCAGGATCTCACTGGTCACCAGGCCTCTTCCACAGCTTTAGCAATGAAAAAAACAAACAAACAAACAAAAAAACACTGTTGGAATTCAGCTAGATTAAATATATTTTAAAATTTATTTTTAGACATTTAAATTCTGATTTTCTCAACCAGATTTTATAGGCATTGATTAGGCATCACTGTGTGGTTAACCCTAAGCCACACTTCATGGGAAGTACGAAACCATGGAAGACTTTCCAGTCTAGCTGTTGGAAAAGAACCCGGATGATGATTCATTAGAGGTCAGAGAAGCACTCAAATGAAATATATGAGCCTGTGTGAGGCAGCAAGGCTATATAGCATGGAGTAAAAGAGAGGAATACTGCTTTGGGGAATGAAGTGTGGGATGTATGTTCAAAAAGGAGGCGGAATCAAACCTGTACCTCTCAGGAAGTATGGAAGCAGACAGGGATCATTCCAGCTAAAGAAAGGTCAAGTGATTGTGTGTGAGCAAGTGATGGGGACATCCTGGCCTGCTAAAGTCAGATTCTGTTTCGAAGGTAACAATATTTAAAGGGAGAACACAAGTTGGTTTTCTGGGTGCCCTAACCCACAGCTCCAGATGGTTGGGATTCAGCCTGACAAATCAAGGGAATATGCATAGGTATTTTAGAAATTCACTATGGCAGTACTATGCGAAAAGGAAACTCAGAATATGGTTTTATTTATTTTAAAAATATTTATTTTTTGTAATAGTTGGACACAATACCTTTATTTTATTTATTTGTTTGTTTGTTTATTTGTTTATTATGTGGTGCTGAGGATCGAACCCAGGGCCTTGCATGTGCTAGGCGAGCACTCCACCGCTGAGCCACAGCTACAGAATATGGTTTTAAATAAACAAGAGACAAAGGAATTCAAAATTGGGATGATGGCAGGCGGCAGAATCCATGGATGACAAATTTCTTCAGAGAATGTTACTTATTGCCACTCACTTCTGTTGAGTATTTTAATTGACTCACAGATGTCTTTGTAACATGTAGACAGTAGCAAACCTTGTTATGCCAGAAAAAAAATGAGGCAAAAGAGTTTTCCAAACAATCCTGTCATTTCCCCTACTTGTGGGGTTCTTGGAGTATTACTCAGAGAGCTAGTTCACAGTCACATAATTATAAAATGTTAGAAAAGGAACAAGACTTAGGAAAGCATCAGTCCAATCCCTGTATTTAAAAAACGAGATGACCTTGACCCAGACAGGTTATGTGCTCCTCCAAGATCACACAGTTAATTAGTAGTCATTAAGTTTTATTCCCATGGGCAAGGGTAACACACAGTATTCTTCTGTAAACTGAGTTCAGTCTAGTAAATAACATTTGCCCTTAAACAGACAAATGAACCACTGCACAACAACTCTGTTGTCACAAGCTTTCTTCCTCCCCTGATGCTTGATCTCAATTTTTTTTTTTTTTTTTATTTAGGGCTTGAGAGTTGTATCTTTCTCATTTCTGCACACTCGGCACTTAGCATGGTGCCTGGCACATGGCAGGTACTCGATACATTTTTGCTGAGTTGAACTAAATTTGAATCACTGATGTTCATTTCTTTTCTCTTAGGGGCTTTCATGACATATTTCATTTTTTTTAAATGAAGAATCATCCAATCATTAAACAGGAAGGGACCCTGGAGCTTAACTTTTACTTACAAGTGAAGATGCTAAAGGCCAAGGAAATTAAATGACAGACCCCAATACTGGCACTCAAGCTGTTCTTAGACCCTCTCCTCCAGAATATATGATTTGCTCTTTGGTGAAATATATCATAGTTTTCTATAGTTCTCTGTAAAAAAAGATTCTAAAATATCAGCTGTTTAAGAGGAAAATACCTACAGTGTTTTTGTGCTACTATATGAAACTTAAGGGCAGCAAGTAGAATGATAAGTCTAATGGTCAAATAAATGCGTAAGTGACAAATTATTTCTGGGAAGAATTTTCTACTGAACATGGATTTGGGCTTATTTTGAAAAATATCCTTTTAGAAGGAAAAAACTGATCCTGAGAGGCAATGAAACCAGAGCTGGAAAAAGGCAAGATAATTTGAACCACTAAGCTAAATGAGGGCCCATCTCTGTACAAATCAATTTCGGTACTCTGTCCTTGAGTTAATAATAGCAGCCTTACCCAGACCCCCTGCCCCCTCCCAGCTCACTCATGAATTAGGAGACCTGAGTATTAGTATGGGACCAGCTTAGGCCAGCCTATCACTGGAAGCAAGAAACTACACCCCCTGATGTCTGGCTGAGTGTGGCCAGAGCATCCTCGTCTAACACAAAGGGCTAACCATTAATCCTTCCCTAGTAGAGGTTCAAACAGAGGCTGCCCAGCAACGCTCCATTGGTTTCATTCAAGGTCCTGATGGCTGTGACCCTAAAACTCTCTTTATACTGACAATGTCTAGTGGGGAAGCCATGGGCTGAGGTGGTTCTAGCGGCCACTTGGTCAATGGCAGAGCACTCACAGAATGTCTGATCCTTACTTGGAGGGTGTCTTAGTCAGCTCAGACTGCCACAACAAAATACTATAGACTGGGAGCTTTCAACTACAGAAAGGAATTTTCTCACTATTCTGGAGGCTGGAAGTCCAAGATCAAGAGATCAGCAGGGTTGGTTTCTTCTCTTCTTGGTGGCCTTTTCTCTGGGTATGCACCCCTAGTGTCTCTTGTAAGGATGCCAGTCCCACTGGATTCACGCCATCCCTAATGATCTCACTTAACCTTAATTATCTCCCTAAAGGCCCCATCTCCAGATACAGTCACTGGGAGTTACGGCTTCAAACTACCAATTTTGGGAGGCACCCAATCTTGTCCACGATAAAGGGAAATCAGGGTCTCCTCTTTCCAGGTTTCAGAGTGTCTTTTAATCCTACTACTTAATTTCCATGGGTCTTTTTCTCAAAGAAACATTTGCAACTAATTTAGAAAGCAATGAGAGAAATCATTTGGGAGTTGAGTTCTCAAGTTGCGAAAATTGCAATTAAAAGGGGGGGGGCAATGAAAAGTACCTTTCCAGCAGAGTAATAGAGTATCTCTGTGATGCTCTGCAAGACGGAACACACACACACACACACACACACACACACACAGGGGAAGAATCCAGGCTCCAAAGTTTTCTCAACAGAAGAGAGCAACTCTGCTAGCAGGCTGTCGCAAGCACGCCTTGTCTGCCTGATTTACACAGGTACAGAGAGAATGGTCTGGAGGCTGCGGGCCTGCTCGGCCAAACGCCCATGTGTGCATGAAATTAGAATGTCAACATTTGATTCATGCTGCCAAGCTGTGACTGTGAAACAAATTATGTCAGTGGGTGGCAATTGCAATATTAGTCTAAGCAGATAACATTTAACTATAAAGAGGGGCCGTCTCCAAGCCTTTTCTCTTTTATTATTTTAATATCAGCATTGTTAGACCTAGATGAGATAACAATTTGAGAAAAAGGAAAATGTTTCATGTGGAGGCTTGGGTCCTTCAAGACAGGACACATTGCAATTCAAATGATGTTTGCTCCAAACCCTCTTATGAAACCCAGCAGTCAGGTAATGGCAGTGTTGATTTGTACAAACCACAACCATCCACTCAACGGAGATCAAAGCAGAGATGACTGTGTCATTCCTGGGAGAACCTCAGCTGCTATTAAATAATATGGGAGAACCTCAGCTGCTATTAAATAATCTGTCTCTTTTAAAGAAAACCTTCGATTTGAGGCCAGAAGTTAGAATCTTTGTCCTTAAATGCATTTTGGCAAGAAGAAATTGGCAAACACCTTGAAAGAGATGGTGAACAAATTCTTCCAGCTTACTCCCTGGGCTCTTCACAAGGTCATTTCACCAGAGAGCTCTGCATAGTACAGCTCTGTATAGTACAGTTTAGTTGAAACCTGTTATTTTCTTCTCAATTGATTTAAGCTTTGCAGATTTAAAATCAACTTCAAATACATATGTGGGTGGAAGTTTGTTGAAGAATTTCATGCAAGAAGTAGGGATTTGGGTACTGCACGTATTTTCTTTAAGACTTTCTTGGTGAAGCAACTTCAACTTGACCTACAAGGTAGCATTTTTTCCAATGAAATGAGGCACACATCTATCTCCATTTGAAGCCCACTTCTTCTTGTTCTTTTTTTTTTTTTCTAACTTGCAATACAGTAGAGCATCAATTTGGAGTTTTATTCCATTACAAACATCTATGTAGTTAAAGTTAATGCTGTGAAAAATCCAACTTGTAGCAGTGAAATGTTTATAGAAGCAGCATTCACTTAGTAGCCGAACCAAGCCAAGATGACTGGCTACAGGATTAATGTGTAGAGAACAAAGTAAGGAGTTTTAGGGAAATAAGGATGAGGGAAGAAGTGGGTGTTACTTAAAAGCCTTTCTATTAGTTTAAAACAATTTCTAATAACGAAGATCTTCTCCTTGCTCTCCTTGGTTAAACATGAAACCTTATCTGGAGTCACTGCCCTGCAGGGTGGTCCCCTCTTTTTCCTAAATCAGTTTTCAACTCCTTCTCACATGTAAGCCAGGCCCAAAATTCCGAGATTGCATTTTTCTTCTCACTAAGGCATAGAGAATTAAATAGATTTCCTATTTGAGAAGAAGGTTGTGGAGAGATAAGATTTAAACAGAGAACCTTTTGGAACTCTTATTTTTATTCCAGCTCCTTTATCCCTGATAAAGTGATGCCAAAGCCAAGCTGATTTTGAAATAACTTTCTTTTTGGGTGGGGTATATTTCTTAGGACATATTAGTATATAGTTCTCCTTTTCTTGGTTGGATACAGTATTCACCAAAAAGCAAAACAGATTTCTCAAAAGTAGGAATTTTAGGGCAGCCAGCCACAAAATTTCTGCTTGGCCTCCAGTACGTGGTTTGGTGAAAGTGAGCTCTAAATCCACCAATTTGATCTTCACCTACATGTAAAATCCCTTTGCTGAAATGCTCTCATTGTCTGAGAGGTTTTTGAAAAAGCTGCCTCAGTGGAAGGTCTCTGAAACAGATCATTGTAAAGGGGAGAGGTCTGAGGTAGAATGCCTGTCTGACCCACCAGTCCGGTCTATTGCTTTAGCCAAGCCTATTGATGCAGAAATGAGTTCTACCCTTGCCTCTCAGGAAAGAATTTCCACTCTGAAATTTCATTCATTCTGAAAACTCTCCTTGGTTAGGCCATATTTCCTTTTCATTCAGATGATGTCAGAGCCCGCCATCCATTTGAAAGCCCTATCCTCTTCACAGCTGTGTAACATCCAACCATTTCAAAACTATGCACAAACAGAAGGGATTATTTTTCTCTTTATGGGACAATTGCAGGCTTGTGACTTCTGCATCCTCTGGAAACCATAGGAGAAACTTTGCCTTATCGTCTGCAGCTAACTGTCAAATGCATGTAATGCTTTTTCAAGGAAACTAGGGACAAAACTGCTCTCATTGCACCTTGTCAGGAGAGTAAATTGAGGTTCTCAGACACACAGGGAATTAACTGTGTTCTTAGACCGAGATGTAAAACTCAGGATCAGAGAATGGAATAAACAATATTTTGATGTAAACAGATGATCAACATGAGAGGAATGACCGTCTGGTCACCCGGGGTTGGGGAGGGGGTATTCGGTTAACACTTCCACCCCTTAAAGACAATGGTGCGCAATCAATGCATATAGGGCCTTTCAGGCCGGTTGCTAAGTGATACGCAGTGTCAACAGAAAAATGCCGGATGTACAGAGGACAGCTCCAGGCCCAAGAGAGATCAACACCCTCTGATGATATTTTAAACTTAATTCAGTTCCCGATGAAGATTGTGACAGGTTCCGTGGCCAGAGCAGAAAAGATGTTTGCACTTCAAAATCCGACTTCGCAAAGTTGCTCTGCTGTGTGCAAAGAGTGTTTAATTTGGTAACAAGTGAATCATGGCCCAAACAGTAGTTGGTTCAAATAGGAAAAGGCACCCAGCAGGGGCATGCTGAATATTCATTTCTTGCAAGGCACAGCAGTCATTTACAATCTCAGCTTCAGCATCAGAGCTGATCATTTGTCTCAGATTGTATGTGCATTCTCTCATTTTTTCATCTCTAAAATCTATTTTAGGAACAGCCCCCGAAGCCATTTTCAACAGCTTCTTCAGAAATTCTAAAGAAAGGAAAGAAACTTGAATAGGATCACATCACCCCATACAACCATGAAAACCTGTTTTGTGGGGCATTCTTGAAACCAGCCCAGAAGCTCTTAAGAGTTTTTGTATTTATTTACCCATTTCTTTTTCTCCCTCCTCCCTCCCTCAATGGATTTTTATATTCAAATGCAAAAGATTTCCGTATACACTAAAGATACATTTATGTATTGGTTTAGAAGATCATGCCATGATATTGAGAAATGCAGTTTTTTCATAAACAGATGTTTACAAATTCAGTCTTTGTACCAGGGAAAGCACACTTCCCACAAAGAGCCTGTTTTCCATATTTGAAGGCATAAATCCTTTTGAAAAAAAAAAATCCACATCCCTAAAGTCCAGGAATCGTTAACCTTAGATATATCGTGCCTCAAAGCCACTTCCCCAAATGTCGCCAAACAAAACCTGTGAAATGTTTTCCTAACAAGACACTGGTCGATCCTGCTTGCCCTGGGTTGCTGCCGACAATAAACACTTGGTCGCACAGGCGCTAACGGCTGTGTAGACAGGAGGTGATGAGGGACACAATCAATTTACTCAATTCAGGAAGCGCTGTTAGTCTAGCAGAACACAAGCTTTTTAAGAGCCCGAGTCACATAATTTTCAGCCGGCCAGGTTTGTCCTCTTTTGTCCTCAAGAGTTTGGTCTGTTTATTAAACCAATAAGCGCGCCCAAGAGCATTTTGTCCAGCGGGTTAAAATCTCCTAAAGCAGGGCTATGTTAACACAGATTGAGCAGAGGGTGGGGAGGGGGGCTGACTTCTTGACATTTTTCTTCCTGTCTCATCCCATGAAGCTAATTTTATAGGGTTGTTCCTGTCATGTCTAAGCTACAGGTAGTAAGGGGGAGATTGAAGACAGATAAAACCACACAAAAGCATTCCCAGGCCTTGTTTCCTTGACTCACTGAGGGTGGTTTTCTCTCACAGAGGCATTAAAGCATTGTGGAGCAATGAGGAAACAGCACACAGAAAGCAGCAAGCCAGTGACGGGGATAATTGCACTGGGACCACCTGCCACAGCCCTCCTGCCATGTAAGTCTCTCACTATCAGGAGTCTGCAGCATAAGCCATGCAAACGTTTCTGTAGTTTTAAAAAATGGAAAAATAATATTTGAGCCTGGGCCAGCAAAATGAATGCCATATTATAAGGTGGCTAAAAGAAGTTTTTTTGTTTGTTTGTTTCGTTTTCGTACTGGAGATTGAACTCAGGGGCACTTGACCACTGAGCCACATCTCCAGCCCTATTTTGTATTTCATTTAGAAACAGGGTCTCACTGAGTTGCTTAGCACCTAGCTTTTGCTGAAGATGGCTTTGAACTTGTGATCCTCCTACCTTAACCTCCTGAGCTGCTGTGATTACAAGCATGCCCCACTGCATCCTGCTGGTCTTTGATATTAATGGGTTAATATCTTTTTGGGTTAATGATCAGCCTGGCTCCTGACTGAGTCTTTCTCATGCTTGGAGCAAAAACTGAAGGCTGAATACTATAGCCATACAGGCACAATGTTTATAGCAGTGCCATTCACTACCGTCAGGTTATGAAACCAGCCCAGGTGTCCATCAACTGATGAATGGATTAAAAAAACTGTGGTATGGGCGCTGCTGTTGTAGCTCAGTGGCAGAGTGCTTGCCCAGCACATGTGAGGCACTGATTTTGATCCTCAGCACTATATAAAAATAAATAAATAAAATAAAGGTATTTTGTAAAAAAAAAAAAAATATGCTATATATATGCAATGGAGTTCTACCCCACTACAGAGAATGAAATCATGACATTTGCTGGTAAACTAACAGAACTGGAGAATATCATGCTAAGTTAAATAATCCAGACTCAGAAAGTCAAGGGTTGAATGTTTTCTTTTGTATATGGAAGCTAAAGCAAAGTAAGTAAAAAAGGGGGGGCTGATCCCACAAAACCAGAGTGGAGATAAAGGGGATTAAAGGGGAAAGGGGAAGGACAGGAAAAGGGAGGAACTGCAAAATGACACTGGCAAAATTATACTGTGCACATATCTGAATACACGACAGTGAATTCTACCTTCATGTATATCTATAAAGTACCAGTTAAAAAATAAGAAATAATCAGAAGGAAAACTAAAATTGAGTAGAGGAAGGGGACATAAAGGAAGGGAGGGGAAAGAGGAAACACGGGGGACTGAAATGGTCCATGTCAAAATGAACCCCACTATTATGTATAATAACTACAATGCACTAGTAAAAACATTTTTTTAAAAAAAAAACTAAAATCTGAGAGATAGGCGGAAGGAATTTTACTTATAAGAACTAATCTTGGTGCCACAAATATTTATTTATCAAGAGGCACAAAATGGGGCTGGGGTTGTAACTCAGTGGTAGAGCACTTGCCTTGCATGTGTGAGGCACTGGGTTCAATCCTTAGAACCACATAAAAATAAATAAAGGTCCATAGACAACTTAAAAATATTTTTTTAAAAAGGCACAAAATTTTAATTGAACCATTAACTAAAAACTACCCTAATTTCTCTACAAATATGAAAAATTACGAGGAGACCATAAACTGTTCCTTAAGTTCCTAATATAATTAATTAGAAGCTTTTCTACATTTATTTCAATAAACAAATTGCTTTTCACATCTCTTCTGAACTTTACTCAAACCATCACACAGAAATCATTGACAGTGCTCCTAGTGTATCTAGCCAATGTAACTGCTGAGCACTTAGACAATTTTCACAGATATTTTATAGTTTGGGTAATGATCCAATTTGGACATATCTCCCTGACTTCCAAATTTCTGTAGAATCATTTGAGACAAAGATCACAATTAACGTACTTTGTTGATCCCAGACAAAGATGAGGCTACTGTCCTGTCTTGGGAAACAGTGTGTTTTCTACTTTTCTCTTAGTGGAACTGTTTGTGCTAAGTCATTCATTCATATCATTTCTCCTTGTCCCTCTGGTGGCCAACAAGCTACACTGATAAACTTAGCCTGTCTAAGTAGAGGTGTCTACAGCTACAGTTAACCAGGGCACACTATCCAGGAGTTTATGGTTTCAAAAACTTGGCCAGTGTGGGTGTTAACCAGCAGATTCATTTGCTTAACTTGGGCAATTTCAGGAGGTAAACCACTCATTGGAACATGCCATCACATAGAATAGTTAGTCCAAAATGAAAATCACCATGGAATAGCATACCCCAAATAGACACATTAAGTTTTTTTTATGTAAATGCATAGCCACATTTTAATTCAACCATGAAGTTAAGCCAGATTGTCTACTTCCAAAAATTTTCACTATAGGTTGAACATCACTAGTCCAAAAATCTGAATCCAAAATGTTCAAAATCTGAAACTTTTGAATTTTGACATGATACCACAAGTAGAAAATTCCACACCTGACCTCATGTGACTGGTTGCAGTCATAACATGGATGCACTAAAACAAATTGTATGAAACTACCTTTCAAAGCTGTGAGTATAAGGTATGTATGAAACATTAGTGAATTTCATGTCTCAACTCAGGTCTCTTCTCCAAGATATCTCATTATGTATATGCAAATATTCCAAAATCTGAAATACTTATGATCCCAAATATTCGGATAAGGGATGTTCAACCTGTAACATACTTAAGATATATTTGCTCATTGTTCATCTGATTTCTCTTAGAAAATCTCACTATTGAACTGTGGTCCCTTGCCCTAGTTATACATTGAAATCACTTGGGGAACTTCAAAAACTTGACAGACCCTCAATGTCCACCCTCAGAATTTTTGTTTTATAAAAATTCCAGGCATGAAGCCCAAGTAATGTCTGTTAATGTTCCCCACGTGAGCCAGCAATGAAGGCCATAGTTGTAGATGACTAAGTGGAGACAGGTGCTGATGAAACAGGCAGAATTTATGGGAGACCTAAAATGGAGAAAATACCATCCATTAATTTTAATTTTAATTTTTTTTTGTGAATAGAGAAGTGAAAGTTATTATTCAATCTCAGCAGCAGAACATCTTTGTTTAGCTCTGGGATCAAGGTGTTCCATAAGAAACCAGTTGAGATCTACTGACATAAGTGATTAGAAAGAGAATCCCCAAGTCTGAGGCAGGTACATTGTGTCAGTGTCAAAATGCTGCAGAAACGTGGAGAAGACCTCCAAAAACTGGAAATCAGGTATTGTCATATTTAGGAGAAATGCCCTGTGACAGGTGTCAAAATGCTGTGACCTGGAGGACATCCAGGAAGGCTTCCTAGAAAAGGAGTTTCCCAGGGCCTGGAGTTGAAAGATTCTGAGATACAATTGTGGGCAAGGTGAAAGAATCAGGTTAGATATGAGCAGTGAATTTTTTTCCCCCAAAGCTCAGGGTCATTTAATGAAAAGGAGAAAGAGTATTTTACCTTTTTTTTTCTTTTCAGTGTTCTTTTCTTCTGCTTCCAGAATAGGAAAGATAATAAAAACTAAGATTTACTGAAAATTTATTGTGTGCCAGGCATTATTCCAAGAGCATTTCATTTTGGTTCTCTGTACTTTAATCACTTAATTGTCAAAGTATGGTTATGAAGAGGGTACTGAAGTTATCCCCATTTTACAGAGGAGGAAACTGAGGCACAGAGAGGTGAAATAATTTGTTTGAGGTCACACAGCAGCGAAATAGCTGTTCTCTTAACCCCTGCTCTTTTGCTTGTCTTCAGGTACAGTCGTGGCCAGAGCCACTCTTTCTACCAGCCCTGCACTCACTGTGATAGATGCTGCTCTCCAGGAGCTGGCCCATCTGCAGTTCCAAACCAGCAGCAACCCATGCAGCTGTGGCTCTGAGTCCATCATAACTACACCAATATGGCTCAGCTCAATTAGGTTCAATCCCTTTCTATGTACAAATCACACAGAGGACCCCCTCCAATGTTTTAGACACTTAGATTCTTACAGAGATCTATGGATTATGAAGGAATGTAGATCCATATAGAGGCACAGATTATGCCATTTTCTTCTTTGTTGAAACTCTCTAATACAGTAAGTCATTACACATAATGAATACTGAGTGTCCTTGCCCAAGAAAGCCAGAAAAGAGCATCTGTTTTGAATGCTTTGAAGAATGCCCTAGAGCCAGGTGCCGTGGTGCTCGGCTGTAATCCTAGCACTTTGGGAGGTTGAGGCAGGAGGATCGAGAGTTGAAGGCCAGACACAGCAAAAGCAAGGCACTAAGCAACTCAGTGAGACCCTGTCTCTAAATAAAATACAAAATAGGGCTGGGGATGTGGCTTAGAGGTCCTGTGTTCCTGAGTTCAATCTCTGGTACCCCCCACCCCAAAAAAGAACACCCCAGAGAGTCAGTATGTCATAGGCCAGTGAAATCTCTTTTTATTTCTTCTCACTCACTGATATTTATTAAGCATCAACCTATGCATGGAGTATGTAATCTAAGCAAAACACTAACACAGACACAAAAGTTATCATAACAGAAGACAGAGTGAAAAGTGTCCCCAGGAAAATGTCACAAGACTGTGGCCATCTGGAGGAAGGGAAGGAAGTAGAGATCTGGTGGGCTTCCTGGAGGAGGCGATGGTTCACACAGACCCCAAACCTGAAGGAGTTCCATAGAGAGGTCATGGGAGGGTGAAGGGACAGTTAATTCTGTTGGCATGAGGGATCCTGTGTCACTCCTGGCTGCGTGTGAAGCCCAAGAAGAACAAAGAAAATATCTGCTGCCAACTCCCCAAATCGCACAGGCCACAGAACTGGGGGCAGGGAAGCTCTGAGATCGTTTGTGCAAAGTAGCCAATTTACAGTGAGGGCTACAGTCGAGTCAATTAAAATGTTTTATTAGCAGGAATTTGAATCTCTTACCTTCATTAACATTTAACAGTAAATGGGAGAAAAAAGGTAAATAAAATATTATCTGGCTTTCTAAAGGTCATTTCAGACTGAGCGTTATAAAGTGTGAGCTGGCCAAGGACGGGGTGGCCCTTTATGTGGATTTAGTACACGAATCTGCCGCAAGTGTCCATCTACAGCCATGTCTCCCAGGTCTGGCAGCAAGACACCTCATGGCAGGTAGGGTGCTCAGAAGTGGATTAATGACACTCCACACATTTGAGAGAAGGGGATCTGACATGTGAGAATTAATTTTTTTTTTGCTTTAGATCCCAGATTATAAATCATTTGGGGTATGCAGCCCTCAGTGATTGCTCCCATGATCAACACCTGCTTTTCAACAGCCCTGGGCTAGCATCCCAGATTGATTAAATGACATACCTGACCACTGCCCCGAAGGAAAGAAGTGCAAAGTGAGCCCTGGGCCTGTGTCCCAGAGAAGCTACAGAGGGCCCTGGGAGGCCTGGCGTCAGGAGACAGGCCGTCCTCACACCCCAGGATCTCTGTGCACATTCTACATCAAGGCCTGCTGCTATCAGAAACCCGAAGCTGAAATGTGACAACCGGGCAAGGATGTAAACACTGAACTTGAACAGAAACTCTCTGCTTGGTGGATATTCCATCTCCCCAGACCCCCCTTCTAGATAAAACCCAAAGGATGAAGCTCTAGCACCCTCTGACTCTAGAAAAGTCAGAGGAAGCCCAGATATTCCCACAGTAGCAGAAAGACCTTTCTTGAACGGCTTCTATCTGAATGAGCAGACTGGGAAGAGCCAGCCCTCCCTCAATGGGGATTGCTGAGGTTTTCCTGATCACTCTCCTCCTCACCAGTGGATGGTGAGAAACGAGGACACCAGACCTGGAGCTACCAACCCCAGCAAGTGCACTCCCTGCCGACTTGCTGCAGTCACGGCACAATCATCCTCAGGTAGGAAAGGGCTATCCAGTTAAATTCCCTTTCTGGTCTTCTTCATCATAAGGATGTTTGACTTTATTGCCTTGGAAAATAGGGGAAGATGAATTCAGAGCAAAATAAATATTTCCTAATTTTAAATAAATATTGCTAATCACAGTGATTGTGTTCCTGAGCCCAATGCAGTGAGAGAAATACAAAGATCAAAATTAGAAGGAGAAAAGAGAATATTTACATGTTTAAATATGAATCCAAAGTCTGAATTTATTGTGTTCAAAGCATCTGATCTAATTCTGTAAATGTCACTGGCTGCTGCTCACTGTCTATCCAGCACTACCTAAATGGCAGCAGAGAAGCTGGCCCTTCCCTGTGTCCAAATCTGAAAGTAAAGATCAAGGACCTCAGCACAGCAATAACAATGACCGTGTTCCATTGAACACCTTTATTCTGCATTTCTAGCAAAGAAATGAAAGTTATCTGAGAGGTGGGAGGTTAATGCTCTATATCCCTCCCCTAGGCTCCCAGACCTTGTTCTATTTTCTTTTCTTTGTTTTTTTCTGGGGTGTGGTTACCAGGGATTGAACTCAGGGGCACTCAACCACTGAGCCACATCCCCAGCCCTATTTTGTGTTTTATTTAGAGACAGGGGCTCACTGATTTGCTTAGCACCTTGCTTTTGCTGAGGCTGGCTTTGAACTGGCCATCCTCCTGCCTCAGCCTCCCAAGCTGCTGGGATCACAAGTATGCACCACTATGCCTGGTTCATTTCCTTTTCTTGTTGCAGAATGTATACAGAATGTGCACCCTAAAGAGTCTGGGGTATCGCTGAGCCTGAAAGGCCTTTTGCCTTTAGGTATGTGCAGTAAAGTGGGAAGAAGGGAGATAAGACTGCCTGCTGTCAATGTCATCCAGAGAAGCTGACATTCACTAGGATGTATGACAAATACAGAAAGTGACATAATGTCTATGATGTATGTACATACGTATATATATTCCATTTCTTCACACATAGATACATGTGCTATTATCCCCCCAAATTTCCATATTGGACTCCTGTTAACCATTAAAACACGTGTCCTTTAAAAAAAAATGGAGCACATGGTGTAAGTTAGGCACTGCGTTTTTGCTTTAGTGAACATCATCATGAGTCAGTTCTGGAAGCATTGTGTGAGATGGAGGTTTTACCTTAAATACAGAGAATAAAGCTGTGCTCCCAGAGAGAATATAATCTTCCCTGGTTACCGTTATACCAGCCTACATCTGCTCTTCCTTGAAAGTGATTTGAAGTAAATAAATGAAATGGCCATTTATCCCTAACAATACAATGGTACTTTTGTACCCACTCTGAACAACTAACTGGGTGAACTCCTTGAAAGAAAACACTGGAAGGGAGTTTGGAGATCTACATACTTACCACAAAGGGCACGTGCAATGGAGAGAGAGAAGAGAGGTTGTAACAAGGACTGGGAGCTCTTGTGTCCACAGTGGACACAATTCCATTGTCCAGGGCAGTAAAGAATTATTCAGAATTATTCTCACTTGGAAATGCCAACTTCCCTCTTGCACTGGTGAGGAAATCAAGGCCCATAGTTGAGTCCTGGATTCAAGCTCTTCCCTCTTGGTTCAGAATAGTCAGTTTTCCACAGATGAGCCATGGGAGAAATCATACATTAAGGTAGCTAGACAGACACACAGACAAATATTTCAATATTGTGCCTGCTCTCCTGTACCATCCACTTCTGTTAATTAGCTCTGAAAATACATGGCCATCCCTTATACCTGCCTTCCTCTTGGGGAGAAACATAATTCCTAGCAGTAATTTACGTCTATCTTTTTCTGTCTTTCTGAGTTAGGACTTCCTTTTTAGAACCTGAATTCACCAGGAAACTTCAAATCACTCCAAATAATGACCCTTCGATTCAACCAACACCTATTGAATATGGTTGGACCCTGAGCTTGGCCCTCATCAGTACCTTGTTTCATGTAATTGCAACTCAACCCTGCAAAGCAGATACAAACTCCAGTATACAGGTGGAAAACTGAGGTTTTGAATGGTTTATACCTAGTGACTGACTAAAGTGTCTATGTTTCCAGTGTCATGTTATCACTCAAATCTCCCCACACCTCAATTTTGTCACCTCTACGCATTAGTGCCTTCTTCTGCAATGGAAGGAGGGCCACAGGAAGTCCCTCTCAAGACTCATTGAGACAGACTTTCTGAAAACTCTGACCGCATTTCCAGGTGAAAATGGCAGACTTTGGTGAAACATGTAATTCACTTGTCAGAAAACAAAAAGCACATCCAAGGTGAACTGAAACCTCCTGAGAAAGAGTTGATACAGAGGAAAATCAATAGTGAAGGTCCACAGCCATTTACCAGAACAGCCTTTTTCAGTCTTGCTCTTGCTATTTCTCTGTCTCCCGTACCACCACCCCAACCCTCATTTACACTTTCTCTTCTCCCCTACACACACACACACACACACACACACACACACACACACATACATTGGAGCTGAAGTGACTTCCAAAGCCTCATGTATTAAAGACTTGGTCACCAGCCTTGTGGCATTATTGGAATATTGGAAGGCAGTGGAACCTTAGTAGGTGGGGCCTGGTGGAAGGAAGTTAGGTCTCTGGGGATGTGCCTTGAAGGACAAACCTGGACTGCAGTCTTTTCACTCTCTGCTTCCTGGCCAGGTGAATGACCTGCCCCACCACATGCTCCTACCATGATACACTTCCTTGCCACACGCACAATGTCAATGGCGCTGATCAACCATGGACTGAAACCGCTGAAATTGTGAGTCAAAAACAAAACTTTCCTTTCTTTAAGTTACTTATTTGAAGTGTTTTGTCACAGCAATGGAAAGCTGATGGACACACAATATACAGTAAGCACACTGAAATGCTAACCTGCACAGGCTCACCAAGGAACAGGAATGAGGAAGGAAGGAATACATGAAATGAGAAGTGTGACGAATTTCACCGTCTACTTCTGAGGTTAAAAATTTTAAAGTCAATTTATGAGAATTTAAAAATATTCTACCAGTAATAATTAAAAATGAAAAAAAAAGACTATGAAGAAAATTCCTAATAAACATGACCAAATCCCCAGCACTGACAATTTGTAACTGGGGTGTGGGAATGGGCAAGAGGAAGAAGAGATGAACTCTCCACTTGCTAACAGGAAAGTCCTCCTTAGGAATTCCATAATTATGTGCTATTGCTGTTCATTAATTGCAAGGAAACCAACCTGGCGTTAGCTTTCCTGCCTGCTGGGAGGGCATGACAGAATCACTGACTCACATGAAGGATGGCACTCTGATGGCACCTATCAGCATGCACGGTTCCCGGAAAGAGACTGCAGGTCAGGGATGGTCACCCTGATTCAGGATGCTCTTAATTAAAAGATGTGTGTGAAGTAGATACCAACCCTCAATATTTAAGGCATGGCACGGGCTGCTCATTTGAAGCAAAATTCTAATTGTTTTTCCTTTGCTCTAGATTTTAAAGTGATGTGTAGAAATCACATTCTTGGCAAAATAAAATGCAAATCTGCTATCATGTGGTCAGGGGTTGTGGTGCAGAGGCTTTCTGTGACTGTGTAGTAAATACGCATGTGCATACACACACACACACACACACACACACATACACGCACACATACACACACAGCAGAGCAAATAGTCTGACAAATAAAAATGTGAATTTGAGGGCAAATGAGGCATGAAACATATTGGCCAATAAACAACACAAAAGAAGGTCATACTAAATTTCTTATCTAACTAGACTGGGAAGCATTTGCACCAAGAGTACCTACCAAGAAAAGACTTTCAAAAGAAGTTGTCTTTCCTAACAAATACAAAGGATTGGTGTTCATTTATTTTGTTGAAACTCAGACATAGAGAAGCCTAGGAGCTCACTGTCCTGTATTTTTAAGATGAGAATCTGTGAAGGCTTAAAACATCTAAAACACATCCTTAACCTATCATGAGAAAATAAAGTGTGCCTCAAGTACTCTGTAATCACAGCTCTTTTTTTTGAAAATGTGCCATCCAAGAGGTTCTTAGGTTGGTAAAGTACTTTTCAGTCCACAAAGCTCCTTCAAAACCATCTTGTAAGTGGGAAAGGCAGGTCATATTTTTTCCATTATCCAATGAGAAGATCAGCTCAGAAAGTTCAGGGGGATTTTCTCAAGTTCTTATGGTCAGGGAGTAGCAGAGGCTAACCAGGATCTGATACTTCTGACTCCTAGTCTATCTGTGTCCTGCCAAGCTGTCAGTGCTGTGGTTAAAAGGGCCACTGTAAAATGTGCACTATTTGGTCCCTTCTGCTTCCGTCTTCTAAGGCAGAGCTGAACTCAGGAGGTTGTTTCATACCAACGTATCTCTTATCAACCATTCTTATTTTTTTCCTTTGACACTGGGGATTGAACCCAAAGGCACTCTACCACTGACTGAGCCATTCCCCCAGTTCAATTTATTTAATTATTTTGTTACCAGGGACTGAACTCAGGGGCACTCGACCACTGAGCCACTTTCCCAGCCCTCTTCTGTAATTTATTTAGAGAGAGGATCTTACTGAGTTGTTTAGTGTCTCGTTTTTTGCTGAGGCTGGCTTTGAACTCGCAATCCTCCTGTCTCAGCCTCCTAAGCCGCTGGGAGTATAAGCGGGCTCCACCGCGCCTGGCAGCCCTTTTCATTTTTGAGAGAGGGTTTTGCTGTGTTGCTCAGGTTAGTCTCTATCTTGTGATTCTCCTGCCTCAGCCTCCAGAGTAGCTGGGATGACAGGTGTGTGCCACAGTTCTGGCTTCACCCATCCCTTTCTCAAAGGATGCAAGGTAGTACCCTGGTGGCTGAGAGCCAGACAGTCATGCCTACAAATTCTGTACTTTTAGATACCTGCTGTAGGGCCTTGGAAGGTATCTAAGCCTTTTGGAGCTTCAGTTTTCTCTTCCATAGTATCGTGATGACAATTTCTGTTTTCCAAAGCCCAGGGCACAATAAGGTTTTGGACCTTAGTAAGCATTCTTGCTTTTTCTCCTCCCCAGTATGCAAGGTAATGCTGGAGAGGTATACTTTCAGGAAATGCTCAGGAGTCATGTACAGGGCAGTCTGGACCTTGTCTTGGAATCTCTAGCAGAAAAAAAAAAAATAAAAACAGGAATGCAAACTTTTCTGGGCATAGACTATATCAGACCCAAAAGAAAAATGAGAATGACTGTTTCTGAGAAGCTTCCAACCCACCACACACCCAAAAGCACCTTAGGTCAAAAGAAATGAGATTCTTTCAAGATTTCCAGACCAGTCGGTGCAAAGTGAAAAGGTTTCCAGCCCTCCCACTTCTGAGAAATACCTGAGCTTTGCAAGGCTGAGGTCACTCCACGTTCCTCTGCACTAATTAGAGAAAGCAATGTTGTCTCAAAACACTCCCTTCATCTGTCACTCAACTTTGCTTTGCTCCAGGATTTGGGTGGTTGGGGGCCCAGGACCAGTTCATGCAGCCTGCCAGCCTTTCAAAGGTGGGGAATAACAAGCTCACCAAACAGATGGTGATCAGAGACATGCCCAGACTCTTGGTTGTTCCGCCCTGCACCTTCACTCCCGTTATCTTCATGATTTGTCAAGCAAAGGCAAGCTGGTGACCCAGGGCTTCCACACCTTCAAAAGGAAATATTGACTAAACAGCAAGTGCTGCTGCTTCCATGACCTCCCTGTACCTGCTGGATACCCGCAGGGACCCACGTCGTCAAAAGAGGAGCTGTTGTTAGACTTGTCTCACTGACATCAAGTGGCCCAAGGGAGAAGAAGAGAGATGAAGGGCCAATCACAGGGGGAGTTATGGAACACACAGAGAAACTGGAAAATTCAAAATTAAATTTCAAGGGTAAGAATGTACTGACGGGATCAATTCACTCAGAACCTGAGAAAAATACACTCTTTGTGATGATAGATGAGGCTAAAATTCCCCAGGAATTTAGTTTTGATCCTATTGATGAACAACACCTAACCTCTTTGGAGGACTCAGGTTTTCCCTGTTTCCACATACCCCTAAAACTCTACTTCCTAGAAAGTAGGCAAAGGATCCCTAACTTGTGACAGGGATAACAGGAAGTTCTCATGGAATTGGCATGACAATGGGTACAAATATGGTGACCAGAGACATCCTCTGCAGGAGAAAAAGAACACAACTCTGTCACAAAATGGGTTTTGTTTTGTGAATTACAGAAGAAGTTCTTGGATGGAGCAGGGAGGAGGGAAAGGAAGGAAGCTGGAGGTGGGAAAGGAAAGTGTTGTTATTTTCTTTTTCTGGGGCTAAGGGACAACCACAAATTGGATTTGCTCCAGTGCTATGGGCAACAGAAACTCAAACAAGCCTTGGGGGTTCCTGAAGTGTGTTCATGGACTTGAGCTCATCTTAAGCTAGACACAGGGATTTGAAGACTAAGACTTGAACAGAGGTTGGGTCCCTTTGACCCACTTTCTCTTCCTTTAAGTGTTCCCAACTCTCCTCTAGAGGCTTCCTGGAAAACGAATTCCAGGACCATTCTCTTAACTACTAGTTTTGTCCCCAAGTCACCTCAGTCTATGACCTTCTTTTGGAGACAGAGCTCCAATTGGTTCCAGATTTTTTTCTGTTCTCAGTTGGACTTGATTGAAGCAACAGAATATGATCTTTTTATGGATGTGAAGGACATTCCAGCATGGTGGCTCTTGCTGTTCATTTATGTATAAAGTTTTCTCTCTCTTTTTTTTTTCAATGAATAAAAGCTTCATCTACCTTTAAGAGTGACCTTGACAGATCTGCTCAAACAATGAGCCCTCACAAATCTGTTTCTCAGTAACAACATGTTTATATGAGAATGCAAAGGCTAATCTGAATAATCACCTCCTCTGAAAAATATACAGAGAAATGAAACCTCTCTCCTTTATAGTATTAGGTTTCATGGGTAAAGCCTGTGAATTCAGCTAATAAAAGACAGATTAACAGGAGAAAATAAAATGATTTATTTATGTGTGAAATGCAAATACATATGGGAGAACTTAGTGATGAGTTATGCAAAAGTGTAACTAGAATTGAGATCTTGTATACCATCCTAACAAAGGGTAATGAGTATAGAGAAGAGGCTGGATAAAGGGAAAGGGGCTTAGGGCTTGGAAGGGTAAATTATGGAAAGCATACTAGGAAATGATCCCTGTACTAAGAAGCAAGGGCTGTTGAATAAAATTATGCAGATAAGAGTCATTCTCTATTTTCTGGTAGAGGGGAATGGAAGACCTTTATAATGACAATGTATTCAATTTTCACAAAGAGAAATTCATGTCCTGTTTTTAGACAGAAGGGGAGTGGGTAGAGAGAGCTAATTGCTTCCAGCTCAAAATAATCCCTGAAATTTCCCATTTGGGGGTGGCATTCTCTGATCTTCAGTAACATAACTTTGATGTTAATTGACACTGAAAAACTCTCAAATATTTTTTGACATCTTGTCCTCATAGATCTGTCTGCCTCCAGTCTTAAGGAAGAGCTCAAAAAATTAAGAGGTATGAAGGTGTGGTATGCCCAGAGTGGGTATTTCTACCCAGCTGGAGATCAGAGAAGGGTTAGGGGAGCAGGGCATGAATGCTGGCAGGGTTGTCAGGAGGCCCTCCACATATTTTCTGACTTGCAGTGAGGAGTCAGTTAAGGTTGTAAAGTTGGTAAAACATCAGTTTAGTATTTTAGTTTTGGTGATGTTCCTGGAAAGAGGAGAAACTAATGATAGAAGAATGAGACAATCTTTCATTTTTGAAGGGAAACACCAAGCACCTGCAGTGTGTTGGGTGCTCAGCCAGGTTGGGAGGATGAGCTGATGGTGAGACCAACACCATTACTATCCTCTCTCTCCCAGAGCTTGCAATCTAGTGGGATATGGGGACAGCAACAGATACCACTGATGGTCCCAACTGGCTTCTGCAAACCACACAGGGCATGTTTTCAAAGTAGAGAACCTGAGGTGTGTGTGAAATATGAAGAGGTTTGAGGGACCCAGAAGCAACATCCATTCCCACCAGCTTAAACATGGAAACAGAACTTGTAACACTAATTTGATCTGGAGAAAATCTTCTTTCCCCTTCATCAACTATGAGTTACTACTCAGAAGAGAACATTTCCCCTGAGTGAGAGGCAAGTGTCCAAGTATCAGTGCCTAAGTGTCAAGCCCAGATCTGGGCTGCAGCATGCCCCCTTCATCCACTAGGTAAAGAGTAAAATGCCTGAGACACAAACCTAGGCCTGAATTCCATTTGTAAAACTCACTACCTGTAACTCTCTGCTATGATTTGGATGAATGTCCCCAAAGGTCCATATGTTAAAGGCTTGGTTCCCAGGGTGGCACTACTGGATGGTAAAGGAACCCTTAGAAGGTGGAACTTAGTGGGAGGTTCTTAGATCATTGTTGGTGTGCCCTCAAAGGGGAGAGTAGGACCGCAGTCTCTTCTTTCTCTTTTGCTTTGGGCTTATGAGGTAAGTGGTTTGTTCTGCTATGTACTCCTGTCATAAAATGTTGCCTTGACACAGGCCCAAAACAATGAGGCCCATTGGTCATGGACTGGAACCTTTAGAACTATGAGCCCAAATAAACCTTTTCTCTTTACAAGATAATTATCTCAGGTATTTCATTATAGTGATAGAAAACTGACTGATTCAGTGATGCAATTCTAGAGAAAAGATGGTTATTTTTGCCCAATGTTTCACAAAAGTCAGTGAGAGATCTGACAAAGAACCCTTTGTTGACCATCGATTTACTAGTGATCTTTTCTATATCCCTTCCAGAGTCCAAAAGCTCCTCACCTATGGAAACCATCTATGCTTCATTAATATTAAATTCCTTTAATGAAATTAATATATTTTATGTTTCCCTAATTCAGCAAACCCTCCTTCTCTTTCTATTCTGCTCCAAATGGGTTAGCTAGTCCTTAGCAAAAATAACAGGTTTACTGCTTCAGTTCCCACAATGCACATGTATTTATTAGGTCCTGCCTTAGAGCATATTCAAACATTTTCTATGATCATTTTTTGCAAATGTCAGAGATCTGACAATTCAACTTCAGGATGACTCTTAACATGCAGACTACCATTCAGAGCCAGGTACCCCAAAATTACAATATTTCAGTGCCTTCCAGGTACTCTATATGACCTGCTAATTATCTGTCAAAATGTGGGCATCAGACACAAATCAAACAGGTTTAAAAAAAAAAAAAAAACTTGATCCAATCTCTGCCTTTTCTAGTTTCTAAGCCCCTGAAAACCATATACATCAAGCCCATGTCTTGGGCTGGGACAGTACGTATTTTAATGTATTCCCCAAAGCCCACATTCTCTGCAAAGAACTGTTTCTTTTGCTGCTGGAATTAACAAGCCAATTCACTTTCCTCATCTGAGAACATCTGAACGGTGTGTAGCTGACCTGGCCCTTCCTTTCTGGAGGGCGTGTTGCGGTGCCATGATGAGAATGTCTCTTGAACTTGAACATAGCACTTTCTGCTTGGAGGGGACTCCTGACGAAGCTGTCTGATTCCATTTATCCTGTCCTATGTGGATACCTGTCCGAGAACACAAGAGCTGCCTTTGATATTTAAGCTTCATTTCACTTACTGAATTCCAGGAAAGTTCTAACATTTGGTAAGCAAACCAACTTCAATTACTACTACTCATCAGTCAGACATTCAACTAATTTCTATTAAGTGCTGACTCTGTACCAGGTCCTATGCTAGATAGAGTTAATAAAGTAAGTAAACAGACTCTAAATTCTAGGGTAGTTAACAATATTTTTGGAGGATTTTATATGACATTAGTGGCCTTTTTTTTGATAAAGAGTTTGGAGTACACAACCAATATCCTAAATTGTAATAGGTAGTTCATCAATTTAAAAAAAAATGAAAGCATGTTCTTATATGCTAATGTATCTCTATGAGAACAGGGAGTTTTGTCTCTCTTATTCAGGCTACATCCCTAGCACCTTTACTAGTATCCAACTCATAGTAGGTTCTTAATAAATATTTTATTTTATTTTTTATGTAGTGCTGAGGATTGAACCCAGTGCCTCATGCATGCTAGGCGAGTGCTCTACCTCTGAGCCACAACCCCACCCCCTTAATGAATATTTTAAAGGAATTAATGATGTTCTTGACCCACAGAAAGGGAGATAATTATATCTCAAAACCTTTCACCAAGCAAGTATTTGAGAAATACTAGCATTGTCATCTAACTAAACAACTCAGGAATATGCCTGTCTTACAATCATTGGAAAAAGATATTGTAGGTGAGTTTTCCAAGACATGAACAAATGTCAGTGATATTTAGTCACATGAAAAAGCAATACAAATCAATATGACTTGTATAAATTCAATTTTTTAAAAGTCAAAATGTAGATAGTAGCCCTTTTGGGGTTTGGGGGTAGTGTAATTTTTATTTCCTTTTTTTTTTTTTTTTTGGTTTTTGTTTTTTGCTTTCTGCTTTTTCTAAATTCTCTACCATGAGCATATGTTACTTTTCTAATCACATTTTCAACACTTCTCTAAAAGAAAGTCTATAGTTCAGTTTTGAACCCAATTTTATTTTCGGTTTGCACTCTAAGCCCCTCTATTGAGCTGTACAGAGCAGAAATTCTGTTGTAGGAGAGAAAGAAGCAGACAGGCTTCCTAACGAGGCTGGTGTTTCCCACCAGGTCTGTGAGAAGAGAGGTGGCTCCAACTACTTCCAATCAATGATCAGTGTCAACGAGTTAATTGTGAGAGTCTGGGCTCTGAGAAGTCCACCTACCCAGGCAGGAAAGATGATGGACCCACAGTTAAAAGAACTCTTCTTATGTTCCACCCAAATCCATTAGTCATTAGCTACATTTTAATGGATTCCAGACTTCTAAATATGACAAGGAATAGGAAGCCAATTTTAAAATATATATATATATATATGTGATTCTCTCTCTTTCTCTTTTTCTCACCTAGGAAAAAGGTTTAACTAGGATTTCAAAGCCTTGCGGATGGCTGCGCTTCTCTGGAGTTTGGCAGCTGTTGGATGTTGGTGTCTGTGTGCCAGCTCTTTGCTCTGCCAGCAATGTGTTAGGATAATCACCCACTGAAGGATCTCAACACATTACATTTCCCCAGAAGCCTTTGTCTGACAAGGTAATTTATGACCTGTTCAAGAATCTAGTCTTTACAAAACAGTAAATTCACACTTGCGCTGGACTTCAAAGCTACCATTATGAGCCTCAGTAGCAGAAGGCATCCTGCAGCTGAGAGCCAGATCAACAGATAAGTGAGTTTTTAATGATCTCTTTCAGGCCAGCCGCAAAGGGGACAAGACTGACGGCCACTGCAGCATTTGGCCATTCTGACTGCAAAAAAAATTCAACTCTAAAGGTGGGTCATTTTGACAAGGTTAAAACCGTTTTATCTGTTCATTTCAGAAATGGGAATCTGTAGAATGTTGGAAGGGTCGGGAAGGAGCCAAGTAGTCCCCTTGGGAAGTCAGTTCCTCCAGTCCCTGGCAAGTACTTGCTGCAATGCCAACAGAAGCCCACTCTCCCAACCCTACAACCAGCTTTAGCCCAAATGTCCCTCTTTAGAAAGTAGCGGGTGGGAGGGTAGGTGCCTCAGTGTCTTGGACCATTTCAACAGATTCTTGGAGCCAAGGGGCTCTTTCCACGTAGCAGTCCTGCATAAAACCTACACTAGTCATTCTGGAGTATAGTCTATATCCTGCTTGCATATGAATCACCTGGGATGCTTGTTTAAAAAAAAAAAATCATTCCTCTCCACATCTGCTGTATCAAATCCCAGGAGCTAAGCCTAGGAATTGGAACCTTTAGCAAGGAGCCCAGATGATTCTTCTACACACCAAGTTTGAGAAACTCTGGGTAGGATGAAAATAGAAAGGCAAAACCAGAACTTAAGCCTAAGGGCTTTGAGATAAGCAATTCCAGGATCAAATCTAGGAGCTGCCATTTACTAGCTCGGTGTCCTTGGACAAGTGTCTTAACCTCTCAGAACCTTGGTTTACTCATGAAATGAAAAGAAAGAGATACCTCCAAGTTTGTAGTGAGGAGTAACTTGTCATTCTGAACTGTGTCCCTCCAGGGCCCTCAGACTTCTGGTGGCTCTGGTTTATGTCAGGGCTCCACCTTTAATGTCCACCCTGCGCTGGGCAGAACAGGAGAGTTCATGAAGTTCATCTTTCTTGGCAGCTCCCCTAGTTTTGGCCCCTGTGAAACCACTATCTTCTGTTGAGACACAGAGTGAGTCATATAGCTAGGATGCGGGCATTTTTCTTCTATGTTCTTTAAGTGGCAGAAATCAGTTTTCAAGTAAATCTTTCTTAGATTGTTAACATATTAGTTCACTATCTTTCTTAAAATGCCAACTCCGCGTGAAGGTGGGGAAGGCTCTGGCTTGGAGTTCACTCATCTCCCCTCCTCCGCCCCACCCTGTGAAACTCCTCCACAGTCTTTGAAGGCCTCTCCTTGGGGGACCATGGCTAGCAGAATGGAGGGAGTGCAGAGCAGACAGGCCACTGATGTCAAGGTGGCAGGGTCATTGGTGACACCAGTACCCACCTATGGTGCAAACAGGACAGGGAGCAAGGAGCGGACGCAGTTTCTCAAACATTTAGTTCACAGTGTGCCACAGAGGCAGCCAGGTGAGGACCCTTCCTAAGATGTTGGAAATTTGAACCTAGAATTACAGGTAGAGGTCTAAGCACAAATAGCAATATTTCTGCCTTCTTTTCAAATCAGTGGTTCCCAGACATGGCTCTACCTTGGGGGAATCTTTAAACAGTACAGGCGCCTGGTTCTCTCCTCTGGATTCTGATGTCATTTGCAGGGTTGTGACTGGGCATTTGAATTTTGAATCTCCCTGGGTGATCCCAATGGTCAGCTCCATTTGGGAATCGCTGCCTTTTGCATAGACTATAGGATTTGTCTTTCATGAAGGCATAACTATGCAGATGTAACAAGTTTTACTCAATATATATATATACCCTTGAAATACAAAAAAAAGTGGGGATTTAAAGGTTAATTATCATCAATAGTAATTAGTATTAGTTTCCTATGTTAATTATAAGAAGCTGCCACAAACGTGGTGGCTTAAAACAACAGAAATATATTCTCTCACAGTTGTGGAGGCCAGAAGTCTGAATCAGTGTCACAGAGTTGAAATTAAGGTATTGGCAGGGTTTTCTCCTGGAGACTTTGGAGGAGAAGCCACGGATTGCCCCTTCCAGGTTCTGGTAGCTGCCAGCATTCGTTGGGTGCCTCTCAACACATCCTTCCAGTCTCTGCCTCCACAATCACCCTGACTTCTCTCATGTGGGTGCAGGTCTCCCTCTCCTCCCTCTGATAAGGACACACATGATCGCATCAGGGCCCACTTGGATAATTCAGGATTATCTCTCCATATCAGGATCTTCACTTGACACATATCTGTGATGTCCTTTCTGAACATAAAGTAGGATTCACAGATTCTAGGGAGCAGGACCTGATATCTCTGGGAGACTCATTCAGTCTACCACCATGATCCTTCAGGGTTCATGTTCATCCTATATGCAAAGTAAACTCATCTCCATTTTAAAACCTTCCACCCTCTCAACCCATTATAACAACTAATTATATCAACTAATGTCTGAAATCTCACATAAACATGACCCAACCCCAAAATCCCAAATGCATCATTTAAGTCAATCCTATGTGACACTCTATGATCCATCCTGGGGCAGAATCCCCCATCTGTTAGGTTACCTGTTTCCAAGAGACAATGCTGGGACTGGTACAGGATGACAGACTTTCCATTCTGAAAGGAGGAAATGGACAGAAGAGAGGAGCCACTGCTTCCGAGCAATTTGAAAATCCAATGGAAAATACATTCGGTTTTAAGAACTGGTAATCATCCTGTCTGGCTCAAGACTCCATCTTTAGGGCCCGTTGCTCTATCCTGAGACTCCACCTTTAGAGTGGGTTTTCCTTTTTTCTCGAAAGGAAGCACACATTTCCGGTAAGTAGTTTGTTGACATATTTTCTGCCCCTGATGGCTAATCTTTGTTGTCAACTTGACTGGATTGAGAGTTGCCTAGAAAATTGTGACGCATGCTTTGGGGTGTGTCTGTGAGGGTGTTTGCAGAGACTATTTGCATGTGGGTCAGTGAACTGAGGGCAAAGACCTGCCCTGAATATGGGTGACACCTTCCAACAGGGTGGGGCCTGGCAAAAAGTGGAGGGAGAGGGAAGCTTCCCTGCACTTACTAACCTGATTCTTCTTTTTGTTTTTGTTTGTTTATTTTGGCTGCTCCTATCGCCATGGACATCAGACTCCAGAGTCTTCAGCTGGAATGTGGATACGCACCAGGGTCTCTTCGGGAGGCTTACAGACTTTCAGCCTCTGACTGAGACTTCATCACTGGTCCCTCCTGTCCAACGGATGGAGTTTTCCTTAACCCCATGCTTCCAGTGACACAGACACAGAAGAGCTTAGGTAGCTTGCCCAGGGTAAAGTTACAGGGGAGCCAGAATTTGGGTCCTAACAATATGGTTCTACATACTCATTTAATGCTCACACAACCTCTCGAAATAGAGAATATCACCCCCATTTCACAAAAGAGGGAACAGGTTTAGAGGCCAGACTGGTAACTACTAGGAGCTGGGATCTGAGCTAGGATCTCTCAGATTCTAAACCCACATCTTTCCACGATAACCTGCTGCCCCCGAAGAACAAACTCCTCGGAGCTGATGTTGCTGGTCTTTCCAGTGTTCTTGTTGGAGCCTTGGATTTCCGTCTCAAACTCGCAAGGCTTGGAGAGTAAGAGTTGGTCTCTGTTAGTTCTCTCTGCAGCAGAAGTAGCTGCAGCTGTTCCCTTCCCAGGGAAATGTGTGCTAGTCAATGAACATTGCCCACATGCAGAGTTTGCACAACTAGGGAGTCCTTGGATGATATCATCCAAACTTACTAACTAGTTAGTCCTTGGGCATATTTTTGGTGCAAGGACTCATCTCTAAGGAATCTGGCTTGATGCAAAGGGGTCAAATCTTTGGGCTATGGAGTCCCAGCTCTTTCTTTTACCATTTGGTGACCTTGAACATAATACTTAGCCTGGGTGAGGTTCATTTCCCTCTTATACAGAAGAGGTGTTATGACAGCATCAAATTCATTGGTTTATATATTTTAAATTTATATTTTGGATATGAGGTGTGCCCCAATATCTTCTATGCTAATAATGCAGGAATGTCCACATATAAAGAGATTGGATTGTGGGAGCTGGAACCTAATAAGTCCATCCCAGTTTGAATGACTGGGTGGTAACTGTAGGCAGGTAGGGCATGGCTAGAGGAGGTGGTCCACTGGGTCATACCCTGGGGGGTGCATCTTCCCTGTGACCCTTTCCCCTCTTCCCTCTTTCTGTTTCTTTGCTGCCACGAGAAGAGCAGCTTCCCTTCTTCATTCGCTTCCCCCAAGATGTTGGAGTCAGCCATTTATGGACTGAGATCTCTGATACCATGAGCCAAAATAAACTTTTCCTTCTATAAGCTCTTCAAAATGTCAAGTATTTTGGTCACAGTGATGCAAAAGCTGACTAAAATAGAGACAATGTGTAAAATGTTTATTTAGCACTGGTCTTACATTAAGCAGACAAAAAACTAGTGGCAATGATCAATAATGGCAAACCTATGATGTAATTCCTAGAACTGAGGCCCATATCAGGTTAGAGGGACTACTACCTCTGTTCATCTTCTAATAGTAATATTGCTAATATTTACTAAGAAATATATAGTTTTTATTTTGTGTCAGGAGCTATTCTAAGTGCTTTACAAACATTGACTCATTTAGTTTTCAAAATGCCTCTGACATGAGTAATATTATTATCCCTGTTTTACAGATGGAAAAACTGAGGCACAAAGTGTTTAAATACCTTGTCAGAAGTCATATTACTGATGAACGGGGGAACCAAGAATTGAATCAGGCAGACTGGCTCCACTGCCCTTGTTAATAACCACTAAACTGTTCTAGTTTTCACAGTAAAAGGGGTCATCTGTGATATAGCAGGAGTCCATTAAAGCAAACTTAAAAGCTGTGATTGTAGCTGGCTGATTTCTAAAGTCCATCCCAGGTTCTGCATTTTAAGCAGAAAGCAAAGAGTGATTTCTGACTTCCCGATTTATGCCTGGATGGGAGAAATTCAGACTTCAGTGGTTCCGGCTGCCAACCTTGGGCAGACTGTGGGTAACTGAACATGCTTGCGAGTCCCCTCAGTTAACACTGGCACTAACCACCTGGTGGCCAGATTAGTGAGAGTCTGGCCTTCCCACCCAGCCCCTCTCTTTGAACAGGCTGCAGCTGCCTCTGAGGTTGTTCTTTGGCCAGGATGTGGTCGAAAAGTTCACACTTAAAAGCCCATTTAAGAGGATTTAAAAGAAACAACAACAGAAACAGGTGGAGTAGAAGTGACCTAGTCACCTTTTGCCCCTTGAGCTGCTTCAACAGCTGGGAAGAACTGGGCAAACCAGCAATGCCGGATCATAAACCTCCCTGTGACTCCAGACCTGCTGCTAATTTGAATGGAGCGCCTATCAGGGACTCACTCTGTGGCAAAATAACCGCAATTGGAGAGGGAATTGCTGCTAGAACTCGGAGTAAACACCCAGGGGGACAAGAATCTAATTGAAGAATTGGAATTCACCAGCGAAGGCCATTTAGCCATTTCACTGCCAAACCAAGGAGGTACTTTTACTGCCCAGTGTAAGCCGACTGCATAGGGACCTTGGGTCTAATGAGGTGCAGCAAGCCTTGCACAAAGTTAGACTACCTGTCTGCGATGCCCTTTTTCTCATTCCACAAACAAAGCAGTTCAAGTTTCAAGCTTCTGCCCATCTTAGTGGTTTTGTTAGGTTGATATCCTGGGGCTGGGGAAAAGAGATCCAGGAAACCTGTAGAGGTGGATGTTATTCCAAGGGTTGATAGTGATGCCAGTCCTGAACCAGGAATACTTAGATTGGAAAGGAAAATGTGATGTCACCTGTTTTAGATATGACCTGCCAAATTGAAATGACAAATGTTTTAGTATTTCTGTCCAAAACATATTGCATCATCCTATCCTTCAGGTAGCACTCTAAATGTTTTTGAAGAGGCATTGGCTACTTTATATCTAAGGTTATAAACAGGGTGAGCAACCATCTCTGTTTGGGTCTAGGGGAAACTTTTAGTGATAATACCAGGAAAGTTCCAGGCCAACTTGGAGTCACACTTGCTAACTAAAACTAGCAAACTGTAGTGACACAGAATGAGGGAGGTTCATATTGATGTGATATTGTTTGCTGACTTTTCTCTTTATTACTCTAGTGATATCTAATCACCTAATATCATAACAAAATTCTCTTATTCATTGCCAACACCTCTTCTAAAATAACTGCTGTAATGAAATCACCATTAATTTTCTACACCTTTTCACTCCTTCATATCTTTTATGTGAGGATCATGTCAGTTAACCAAATGGAACCAAAATATAACTATTACTTGCTTGTTACATTACTAATGAACAAGAAAATAAAGCCATTTATCCCATTTTAAAGTAAACATGCCTTTCACAGAGAACATAGATTTATGGTTAAAACTTAAATTTCTGAGGGCTAGGGATGCAGCTCAGTTGTAGAGTTTGCCTGATAGGTGTAAGGCCCTGGGTTCCATTCCCAGCACCCCAACAAAAAAAAAGAAAAAGAAAAAGAAAAAGAAAAAAAAAAGAAAAACTTTTGAAAACCAATATCCATTTTCTCATGGTTACTGAATTGAATCTGTGTACAAAGAAGACATTTGATTCTGCTGTCTGCCATCCAGTTACTCACATGTACGTGGTCCCACACATACAGACGGTAGACATTCATTCTTTCTAAAGAGTACATATTTAAACAGATTTAACCAATGACATATTAGAAATATATATTCTTTGGGATATAACTAATCTGACCAAGAGAATGCCTAAATATACCTGAAAATTTTCCTCTAACAAAGGAAATTAGGATTCTTACCATAATCTAAATTATGAGTGATATGCTATAAAATGTTTGCTTCTATAAGATTACAGAGACAACATCCTCGCTATAAAATCTTTTGTCTTTTTTTTAAAAAATGGTATCAAGTAGTATCTATTATTTAATTCCACTTTTTATAGGAAATTAAGTTTTAAAAAGTTCATATGCAAACAGTCAACCTCTTTTTTACTGTGGATTAAAATAAACTGATGAGTAAAGATTAATTTTTGGTAACAATTTACAACTTATAAGTGAAAAGATTGGAGGCTTTAGAAAGACACTCTCTTCTTTACTCCTGAAAAAGGGTGACTTCTGCAAAGTTGCACTATTGTGATAAGGATGACATCAGAGATGACATCATCAAACAAAACCGTCACCACAGCTGACCAATACAGATCTAATCTCCATGATGCCAAGTGCTTGGGTATGATGATAAACTATGTTTTTGATAATTGAGAGCAGAAGAACATTGTCCATTTTAACTCTTCATGTTGAATTTGAATCCTAACATGCATTTTCAGCTCTGTATTCTAATTTACTCAACATAATTGAGTCAACCTTTGATTCCTTATCCTGCATTGCCTTTGGTCAATACATAGTTATAGCAATCTTTCTTGAGTAGTGTGGTTGCAGTAAATAGAGATTAAGCTGAAAGTATGTGTACCAACTGCAGATCAGCCCACTGGGAGTCTAAGTGGTTCTTTAAAAAATATTGTATATTCACAATAGACTATTAGCCATAAATAAGAATGAAATTATGGCATTTGCCAGTAAATGGGTAGAAGTGGAGACTAATATGCTATGTGAAATAAACCAGTTCAAAAAACCCAAAGGCTGAATGTTCTCTCTGATATGCTGATGCTAACACACAATAAGGGTGTGGGGGGAGAATAGAAGTTTATTGGATTAGACAAAGGGGAATAAAGGGAAGGGAGGAGGAATGGAAATAGGAAAGACAGTAGATGCATCAGACATAACTTTCCTGTGTTCATATATGAATACACAACCAGTGTATCTCCACATCATGTTCAACCACAAGAATGGGAGCTTTCACTCCATGTATGTATAATATATCAAAATACATCCTACTGTCATGTATAACTAAAAAAAAAGAAAAAGAAATAATTAAAAATAAAATAATCTGTTAATCCAAAAAATCTTGTATATTATTTTTGTTGTGATTTAAGAGTAGAAGTGAAAGAAATGTGCATTTGCTGAGTGACTATGGTTCTAGTTCAGGGATAGGTAGTCCATTGTGAGGGATTTTATCCACGTCATCCTCTATGACAATGACCAACAGCTTTACTCTTTAGTGAGGAATCAGAATTAGATATCCCCCTTTCATCAGGTTTGATTTTAAAATCCATGTTCTTCTAATAGTTTGTAGGGCAAACCTGCTTCAACTTGTTCTATTCAAAAAAGGTTCCAGAAGTCTCCGAAAGAGGAAAAAATGCATGACTAGAAAGCCTAAACAAATCTCCAAAATTAAATAACTAGTCCATGTGAAGTTCGGATCAGCACATCACCACTACTGTTCACAGTGGGGTATCATCAAGCCTTGCTGGATGCCAAGTACCAGGAAAGAAAGAAATTCTGTCTGCCATTGTTTTAAAACATTAGCCCTCCATACCACTTGGGAGTTCAGTATTATCTTATTCCCCAGGGTATTTTCATGTCTGGGTGTTAGGAAAAAAGCCCCGTTTCTGGATCTATAAGGCTGAAGACAAGATCAAGGTAAGCAAACCAAATCTTCAACTAGCAGTCATTCTCCACCAAAAGCCTGCTTCAACTATCAACTGTTCCTTCTGTCACAGTCCAGAAAAGAGTTAAGATTCGAGGAAAGGCCATTGCACCCAGTCTCTGATAATCTGGAAAGGATTATCAGAGTCAAGAGACTGGCAAGGGAGGGAGAGTGTCTCCAAGGTGCCAAGGCTGAGAAGCTGGTGGGCAAATCAAGAGATATTTGCAGAAGACAAAAGAGAAGCTACCTTAGAGCTTGAGGCACCTGGATGTGTTGTAGACCACAGGAAAGGAGCTAGCAGACAAAGGAGAAGAGAGTCAAAATGCAAGAAAGTAACAGAGGGGCTGGGGATGTGGCTCAAGCGGTAGCGAGCTCGCCTGGTATGCTTGCGACCCGGGTTCGATCCTTAGCTCTACATACAAAAACAAAAAACAGAAGACGATGTGTCTGCTGAATACTGAAAAATAAATATATTGAAATTCTCTCTCTCTCTTTAAAAAAGAAAGAAAGTAACAGAGTGTCAGAAGAGGTGAGAGGCAAAAATCTCAAAGAAGTTAGTAGTGGTGGGCTCAACAGCGCAGGGGGCAGGATTAGCCTGGGCATGGTAAATGACACTCTTCTAAAATAGAAGAAAGAGAATTGACATGGAAAGGCTTTGAGATCAGAAGAAAACCTGAATACCCACTATTAAGACAGTGTCTCAGTTTTCCTGGATTTCTTTACTAAAGATTGCATGAGAGGCTTTAATATACACAAAGTTTCAAGTCCCAGGAAGTGGGTTTGGGGGTTAATATTTGGGTATAATTCTGAAGAAAGAGATAAAACAGTAAATTCTAAGAGGTTGCCAGAAGCCATGACTAGAATGCTAGAACATACTACATTACAGGCAAAAAAAAAAAAAAAAAAGAGAAAAAACAACAACAAAAAAGAAAACCCAAAATGGAATATCCTAAGGATCGGAGACATCTGAAAAGAAAGACAAGAGGAAGAATGTCTAGAAATACATAATAAGTTTTGTGTCCACTGGTCCTAGGTCACATAAATATAGAAATTGTTTTACCTTCATTCAGTACATTGCTGTGAAAAGGCCACAATGAAAGCAGTTTGGAAACTGTAGAAAACCTTGACTTCTTGTTAAATAGATAAGTGGGTAGATGAATGGTTGGATGAATAAATGCAAGGAGAGATGCATAGAAAGGCAAATAGAATACTTAGAGAAGAAAGGATAAAATGATCTTATACTTAAGTATTTCAAATTGACTCCCGGTAGGAAGATCATCTGTGCCATATCATTACGATGAGGAGAAAGGATTTTGATCTTTCCGTGGACTTTCTGATGTGGCCAATATCAGGAAAAAGAGAATGATAAGGAGAATTTTATCTGAAAGTGTTTGCTTATTGAGAGCTAAGAGTAAGAGCTGCACATGATGAGTAGTTTTCACAGTGTAAATACCGAGACAGAAGAACCTGAAGCCTTTTTTTAAAGAGAGAGAGAGAGAGAATTTTTTAATATTTATTTTTTAGTTATTGGCGGACACAACATCTTTGTTTGTACGTGGTGCTGAGGATCGAACCCGGGCTGCACGCATGCCAGGCGAGCGCGCTACCACTTGAGCCACATCCCCAGCCCCGTGAAGCCTTTTTTAACTCCATCATTGAGCAAGGTAGGCTTGACCTCTAGAGCCATGGAAAGGGAAACTTGGAACAGAGACTGTGAGTAACATTCATGAGGAACATAACAGCATTTCTCAAAGCAAAATGAAAAACTAACATTTAGATGAGCAAGTACTGACAATAAGTTAAATTAGAAAGAGAGCATTAAATGAGCCTGAGGGTTTAGAGTTTCTAAATTCTAACTCCTTATATGATTGTCTTAAGTCTGTAATAGGTCTGTAGATAACTAATAATTGCATATTTGTCTTGCTGTTTTGCTTTTTAAGTTTATATTTCTCTTATGAAGAATTTGCATGTATTCTAGAAAAATCATGATTCAGTATGGGGCTGGAGATGTACTTAATGGTACAGTGCTTACCTAGTATACACAAGGCCCTAGGTTTCATCCCTAACACCACAAAAAATAATAATAACAATAATTCTGTGTGAATGTTTGAACTATTTCTTATGTACTAGCCAAACCTGGAGAATTTTATTTCCAGAGGAGCAAAGTCATACTCATTTGGCATAAGTAGAAAGAGGGTAGGTGAATATTTGCAGAAAAAAACATTGAGATAAAGTCAGTGATACAGAAAGAAAAACATTTTATAAGAGAGCCTTACAAAATATCTTTATGCTTATAATTCCCTAATCAAAAGTAACAGTCCACCTTGTACCTCAGTGTGGACTGAATTGCCCAATTGACACACATGGTTGCATTACATACTTCTCAAATTTAGGATATTGAAGACTGAGCTTTTGATCTCCTCTTCCAAGCCTACTCCTATAGCTGCATCCCTTTGTATAATTAGCATTTTGTCCTTCAAGTTATTCAGATCAAAAAACAATGGAGTGATTCTGGACTTCCCACTGTGTTTCACATTCTTCATCTGATCCATCAGCAAATCCTGTCCTCTCTCATCAAAACGTATATCCTGAACCACCCTCATCCAACAGCCTTCGAACGGGCCTTCCTGGCTTCTTGCGCCCATCCTCACCCTCTATTGTCCGACTCTCAACACAACAGTCAGAGTAATGCTTCTGCACCATAATGTCTGCTTACAGCCTTCCCCTGGCCACCCCTTTTCTCCTCAGAACACAAGTGGAACCATGGTCTGGCACTTTCACTTGTTCCTTCTTCCTGGAATATTCTCTGCCTGGACTCCCCACAGCCACATGGTGCCTCTCTCATTCTCAAGTCTTACTTGAATGTCACCTTCCTAGGAGGTCTTCTCTGGTGACATTATTTGAATTGCAAACTTCCCTCAATGCTATTTCCCATTCCTGGGCACTCCTTGTCCCCCCTTACCTGATTTTGGTTTCTCCATGGCACTGACATTTCCATTTTATTTATTTATTTTGGTTACTGTCTGTCTTCCCTCACTAGATTTGTAAGCTACAAAAGAACTAGAATTTTTCTTTGTTTTGTTCGTTGTTGTCCCCCTGGGACAATGCCTGGTCAGCAGGCTCTCGATAGATGTTTGAAGGAGAGAGGAAGGAAGGAAGAAAGGAAGGAAGGACAAGTAAATGCATTCCAATAGTGTTAGTAGAGTAATAAATATAAAAACAGAGGTTGAAGGATAAACTCAATAATTCCTGAACTATAAATGCAAAAAAGTATTAGGCATTAAAAGACATATGAGACCCAAGGGGGAAAAAAAGAGTGCTTAGTATGCATATTTATAAATACACAGAGACAGATACACACACACACTCACATACACACACAATGAATTTACAAGGCTTCTACTGAAATTGAAAAAAATTCTATAGAACAAGAAATTATCACTGGAAACCAACGATATGATTTCAGTATTACTCGTAGAAATATGTAAGACGTCATTGAGATTGCTGTTGTTAACAGTGTGGTCTCCGTGTTTTAGTTTAGTGAGTGTATGACTATTTAGTGGGCTTTCATAGGTTTGTTTCATCTCTTGCTTCCCCACAATCATGGTTTTCCCCTTAAGTTTCTTAATTTCAATTTTTTTAAAAATAGCAGTTACTAAGAACCACAACCCTAAACCATAGAGAAACTTCTGTGTTCCTTTCTAAGTCATAAATAAATAAAAATGACATCTGAGTTATACAATGGTGATTCTTCCATGAGTACAACTTTTTGGGGGGGAGAGTATACTGGGAATCAAACCTGGGGCCTTGTGCATGCTAGGCACGTACTCAACCACTGAGCTACATCCCAGCCCCATTAGTACAACTTCTAAGGAGAGTTCTTCCTAGGTAATATTTCATCTCTTCTCTGCTCCATGAGAGAGACAAAGATGCCATTATTATTTCTTCTTACCAACTGAACATAAGAAAAGATAATAATAGCTATAAAAGATTCAAAGAAGGCAACAGGAATTACTAAAAAAAATTACTAAATAAGAAATACTACAATAAAGCTTATGTATTATATGTATAAGAAGTATGTAATAGAGAAGATCAATAAAGAAGCTTTGGTTATTTAAAAAGTCAATAAAATTGATAAGCCACAGCTGAGAATGAGAAAAAAAAAAGAAAAGAGAAACTAAAAAGGAAAGGCACAAATAAACATATGGAGAAGGGGAACAGCATTACATATATTCAGGAAATCCACAGCAAGGAAATCATGAACTATTTTCTGCCTATTGGTTTGATGATTTATATAAATGGAAAAGTTTGATTCAAGAAGAAATTTAAAAATTGAATAGTTGTAAAACAGAGACCAGAAGAAGAGTTTAAGAAAAAATCTAATAAAGAAACACTCTAGTGGCGTCTGCAGGAAGTTCTACTAAATGTAAAAGTAACAAACAGACACTTCTCAGAGGAAATACAATCGATCAACAAATATATGAAAAAAATGTTCAACATCTTTAGTAATTAGAGAAATGCAAATTAAAACTACTCTAAGATTTCATCTCACTCCATTCAGAATGGCAGTTATCAAGAATATAAGCAACAGTAAGTGTTGGCAAGGGCGTGGGGAAAAGGCACACTCATACATTGCTGGTGGGACTACAAATTGGTGCAGCCAATATGGAAAGCAGTATGGATATTCCTTAGAAAATTTGAAATGGAACCACCATTTAACCTAACTATCCCACTCCTCAGTCTATACACAAAGGATTTAAAAATTGCATACTACAGTGATACATCCACATCAATGTTTAGAGCAACACAATTCACAATAGCTAAACTGTAGAACCAACTTTGATGCTCTTCAACAGATGAATAAAGAAATGGTGGTATATATACACAATGGAATATTACTCGAATTAAAAGAGAATAAAATCATGGCATTTGCAGGTAAATGGATGGAGTTGGAAAATATCATGCTAAGTGAAGTAAGCCAATCCCAAAAAAACCCAAAGCTCGAATGATTTCTCTAATGTGTGGATGCTGATCCATAATGAGGGTTGGAGGGGGAGAATGGGAGGAATGGAGGAACTTTGGATAGGGCAAAGGGGAGGGAGGGGAAGGGTAGGGGGTTGGGGGTAGCAAAAATGGTGGAATGAGATGGACATCTTTACCCTAGGTACATGTATGATGACATGAATGGTGTGACTCTGTGTATAACCACAGACATGAAAAATTGTACTCCATTTGTGTACTATAAATCAAAATGCATTTTGTCATATGTAACTAATTAGAACAAATAAATTAATTTAAAAAAATATATAATTAAGATGTAATTACAATTTTATACAAGCCTTCAGAGACCAGAAGAAGAGGAAATACCCTCAGTTCATAAGAAGCTGGTATAACTTTGATTCCAAAATTTACAAGCACCATACGAGAGAAAGGCAAATCATAGGCCATGAACATGAACATGTTCATAAACTCATGAGCACTAATGCAAAACAAATTCTTAAGAAATTATTTGTATGCAAAATCCTATAATATTTGAATTCTATAATATTATAAATATATAATAATGTATTATTATGATCAAGTAGGGTTGTTTTAGCCAGCTTTCCATCACTGTGACAAAATAGAGATAATAAACTTACAAGGAGAAAAGGTTTATTTTGACTCATGATTTCAGTCCATGATTAGTTGGCTCCATTGCCTTTAGCCTGTGGCAGTGCCATATATCATGGTGAGAGTGTGTGGCGAAAAACCTGCGTAGGTCATGACAGTTGGGAAGCAAAGAAAGAAAGAGAGCAGGACCAGCTCCCCAATATTCCCTTAAGGACATGTTTCTGTATGACCTAACTTCCTTCCACTAGGCCCCACCTCCTAGAGATTCCATTCTCCCAACAGTGAGGACTAAGCCTTCAACATAGAACCTTTGTGAAACACTTATGGTACAAAACATAGCAGGGGATTTATACCAGTGGGCAAGCTTAATGTTTGATAATTATAGTAACTTTTAGCAAACCAGAACTAGGGAGGAAATTTCTTAATGTGACAGAAAAAATAATCTACAGAAATCCTAGAGCAAACATAATATTTAATAGTGAAGTATTAAAAGCTTTCCCTGTGAGACTGAAAACTGGATGAGGAGGCTGGCTACATTTATTTCTAGTCAATCCTGTATCGGAGGTGATAGGTGACACATAGCTTGAAAAATAAATATAAAAGTTATATAAAGTTTAGAAAGGGAGAAATAAAGTTCTCATTATTCATGGATAATGATTCTTCAAGTAGAATTTTTTTAAAAAATCTTCAGATAAATTATTAGGGTTAATATAATTTGGCAAGTCCTAGATACAAAGTCAATACATAAAGATCAATTAACAATAGTAAAGATCTACATAAAAATGAGCCATATAAATGACTTTGAAGAATCAATTAAGCTGTCAATTCTCCCTGAATATTATATCCTACTTCAAGCCTCAACAGTTATTTTGGGATAATTCAAGATGATTGTAAATTCATGGAGATGTTAAAAGCTTAAAAAGTTCAAGACAGAACTGGGCATGACGGTTCATGCCGGTGATCCCAGCTGCTTGGAAGGCTGAGGCAGGAGGATTTCAAGTTCAGTTTCAGGCCAGTTTCAGGAATTTGGTCAGAATCAGTTTCAAAATTAAAATATAAAAGGTTTGGGGATTGCTAATGGTAGAACACCCTGGTGGCTGAATTCATAATACCACAAAGAAAAAGACATTTTGAAAAGAATTCTTGACAAGTTTGGTGCAGAGATTAGACAAACAGAATCAGACATCTGAACACTTGATATACAAGTGGCAAAGTGGGGAAATGACAAATTTTCAATTAACAATGCTGGAACAGTTCAGCATCATTTGAGGAAAATTGAAATCAGACCCCTATCTCATAAATTATGAAATAATAACTTTGGATAGTTTAAAAAACTAAATACAAATGACAAAGCTATGGACTTTAGCAGATAATACAGATAATATATTTATGACCTCTGAGTAGAGAAGGATTTCTTTTCTTTTTTTTTTAAATAATGCATTTCCCTTTATTTATTTTTAATTTGTGCTTTATAGAGAAGGATTTATTTCTTTTTTCATTTTTTATATTTCTTTTTTATTACTACATAATAATTATACAGAATAGTGAGTTTCATTGTGGCTTATTTGTACACATACACAACATACTTTGATCAATTTAATTCCCCAGGACCTCCTCTTTCCTTCTCCTCCTTCCTTACCCCAATTCCCTTCCTCTACTTTACTGACCTACCTTTTATTTTCATGAGATCTTTTTTTGTACCAGAGAGTCAACTAAGGGGCACTTAACCACTGAGTCATATTTATTAGCCTTTTTGTATTTTTTTTAATTTAGAGACAGAGTCTCAATGAGCTGCTTAGCACCTTGTTTTTGCTGAGGCTGGCTTTGAACTCGAAATCCTCCTGCCTCAGCCTCCCAAGCTGCTGGGATTACAGACGTACACCACCACAATCAGCATATGATATTCAAATCTTCTTTTTTTTAATATTTATTTTTTAGGTGTAGATGGACACGACACAATGCCTTTATTTTTATGTGGTGCTGAGGATCGAACCCGGGTCCTGCCTATGCTAGGTGAGCACTCTACCGCTGAGCCACAATCCCAGCCCTCAAATCTTTTTTTTTTCCTTCCAGAAAAAAAATATGACCCTTGACATTCCAAGTCTTGCTTATTTCATTTAACATGATGTCTTCTAGTTCCCCTCATTTTTTTGTAAATGATATAATTTTATTCTTAGAGAAGGATTTCTTAAGTCACTAAAAAAATACTAACCATAAGAGAAAAAATACTAACCATAAGAGAAAATAAATTATAAATCAATAAATTATACTACATGAAAACTGTATTTACCAAAGATATCTTTATAAAAGCTAAAAAAAAATTAGCTCATAGAATGGGTGAGGCTAATTACCAAAACAGGGTTAATGAGAACCTATTATACAGAATGTGTGTGTGTGTGTGTGCGTGTGTGTGTATGTATTCCTATAAACCAATAGGAAAACAGCCCAAGAGAAAATTTGACAAAAAACCTGGACAGATACACATAGCAGAAAATCAAAATGGTCAATAAACACACAAAAATGTGAGAAATCTATTATCAAGGAAATGGAAATTTTATCTCTCTGTACTTGGCAAAAATTAACAATTATGATCATATCAGAAAGTCAGGTTTCAATATATACACTTTCATATACTGCTGGTGAAAAGTATAAATTAGAAATAGTAAATTTTGGAAGCTATTTGGCATTATCTCATAAAATTGGAGACATACATGATCTTTGAACCAGCAACTTCACTTCTAAGTGTAGTCCCTGCAGAAAGCAAACTTGTGAACATCAGGATATAAATTTAAGACTTCAGAGTGGCATTGTCTCCATGATTGCCCAAACCAGAAACAACTCCATACCAGCTAAGAAGAATCTGGCTTCTGTAACCCATAACCCCCAAACCTCAGGTACTTGACCTTGTAAAAGCTTATTTCTTACTCCCACACTAGCCGTGTGTGGATACTCCTACCCAGGAGGTTTTCCTGGGCAGCTCTCATTCTAGCAGTGGTTGAAGAGCCCTGTTTTCATCTATTTTATAGCTCCACCATCTTTCACATATGACTTCCAAGATCACCCAGAGATCATCTCCAGTCCAGGTGAGGTTCATTTGGGCCAGGTCGGACTCCATGCCCATATCTTATCGAATAGGAGGTGGGAAATGCTGTCCAGGCATGTCCAAGAGGGCCCTAAGAGAACACAGGAGTGGTGATTTGCTACTAATCCCCTCCCAAACCAAAATCTCTATAAATAGTAGACATCCCTTACCCATGTCTATTAGACATAGTGATCCACTCATGCGATGGGATGTGATCTGGCAGTGGATGTGCACAGACCCTGCCTGCCACAATCGAACTTCACAAAAATGATGTTGAGCAAGAGATGCCAGATTCCCTCAATACTTCATTTTGATCTATATCTATATAAATATATGCAGCTCCAAAATAGACAAAGTGAAACTGTATTGTTTAGGGAAATATACATAGGTCATAAAAGTAGAGAGAAAAAAAAAAGGAATTGTTACAGTAGGAATTGTTACAGAAAGTTGGGAAGGCTGTGAGAAGGGGCTGACAATGTCCTAGTTCTGGACCCAAGCATCAGTTTTCAGGTGTTCATGATACTTTTCCTCACACACATAGTTACATCCACACACCAAAGTTCAAAAAGCCAAATGTGTTTTTTACCACGACATTAGTGGACCATCCAGTTTGGCCCAGAGAAAAGCAGCTTCCCCTGGCTGGATCACCTGGCCTCCTGGCTGACCAGGCTTTCCTGTCTCCCCTGCTGGATGCCAAGCGCCCTCCAGTCCGAATTTCCTCTGATTTACCATGCTGAAGGGGAAGAAAAAAAATCTGTGCTCCCATTTGACATAATTGCCAAACACCTGATTCTGTCCCCCTAGGTTCCTGCGTAAATGTTAGTATCTGCTGTTGTCTCCCATAATTACTACCCCCTTCCTGAGTTGATGAACAGTTTCTGCCACTGTCTAGTTTTGCAGTTAACGAAATGCCATTTTGCTACTGGCGCTGCAACTCCCCTCATGATCTCTTTATCTTTGTTTCCTACAGTAACTTGTAAATTCCAGTGACTCATATCTCTCTTGTTCCAGACACTTAACTTTCAAATCTGTATTTTCCACCCTCCAGTGCACAATTTGTTTTACATTCTGTTGGGTCTCTCTTTCATCATCCTTGAATTCTACAGCTGGGAAAAGCCTTCCTCCCGCTACTCAGCCCTGAACACCTTTGTTTTTCCATTTCACAGACTCCAACACTTGGCTTTTGAAGGTAGATGATTTGAAGTATTCCCATGTCCCCTCGCATAAAAGGCGTTTGTACTGGTGTCCTTCAGCAGAAACTTCTCTCTGCCTCCTACTGAGATGCCCAAAGGGCTGGTTGGCTTCCAGCCCTCCCTTCCCAAAATGGTGGCATTTCAGTGGCAAAATTCCCATCACCACTTGGTTGTGAAAGGAACTGGAACGAACTGTTTGATGTTAAGTGGGAATGATGTAGGGATAGCTGGGTTGCTTCCCTTTGTCCTCCAGATAACCCACCAGGTATCTGAGGCCCAAGGCCCAAGTTCCACAAAAGCAGCTTGGAAGAAGGGCAACCTGCATTCTTTTAGACACCCTCAGATGACATCTCCTAGAGACAATCACCTGAGTCAATTTAAGAAGGCCTTTGAACTAGCTCTCAGGCTGTTTAGGTTGGACTCCAGCTATGCCAGGACAACTTGGAGGCACACCCTCTGGTAAAATCACCTCTTTTGAGAAAAAGAAGCCAGTTATAGACCCAATACTCACAAGCCCAGTGAGTAAATAAAGGAGCAGGCCCGAATGTCTCAAAGCCTATAGAAATCATGAAATCAACTGTAACGCATTGCCATTTATTTACCAGTGGTTTGACTGCAGACCCAAATAATCTATTTCAGTGAGTTTGCCTTCAGGTTTAAGGGTCCCACTCAGGAGAAATGTTTTAAAGGGTGTTGGGAAGGAGAATGGTGTTGCAGCAAAGTGAGATTTCATGCAGGGCTTCCCACAGCTGCCCCCACCTTTTCTATTGTAAATTACCTTTAACAAGTCTGTAGTAGAGAATGCATAGCTATTTTGATTTTAAAATAAAAGTCCTTTTAAAAAATGCATTTACTACTTTCAAAACCAGATTGGCAAAACTAATGTGGTTAGGTTACAAAAAGCCAATCAATCTAGAATGATTCAACTCAATACTTTGGCTTTTTAAAAGATAATTTAAAATGTCAGAGTTGTTAAGGAAAAAAAAAAAAGAGAAAAAAGAAAAGAAAGCCAGATATTCAAAAGTGTGCCAATTAAAGAAAGAAAGCATCTATTTTGTTGTCCCTACAGATCCCAAGCATTAAAATGATATGACATTAATGCTTATCATGTCCATATCCTCAGTTATTCATGGCCTAATTGAAAAAAACAACAACTTATTTTTATGTGGGCCTATGGAAATATGTCCTGTGGAAAAACATTAAAATGTTCCAACTAATAGAACATATTGATCATATAAAGGCTCATCAGTCCTATCAGATTCTTGGCATTTTAACAGTGCTCTAAATTCTCAATCACTGCTTGGAGACAAAGTAATTAGAAAAGAATAGCATAAGAAATATTCAAAATACTCATGTAAGAAGGTGTTTGTTTTGTTTTGTTCAAGGAATTTTCCCCTACCTGAATTAAATAATTTTTAAAATTTGTTTTCTTTATGGGAAAAAACCCAATAGGATTATTTAAATGATATTTCATAAATTAGCTACAGTCAGGAAATGATAAATTAAGATTTACTAGCCCCTAGACACTCAAATTAGGCGCGTGCGCACACACATGCACACATTTAACAGAAATGTTGGCAATTTTCATCTTCAGTTGTCCAAACTTCCCTGTTTAATCCCACATTGACGAATAGCAAAGTGCTCTGGATTGCCCTCTCTCTCTACCTTTGCGATCTTGGTTGGTTCCTCACAAACACCGCTCCCTAGGAGGCCTTCCTATTCAGGGGGAAGAAAGGTGGAAGGAATAACATTCACTTTTTCTCTATGTTTGCTATAACCTCCTCTTTTAAAAGTCAGCTGTCCGATGAAAAATGTCGAAGAAGCCCTAAAATACAATAAATCATAAAATAAAATTTACATGTCCGTAGGGTATTTGTGGGTTGGGGAAGAGAATGTGTGGGTGGGGCTGTGGGTGGGGGAGGGAAAGGAGTTCAGCAGCTGATTTTCCTTCAAAGAAATAAGGCAAATTAGCGTCTTTTTCATGCTTCTCCAGGCAAGCATGCTGCTCCCCAGAACCCCCAGAACACAGAACCGCTCCTCCCTGATCTCCAGCACTGCCCAGTGTACCGGTTCCCTCCATCCCACGTGTTCGAGCAACCAGCTCGGGGTTGTGCCCTAAATCTTAGAAAGTCACAAATCACTGGTTCAAATAGACCCGCTTCTTCAAAGGAAAGAATGGGGAGTGGTGAGGGAAGGAGGAGGAGAGATGCTTAAAGTGATTTAAGACCCCCCTAGGAGAGGGGTTTTGGCACCTGGGCCATTATGCTGGGACAAGAACTATCGGCGAGTAACAAGAGACATTGAAATGTACGAGGGGCTGATTAGGATGGTTCAATCTTCCCCGGATTAGTCAAGCATTTGATATAAATAAGTAAACACCCAAATCATCTGCACTACAGCCCAAAATGTCTCCCCTTTCACTTTCTTTCTGCTTTTTTTCTTTTTTTCCCAAAGAGTGAAAGGGACTAGAGATTAGAAAAAAAAGAGGTCTTGTGTATTCAAAGTGCTAATTCAGAACTTCTTTCTCTAATGCACTCATGAAACATTTTAATTGTCTGACTTTGCATTCAAAAGCCTTGTTTGCGACTCCTAATTGCAGGCTGCTTTGAACAAATAATTGAAATGCATGACTTGTGGGGCCTGCTTAAACAATTATAATGTGCTTTGCCGCTAGGTGCTGGTCCCCCTCCCACCCTGTCCCTTTTTGCATAATGACAAGCAGCCAGCTTGATATTTGCAGCCAAGTTAAAACCCTGCTAATTTGCTGCGCTGCAATCTGGGGCTGTGGCAGTGGCCGTACCTGCATTAGTGCTTGCAACAGCAAAAAATGGCTCTAATAGTTCAACTGAATGTTAAGAAGACCTTTTCATTTTCTGCTGAGAGAATCCCACTGGGGTTTTGTTTTCAAAATACAAATCTTTCATGTGCCTGTTAGTTTTGTATCTACCCACAATTTATGGAGCTATTTCCTTGAAAATTCTCCCAAACCTGATTTTAGCAGAGTCCTCGGCAGATAGGTTCCTTCCTCTTGGGCAGCTCAGGTTTAGAAATGAAACAAAAGTGTCCAGATCCTGGGAATGCCCTGTCACTGGCCGCCGTGGGCAGCTGAAGACCACACACAGGGACTCTGGCCCTGAAAAGGTCTCTCACTTTTAGAATCTAGAACACAGTGCCAGATGTGCTTCCAGTCCAACCTCCTGGCCAGGACTCAAAGGTTGAGGGAACTTAAAAACTGTGCTCACTTATATTCTGAACAGTTAAATTTTATTTTAATTTTTAAAGATGGTGGGTGAAATACAGGTAGCCTAAAATTTAGCCACTTAGCCCCTTCTATATACACAGTGCAGTGATCCACACTGCAGGACTGCCATCGCCACTGTCCCTCCACAGAACTCCTGCAAAACTGAAACTCCATAGCCATTAAACAGTCACTCCCTATTTCTCCCTCCTCTGCCCTGGGAAACATTCTACTTTCTGCTCTATGAATTTGACTACTGCAGAGTAAGCATTTTTTAAAAAAATCAATCTTACGTGTTTTAGAAAAGGATCAAACTTTTACTTTTGAAAAGACTAAGTTGTGCCTTCGATGGAATCATCTAATTCAATAATTCATAATTCTATTATTTTTCTTATTTCTGTTTGGGATGTTATGTGTGATTTTTTTAAGTAGATTTTTTTAAGAGAGAGAGAGTTTTTTTTTTTTAAATATTTATTTTTTAGTTCTCGGCGGACACAACATCTTTGTTCATATGTGGTGCTGGGGATCGAACCCGGGCCGCACACATGCCAGGCGAGCGCGCTACTGCTTGAGCCACATCCCCAGCCCTTAAGCAGATTTTTAAATTCACTGTTTTAAGGCTCCATTTCTGCTGATAAAAACAGCAATAAAAACGACATCCATTTTCCTGGGCACTCCTTAAGAAGGCTCAGTGGTCTTGACGAGGTGGCCACAGGAGGGAGCCTCCAGTGGTCGTGGCACTGTTTTATATATTGTCAGTTCTAAGTGCTCACGATGACCCATGGGATTGATTCTCTTTTACAGATGGGAAGATGAAGCTCAGGAAAGCTGGGTAACTTGTCCAAAGTCACACAGTTCCTCTGTGGGGAGAATGGGATTCAAGCCGGTCAGTGAGACTTCAAAGCTCTTTTCAAGATGCTGAGCTGCACAGCAGGAAGAATCCACAGGAAGTGGTACTTCAAAGACACTTGCTGTTTGGCAGGGGGAGCGGGGATTAACACCAGCTTGTCTCAAGACACAGGTGTAACACGTGTGCAGGGACCGAAGGAGGGGAATTCCTTGTCATTGTTATGAATACCCTGCATCCCACCCGGTGTAGGTTGCAGCCAGCAGGTGGTATTAGAACCCTCCTTGGGAATCTCTGGCCTAGCATTTCTTGGTTTTATCAATCTCTAGAGAAGAGCCCCAAGATTCTCTTCATAACCCACTTTTGAGCTAAGAAGGCCATTCATCCCAATAACAATAGCTGGCCTTTCCTGAGTGATTACCGTGCACCAAGCTTTGTGTGTATCACTTGCAAATGTAAGCAGCCTTACTCTCAAGTTCACACACTTAAAGCTACCCTAGACAGATTCTCCTAACATAAAATGCAAATTAAGCTGCAAAGCCCCATTCAAGCTCATGCATGCCTTCGGTGTGTAATCACTAGACTATCCTGCCCCAAGTAAGGTCCTTGGTCCTGCGATGGGGGATCTAGCCATCCAAAGTGTGTAAATTGGTTGTTCCAAGTTATAGCAAATGACAGACAGCATCAGTGTTGCTTTTCCAGGCAGGTGGTCTAATCCCTCCAGATACCCACTAGAGAAGATGACTATAGCACAAATTTAAAAAAAAAAAGAATACAGAGCCTATCTTGGAGGAAAACTTTTGCTTTAGTAGTATTGTTGCCTAAAACATCACCAATGTTCTTCTGTTCCCTAGAAGCCCAATTTAAAAATTCAAATGTGCACTATGGAAAGTAAATGATGTAGGCTTCTATTATAGATTTCTTTAGGAAGTATTCATCCACAGCAGAATGGTTAAGAAATGTAACTTTGGAGCCCTAATTCAAATTCAAATTCTGTTTGTCATTTATTGGTTATGTGATCTTGAGCAAATCACTTAACTTTTCTGTGCCTCAACTCAAAATGGAAATCAAAACCAGTCCCTACTTCAAAAAGATAGTTGAAAACATTATCTAAGTAGTGAATAAATATGATCTACTGCCATTATTTCAGGTTAAAAGGTAATTAGGTTTCCCAAATATTCTTGTCAAAAACATTTCACCAGAATTTAACCAAGCTTTTGATCCTACTTGGAAATTTCATAATATGCAAAACATAAAAGAACAAGATAAATGATACTACAAGAGAAAAACAGCATATGATTCCAGAATCATGATACATTCCATAGGACAACTGGCAAATGTCCTCCTACAATTATTATCCAATAGTAACAAGCCTTTCAATTAGTCCAATTCTATATTGCATTGCTCATCACCTCTGGCTCTGCCCACAGAAGATAGCTATCTGCCTTGCCTTGGTTACTCAGCTGATAAGTACCCAGAGAAGACAGTGTTCTTTCTTCAACACCTGCTTTTCTCAGCTCCTCTCAACTCTACCCCTCCCTCTCATCTACTGTGTCTCAAATGCTGAGATCATTTTGATTTGGCTGCTGTAACTTCAGTTAGGAGAACAGCTGAAATAGGATGAAAACCGAAACCCACTCAAAGCCTGGGTTCTGACTTACCTTTTTAGATTTGAGTCACTGTCTACCCACCTGCTAAATTAGCTACCTGGCTGCATCTCTGGGAAGCCACGGATGAGTAAATCTGCCCTATTTGCCTGGTGAGGGAAGGCACATTCAAAGACTCACTCAGCAGTTTGCTTTTCATTTTTCACTGAGACTTTTGGGACTTACTTCTTGAGTATTAACCCAAGTCAGTGCACGTGGCCCTCTTCACCCCACATCCAGCCCAAGGGCAGACTGACACCAAGATCTTGGGTGTATTTTCTGCTGAGAACATCTTTCCATCATTTTCATCTTTAAACACTGACCCAACTCAATGGGACACTCACATAAAGTTGGGACAATTTATGCATCAGAATGAATAATGGACTGTAATGGATTGAACCTCATTGAATATCTAAAAATTCCTGTGTTCCTAATGATACTCAGAAAGCAAAGCAGCAAACCAAGCCCCATTTGTTATCACTAGAATAAGCACTGCACCCTCTGCTTACTCTGGAAATTGATAAATGAAAGGATTATGTTCTGATTCAGTCAGAACTCATAGGGTGACCATGAAGCCCTGTCGATGTGTCCAGACCTATGTGTCCTGTCCCATACCCAGAGGAAAGGAATGAAGATGCAGAGATGACAAGAAGGAGCTGAGCAAACAGGCCTTGGTGTTTCAGCATACCTCATTACCATCAGGTCCTCCCCTGCTGTCCAAGGCAATGACTGAGCACTCATCACACCTAAGCATAAAGATACACAGATACTCCTCAGTACTTGGAGTCTGCATTTATAAAGCCTCTCACATTATGTAAGGCTTTGGCTAAATAAACGTGTTATGCATTCTCTTGCCTTTTGTTACAGGATGTCAGCCATGAACTTATACTATTATAGACTGATGAAATTAGAATCACTAGGGTCCCTCAAGAACTAAGATTCGAGCAAAGACCATCTATGGACAACATGGGAATCAGGTTGATATGATATCAACATACTACCCTACTACTCCCATCATCCTCCCCAAGTTGCTCACAAGCCACTGTTTGTGCACACTGGGGCATCAGGCCATCACATCCAAAACCATAATCAGTCTTAGCATATAAAAGCAAGACAGCCAGATGTCATATACTTCTTTTTTAAAATTTTTATTTGTTTTTATGATTTATACATGACAGTAGAAAGCACTTTGATACATCATATATAATGGAGTATAATTTCTCATTCTTCTGGTTGTATATGAAGTAGAATCACACTGGTCATATAGTTATATATGTACATAGGGTAATAATGTCTAATTCATTCTACTATCCTTCCTACCTCCAAACCCCTACCTCCTTCACTCCCTTCATTTCCCTCTACCTAATCTAAAATAACTATTCTTTCCCACCCCTCTCCCCATGAATTGGCATTCACATATCAGAGAAAACATTCGGCTTTTGGTTTGGGGGATTGGCTTATTTTACTTAGCACAATATTCTCCAGCTCCATCCATTTATTGGCAAATGCCATAATTTTATTCTTCTTTAAGGCTGATATATACCAGATTTCTTTTTATCCATTCATCTGTTGAAGGGGATCTAGGTTGGTTACATAGCTTAGCTATTGTGATTTGAGCTGCTATAAACATTGATGTGGCTGCAACACTGTAATATACTGATTTTAAGTCCTTTGGTTATAAGCTGAGAAGTGGGATAGCTGGGTCAAATGGTGGTTCCATTCCATATACTTCTTGATGAGGTGCAGTATCAAGTACCCAGCACCACCTACAAAACATTCTTGCCAAAAATATCACCCCAATTTAGTCAAGCCTTTGCATATACTTCAAGGTTAAAAAAAATACAGGGTGAACAAGATGAATGATATCCTTGGTGGGGGGGGGACTCCAGATAATTCAAGAATTGTGATACATTCTAGAGGATAAATGACCTTGTATCCTCAATAGATTAACTCACGAAAATGGTGAGGTAACTAAGGTGGATCCTGGCAGAGGTAATCCACAAGAGTTATAAATATGGAATTCTATCATTTTTGGAAGCTGACTTCTTCCTAGAACAAGGCCATATTGGATAGTTGATACATATTTGTGAAGTGTAAGAATGAATGAATGAATTATGCTGCCGAGATCAAAGTGGCTCACAGGGGTAGGTACTTTGCCCATTGGCAGGTAGCAGGTGGGTGGCTGAGCTTGGACTAGAGCTTAATATATCAATTCCAGGTTCTTGTTTCATAGTCCCTCTCTAGTTTTGCCTTTTCATGTATAATTTAGTTCTACATTTTAAAAAACATAAGAGGCATACTAGCCAAATGTAATGTGCAATCCCTGGTTAGATTCTAGTTTGATCAAACTATTAAAGACATTTTGAGAAGAAGTGAGAAGTTGAATAGCTACCAGCTACCAGATGACATCCAGTCATTTCCAACAATTCTACCAGGTGAGATGATATTTTGGTTACAAGGGAAGCAGTCTGTTTTTGTTTTCTAGAGATGCATGCTACAATATTTAGAAGGGAGAGCCACGTCATTGGTAATTTCTTTTTAAATACTCCACCATGAAGAATTTGGTGAACCATTTAAAGTAACAGGTTAACAACTATGAAATATAGGAAACAAGTACATGGTTATTTATTCTTTCTTTTTTTTTAATTATTCTTAATAATAACAGAAATAGAGAGCTAGAGATAAAAATACTCAGCCAGAAAAAGCCTGGATTTTTTTTTGAATTTCTTAATGAAGTGAGTACTTTGCCTCATTAGGACATGAATGATAAAAAAAAAAAAATTCAAAGCCAGGCACAGTGGTGCATACCTGTAATCCCAGAGGCCTCAGGATGCTGAGGCATTGAGGATCATGTGTTCAAAGCCAGCCTCAGCAAAAGCAAAGTCTTACTAAGTAACTCCATGAGACCCTGTCTCTAAATAAAATACCAAAAGTAGGGCTAGGGCTGGGGATGTTGCTCAGTGGTCTAACGTGCCCTTGAGTTCAATCCCAGGTACCAAAAAAAAAAAAAAAAATCAAACAGCTACTTTCTAAGAACCTTAACATTAATATTGATTTGATTCTTATTAGTACAAATAATTTTATTCTTTAACATCTTCAAGTTACATATATTTGCACATCACCAAAGTATACCAAAATATTCAGGTTGTGTTTCTCCAACAATGTAGAAAATACTATTCTTCATGATGTTTCAGAGAGAGAAACCAAGGGAAGAAGAAGCAGAGGGTGAGTGAGTTGAACAAATCCGAGGCTAGAGGAGACTTTGCTTTCTGGTGATAAAAAACCTGAGAAGTTTCTGGTTCTCAGCTGAAACATTTTGCGTTATATCTGAATAGTAATTCTAAGAAGATGCCAGAGAGGGCTAGCAACTTGGCTTCTGCTTAACATTGTGCAGACCTAGAGGAATCCAGTTAGTGGACAAACAGAGGGATGAAGAGAGAGCTCTTCTTTCCCTCATGTCTTGTCTACCCCATCTACATGTCCACATTTAACAACAGAAAGAGAAGAAATGGGTCTGTGTGGCTGCAGCAATCACACTCTACCTGTCGGGTGCAGGCACCTCTTTCAATTGTGAGATGATATCATGCAATTTGAACATGAGAAAGCATCCTGAGACCATTGGTTTGTAGTTGCATGAATTAAAAGAACTAAAGTACACTGGTTGAAGATTGTGGAATGAGCCCTGTGTTGGGATTGGCAGATCTGGGTTTCAGGCCCAGTTTTGCTATCAACTGGCTACCTAAATCATTGACACAGGACGTAGCCTTCTAGGTCTAGAGTTCTTTGGTCTATTCTATTAAAAACCTCTGTTTTCTCCACCAAACTGTCATTTCATGAATGCTTTTTGAGGGCTCAAGTATGTGCCAGGTACTACACCAGGAAGGAACATGAGATTCCAGGAAATGAGACTTCCAAAATCAGTGTGAATTGCTCATGGGTTGTCTCGGTCAAGCTCCCTTCCCCGCTTTTCCTCCTTTTTGCACAATTAATTGGGAATGACTCTAGGCACTTTTGAGGAGGCCAGATCTCAGACATAAGGAAACTATTGGGTGAATATGAATGTTTGGCATGACCGCAGTGCAGTAGTTCCTCAAGATTTTAAAAACTGTGTCACTTTGTTGATCTAAGAGGCCTAACCTCCAGAGCACAGGAAGTGAACTGGTAGTCTACCAACCGCCCAGTTACCTGTGCACGGTTTAACTTGCAAAATGTGCCTACTTGGTTTTCCTCATAATAGACAAATATTTTTCCATGTCACTGTCTATCCAAATGGGAAAATCAGAATAGGATTAAGAACAATAGCCAGGTGTGGTGGTGCACACCTGTAATCCTGGTGGCTCAAGAGGCGTGGCAGGAGGATCACAAATGCAAGGCCAGCCTCAGCAACTTAGCAAGGTCCTAAGAACTTATATGAGACCCTGTCTCAAAACAAAACAAAACAAAAAAAAAAATTAAAAAGGGCTGGAGATGTGGCTCAGAGGTAAGGCATCTCTGGGTTCAATCCTTAGCAGCACCAAATAAGTAAGTAAGTAAGTAAATAAATAAATAAATAATTAAAAAAAAATAGCATTGAGCATGGCATGGGCCTTGCCCTCTTTGTGGGTAGGTTGTGGGGTAGGGAGTGAGAGTGGAGGGCTGCTTTTACTTGCCCTCTACAACTAGTGGGTTTGTGATGCCCCACTCTGGACTAAAGGACACGTTTGTCCTTACCTTGACTCTCAAAGAGCCCTTTCAGAAGCCTTTTCCTAAGAGGAGAGGCAAAGAGAAAAGGGAGAGGGGAAGAGAAGGAGAGAGCGCTCTCTTTCTGCAACTTCCCAGCGATAGCAGAGGTAGATACATCTCACACTCCTAGAACCCAGAGAGAATGAGGATGATCTGATTCAGCCTTTTTTATTTAACCTCTGAAGAAATCAAGCCTCATTTAAATGAAGAGCTTGACCCAGGCCAGACAGCTGAATGGAACAGCACAAACCAGGTCTCCTGACTCTGCTCTAGTGTTTTTTCCTCTCCAAGATGTCTCAGTCTGAAAGTGAAACTGCAACTTCTATTAAATCATGGTTGGTTTTTTATTTTTATTTTTTTTTGTTTAATCATCTTTGAGCACCACAAATTTGTACACATTGTTTCCATTCCAAGTTGATTGTCTAAAGTGAAACCTATTATTCTGTCCTGGTCTTAGAAGCCCAGAAACGTGAGTTGCCAAGAGTAGAATGGTTGGTAGCACGCTTTGCAAAGTTTCTCCAGTTCTCCAAGAATCACTCAGAACTCCAGACTCATCTCTCCCATGTTACAAGAGTCTGTACTCTTGTAGGAATGTCACAAGGACAAAACAAAGTAAGTTGGGATGACCAGGCGAGTTTGGTGTTAAGAATACGGATTGGGGGAAATTTTGACCTGACCCAGTTTCCTCTTCTGTAATATGGAGCAAACCATAGAACCTATTTCATAGTGTTTGGGTTGGAATTAAATAAGAGGATAAATAAGATAATGCTCAGGCATAAAGAATGCCCAAAGTATATTAATTACTATAGTGGTTCTAGGTAAACACATACAATACATACCTCAACTGTTTTTTAGTTGTGTTTGTTTTGGAGAAACAAAATATGGGGCTTACAAAAGCAAGATAGTAATCACCTTCTCTAATATGTTGGTTAAGTGCATTGTGCTCATTAAAAAAAAAAAAATCTTTCACCAGCACTAATCTTCAGATAATTCCATCTACATCCAGCTCTCTCCCTGAGAGGCCACGTGGTCTGGAAGTTCAGAGCCTAATGGCCTCTGGATGTTAGAGGGTGCCAAGTAGAGAAAATCTAATGATTTTGGAAGCATCCAGAGGTTGGGTAGGAGAGCACAGCCATCTAATTAAACACCCCGATAGTACGGTAGTATTGTAAACCACCTTGAAAGCACAAAACAGGAGAAACAACTGCAGCTTGGAGTTTCGCCCTGTGTCCTAACCCCAGCACAGTTACCTTGCTGTCAGGAGTTCAAACTCATCTCCCTTAAACCACAGACTTACTTTCTGTAGAGTGAATTTTTTTCTGACAGCCTCCAAAATACTGAACTCCTACCAAATACAGTTAAAGTAGTTTTTCTGCTTGAGAATATTACTATTTCTCTGATTCTGGAAACTGAGGAGAAATGAAGAGGAAAATCCTAAGTGACTCTTTCCTTTGCAAATGTGCAAAAATGCTGCCCAGCCTCAACAGTCCCCAAACCTCTGTCCACACGAGCAGCTACTTGCAATGGCACTGAGATGGGGCCTATGTTTAATCCCCAGGGCTAACAACTTCTACTCAAAGGGATTGTGAATTGTGGATTATTAGGATGAGTAATCTTAATTGATTTTTTTAGGAGATTTGTCTCAGAAGGCTAAAGTTCATTCTTAAAAAAAAGTCACCATCGAAAGCTAAAAGCAGGAAAAATTATAAAAGCAACTACCAACAGGGTTTTATCAGTAAGATATCAAGTTAATTTTTTTTGCCAATATCTGCAACTCTATATAGATATACCCCAAAAGGATAATGGCTATTAACATTTTCTGGGTTGTGAGATAATGGCTGTTATCTAACTTTTCTTTTATCAATCTCTATTTGCTTTTTTTTGTCAATATGTAATTCCTGTTGCAAAAAAATCAGTCAAAGAAAAATAAATACATTGATGCATCCTGAGGAACTAAGCACCAGGAGGCCAGTTAATTATGAACAGAATAATTATTGTTTCCACTAGTACATGCCAATGGTCGTCACTTCTCCTAAATGACCTAGCAGGGGAACCCCCAGTAGGACCTGGAGGCCCAGTGGGCTGGGCAGTGCCATCTTCACATTCACAGAACACATCTGCCTAGATCTCATACTCTAGCCTTCCTATATTCACAAACCCTAATTCTATGTCTCCCATGTTTGTTCTTTTCTTTGGTAAAGGGAATTCCTATGAAAAGTGGGAAACACTAGAGTTTTAATTCTGTTTTTTTTTTGGGGGGGGTGGTACCAGAGATTTAACCCGGGGTTGCTTAACCACTGAGCCACATCCCCAGCCCATTTTTGATTTTGAGACAGGGTTTCACCAAGTTGCTTAGGACTTCACTAAGTTGCTAAGACTGGCTTTGAACTTGTGATCCTCCTGTCTTACCCTTCCTAGCCACTGGGATTATAGGTGTGCACCCACTGCACCCAGCCATTTTCAATTCTTTAAACTTAGGAATAAAGACAAATTCTTCTCCATGTGTTGCTGCATAAAATTTTCTGGGTTCTGTGGCCTTTTGACCTACTACACTTCAGATTTCTTTTTATTTTTTATATATTTTTATTTTATTTATTTATTTTTCATTTAAATGTGACTTCTGCAAGAATGCGCTCCTCAGATTAGTTAATTCCACTGTTGTACATTATCTTTATCCTTTTGTACTTTGTGATTTCATTGTGTTAAGGACCACTGCTGTAATAAACCTATTTGTTATTGTTTGTGTAACTGTTTCTCCTGCTAGACTACGAAGGGAAGGACTATGTCTTTTTGCTTTCATATTCTTAATACCTAGTAATGGGGCTAGAACTTCATTGAATATTTATTGAATAACTGAAAGAATGAACAAATGAGATACTTCTTCAGTCCTTCCTGTAAATCCTTCATATTTGTGTTAGTCAGTTTTTCATTACTGTAACAAATACCTGAGATAAGTCAACTTAAAAAGAGAAAAAGTTCACGTTGGTTCATAGTTGTGAAATTTCAATCCATGACTGGTGGGCCTCATGGCTTTGGGCCTATGGTAAAGCAGCACATCATGGTGGGAGTGCATGGCAAAGGAGGCCCATCCACATCATGGAAAGGCCTGAAAAAGAGGAAAGGTTGGGCTCTTCTTATCCCCTTTGAAGCCACATCCCAAATGACCCAAGACCTCCCATTATGCCCCACCTCTTAAAAGTTTCCTTCACATCCCAGTAGTGTCAAACTGGAGACCACACCTTTAATGCATGGGCCTTTGGGATACATTTGAGACCCAAATGATAACACTACATTTTGGCATTCAACATCGCATTGTTTACTGATCTAATAATAATGTAAATTTTAAAAAAAATTTGTGCAGCTGCCTTATAGTTATTATTGAAGATAAATGATTCTTTACCCTTTTCAAATGCTTTTTTTTTTACTTGAAAATGACTTATCCAATCAAAGTCTCAAAGAGCTAAAACCAAAAACTGCAGACACTTCCACACTACCCACGGTGGCCCACCTCATCCCCTGAAATCAGACCCCTTTCTCTGGAGAACTTGGGCCTCCTTCCCCCACGCCCCCCCCCCCCGCAAGATTCAGAGCTAATAGGTATGGGCAATAATATTTTAAAATCATCACTGATATCACTTGCATTTTAATGGAGGCCTTAGTATGATTTGAGGTGATACAAGTGTCTTTTTTTTCAGTAGGTACAAGTTTAATGAAAGTTAAAAAAAAAAAAAAATATATATATATATATATATATATATATATATATATATATATATATTACTAGCCAGCAACTCTGTAGTTTCACAGATATTGTTTTGACAATCTTTTTAATCTTTTTATTTTTTGTTGTTGTTGTTAAGTTTTTTGTACTGGAGATTGTAACCAGAAATCCTTACCATTGAGCTATATATTCCCAGCCCCACCCCACCCATTTTTTTTTTTTTTTTTTAATTTTTGAGACCGGGTCTGCTAAGTAGTTGAGGCTTGAACTTGTGATTCTCCTGCTTTGGCCAGGATTACAGGTGTGTGCAACCATTCCCAGTCAATAGACATTGGTTTGGATAAAGCAAACTATACAGAAGAGTCAATTTAAATAAAAGTGTCAAAGAAATAGAAGAAAAAGTAGCCTACAGATCTGGAGAATACTGAGAAGGCAGTATACAATGATAAGGCAATCCCAGAATACTGCATTTGGCCTTTAGGAAAACACCACAAACAGAAGATCTCTGATATTCCTATACTATTGACCCCTAAAGCTGGCCCTAAACTACAGGAGGATCACCCTCTGGACTTTTCCCATTCTTCTCCCCTTAAGACCTTTATGTGACAAGTTTCTTACCCTATATCATGAAGGGAGGAATGTCACACAGGGATGGCAAAAAGGACCTGAACAAACAAGCCTTGGTAGGCTTCTCTCCATTTATTACCATTAGATCACATCCTTTTTTCTTCCAATCATATGTCTGTAAGACTGTCTGTAAAAATATAACATGTCCCTGTTTCTGAAAGTTCCCATGTCACATAAAACTTATATTTTAAAAATTTGAGTGCTTTTCCTCTTGTTAATTTGTTCTTATTATAGAAGTCTCAATTACAATGTTAGTCAACTTTTCATTGCTATGACCAAATTACCTGCCAGGAATAACCTAGTGGAGGAAGTTTATTTTTGTTTACGGTTTCAGTTCACAGTTGGCTGACTCTATTGCTCTGGGTCCAAGATGAAGCAGAACTTCATGGCTTGGTGGAGGAGCACTTTTCCACTCATGGCAGCCAGGGAACAGAGAGAGTGAAGGGGAAAGAGCCAGAAGAAAGATGCACTTTTCCAGGACACACCCCAGTGACCCTCCATCTCCAACAGTACCTCACCTGCCTGCAGTTACCACCCAGTCAGACCATTCAAACTAGGATGGACAGATTAGGAGACTTCTCTCCTAAGCTAATCATTTCATTTCTAAGTATTTCTGCATTAACACAGGAGCTTTTGGGGCACCCCTTATGTTCAAACCATAAAGGTTTATAATCTTGTACTGGGTGAGGAAAAGAAATCCTTTCTCTCTTCCCAGTAAATAACATAAGTTTGGGAAACAATCCAAGGATTAAGGAATTAAGAGCCTAATAGGTACTTCAGTAAATGTCCACTCAAACCTTTATTTAGAAAGAATGTGTTGAGTTCTTGCTACATGTCCCCAGTGCTAGTGTAACAATGGTGATCAAGATCACTAGGATCTCTGCCTTCACCAAGATACAACCATTCACATGAAAGATCATCTGGATGAATAACTGAATGAGAAAGAGAAAGTGAAAAAGGAAGGGGAATGAAAATAAAGGAATTTCAGTGACTATATTAGAGATAGAGAAGAAAACTTCTGAGCTAGGTGGTCTCTAATGGGTCCTCAGATAACACTATCTGATTACACTTCCTATGGAGAGAAGCATGTACATTGTTTTTTTGAGGCTTGAGATAGATCTGTCAGGTATAGGTCTTCTTTAGTAATATCTAGGTCCACATAATGGATATTTTGACACAACATTTAGATGCATTAGATACACAAAGTTCCCAGAAAACCAAAGATGTCATGGTGTAACCACACATGATCCTTATAACTTAGATTCTAGTTCCCAGAACCTTTGAGAGAGGTGGTAGGAGGGCACCCCAGGTAGTGATGTTTTACTATCACATTGAGAGTAGGAAATCCACATATGCAAGAGTATATTCCAGAGAACTTAGGAAGACTCTTGATTATCTATTAAAAGGAAAGCAAAAAAACAAAACAAAACAAAACAAAAAAACAGACATGCATATTTAAGAAGCAAGCACAATGAAGCCCTCATATCAGCTCAAGTTCTTAAAGTTTGAATCTCTGCCATACCACGGAAAATCCACGCTGATGTTCCTTTGCAGTAAGCATTTTCCCCAGTTTACCATTGCTTCTTGATGAAGATGGATGGCTCTGTATCTGGCGTTCTAATTACATTAAAGAATAATGACCAGGAAGATCTTGGGGAAGAGAGAATAATTTATTACTCACATTACTTCCACCCTATCTAAGATGTGTTCAGAAGTAAATTGTCAAATTCTCCCAGAATTCACTTATCACACTTGGAGAACAAAGCACAAGTTGAGAACAAGGAGAGCCTCCGTGCTTTGACTTGTTGCCACAGAGTGCTGGTGGGAGTCCTTAGATATTTCCAACATTTCTGTCAACTTCATCCAGAGAATAACGCTCTCTGAAGGAAAAGGCTGGTGGTGCTTTCAGATATTACAGGTGGACCTGTTCTGGGCATGTGTAATTCTCTAATTAGCCTTATGAAGCAGATGGAATTATTCCTATTTCACAGAAGGAACAAACGGAAAACAACTTGCTCAAAATCACACAGTGGGTTTTTTGATGGAATAGGAGTTTGAACTCAAGTAAGACTCTAAATCCAAGTGATCACTTATGTGCTAATTAGCTCACATGTCACCAACAACTATAGCTAGAACACCATAGAGCCCAGTAGCAATTTGCTAGAGCCCTTGACATACAACAATAGTGACAAGTAAATATAATAATGTGCATGTCACTTTTGCTCATCCCCTGGCACAGGTCCTCCGGCTCCAGTAGGCAATGGTCCCCTGGGGTGAAACAAGACACCCTGCCATTTCAAGAGTTAGATCAGCTGGTAAGTTCATTACCTTCCATTTCATCTATCTGTGTACTGTTTGGTGGGCAGAGGAAAGAGGTGACTTTGGATAGAAACAAAATTTGATCACTCAGTGGTAGGACTATTTCCCAGGTAGGTCTTGTGATTGACCATATCATTTAACAGTGCTACTTTCAGTTTCCCTATCTGTAAAATAGGAGGATTCATGCAGAGTATCTATCTCACAGATAGGATTAAATATGTGTGAGATGGGCAATACAGGGTGAGCTGATAGGGAAGAAGAAAATTAATATTTATTTGATTCCCTTAATGTGCTCACCTTCTCTATATCATGTGCATATAAATATGCATGACACTTTGAAAACATTGTTTCATTTTCCATAACAATTTGTCCAGGTGGGTCACCTCCTTTGTAGATGAGGAAATAGGGCTTTGCAAGATTAACTGGCTTAACCAGAGTCCATGGTTAGTTTGTAATAGATTTGGATTTGAATTAAGTAAGGTGAATTGCATTTGATTTCCACAGTTCCAGACTGCCTGGGACTATAAAAATTGAAGATGCGGTTTTATAATGTGTTTTCTCTCATTAGAAATCATTAACTAGAGATGACTAAATATAAAGTTGAGACAGATTAGCTACCAAATGCCCTCAAACTCTAGAACTATAATTGTATATTGGAAGTCTAATTGTGTAATTGTACACGGTAAATCTAATTATCATTGTAATTGTGTAAGTCATATTTTTATTCATTCATTTTAATATAGATGTATGTGCTTGGGCAGTTCTAGGTATCAGAGTGGTAAATAAGACATTTACTAATAAATGAAAAAAGATAATTTCAGGAAGAAAAGTGCTCTGAAGTCAAATAAACAGGGTCACGTGGAAGATGGGGAGGGAGTTTCCTTTAGGCAGGGGATCAGGGAAGCTGTGTGTGAGAATGTTTTCTGAACCAAGGACTGAAGATGAGAAAGAGACAGCCATGTGGAGACAAGAAGAAAGAGCTCTCTAAGCAGTGAGAACAGTAAATGCAAAGTGTCAGAGGCAGGAACAAACTTGCAACTTAGAGGGACAGAAAGGAGACTGCTGTGGCAGGAGGGTGCTAAGGCCAGGCTGGGAAAGGCAGGCAGCAGCTGGACTGCATGAGGCCTGTGGGCCATGTTAAGAACTCTGAATCTTATTCTAGTTGTCCTGGAAGTCTCTAAAATGAATTTAAAATAGATGTTCTTGCCTCTGCTCCCGACACTGGGTGATTCATTCAAATTCCCTACGTGTCAGGATTTGCATTTATTAAGAAATTGTAGCACAATGAATCATCTAGGCCCTCATAGACTGTGACTGAATCCAACATATATCTATCCATTTGCATGAGCAAGAATGTGAACTCTGAGAGGCACTAGCCAGCATCACTGCAAAAACCCTATGCTATAGATCAGAAGCTTCCTTGTTTATCAAAGGCACAGAAAGTATTTGCCTACAGGGTCACTGCTCCCAGACTTAGCAGACATTGGTTCCCATAGATTCCCAAGCCTAATTCTAATATACCAGCTTTCTGTCACCATGATAAAATACCTGAGATAAACAAAGGAGGAAACGTTTGTTTTGGCTCATGGTTTCAGAAGTTTCCTTCCATGGTCAGCTGTTGGGGCCGGTGGCAAGGTAGAATGTCGTGGTATGGAGCATGTGATGGAGCAAAGCAGCTCACCTTATGGCAACCAGGAAGCAAAGAGGCCAAGGGTCTCAATATCCCCTTCAAGGGCATGCTCCTAATGACCTAACTTCCTTCCACTAGGCCCCACCTCCTAAAAGTTTCACTACTTTCCAATATCCCCAGAGGCTGCTGACCAAGTCTTTACCATATGTGCTTTGGGAAACATTTAGATCCAAACCATAGCAACCAGCATACTATCACCTCTCCCAAACCTTTCTCCCTTTAGCATCTGGGAAGAGTGGACTTTAGAACTTTGTAGTTGTGACATAAACTGGATTTGGACTCAGATACATGAATAATTTAGAACCCTACACTTGGTGTCAAGGGAGTGAACGTCTTTGAGTTCGGTTTCCTAATCTATAGATGGTGGTAGAAAAACAAATATCTCAGGATTATCATAGAATAAAAACATAATCATACATGAAAACATCCTGCACAATGCCTCCCATATGCTCAAAAGTCCAGATTTTTAAAAACTCAGGATAGCAAAACCTTGCCACATAAACCTAGGATCAGGTGAGGAGCACCCAGCAATCTTCATAAGCCACATATGTCTCTAATCTGTGGAACAAAAGAAGGGGGAGACCAGAAGGAATCCAAAGTCAAAACCTTACTTCAAAATACAAATAACTTGGTTGAAAGAAAAGAAAACCCACAAATTTAAATATTAGAATCAGCTAAACTTGGGAGATGGGAAAAATGAATAATAAATGCAGGTAGAAATTTAGAGTTTTGTTTTATGCATACAAGGGGAATAATTAACTAATCTCAAAACATGTAAATTAGGGCTTAGAAGCATTTCAAAACACCACATCTAACTCCAGTTATAGATACAGAATTTGCTACATTATAATAATTAGGCTTTTTTTTTACAAAAGATTTATTTATTTTGAATAGAAGTATTAAATATTATACTAATTACTGGTTATTTTACTTTGTACCCAGGGAAAAGAAATGAATATTCATTAGCTCCTTAAGCTACTGATCCTCCACCGACTAGACAGATTCCAACATCACCACAGAGCTGTGGGTGGGTGGAAAATGCTCCCTGAAAACCAGGCTCACGCTACAAATCACAGGCCAATCTATTCTGCTAATGTGCACGTGCTACAACCCCCTTGTGAATTCCCTTAACATTATACTGCCCAGAGCTCCCAGCTGAGCAGCCAATAAGCGAGAATAACTGTTAAATTGATCACAACAGAATTTTTCTGTCTACAGAATTCAGTGATCTTGAACAAGTCTTAAAATTTAAAACATGATTTCCTAGAATAAAACTAACATCTCCATTCTAGACATGCCTTTATCATTGCAAAGGACTATTTCAACACACATTTCAATCATTTTCTGACTTGGCTTTTGATTCTACTCTATATGTACACCCCAAAAGGACCAGGCTTGAGGTTTTAATTGATGAGGCATGTTCACTGTTGCTCAATAGGTAAACATTGTGTTATTTTTTTTTCCTCCAATGGAAGGGAGAACTAATTAGGCAATACATTTCTCAAGTACCAACCCTGATAATTTTCAAAACTTGTTCAGTTTAGGACACACCTCTGGGTTGGAGTCCGTGAGCTGCTTGATTTTTAATTTTTATGGTTATTAAATTTTGTGCTTGACCAAGTCACTAACTCAGGAGGAAAGAGGCTCGGGGGTCTGGAGAGAACCTGTTCTTGCAGAGGGGTCTCCTGCTCCCCCTGTGGCCTGGTCTGTGAGGCTGACCTATAGCCTCAGCGGGGCACTTGTGCTGGGAAAAAACTGTTAAAGGGGCCAGATGGTGCTGGGAAAGGGTGACCAGATCAGGGTGCACATGGTGAGAAACAGAGAAAAGCAGCCCTGAGTCCTGTCTCCATGTGAGTAGAATCAGGAAGCGTGAAATTTCATAAAACACAATTTCTTGAGAGTGTTAACTTTCTAGAAAGCATTTAGATTTTTTTTTTTTTAACTAGAGAGTGCACATTCCTTACAGTCTTTTCCAGAAGAGAACGAAGAGGAAGGAGGTTTCAAATTTCTGGGGATCAGAAAAGAATAGGATTCATTCAACAGATATTTATTAAGTACAATTCATATGCTATACAGTAAACTCTTACTGTTTTGTGAAGCTCTTGAACCAATCACATTCCTATAACCTTTCTTACAATTCAAGTTCAAGGGTCTAACCTCCTGAATCAGCATCCCAAGGCAATGCCTACATTAAACTTTGAGAAGGGTTGCTAGACACTGTGCTAATTGCTCACCATTGCTCTCCATTTAATGTGTTATACAAATAAAAGCCTAGCCCACACATTTACCAAAACTTGGTCATGACACATTAAGATACAGCTCTCATTCAAAAGAGTACTGCGTAGGCAATTACAACCCCATACGCGGACATTTCCATGAAGACCATGTGCCAAGCCAAGGAAGAGCCTTGCTTCAAGGCAAACGCTGGTGACTTCACCCACCTGATTCAGTCAAACCCACAGGGATCCTCTTTCTAAATTCAGGTTAGAAGACTTTTTGGAGAGCAACTGTAGGCACCAGGGAGACCTAGGAAACAAGGGCTGTGCTCACCTGGTTTCCACCTGGCAATGAGAAAGGGGAGATGAAAATGATCCAATTCACTTAGCTGGCTAATTCATTTAGACCCTTCACTAGTCTGTGTCCCTCTCCTAGGAGGAGTCACAGGAAATAGGCACTGGGAATGGGATGTCTCTAGTGATTTCACTGGGCAGTTGTATTACATTTTATCTTCATTTTCTGCTCTAACACATGCTGGTAATGCCCCTTGATGGGTTCTGTAGTGCCACAGATTTTCCAAAGCCAAATGGAAGTGACTTTAAAGATATTGTAGAAATTAATGACCCGTGAGGCTTGTCTATGGACTTTTATTTAGTCTCCCTAGAGCTTCCTCCAGGTCAATCTTTATCAACTTGTCTATTTCCCAGCATCTTGTAGTTACATTAAAAGTGATTGTAATCACAAACACAATACATAAATTTGTATTTTAGAAAAAAAACTCGAATACAAAATATATAAAGTATAAAAGTGAAAAAAAATCCCCTATGCTCCCCTACCTAAGGGCAATCACTGTTAACATTGGGATGCATTTTTGAAATTATGAAATATATTGTAATGCATACATTAACACAGAATAGTTTTGTGTTTTAATTAAATTATATTATTCTGCAACTTTTTTTAAGTTTACTTGCATCCCCTCCACTTAATCGATATAATTTTAAAATAGCTATACAATGTTCCATAGAATAGATGCGCCCTAGTTAATTTAATCATTCTCCTATTGATGACTATTTAGATTATGTACAATTTTTAAATAATTATAAGAGTTTTTGAAGCTGGCTGGATATAAGAGTGACATAAAAATCAAGAACTCTATATCAATAGCTAATTTGGAAAATTAAGAAAAAAAAAACCAAAAAAAAAGTGCAAGAATATGAAAATCACTTATAAACTACATTAATTGATACAAAAAGACCAAAAAGTAAGCTATATATTCTATTTATAGATAGGAAGATTCAGTATTGCATATATATATATATATATATATATTAATCATCTCAATTATCTCCTTTAAAAATCAAGCCAATCTCAAAATGCCAGTGGGATAGTTTATGCAACTTGACAAACAGTGCAATTCTTCAATTCACAATAGCTAGACTGTGGAACCAACCCAGATGCCCTTCAATAGATGAATGGATAAAAAAAATGTGGCATCTATACACAATGGAGTACTATGCAGCAATAAAAAATGACAAAATCATAGAATTTGCAGGGAAATGGATGGCACTAGAGCAGATTATGCTTAGTGAAGCTAGTCAATCCCTAAAAAACAAATAGCAAATGTCTTCTTTGATATAATGAGAGCAACTATGAACAGAGCAGGGAGAAAGAGCAGGAAGAAAAGATTAACATTAAACAGAGACATGAGATGGGAGGGAAAGGGAGAGAAAAGGGAAATTGCATGGAAATGAAGGGAGACCCTCATTGCTATACAAAATTACATATAAGAGGTTGTGAGGGGAATGGGAAAATAAACAAGGAGAGAAATGAATTATAGTAGATGGGGTAGAGAGAGAAGATGGGAGGGGAGGGGAGGGGGATAGTAGGGGATAGGAAAGGTAGCAGAATACAACAGTTACTAATAGGGCATTATGTAAAATTGTGGATGTGTAACCTACGTGATTCTGCAATCTGCATTTGGGGTAAAATTGGGAGTTCATAACCCACTTGAATCTAATGTATGAAATATGATATGTCAAGAGCTTTGTAATGTTGTGAACAACCAATTAAAAAAAAAGAAAAAAAAACAGTGCAATTCTTATAGGACACTTTGTGAAGAATTGCCAGGATAATGAGGGAAAGAGAAAGACAATGCAGCCAAGATGCCACCAGGTCTTTTTGGGGGGGCTGAGGGCGGGTTCATCTTTATTATCACAATATGGGAGCCAGAGTCACCAGTATAAGCTGTTTCCCAAGTGAAGGTGCCAGGTAGAAAAGGGAGGGGCAGGAGAAAAAGGAAGAGAGATCAAAATCCAATTTAAGATAAATTTGCAAATCAAAATTTAAAAACATTACCATTAAGAAAATAAACCAAAAATGTCAACATATTGTGACCAATAGTCAATTACAGGAAAAGTTTAAAAGTTACATGAAAGAAATGTGAGTTCTTTCTTCACTGGCTTTAAAACTGGGTACATATATTTCACTCAAAAAGAAAAAAAAAACCCTTTGTTTACTTTATAATGTTGAATCCTGAGGGAAGTGAATGTTTTCTTCAGTGTAAGAAAAATTTCTTTGATAACTTTATTTCCCCCTATTTTTTCCCCTCTTTCTCTCCTGGCTGCTGCCTGGTCTTGCCTCCTCCTTTTTCTTCTACCTTCTTATAGAGGATGCAGCATTTGATATTTGTCTATTTACTTCCTTCTAGTGTTGACTGTTTGTTCATTCACCCCTCATATTTTCTTCAAATCAAAGTAAGATTCAAAAGTTTGGTTAGACTCAGACTGAGCACTTTGATAAGAATACTTTTAAGGTTGTAACCTGTACTTTGCAACTGCATTGCATGTGCACCCCCACCCCTGCTGCCCTTTTTCAGTTCCTAAAATCCAAGGACATGGGAATCCCTAACTATAATGAAATATGATAATAAATCTAATGGAGATAATATGCATTATTCTGGGGAGATGAATAAAGGATGATTAAATCTGCCTTGGAGAGTCAGAAAGTGCTTTCTTAAGCTATTCTTATTCAAATGTAGCTTACTATTTCTGACTTTCCTTGTTGGCTTCAGCAGGATTAATTACTCCTCTGTCAGTATCTTCAGAACACCATATTTTCATCAGCCACATCAGTTATCATATTTGACTAGTTATTTGTAATTCTCTCTCTACCTTAGTTGTAAGTTTTTTGAAAGCATGGTAGAGGCCTCACTCATCTTTGTATTTCCAGTACCCAAGAGTGTCTACAACACAACATAAGCTCAGAAAATGCTTTTTAATATACATGAATATATGCTTAGATGGGTGAATGAGGTATGACATTAGTAAGGTCAGCATATAAAAGCTACATTTGTATATTAACACAGTAACTTATGTAGATATTGGACTTATAACATGTTAAGTATGAAAAAGATAGTCTTAATTGAACACACAGATGATTAGCAAATATTATTAAGATTCATCTTTGGGGCTGGGGATGTGGCTCAAGCGGTAGCGCACTCGCCTGGTATGCGTGCGGCCTGGGTTCAATCCCCAGCAACACATACAAACAAAGATGTTGTGTCCGCCGAAAACTAAAAAATAAATATTAACATTCTCTCTCTCTTTAAAAAAAAAGATTCATCTTTGTTGCTTTTAAATAACAAATTGTGAAGACCCATTTGTCTCTATGGTTTATAGAATCATTTACCCCTATTCAAATATTTCCATGATGTCTAATAATACCTGAAAATGCTGTTTTATACTAAAATTAGTATGTAATTCTTTTGTCTCCTGGTGGAAGTTGGTGGATCATGTAATTATCTTTGAGGCTAACAGCCAGTCAAGGTGGCTAACTCAACCCTGAGAAAATGGGTTCAGATGTGTTTAGAATGATCACTTTTAGGAAGAGTCCCAGAGTCATGCTTAACTGTAAGTCAGAGGGAAACTGAGTCAAGGCTCCAAGGGTAAAACATCAAGTTCTGAAATTTTAATAACACGCTGCACACAGTGACTCTCAAAGATCCTTATCTATAGCTTTGAGACCTTATTCACAAAACACATCCTTTCTATGCTTCTCTTTATAGATAGAATTCACATTCTTATGCTAGTGGAAATGATAAACAGTAAATTCTTATTTTGCTAATAACTCCCCAGGCTCCTTCTTATCCTATGCCATGCAATCATTTTTAGCTCAGAAATATAAAAATAGTATGATACATGCCCATCAGCCTCTATCCTAAGGCTTTTTCTACTACTGAAAATAAGTTTTGGACTTGAGAATAAACTACAGATATCCACTTCTGGGCAAGGAGTACTTTATTTTTTTATTTTTTTGGTACCAGGGATTGAACTCAGAGTTGTTCGACCATTGAGCCACATCCCTAAGACTATTTTTGTATTTTATTCAGAGACAGGGTCTGAGTTGCTTAGTGTTTTGCTGTTGTTGAAGCTGGCTTTGAACTTGAGATCCTCCTGTTTCAGCCTCCCCAGCCACTGGGATTATAGGCGTGTGCCACTGCACCCAGCTAAGAAGTATTTTTAACATGGAAATCCATTTCACATTTATATCCATGTTCTTGGATACTGACAGATGATGCATCCATATTTTATATTTATAAAATTAATTTTGCTAAGCACAACATCAATTGTCTGTTCAACGTTTTGGGGGTAAAGGAGTGGCAGGTGTTGTGTAATTTGAGGAAGCATTGAATGGGGGTAAAAAAAAAGAGGTAGAGCTCAAAAAAATTATGAAAATAATTTTATTCTTACAAAAACATAAATGCGAGTGTCAAGAAATTAAATGGCAAAATGAGTGCACGGGCAAATAAGCGGATGCACGGTTTCAATGAGGTAGATAACACAATGTGACTGCAAGTTCCCACAATTGATAAATCAGTGTGACGAACTGGAGTCCAGATTCCCAACCACCTCTGTACAGAGAGGAATACCATTTTCATGTCCCATGATGTTCACATGAAAAACAAATTAGAAGTTCAGCATAAGACCCAGTAAAAGTTTCTCAATGTCTTCATAAAGAGCCTACTCTGTGCAAAAAGAGATGTTGTATGATACATACATAAACTTTTGAAAACCTTCAAAGACATATTACATACTGTTTGTACACCCTAGAATGTGCATTGACAGCATACACAATGTGGATAAGAAAGATACATACCAATTCTGGAGCAGTGGATAACTCTGGGGAGTTGGAATGGTTTGGAGAGGAGCATTAAACTATATAACATTTTATTTTTCAAAAATAATACATATGGCAAAAAATCACTTTTTCATGACTTCTTTGGAGTTCATTATTTTCTGTATGTTTGAAATTTTTCATAAAGATTTGTATGTGTAACATAAGGATGTTGCAATCCATTGCTCATTAAAGTAAATATGAGTACAAGGTTTTCTAGCCATCTTTTCACACTGCTCAGTGCAAGTAAATGGTAAACGCTGAAGGAAACGATTCAGTGTGAACAATTTAGGAAAGCAGTGGGGAGATGGACAAATGATGGTACTGGGTCCCTGATTCTGGTGGTTTACCCAACATTGTACCATGGTAGACAAGAGGAAGAAGAATATCCTTGCCTTCAGGAAATCCTCCCCAGATGTGTTTCTTCCCAAATGAGAATTTGATAAGCACCAGCCCTGGGTTCTCAGCCAAGTACTCCTGTCTTCTATTAAGTTCAGTGACTTGGATAGTTAGCTAAGCTGACACAGAGCAGATCCCCTCCTCAAGGACTGCGGAGCTCTATGAAGACTGGATGTGAGGCGCCTGGATGTGCACAGTTGAGGGTACCTGAAGGTGGAGTTTACTGACCTCTAGGCAGGTGAACGGTGAGGCACCAGATTCTATGCAAAGTTGATCACCACCATTCAGACTTTATTTATTTTTTATTATATGAACAATTTAATCAACCAGAATGATTAGTGTTTTTTTTTCATTTGAAGTTTAATGAATGCAACGACAAGGCCACTTGGGCAACAATATTAAATATTAAATGGCAGCACACAAGAACATAAAGTCTTTACTGTATTCTTCACTGCTGTGCTATTTTCATTGCAACCTGTCAGCAAATGAATAAGCAAGTTCAGTATAGCCTGGACATTTTAAAGCAAATGTTACCAAACTGCCACCTTGGTCATTAAAATCATGACACCAAAAATTCTAGGAAAGCAGCCATAGTTCTAGAGATCTGAATACTGTCTTCCTTCAGCGCCCCCCGCCCCTATTAGGATAGCAAAAGAATGATGCCCTTCTCTGTCCATTTCCAGGCTTCCTCTATAATCATTCTAATTGATAGCACCTGTGTGGTTACCGGGAGCTATCCAGTGATTTTTCTTGCTCCCTATCCCCAGTCCCTAGAAATGGCCATAGCTGTACAAAGCCATTATGTTTACTAGAGGAGTCCTCTATGAGGATCCAAGAAAGTGATTTCCTTTTGTACTTTCTGGATCCTTCAGAAGCCTTGAGATACAAGTCTACTCAAGTGCTGCAGGTTTGGGTTATGCTATCCAGGTCAGATACTTACTAGCCTTTTTTTTTTTTTTTTTGGGCCAATGGTCCTTATGGAACCATTTAGTTTACCTCTGGTGTAGACCCCTGGTTCTCAAAGGGTGGCCTCCTACCCATCAGCATCAGCCTGAGAACTTGTTAAAAATGCAGAATGTCAGTTCCACTCAGGACCTACTGAATCAGAAGCTCTGGCAGCAGGGTGCCAGTCATCAGGGTTGTAGCATGCCTACCCAGGGACTGTGATGCTTGTTAAGGTTTGAGAACCATACTTTACTGTCAATCCTGGTCCACACAGAGGAGGTAGAGTACACTGTGAAGAATGTGAACTCTGGAGCCAGACTTTCTGTCTTTAAACCCCATAGTCTTTCAACTATGAATGATAATGCATAAATCGCAACTTTTGTGTGCCTCGTTTTCCTTCTGTAAAATGAAGTCCGTAGTAGTAAATCCACCTATTCAGGATGATTGGGAGGATCCAATGAATTATTTCATAATTGTTATCTATTTATTTTCATTAGGTTCAACTACTCAGCAAGGCAGCTTCTGTGAAGAGAAGGAAGTCCTGGCCTAAGCTCTGCTATGGGCAAACCCATTTACCTCTCTCAGCCTCAATAACTTCATCTGGAAAATAGACAATTACATCTGAACCACTTGCTCCACTGAGCTGCCCAGCAGACAGAGAAAATTCCTAAGTGTCCTGTAAGCTGAAAGCCTATCCAGGAAAGGAAGTTAACCTATGCCACACTCATCAACGTGGCCATGTGAGTTTCCCTAGTTAGCTCCAATACAAACCCAAAAGAGACATCTCTTTTAGTTTCTTTCCACCAGCTGATCCTCCTACCTTCTTTTAAGACAGCATTCAGTTCATATTGAAAGCAGCTGCCATTGCCTACTAGTTATTTTTTAAGGGTGTTGTGTAGTGCTTTTTTTTTTTTTTCAGTATCAGGGGTTCTTTTTCCTCCTCAGTGACATAATTCTTACTAAACAAACACTTGTTATTCCCCTGTAGTTTCCATCTGAGTTGAAAATATGCCCCAATTAGCAGCATGACTGATGGGTTGACGTCCTTCTAGAGTTTGGAGTAGCCACCCTGAAGATGCATTATAATAATACCCAGTTATTGAGCAACTATTAGGAACAAGGTACGTGCTAGGGCTCCACAGACCTCATTGATTTCTAAGAACAACCTCATAAGGAAAGAATTACCACCACCTGTATTTTACAAATAAGGAAATAAGGGGCTGAGAGATTAAGAAACTTGGTCAAAGTTTTCTTTCAAAGAAGATCTCTTCGATTCCAAGAGTTCTTGTATCGGATATATATGTAAGAGTAAAATCATCTTGTCCTGCCATTCTTTGGGTGCTTTGAAAACTGAAAACATTAAAACAGCAACAAAGGCAGGTTTTGCGGCTCACATCCCACACCCCTCAATAGGAAGACCCGAGTTTGAGTAGGGCACCAGTGACGTTTTAGAAACGAAGGCTTGAGAAGCACCTCATCATTCTCCATGTGCTATCTTGTCACCAATAAGATCAAGACTCTGTTTTGGATGGGCACCTAATTTCCCCCAAATGAACGCAACCATCCCCTCCCGTCACATTACTCTGTGATTATTTAGTTTAAATGTACCTCTTTATTTGTGGTCCTTCACCACACACACACTGGGGGCATTGCTTTTTGACCAACAATTGAAAGACACCAGTTGTTCATCCAAAACATCTTTGGTTGACTTTATTTTGCATATATTTATTATTAATATTACTATTCTGCAGTACTGGGGATTGAACCCAGGGCCTCTTGTGTGCTGGGCAAGTGTTCTATGACTGAGCTATACCCCAGCCCTTTTAATATATTTTTTCATCCCTGAAAGAAGCCAGTATGCACAGAGTCACTAGGAAAAGTCTATTTATATCTAGAAGTTTATTTTAAAATGTAAACTACATAAGATAACTCTCTTTATTCATGGAATCATCTTAGGAGTTGAGAGAAAAATGTCCAAAGATCACCAAATGGGTATGTATAAAAACCTAGAACTGCAGAAATTTACATGGAGCCAGAAGACCTTTCAACCAACCTCCTCACTTGTCAGGTGCAATCACTGGGAGTGATGGAGGTAGACTCTACCCACTCCTGCAACTGGCAGGACCAAGACTCAAAGCTCAGTTTTCTTTAAATGGGTTTTTTTTTTTTTTTGCTTTGCTTTGTTATGGTGCCTTGAAAAAAAAAAATCTATGTTGTTTCCCAAGCATACAGACCTGAGAATTGCCCTATTTGAATAAATTAATTTGCTAACTCAATTGCAAATAGAATGTAATTTGGTAGATCTTTTCACCCCATGCATGAAGTTCTGCTAAGGTTTAGAGTGCATTTACTTCCACTTTGGAAGTAGATTTTGCAAAATTCCTTAGCCGTTACCCATAGATAGTGTGAATTTATAGAGTGCTAGTCTGGACAAAAACAGCATTACAACATAAAATGCATCATTAATACTTTAAAACCCAGTATGATTTATATTTATATAAATAACATAAAAGAAGCCAATTAAACTAAAGTCACTGGAGTGTAAATAACATAAAAACTTATTGTTCTATAAGCTACTGAAAATAAACTAATAATGAAAGTATTTATCATATGTCTAATAACCAAGCAGGTACGAGTGGGTTAAGCAGATGGCAGGGGAAACAGTTATTTTCCGATACCTTCTAATGCAAGCCTAATATTTCCATCTAATTGATCCATTTAAAATGTGACATTTTATCTGAAAGTTACCTTTTGTCCATTTGAGTAATTAATAATTTAAGTGGAACAAGGACGTCTTGATTCAAACACTTTGTAATCTGACTAGGAGGATATTTAAAATTCATTACAGTACATTAAACTTGCAGTGAACAGTTAGCTTCATTGCAAAATAAATAAATAGCCTATTTGCTTCGATCAGCAGAAATTCTGATAAAATCAGCAAAACACCAATTAAAATGTGAAAAATGTCACCTACCGTAGTTATTCTAATGGAACATGGAGTTAGAGGAAGGAACTGATTCAATGTTTATTTTCATACCAGCTGTGGCTTTCAAATGTAAATCACTCGACTCTGCTAGTATAGCTTGCTCCCCACAGCCCCTGCATGGATCCCATGGTTGAACAATTTGTAGTATTACATAACAAGGCAGTTCTGCCAGGGCTGTGGTCTATTTCCTTCATTCTCTGGCAAAGAATTGTTTCCTTGAAGTATTTCACCAGTCTTCTCATTTCCAGGAGCACTGCTCACTGATTGAAGGAGAAAGCCCTGACAAATATCCGCAGTTCTTCCAGGCACACGTGAAAACTATCCTGTGTCCAGGCAGTCACTTTGGGAAGAGAGTCTGTTTTCCTTCTTGTCAATAATTTTATTACATTAATATAAAGATCTGCCTGAAACCATTCAGACTTTTGTCACAGAATGGCAAGTTCAACTTTAATATATATATTTGCTAATTTCTAGCATGCAGTCTAGGACCATGAGTGTCCAGCAAGTTCTGGATGGACAGAGAAGTACCACCTCAATGTTAGTCTCTTTCCATTAATTCTGTGGCAGGTGTTCGGACCTCTTTATTTCAGAACCCAGAAACTGGTTTTCAGTTTATCACTGCCTTTGAAGTGAAGGAGAACAGTTATAGTGAATGAAGAGAAAGCCACTTAACACTTCATTGCATGCCCTGTTTATCTTTTTTAAAGAACAAAAGTAAAATTGGCTCAAACTGCAAGATGGGTTTCCTTTCCTCATCTGCCTTTTCTTCTATGTTGGCAGTTTCTTCTTGACAGAAACCATGAATTCATTTGTAACAAGCTCTGTGGAATCTCTGTCAGTTCTGGCCACTTCAGAAATCAGTAACAGGAAAGGAATGTGCAAAAATGAAAACAGTTGTGCCGTGTCGTGGGCACTGTTTTCTTCTTTGGGGTTTTCTCAAAATGTTGCTTCATAATCTTTTCAATAATTAGAAGCAATCGATTTTTAAGAAGAATTGTTTACTAGGAGACCCTCAGCCTGGAACCTGGTCTGTTTGCAAATGAACTTGCTCATTATTCAATTAGGAAATGGAGCTTAAATTTAAGCAAATCTGCAACTCCCCCCCCCCCCCAATTAAGGTTTAACATCTCGGGGCAACCCATAATGAATTGAAAATTAAATGAAATAACAATTTTACTGAATTCAAAACAACTAATTGTTTGAGAACCGCTTTAACTCATTTGAAGTTTTGCCCAATTCCTGCCCTTGCATTGCATGCCTTGAATTTTTATTTTTCTTTGAGTTGGGAGGTTCCTTTTAATAAGGGGAAGGGCCAGTTCATTTGCCAAGAAGATGAGTACTGGATGTATGCATTGAGCACAATGCAAAGCTTAATGCTGAGTATGTCCGTCTGATTTTAAGACTCCATCTGTCCCCTTAAAGAAAAGTAGAGTGGTCACTGATTCCCACCTGCAACTGGTCATTTGTTTCCACTTAATTAGAAAGCACAATGGGGTAGTGAAATCAGAAAGGTCTCTGTCTCCACCACCACTCATCACTTACCACCACGTTTGCTGAGATTGTAGGCAAATCCTAAGCCTCATTTTCCTGTATTTGTATTATGGGATAACAACATATCTGATTGACATGACTGCAGTGAGGATTGGGTGATAGTAAATACAAAGCATGTAGAATAATGTTCAGCACATAACAATCACTCAATGAATTCCAGACTTTATAATTAGTCCCTGCCACGTGTATTTAAAGAACAGCACCAGGCAAATTAATAAGATGCCAAGCCTTGGTCCCCTTTGAGGTTACCAGATTCTTCAGATAAAAATATAGAATGCACTATCTGGGACATACTTGTACTAAGAAAAATTACTCAGTTTTCTGGAATTCAGCTTTAACAAAGTATCCTATACTATTATCTGGCAATTTCAAATTTAAGTTCTGGTTCTTATGGACCTTAGGATTTCATGCCTTTTTTAAATTTTCTGGAAATCAAGCAAAGGCAAGGTGGGAAATGAAACGTTTAGATTATTGCCTTAATTCTTTCCTTCACTTTGGACATAGAGGCAGGAAGTTTCCCTTGTCACTTGGATGTCCTTGGGATGCCATGACATGCAATCAACAGCACCTGTACTGGCTGATAATTCAGAGGATGTGATGCCCTTGTTTATAGCACCTTCAATTCCACAGACATTTTTACTTGACTAATTCACTGTTTTATACCAGGCAGGGGGTGGGGAAGAAATCATTCAAACTAAATGCTACTTTGAAGTTCAGTTACTTGGCTGGAAAACAGCAGATAAATTGATAATTGCAAATGGTCTGAAATTTGAATGATTCTTTTTCCACTTCAACTAAATCTATTGAGCACACCCAAATAATTTAAAAGTGCTGAAAATAAGCAGTATTGGGATTAATGAAAGCAATATATTCACTCTGTTGCATTTATTATTTTTAAATTATAGTACTCCCACTTGAAGAAATGCAATGAGGTTGAAATGAAGCAATTTTGTTGTTAAATATTGTCATTTAGAATAAAATGCATGGGACTTGGAGACTGAAATTGCACAAGCCATTGCTATTTTCTGTTTATCCTTAGTTATTTTCAAGTGAACAGAAAAAAAAAAAAGCAATAATACAAAAGTCTCAGTGACCTCACAGGGAATCAACTAGACTTGGCACAAAAAGTCCTTGGATGTGAAGCCCAGGAAAGTCAAGATGGGCTTCCAGATCCCTGGCAGCTCCTTGGGGGTTCAGTTAAGAACTACTATGGATCAGCTCTAACTTAACATCTCACAGACAGAGTGGGTCTTAGGAAACTTTGTTCTTGGAATCAGACAAACTGGGGCATTGGAAGGTTCCTGGAGACATAGAACTTATTTTGTAGTGGGGAGATAGAAAAAAAATCAAAATATTTTATGTCAGATGATGATAAGCGTTTTGAAAAAAGATGGGCTTTTTGGCTGTGTAGCTTTGGGTAAATTACTCATCCCGAGTTTCAGTTTTCATAACTTATGAATGGGAGATAATATTTACCTCACAGGGTTCCCTTGAAGAATAGAGATAATTTATGCAAAGAACAGACAGTTCCTGGGGAGCAGAAACAGTAATTGTTTTTATTGCTCTTATTTTCAGTATTATTTTCCTGCTTTATCTTGTTAGAAAATAAAATGAGTAAAGGTAGAATTGCCAGACAAAGTACGGGATGCCAATTACATTTGAATTTCAGATGAAGGATAGGGTTTTGTTTTGTTTTGTTTAAGTATAAGTATGTCCCATATATTGTATTTTTTTTCAAATAAACAATGAATAGTGTTTAGCATAAGTCCCACATAGTGTACACTATATACTTATTCTGTATGCTCTATGGGACTTACTTATGCTAAACATTACCCATACCCATTGCTTATCTGGAAATTTAAATTTAAGTGGATATCTTGCGTTTTCCCTCTAACTATGGCCACCTGAAGCAAAGGGTCTCTTCCAGGAAACTGTTAAACTTAAGAATCGCCTCAGATAAATTCTCCAGTCCTACTAAATTCTCTGTAACTTTGATGTTTTCTTAAATTTGTTTTCTTTTTAAATCGGTGTGATAGAAAATTTTATTTAAGAAAAGGTGCATAGTGTTAATATATATCTTCAGGGCAGCTCTTGATTCCTTACAGCAGGGTTCTGTGCTTGTGTGGTCACTAAAGGCTCACCCTCCTGTGTAAAACAGAGTGGGACAGAACAGCGACCTACCTTGTAAGGCATCTGGATGGAACACACTGAGGCGTGCAGGTACGTTAGCACGTGGGAAAAGTGCCTAAGAAAGGAGAGCCACTGTTGCTACTGTTCACTTGTTCTTTCAACAAGAATTTTTTGGGTTCCCACTACCCTGCAGGCACTGTTTGAGGCACTAGGAATACAGCAGTGAATATAACTTCCATTGTTGGGGGGTTCCATATACACAGACGCTCCCTTCATTGAACTTACTTTATATCCATGAAGACAAACAATATACTATGTTGCTATGAACAGAAGAAAGGGAAGGTGGCAGTTATTCTTGGTAGGGTAGTTGCAGAAAGAAGGGGGCGCTGATGAGTGATATTTGCACAGAATCCTCAATGAAGTTAGAAAGCAAGCCACACAGACACCAGGAGGAGAAGGGGAAGGGAAGAATGCAAATTGTTATCACAGTCTATCAGGAAAACAGAACACACACTCGGACAACCCCTCCTAAGTGGCTCGAGGTCTAAAGAGGTGCCACTTTGGGAGCCTCTGCTTATCGGGAGCAAACACTGCCACCTGCAGCCAGTGCCTTGATCTAGCTCCGCCAGCCCCCTCCATGCTAGACTAAAGGCTGGACCTTCACCTCCTCCAACTCCGTTTTTGCTTTCTATTCAGCTGTGCTCTTTTCTTAGCTCTTACTATCTTTTCCCATGTTGAATGATTACTACAAAATTCAATCCCTTCCAGTGACTAGTCTGGAGCCAGGCTTCTGGCATTTGGGACTCACCTCTGTTTCTTGTCATCTGGCAGTGTGTGTAACTCACTGAGATGCCCTTCAGGAGAAGGGTAGCTGATTGAAAATCTAAAAATGCAGCTTGACTAGTGAAATTTAGTACCTTCAAATTTTCCTTCTCCTAGAGCTCTTGAAAGTACTCTCGAGAGCAGAATTCTTTCAAATTCCTTGGTAATATGCCAGCACTATATTTAAGTGGTTCTTGAATTTGGCAATTTCACTTTTAAGTAGGGTGAACGTTTCTTTATGACATTATTGTCTTCTATAAAAAAATAAAGACCAACTTCAATAAATTAATGTGTTAGGATTTACACATTCAATGTTGTAAAGGGCTTCTTGTTTTTAAAGTTCTCGCTATTCCTTTTAGCAAGTGTATTATCACTGCAGTGGTGGATAGAAGAGATACCAAGACATGGTTCCTGCCATTTCTACCAGAATTAGCCCTTATACTTTCAGGATACTGGGACATAAAAAGTTTCATCTGAGAGGCTTCTGAAAGTTTGGTAGGAGCCATCAAAGACCTGGAAACAATGATTCCTAAAGCTTTTTGCACAAGAAAGCTTTGACGTCGTCTATCAGCAATTTCTGATGCTTTTGGCAACACAAGAGCCCACTAAAGGGAAAACTATTCAGGCTAGAAATTCCTTACACTGAATTCTTCAACCTGTTGAGGAAAAGGCAAAGTGCATTGTAAGCTATGGTAGCTTGCTAAGTGCTATAGTTAGGAACTTGAATGTCTCCCAAAGGCCCATATGTTAAAAGTGCTATTGGGAGGGTGTGGAAACCTCAAGAGGTAGGGCCTAGTAGAAGGTTCTAAGCTCATTGGGAGCATGCCCTTGAAGAGGATTATGAGACCCTAGCCCCCTCTTTACTCTCTTTTGCTTCCTGGCCATGAGGTAAATAGTTTTGCTCCACCATGCACTTGAGCCATGATGGGGCCAACTGCTTGCAAAGCTTACTTTAACTACCAACTTATATGTATATTGAGCTCTGAAAAGCTGCCACAGGTAATCGGGCAATGGTAACTGATCATGGATCTCTGAAACAAACCTTTTCTCTTTATAATGATTATCTTGGGTACTTTGTTATAGTGATGGAAGGCTGACTAACACACTAAGTCATCCTTTAGGCAAGTGAAGCCTTCTCTTGCTTTTGCTAAAATTCACACTCCCTCCACCTGCTTACCAAGGGTTTTCATTTCTATGAAAAATGGCCACCATCTCTCATTTTCTTATACTAAGATTCTTGGCTATAGCTTCTGCCATTCTACCACCTTGGATCTCATTATCTCTCCAAATAATCTTTAAAAAAATAAAAACAAACAAATAACACTCTCAGCTTAATCCACCAGGCTAGTTTTATCTAGAAAATGGCTTTCAAAAATAGCATTATATTAAGAATCTATTTCACATTGTAATTACCTACCTTTAAAAAATTCTCCATGAGGGGCTGGGGCTATATGTCAGTGGTAGAGTGCTTGCCTAGCATGTGTGAGGCACTGGGTTCGGTCCTTAACACCACATAAAAAATAAATAAATAAAATAAAGGTACTGTGTCTATCTACAGCTAAAGATATATTTTTAAAAAGTTTTTAAAAAAATTCTACATGAGGGTGGAAATGATCCTGGACCTTTTATTTTGTAGCAGTGAAGATGAATCGCAACTTCCCCAAAGTTCTTCCATGTCACAACAAAAATCGAAAGCAGAACATCAGAACAGCAGCACTAACAGCTTCCTCCCATCCCCCTCAAAGAACCTGAAATGGAAAAGGGTAGCTTCCCAAAGCAAACACCATGAAAAAAAATGTATTTATTAGTGAAGAAAAATAAAGTTTCCTCTCCATGCTGTTCAGTTATCCTGCTCATTTCTTAATAGTCCTACATTCATAAAAGGCCAAAGGACTCTGACCTTGACAAGCTAACTGAGCAGGAAAAGGCAATCATGTGTACAAGGCTGTCACCCACCCCACAAATTATGATGAAATATACCTCAGGATTGGAAAAAAGAGTTGCATATCTCCAGTGACATCCACAGTAGTACATTTAAGGATTTGAATAGAATAGCAATTTATTTTGCACCAACATGTTTTATGGTTATCATCAAGCATTATGTCTTCAGAGACTGAAAGGTGATGTTTTTATGGACTCTGGCTCCTTGTTGCATTATCTTCACAGCTCAGAAATGATCTCTCGTTCTTTTTTTTAATTTCCCCTTCTCACCTCCTGCCTTTGCCCCTCATTTAACAAAGCAGCCATTTTTTTTTTTTTGTAAAGGAAAGGGGAAAAAAAAATAAAATGAATCCGCATCAGACAAAGGGCACAGATGAACAGATTTCCAACCCTGCGTAGTTTCAGAATGAATGATTATCTGGCTAATTAGTGAAATAAATAATAATAATTGCCTGTCCCTCTTCATTAGAGCACTTAATAGCAAATGGAACCCCAGTGCAGAGTTCCAGAGAGCTGGTTTCACAGCATAGGACTCAGTTCCGAGTTGGAAAAAGACTCAACTCTGTTGCAGACATTCAAGGGTCAACCCTAAAATCAGAAGAGCAAGAACTCTTGGGAGATTTAGGATATGCAAAGGAGCTAGTTTGAGACATACAAGGAATGCTTCTAGTTTCCTTCCAAGCTTAAGAATTATACCATGTTCCAGACATCCAAGAAGTAAGAGCCAAGATCTTCCAGCACAAACCACTGGGGTCAGAAACGGAAGAAAGGATTCTAACTGTTCCAAGTTTATCAACCATGTCCATGTACTTAAAGTCTGATCCAAGTCCTCTGCAGCATTATTTGCTCAGGATTCTTGTTAAACCTGAAAGTTCTAGGCCACCCATTGATCCAGAAGCTCTGTGCATGAGCCCAGTGTCTGCTTGCTCATCCGGATCCCCAGGTGTTCCTAATACACCTGCAACTGAAGAATCTCTGCAAAAGTGAGTGGCTGTTGAGATTGGGTAATTCTGTGAAATAAAGCATGTTTCTGCCTGGTGGAGAAGATGTAGTAGCAAGGCATCTCATCAGATTTGACCAACCTTTTACAGAGCTTTACCCTATGGTGCAGCCACAACATCCTTATTGCCAGAACCACTCTTGCACCACCCTTGAAACAACATCTGAAAATACCATGAAACCTCGTTGCTGTTCTGCTCCCTGGAGCCAGTCCAGCCAAACAAATTACTCAACACTGAAAGCATTTGATTGGCTTCTAATGAGGCAGCAGATCAGCTTTTAGGGATCTGTTCTCCGTGTGATGTATGAATGGAGCTCCTGTTAATGTTAATCACTGGAGAGTTCCTACTGTCTTATAAAGCTATTTGACTCTCGAATTATCTTAAGTCTACTCTTCTTTCTGCGTTTTGAAGTCCACAAGTGTTCAGATGCCAGTAGGAAGTAGGAATAAAAAGTCTGTCTTTAAACACTGCTCATTTTCTGAATTAACCTCCTTAAGATGTCCTTGGCCCCATTCATACACGCTGCTTCCGCGACTGTGATACCTTTACCCAATCAAGTGGAATAACTCATTAATTCTACTACACCGTGCTTACCACTGGGGAGACAGGGGTATTGCCTGAGCTTGAACTCAGAGTCTAGCCTGAAAACAGACTGGTAAATAGGAAATTCTAATACTGTGGCACCCACAGATGGTCTCTCCAGTGATGAAGGGGAGCTGCTTGAGAGGCAGAGGAATGAAGCTCCAGAGAAAATGCCCAAGAGAAGAGCAATTCTGCAAGGGAAGGAAGAGCTTAAGCTAGGACCAATTACCCAACACACTCCAGTCCATCTAAGCCTCCCACATAGGCACCATGCCCAGACATGATTCTTTCAGAGGACCCCAAAAATGTCATAGTTCTGAGTGTTATATTAAAATAATAAGAAAAAACTGAGTGCTATGATGATAAACACAGCCTCACACTACAGAACACTTCAGTTAACAAAGGGCTGTATGTGTAATAATGATCCTGTAAGATTGTATCACCTAGTAACATTGTAGCTTGTTAGTTTAAGTATAATCTATGATGATCAAGTGATGACAAAATCACCTACTGACACAGTTCTCGAAATGTGTCCCCATCATTAAGCAATGTATGACTGTATATAACAATGAATCCAGAAGGGGTTATGCTCATTTTATACCAAGACAGTTGTAAAATATGTTCAGTTCTTTTTTAACAGAAGAGGCCCAGCATGCATATGTGTCCAAAGCCCTCAAGTGTGCGCACCTTCTCAACCAACCGGAGAGTACACTTTGTGCCAAGCAACTGCCTATCACAGGCAGAGGTGGGGGCATGTCTGAGCTTCCCATCCATAAAAGCCTCCAATTTTAGACTTTTGGTTCATCCTCAAATGAAAGGATACATATCAACACTGAGGCACACTCCTAGGATCCAAAAGAAGATGTTCATATGGAGAAAAGAAAATTCTTGTACATTGATGATGGAGGTGTAAATTAGTATGGCCATTATGGAAAACTAAAACGGAGTTACTATGAGATCCAGAAATTCCACTTTTGGATATTAATCCAGAAGATTTGACATCAGTTTGTCAAAGAGGTATCTGCACGCTCATGTTTCATTAAGGCACTATTCACAATAAACAAATTATGAAATCCACCTAAGTGTCCACCAATAGATGAAGGCATAAAGAAAATTATATACATACATACATACATACATACAATGGAATACCATTCAGTGTTGAAAAGAAGGCATTATGACAACTTGGATAGAATGGGAGAACATTATGCTAAATGAAAGATGTTTTGGTGTTACTTCATTCAATCCTCTACTTGCGTAACTTAATATCTGATCTTAATTCCACCATGTTTTCATTCATTCATTTATTTTCTTTCTATCAGAAATTTTACCCAGATAGCACAATTCATTTGATAATAGGAAGATAACTCTTTTTCCACTAAAGGAAATAAGACCATGGAATTTGGGGTTTTAGAAGTTATTGTTAATGAAAAAATTCTGTAATGTTTGTTGTAACTCAGCTAGCTAATCCTTTTATGGTAATTGTGGAGAAAAGGGCAACTTAAGTTAGAGACTCTACTCATAGGAAACTAGGGCACATAAATGTCCTCCCAGAAGTGGCTCAACCCAACCTTATTGTTAATGCCAATATGGCACCCCTAAGAAATAGCGAGACCGGCCCCTGGGAAGAACAGAGCCTCCTAAGAAAATATAAACATGTGTGTTTTCTTCCTATCTCCATAGAATCACCCTGTGGAGCTGCCATGAAGCTCAGAGACATCTCATACTGAGACAATAACTTCATAGTGCTCCTCTAAGTGTTTTATAGATAAATACCTTATTTAATTCTCACAACAATCCCATGAAATAGGAACTATTGGTTTACAGACAGAGAAACCAAGACATTGAGAGAAAGAGAGAGAGAGAGAGAGAGAGAGAGAGAGAGAGAGAGAGAGAGAGAGAGAGAATTTTAATATATATTTTTTTTACTTTTCGGCGGACACAACATCTTTATTTGTCTGTGGTGCTGAGGATCAAACCCGGGCTGCACGCATGCCAGGCGAGCGTGCTACCGCTTGAGCCACATCCCCAGCCCCAAGACATTGAAATTGTAAGTAACTTTTCCAGAGTCACACAGCTAGTAATGGGACCTGCTGGGATTTCAATCTGGCTGCACAAATAAGTGTTTAATATAATTTATTGTATTGATTTGACCTATATTCTTTGGTTAAAACAGCCCATTGGAGGGTCTTCTTTTTTTGAGACTATCACCAGAATTTCAGATTCAAGAGCAAGCTAGTTATTAGCTTAAAAGAATAAAAAACACTTGAAAAAATGAGAAATTATACCCCATTTGATTCAAATTTATGATATGTCAAGATCATTGTATTATCATGAGCAATAAAAAAAAAGAAGAAAAACTAACATGTTTTAAAGAACATGTGCATGGTAAGGAACTTTCATTTATATTATTTTACTTCTCTAAAAGATTGAAATCAATATTTTATTATCCCTATATTACAGATGAGCAGAGGATAGCTCTGAGAAATTTTATAGTTACCACATAGTCACATAACTGATTTGGACCTGATGATATATTTGAGCCAGCCACTTAACTGCAACATTGACACTATTCCTATTTCTCCTCTACTCCCTAACAACCATTCTGTGGGTTTCAAGGACAAACTACTCCTGTCCTGTGCCCACCCCCCTCCTCCACCACTTCCTGAACAAACACAATTTCTCTAGGTTCTCTTTGCTCACCATCTCTTTGTCATGGTTAAAGTCTAAAATGCAAAATATTTAGAGAATTTACAGACTATTTTAGGGTTGGGAAACCTTCACTGTGAATCATGTAGTCCAAGGAGCCTCCCCCAAGGCATAATTTGTATAAGCTGAGCTTAAACTAAGGAACCAACTCTTAGCACGAATAATTACTAAAATGTGTTGAGCATAACAGAAGCTTGGTAAAGTCCAGTATTTCCCTAAAGGACAAGTATAATAGGCCTATAACTTCAAACATGTAAGAATAATAATTTGTTATTTATGTTAATCCCAGGGCCATTGCTAGCTACATTGGTTGTTTTCAAAGGGCGGGAGGCACTGGAAAAACCACTAAAGTTTGAAGGGAAAAGAATCGACACAAATTGAGCAGCTGCAGATAGCAAAGCAACTCTGTGGTTCCACTGGTTGCTGCAGGATCTCATAGTGTTTCCTGGGTGTTCACCTATTACCCTGTGCCCATTTGGCCAATTCTGCAGTGAAACAAGAAGGTGGCCCCAGGGGAGGGAGTGGATATCATCAACAAGCCATTTCGGGGTATTCCCACAAGGATATTTTTCAAAATGTTTACCACAGAGGTCCAGGCAAAATTATCAATCCCTATGAAAATTAATGCATTTTTTATTCACGTAAGATCACTTTCAGCTCAGAAAATATGCACACACCTGACAACCACACTCATTTCCAAAGTTGTAGAAGAATTTTAAGTAAAAAGGTGCATAGGAACAGGCAGTCAGTGACACTCAGAGGAGGAAGATGCAGCATGGACTGAAAACCAAGAATTTAAATGGACTGAGCTCTATCCTGTGGGCCAGCATCTTCTGGGAAAAGAAATAAATGGTATTGGTAGTTTCAATGGCACCCCTTCACCCTCATGACTTAAATCATGGATGAAGATTTATGGGATGCTTTATCCACTCACAGTCACAGATGAGCCTCCACATACCTTCACTTTCTGGTGTCATGCACATGAAACAGAAAAAAAAAAAAAATTCTTCTGCTTTGAACTGCCTTGACCTGGCACCGGAATGTAGGAGCACTAGTGATATCTAGCTTTTCCAGCCTTTGGAGGAAAACAAGGTACCTATCAAGGAAGACACTGACCCAAGACTCCAAAGGATGGGGATCTTAGCCTTTCCTGGCTGCTATAATATTTTAGATGGGGTAATTTATAAATAATGGAAACTTTTTTTTTTCCTCATCGTTCTGAAGGCTGGGAAATCCAAGGTCAAGGCACTGGCAGATCCAGTGTCTGGTGAGGGCTGCTTTCTGCTCCACGTTTGGTACCTTGTTGCCACATCCTCACGTGTTGAAAAGAATGAACTTGAACTTTTATAAGGCCACTAATCCCATTCACAAGGGCTCCATCCCTATCACTGAGTCACCTCCTGAAGGCCCCACCCAACATCATCACATTGGGTATTAAATTTCAACACATGCACTGGTGGCGTGGGGAACGCAGGCATATTCAGAGTACAGCACTGGAAAACTTGAATGTTTGATTTCTAAAACAGGAATTTGTCCTCTCCTCTGTGACTGGTGTAGAGGTTCACAGAAGGGGAACCTCAGCCACCAACCCCTCCTGGGTGTTTCTTGAGCCAGTAGCCTCTGCAGTGTATGGGTAGGCTATCTCCTCCATCACTGTTCATAAAAATCACAGGAAGGGGAGTTCCATTAGAAGGGGAGATTATCTGGGGCCCCAGATTGTCAGGGGCAGGTCCAAGAGGCAGAGGGTGGGGCGCTGGGGCAATGTGGCGATGGAAGCAGAGCAAATACAAACACCTGTTTAAATAAATTATTCTGGATTTCCCAGGTTTGTATCTCAGTAGCTTTTTTGACTTCTGGGGTATAATTATCTCTTAAACTATTTTTGTAGTTTTTTACTTTAAAAAGTCATAAGCTATCATAAAATATTTTAGCAATATAAGTGCACAAATTAAAAGAGTGCTGGCATATCTTTCCCACAGCACCTGCTCCTCAGCGATGTAACACTTGGGGCATATTCTTCCAAAACATTTTCTAAGCACAGATACCTGAATATATTATCGTCGGTTTTTGTTCCTATTGTTCTCTATAGATTCTGCCTCTGAAACCTGTATCACTTTGAATATGATCCTTCCCTTTTGCTGTCTTGGCCCAAACCTTAGATACACCTTTAACTTGGTATCTGCCACAGGACCTTGGGTCAGGTTCTTACCCATAACAGCTTGGGCTTGGGCAGCTTGTCCAAACTGTGAGTCGGTTCAACCATTTATCAAGTTCAAGTGTGTTTTCTGCAGCTTGAACACCTTTTGTTTGTTTTTAAAGAATTGCCTGCCTGTCCCCTCATCAGCCAAAAAAAGAGATTTAACCATGATCTTTTTATGGGCCCTATATGCAAATAATTTGTGAATAAAACTTTCTAGCCAAAGAGAATGAACAGTGTTTTCTGAATTCTAAGAAAATATTGATTGTAAGATTTTTTAATAACAGACATTTATGGAAAGAATAACAAACTACTACATTAACATACTTATGAACTCCAGATAATATGGTAGTTTCACTTACTCATCTTTCATATTACGAATTAATCTCACAAACCTCCCCCTGGCTTTTTTTGTTTGTTTGTTTTTTGGGACCAGGAATTGTACTCATGGGCACTAGACCACTGAGCCACATCCCCAGTCCTATTTTTTAAATTTAATTTTCTATTTTTTTTTAAATTTCAGAGTCTCACTGAGTTGCTTAGTTCCTTTCTGTGGCTGAGGCTGGCATTGAACTCACAATGGTCCTGACTCAGCCTCCCAAGCCACTGGGATTTCAGGACTGCACCACCATGCCCACTCTCACCTCCTCTTTTTGGCATGGTCTAACCCAATGTTTTCATAGGTAATGAAGATCTTAAAAGATAAATAGCTTCAAATATTGGACATTTAACATGAGCTGGAATCTGAATTCATCTAAACCATCCTGACATTCGCACTGCCACACTCATTTTTGCTATGAAAAGGCCATCTGGATGATTTCTCCATTAGGAATCCTGCATATGGCCCTTTAAAAATAAATCACACCTATAGGTGACGGGTCTCTTCATGGTTATAGTCCAAAGCGTGGATTTCAGTCACAAGTCTAGAAGTCAATGACATGGATGGGGTCTAGAAACACAAAGATCAGGCAAAGAATGAAAACTAAGAACAGCTTCTCCTGTGTCAGGATGAAGTTCCCAAATGAGGTCCTGTGACTGGGTGATATCTGGTTGTATGTTGACATGGACCACACAGACCACTTCTTAGTCTCCCCTCACCAGGCAACTGACTATTCCTGGAAAACAGAATTAAAGGTCCCAACACACATGGTAGGATCAAACCAAGAAGCTGGCCTGATGAATGGGTAAGATTTAAGAACTACCAAATACTACAACCCACCCAATTGATTATGATGTCCCAGATCCTCCCACCGGCAATGAATTTGTCTGCAGTCTTAGAGACTATTCAGTTCCAGGCAAAACAACATCTTAGGTTATTGGTACTTAACTAATGTATGCTCTAAAAGCTACCAGGACCAAGGCTGAGGAATAAGATAGAAACACCTGGAAAGTGACATTGGTTACATAAAGGGAAGTTGAGGTGTCAAATCCCAACTGCAGTCCCTTCTTCATATCTCTTTTGTTTTGCCCTTTTTGGAAAATTCTTCCTAGCAGGGGAAAACCCTCAGAATGAAAAATAATTCTCTCCAAGGAACCTGGAAGAGGATTAATTCTAAGTAGAGACATACACTTTTGAGCCAAAAGAAATCTTTACAGATTCTAACCATTCTGACCCTCTTTGCAGCATAACTATGAATATCAATGGCGTAGTTAATAAAGAGCCTACAGAGGGGAACGTAGCTTGGATTGAATCCAACCAAAAGACAACCCGCTTGATTTCAGGACCCTCCCTGCTATGGGGTCAATTCCTAACAGAAAATAACAAAACTTGAAAAAAATTAATAGAGTAACTAATTAAATATTTCAGAGAACCTCATTAAAACATTTTACTATTTGCACTGATTATCATGTGGCTGCTTATACAGATGCTCATAAATCTGACTGCATTAGGTTCTCAGGCCTTTATTTCAGTTAATTTCTTCTCCCTATGTGGACTTGCCCAGGAAATGAGATTTAATGAGTCACCGTCCTCCCTGATAATCACAGGAGAGCTCATTAGCTTTTTGTCAGATTTGTACCTACTATCTGCCCCCAATATGCCTATGACTTCGTTTGAGTTAAATATGAAATTACCAAAAGGGAGAACTCCAAAGAGCATTTCTGTACTGAATACTGTGGATCTGAAAAACTATATAAATATTTTTACATATGTTAAAAGGCATCTGAGAGCAGAACATAAGAAAACAACAAAATAACAGCATTCCCTATTGATGGCATCACTATTTAGATGACACACATCATTAAAAAGAAATAGAGTTTGACACTTACATGTTTGCAAGTCTTTCCAAATCTCTTGAAGAGCCTGGGCTAAGTCAAGGGGATACAAAGGATAGAAGGAAAGAGCACTGTGATTTTTTTTTAATTAATACTGGAGATTGAAGCAGGGGTAGGGAGGAGTGAAGGGATGGTGGGGTCTGGGTCTACCACCAAGCTATATACCCAGCCTTTTTATTTTGAAATTAAGTTACTGAAACTGGCCTTGAATTTGAAATCCTCCTGAGTTTCTGGGATTTTATACACATGCCACCATGTCCAGCAAGCTTTGTGACTATTAATAGTTCATCAAGTTTGGAAAGTTTTCCAGCATGTATCCTGATATAATTCACCAAGGCCTCCTAACCTTGTGACATTCAGTTTTCACTAGGAAGACCAGAAGGCTCATGGTGTTTCATGAGAAGAGGAAAAAAAATCATGCTACTTTCAAGTAAAATCTTGAAATGAATCTTTAGTCCTTTCACAGATAATCATAGTAATAAGATTGCCTCACCTGGCAATGAAATTGACCAGAAAGGAACATATGGCATTAATGGACTTCAGCAAAAATAACCTGGGTGCATTTCAGGGCTCTCATTTAGGTCCCTCTGTAGGCCACCATTTCTTCCCTAAGAACACAGAGAGCTACCTGGATGATGACCAGTGCCCATCTCATCAGTGCTTATTGAGCTTAATAAGGGCCAAAAAACTGTTTGGAATATTAAAAGTATTTAGTTCTGTGATCCTGAGAGTCTAACAAAATCTTAAATTTGAACTTGATGAAAAATATGATGATGAAAAATATGTCTGCCACGGAAAATGTGCCACTCTTCCATAACAAGCACATGTATGTGGGCATGTGTGAGCACACATGCACTTACACACACACACACACACACACAACACTGTCCCCCGAAAAATCTGGGGTTCAGTTTTAGAGAGTTCTCAAATACTAATCTCTAGATTTGCTTTGGGTTCCTGAACCTAAAATTAATTCTCTTCTACAGATCATGGTGTTAAGAGATATGATAAAAACCTCACACTTCCTATATGTCAGGCACTATGCCTTCTCATTCAAGTACAACAATCCTAAGAAGAACATCTGTTGCTAACCCCATTTTACAGGTGAGAAAACTGAAGTACAGGTAATTTAAACAAAATGCCCAAACAGTTAGTAGCAGACTTTGAGTTTCAAACCCAGTGTGGCTCACCATTTGTACTCTATAAACCACTACATTATGGTGCTTGCCTAACATAACACATTTTTATTTTAAAGCATGTTCACATCTCCTTTTTCATTTAATCTTGTAACCACCCCAGGAATTAGATCAGGTAGACAGCTCCACTTTAGAAGGTGTTGAGGGCATTTCCTAAGTGGAACAGGAGATTCACTTTCCATACTCTCTTCAGACAATCAAGTCACAGTTGATGAAATTAAAAATTAAAAACAAAACTTTGGAAACTTCTCCTTCCATTAGCTACAGGTTGATACACCCTGGGAACATCTTTGATTCCTTTCTTCATAATCATCCATTGCCTTGAGAACTAAGTCAGCATGGTAAGGTTTTGAAGTCGTGTGGTGTTTCCTATAAAAACCTAGATTCCTGCAGTTCACGGAGCAGTTTTGTTTCTACAAAGGAAAAGACATAGGGAAGAGCAGGAATGAAGAGGAGATGTGTCAATCTGTAGAAAAGCACTATGCACATGTGATCACACTGGACATTAGACACATAACTTTCTCCTCCCATATAGCCTTAAATCTAATTGACATGTAAAAATATTTTTAAAAACACTTTAATCCTTCCCTTCTCTGAACTCTCTCTAGCATTCCTCAGTGCTCAGCAAGCCTACTCCATGGTGAATTTCTCCCTCCTGAAAACCTCTATCAGCATGTACTGCCCATTCCTCACAATCATTCAATGTCAGACTCTGGTCCTGGTTTCCATTCCAGTGAAATGGCAGACTGTATAAGGACAGCCCCAACCCTTTTCTTATAAAAATGCATAAAAATGCTGAGGGAGATATAGTACCAACTTTTCTGAAACAAAATCCAACTCTTGTGAGAGAGAATAAGAAGAAAGAAATGCACCGATCCCAGAAATGAAGAGCAACATGTAGCCAGAGCTGCCGTTTGTCAACTGTGCAGCAGTGCTCTGGCGGTCCAGTAAGGTGTGAGCTAGACACAGATGCTAATGTCAAGTCCAGAGCAAAATGCCTACTTCACAACAAGAGAGGCAGAAGGGAGGCTCTGCAAGAGAAAGCTACAACTGACAGCTCAGTGTGAAATCAGGATTTCTAGAAGGCACATCCAAGGGAAGGCACAAGGAACTTTGTCTTTTCCTAATTCCAAGTGGTACAAAAATCAACGACAAGAAATAAAAGCTCCAAGCTTTTTAGGGCAGGTAGGGTGGCTCATGTCGCCTACCTGTAAGGAAATCTCAGTAAAGAAATTAAAATAAAAATTGGTTAAAGACCAATAAATCCACTGAGACACCAATCCTAAGAAAAAATGAAACTACTCTATAGAAATAGTTTTACAATCCAAGGGGCATGGGAATCCTCAAGGTGTGTAAAATTCTTGCTGAAAGGAAGCTCACAATTAAAAGGAAAAAAAATTATAAGTCACAAGAGGAAATGTTCTTCTCTAAGTGAGAGTAAGCAGACAGAACAGGAAACCATAGGCTTAGAATTTGATATAATAGAACAATATGAAGGAGGCAATGAACCTGTATTTAAAATGTATTTAAAATGATTAAACAGATAAAATATAAACCATGATGCAAGAAGATAGTGTATAATAAGAAGAAATAGATTTGGAAAAGAATCATGTTGTCCTTCTAGAAATTAAAAAACAACAACAACAACAAACAGAATCACTGAAATTTAGAATGAAATAAATGGTGTCATAACTCCATGGCTGTCATAACAAAGGACCTCAGACTGGATACCTTAGAACAGAAATGCATCACCTCATTGTGCTAGAGGTTGCAAGTCTGAAATCAAAGTGTTGGCAGAGCAACGCTCCCTCTTAAGCCTGTGAGGAAGAATCCTTCCTTGTCTTTTTCAGCTTCTGAGAGCCCCAAGATGTTCTTTCACTTATCACACTGTCACTCCAGTCTTCTCATGGTGTTCTCTTTCCCTCTTCTCCCTAGTCCTCCCTCCAGGCATGTCTCTGTGTCCAAATTTCCCCTTCTTATAAGAATACCAGCCATAGTGGATTAGGACCCACGTGAACAACCTTCATTTTAATTTTATTACCTCTATCCAAGACCCTGTGCCTATAATAGTCCTTTTCCATCATCCCTTTGCCTCAGAGTGGGAATCTTCAACAGTCCAGATGATCAACAAGAAAGTATTCCCCTTTCTCTACCACTGCAATGGGCAGCCACAGATCCTGTCTGTTCATTTTTCAGTGGCAGATATTGTGGGTTCTGATTTAACCCAATTACAGTTCCCTTGCCTTAGTGGAATAGAAGGTATCAAGTTCTTCCTAATATATATATATATATATATATATATATATATATATATATATATATGGAGACACATGTTGAAAAATCTCAGAAACTGGGATTCTAAACTAATAGGACTCTAATCAAAGAATTACTGTTTCTCATTTCCCCCATACAGTTCTTTTATGGGAAACTGCAACAACTTTGCTTGGTATCTAAAGATTAACAATACCAGTCATATTCTTATCTGTATGTACAAGAAAGAAAAATCTTTACATGGACACAGCCAGAGCTTTGGAAACTTTCCCAAGTTTCTGTTGTAACTGTCTCATTTCAGCTGTTAATCCTGTGTTATCTCCAAATGAACTTGATACACTGTTAGAGGATATATCTGAGTCCACAGGAACAGGGCTATTGGATAGAGAACAAGGGCTTTGTAGTAGATGGCCTGTGCCTCTGTGAACTAATAACACACCACCTCCCCCTGTGGCAGATACAAATTCACCGCGGTCAACCTGTCTTGTCAGCACTGAATGACTGAGTCTCCACAGACAGGTGCTTGGAGAAAACATTTTGCTAGGGGCTGGAGTACAGCTCAGTGGTAGATTTTGTGCTTAGCATGTGCAAAACCCTGGGTTTGATCCCCAGCACCATAAAATAAAAGTAAATGTCTTCTAGATTAAGAATAAAGGGGGGCATTTTCCAACTGCATATTATTTCTGTTGGTCAAAGATGTTCTGAAATAAAATACAAATCTCTTGGTCCAAGATCATTTTTTTAAAAAGGTCCTATTTTCTGCAAATCAAAGCTACAGTGAAATTTCATCTCACTCCCATCAGAATGGCAGCCATCAAGAATATAAATAATAATAAATGAGAGGAGATGAGGAAAAAGGAACACTTCTACAGTGTTGGTTAGATTGTAAATTAGTACAACCACAATGGAAATCGGTGTGGAGGTTTTTTCAAAAGAGTAGACCCAGCTATACCACTCCTCAGTATTCATTCTAAAGAATTAAAGTGATCATACTCTAAACATACATACCCATGTTTATAGCAGCACAATTCACAATAGCCAAACTATGAAAACAGTCTTGGTGTCCATCAGTGGATGTATTGGTAAAGAGAACATGGTACAGTCACACAATGGAATTTTATGCAGCCATAAAAAAGAATGAAAATATGTCATTTGTAGGAAAATGAGAGGAACTTGAGAACATTATGTTAAGTGAAATAAGGCAAACTCAAAGTCAAGGTTCATAGGTTTTTCTTCATATGTGAAAGTGACAGAGAAAAAAGGGAAAGGGAAAAAAATGTACAAGCGGGTGCTCATAAAAACAGAAGGGAAACTGGTAGAGGAAGGGAATCAGGGGAGAGAAGAAGAGAGGGGAAGAAAAGGTACTCGGGAACAGCCAAATAATTGACTAAATAATACCATTATATTGTGTACATGTACGAATATGTAACAATGAATCTTACTATTATGTGTAATTATCATGCACCGATGAAAAATGTTTTAAAAGAAAGAACTCATTCCAGAAGATGAACACTCTTTTTGTAGGACAGTATTCCCATCCTGCATTACTGGAAGTTAGGACATATCTTTTTTAATTTATATTTTTAGTTTTATCAGAACTTTTATTTTTCAACATATCTTTTCTGAAGGACTCAATTTAACCCAAATAGGGTTAACAGTAGATCATATATAACAGGAGAGAATCAACAAAAGGGAAAACAAATCCAAAAATTATACAGAATATAGTGTAGAAAAAATTATATATATACATACATACATACACACACACAGGGTGGGGCAGGGGGGAGGATACAAGAGAGAGAGGATACAAAAGTTAGAAGTTATGGAGGACAGATTATGATCCAGTATATATTTCTGAAGAGTTCCAGAAAGATGGAGTAAAAAGTATGAGAGGAAGCAATATTCAGAGAAATAATGGATGAGATTTTTCTAGAACTTAGGAAAACATATTTTTAGATCCAAGAAACACAATAAAATAGAATAAAAATAATTCCACAGCTATACGTATCCTAATGAAACTGCAGATTATCACAAATAAGATCTTAAAAGAAACGAAAGGTTTGAAAGGCACATTGACTATAAAGACTAGACTTGTGGCAGGTTTCTCAGCATCAATAAAAAACAAAACAAAAGTAATCTTTGTTGTAAAGAAAATGCGATTATATACACAAAGGCATATTATTCAAATATGATTAGATACACAAAGGAACATTATTCAGTCATTTAAAAAGAATGAAATGTTGTTATTTGTGGCAACCTGAATGGAACCGGAGGACATTATGCTCAGTGAAATAAATCAGACACAGAAAGACACATACTGCACAATCTTGCTCACATAAAAAAGTTTCACCTAGAACATAGAACAGTGGTCATTAGAGGCCAGGAAAAGAGTAGGGAGGAGGAATTGAGGGAAACTGGACAACAGTTGTCAAAGTGCAGTTAGATAGGGTGAACAAGTTCTACTGTTCCACAGCACAGGGGATTTGAAGGCTCCCAACACACACACACACACACACACACACACACACACACACACGATAACTGTTTTCTAGGAAAGTGCTAATGACCCTGATTTAATCTTTACACATTGTATATAGGTATCAAATCAAATTGTACCCCATAAATATGTACATTATGTATTGATTTTTTTCTTAAAAAACCCCTTATTTGTTATTTGAATTAAGATTATTTTAAAAAAATATGTGTTGTAGAAGTCTAGATAATGTTTAGCCTTTGGGGGACAGTAGCTAACAGGAAGAACGGGGGCCTCTGGGGTGCTGGCTACACATTGGATTTCTTGATTTAAATTCTGATCACATGTGTGCATTGAGCTGCATTCATGCAGCATGTGCTTTCTTACATGTATGCTGAATTTTGACACAAATATTTGAAGACCAGAAGAGAAACAAATAGTATTTTCAAAGTGCTGAGAAGAAATCAGCAAAAATGATCACTCATGTAGAATGACAAAATAAAGACATTTTCAGTCAAATGAAGATTTTGAGACTTTCCTCTTCCCTACCTTGCTGAAAGAACCACTAAAGGAGGTACCGTGGTAGGAAGAGAACTGAATTCAGAATGAAGGCATACCGTTGCCAGGTAGTGAGGCAAGAAATTAATAAATGTGTGAGATAAATCTAAAGCTTTCACTGAAAAACCAATGGTAAACATGACTTGTTTTTAACAAAGAATCAAAATTCTGGGGGAAAATAGCATTGATGGTAAGATGGATCTTTGGATATTATTTGGGAGAAGGGAAAATACTACATTTGGACTTTAAAAATGCATGCTAAAAATTTAATGACCACTGAAAGATAAGAAATAAAACAAGCAGGGGCAGGAAAAAGGAATAAAGAGAAAGTCTAGTTTATCTAAGAGAAGCAAATGAGGGTGGGGAAGGAGGGAGGGAGAGAGGGAAAAGAGAAGGAGAAGGAGAGGGACAAGGAGGAAGCAAGAGAAAGAAATAAGCCAGGAAAAGGCACAGAATACTGAAACAACAAACAAGATGATTGAAAAGAGTCCAAAGAAATCATGTTTAAATCATGAAATTCAAATGACTAAACTGGGCAGCTAAAGACAAATGTTCTTTTCTTTTAATGATATTAGAAGCATTCAGAATGTCAACAAAACAGCTATGACTTTTTTTGTTTTGCAATTAGAGTGGTATTTGGTTAATAGAACAACAATTATTTTGTATAAAGCTGCATCAGAAAAAACTGAAGATGAAAAACTACTGTCCCCATATATAACTAATCCATGCTGTGTTCCCATCAGGAACCCGCCTTAAATTTCCATACACTACAAAGCAAAGTTAGTGGTCATTGAAAATACCACCAGGACAGGGCTATGGAGACACATTCAGTAGTGCAACTCTACAAAAAAGACACCGTACAGTTTAAAAACAAATCTTACACAGCCTTATATTTAAAAATCTTTTTTATTTAAAAGGAGTGAGGTGTCTGGAACCCGCCATTTTTTCAATCTTTTTGTAGGCTTCTATCCTGGATCTGGAGCCCAGGTGTCTGTGCTATGCAGAATCTGAAAACAAACCACAGGGAGAACTCTGAGAACCTTGAGAGCCAGGAAATGGATTTTGTCAGCTATGTCATGTAAAGCCCTGTCTTAAACTCACTTTGGGGGCTCCTTTACCTCCTCTTCTGGACTGAAGAGCAGAGACTCAACTCACTCATCTGTGCAATGAATTGACTTTTGTCAATCTTTGCAATCAATGGTTGGAAGAACAAGCATAGGAAGCTTGTTAGGTAGGCAGACCTGCGCCTCACCAGCAGAACAGGCCCAGGAACCCGCGCAGGGGAAGAGCCACCCCAGCGCCTGCAAGGTAGGCGGACCTGCAACTCACGGGAAGAACAGGCCCAGAAACCTGCGCAGGGGCAGAGCCAGCAGGGACAGAGCCGCCCCACGTGCCTGCAAGGTAGGCGGACCTATGACCCACCAGCAGAACAGGCCCAGAAGCCCGACAGCATGGTAGATGCATCACCCCGGTTGGGGGAGGGACAGAGCCACCGCCCTTGCATGCTAGGTAGGCGGACCTGCGACCACCGACAGAACAGGCCCAGCGGCCTGGGGAGGGGCAGAGCCGCCCCAGCGCCTGCAAGGTAGGCGGACCTGCGACCCACCAGCAGAACAGGCCCAGCGGCCAGACAGCGTGGTAGATACATCGCCCCGTTGGGGGAGGGACAGAGCCGACACCCTTGCCTGCTAGGTAGGCAGACCTGCGACCACCAACAGAACAGGCCCAGCGGCAGGTGGAGGGGAAGAGCCGCCCCTGCGCCTACAAGATAGGCGGACCTGCGATCCACCAACAGAACAGGCCCAGCGGCAGGTGGAGGGGCACAGCCGCCTCCTGCGCCTGCAAGGTAGACAGACCTGCAACCGACAGACAGATCAGGCCCAGCGGCCCATGGAGGGGCAGAACAGCCGCCCGCACCTGCAAGGTAGGCAGACCTGCTACCGAGTGGCAGAACAGGCCCAGCGGCCTGCCGGCGTGGTAGACACATTGTCCCAATTGGAGGAGGGGCAGAGCCGCCGCCCGCGCCTTCAAGGGAGACATTGCAACTATACAAGAGCAATATAAATATATGGGGGGAAAGTCAATAACACAACAGTTTCACCAAGCAGAAAGAAATGTGAGAAGTATCAAAAGACAAGGAAAGAAAGAACCACAAGCAATGCAGGTCAACTCAACTTTAGAAGAGGTAATATCTGCAGCAGATGGAATGTCAGATAAAGAATTCAGGATATACATGCTTCAGATGATCTGGAGTCTCAAGGAAGACATTAGACAGCAAAATCAGACAATGAAAGATCACTTCAACAATGAATTACATAAACAAATCCAAGAAGCAAAAGATCAAATATACAGGGAGATAGAGGTTATAAAAAACAAACAAACAGAAACCCTAGAAATGCAGGAAGCAATGAACCAACTTAAAAACTCAATTGAGAATACTACAAGCAGAGTAGAACACTTAGAAGATAGAACATCAGACAATGAAGACAAAGTATTTCAACTTGAAAAGAACATAGACAGCTCAGCAAGACTGTTAAGAAACCATGAGCAGAACATCCAAGAAATATGGGATAACATAAAGAGACCAAACCTAAGAGTTATTGGGATACAGGAAGGTATAGAGGTCCAAACCAAAGGAATGAGCAATCTATTCAATGAAATAATATGAGAAAACTTCCCAGACTTGAAGAATGAGACAGAACCCCAAATCCTAGAAGCCTACCGGACGCCGAATGTGCACAATCATAAGAGATCCACACCTAGACACATTATAATGAAGATGCCCAACATACAGAATAAGGAGAGAATTTCAAAAGCTACAAGAGAAAGGAAGCAGATTACATTTAGGGGTAAACCAATCAGGATAACAGCTGATCTTTCAACACAGACTCTGAAAGCTAGAAGATCCTGGAATAACATATTTCAAATGCCGAAAGAAAATAGGTTCCAACCAAGAATTGTGTATCCAGCGAAATTAAGCTTCAGGATGGAAGATGAAATTAAAACCTTCCATGATAAACAAAAGTTAAAAGAATTTGAAGCTAGAAAACCATTTCTTCAAAACATCCTTGGCAAAACACTACAGGAAGAGGAAATGGAAAATAACAATGAAAACCAACAGTGGGAGGTAGTACAGTAAAGGGGGAAAAATAATCAAAGATGAAAAACAAACCATGTTAAGTAACATAAATAAACAAATATGGCTGGAAGAACAACCCATATCTCAAAAATAACCCTAAATGTTAATGGCTTAAACTCACCAATTAAGAGACACAGGCTAGTAGAATGGATCACAAAACAAGACCCAACAATATGCTGCCTACAGGAGATGCATTTGATAGGAAAAGACATACATAGACTGAAGGTGAAAGGTTGGGAAAAATCATATCACTCATATGGACTTCGGAAACAAGCAGGAGTGTCCATACTCATATCAAATAAAATAGATTTCAAGCCAAAGTTAATCAAAAGGGATAAACTTTTGATTTCTACATACTGCTCAAGGGAACCATACACCAACAAGACATAACAATAATAAATATATATGCCCCAAACAATGGTGCAGCTATGTTTATCAAACAAACTCTTCTCAAGTTCCAGAGTCTAATAGACCACCATACAATAATCATGGGAGACTTCAAAACACCTCTCTCACCACTGGACAGATCTTCCAAACAAAAGTTGAATAAGGAAACTATAGAACTCAATAACACAATTAATAACCTAGACTTAATTGACATATATAGAATATACCACCCAACATCAAGCAGTTACATTTTTTTCTCAGCAGCACATGGATCCTTCTCAAAAATAGATCATATATTATGTCACAGGGCAACTCTTACACAATATAAAGGAGTAGAGATAATACCATGCATCTTATCTGATCATAAAGGAATGAAACTGAAAATCAATGATAAAAGAAGGAAGGAAAAATCATGCATCACTTGGAGAATGAACAATAGGTTGCTGAATGATCAATGGGTTATAGAAGACATCAAGGAGGAAATTAAAAAATTCTTAGAGATAAATGAAAACACAGACACAACATATCGGAATCTATGGGACACATTGAAAGCAGTTCTAAGAGGAAAATTCATTGCTTGGAGTTCATTCCTTAAAAAAAGAAAAAAAACAACAAATAAATGATCTCACACTTCATCTCAAAATCCTAGAAAAAGAAGAGCAAAACAATAGCAAAAGAAGTAGAAGGCAAGAAATAATTAAAATCAGAGCTGAAATTAATGAAATCGAAACAAAAGAAACAATTGAAAAAATTGACAAAACTATAAGTTGGTTCTTTGAAAAAATAAATAAAATCAACAGACCCTTAGCCATGCTAACGAAGAGAAGAAGAGAGAGAATTCAAATTACTAGCATACGGGATGAAAAAGGCAATATCACAACAGACACTTCAGAAATACAGAAGATAATCAGAAATTATTTTGAATCCTTATACTCCAATAAAATAGAAGATAGTGAAGGCATCAATAAATTTCTTAAATCATATGATCTGCCCAGATTGAGTCAGGAGGATATAGACAACCTAAACAGGCCAATATCAATTGAGGAAATAGAAGAAACCATCAAAAGACTACCAACTAAGAAAAGCCCAGGACCGGATAGGTATACAGCAGAGTTTTACAAAACCTTTAAAGAAGAACTAATACCAATACTTTTCAAGCTATTTCAGGAAATAGAAAAAGAGGGAGAACTTCCAAATTCATTCTACGAGGCCAACATCACCCTGATTCCTAAACCAGACAAAGACACTTCAAAGAAAGAAAACTACAAACCAATATCTCTAATGAACCTAGATGCAAAAATCCTCAATAAAATTCTGGCAAATCGGATTCAAAAACATCAAAAAAATTGTGCACCGTGATCAAGTAGGATTCATCCCTGGGTTGCAAGGCTGGTTCAATATACAGAAATTAATAAATGTTATTCACCACATCAATAGACTTAAAAATAAGAACCATATGATCATTTTGATAGATTCAGAAAAAGCATTCGACAAAGTACAGCATCCCTTTATGTTCAAAACTCTAGAAAAATTAGGGAAAACTGGATCATACCTCAACATTGTAAAAGCAATCTATGCTAAGCCTCAGGCTAGCATCATTCTGAATGGAGAAAAGTTGAAGGCATTCCCTCTAAAATCTGGAACAAGACAGAGATGCCCTCTCTCACCACTTCTGTTCAACATAGTTCTCGAAACACTGGCCAGAGCAATTAGACAGATGAAAGAAATTAAAGGCATAAAAATAGGAAAAGAAGAACTCAAATTATCACTATTTGCAGAAGACATGATTCTATACCTAGCAGACCCAAAAGGGTCTACAAAGAAACTATTAGAGCTAATAAATGAATTCAGCAAAGTGGCAGGATATAAAATCAACACGCATAAATCAAAGGCATTCCTGTATATCAGCAACAAATCCTCTAAAATGGAAATGAGGACAACCACTCCATTCACAATATCCTCAAAAAAATAAAATAAAATACTTGGGAATCAACCTAACAAAAGAGGTGAAAGACTTATACAATGAAAACTACAGAACCCTAAAGAGAGAAGTAGAAGAAGATCTTAGAAGATGGAAAAATATACCCTGTTCATGGATAGGCAGAACTAACATCATCAAAATGGCGATATTACCAAAAGTTCTCTATAGGTTTAATGCAATGCCAATCAAAATCCCAATGGCATTTCTTGTAGAAATAGGTAAAACGATCATGAAATTCATATGGAAAAATAAAAGACCCAGAATAGCAAAAACAACTCTACGCAGGAAGTGTGAATCAGGCGGTATAGTGATACCAGACTTCAAACTACACTACAGAGCAATAGTAACAAAAACAGCATGGCACTGGTATCAAAACAGGCGGGTGGACCAATAGTACAGAATAGAGGACACAGAAACCAATCCACAAAACTACAACTATCTTATATTTGATAAAGGGGCTAAAAGCATGAAATGGAGAAAGGATAGCATCTTCAACAAATGGTGCTGGGAAAACTGGAAATCCATATGCAACAAAATGAAACTGAATCCCTTTCTCTCACCATGCACAAAAGTTAACTCAAAATGGATCAAGGAGCTTGATATCAAATCAGTGACACAGCGTCTGAATCATGAAAAAGTTGGCTCCGATCCACATACTGTGAGGTCGGGCTCCAAATTCCTCAATAGGACACCCATAGCACAAGAGTTAATAACTAGAATCAACAAATGGGACTTACTCAAACTAAAAAGTTTTTTTTTTCTCAGCAAGAGAAACAATAAGAGAGGTAAATAGGGAGCCTACATCCTGGGAACAAATCTTTACTCCTCACACTTCAGATAGAGCCCTAATATCCAGAGTATACAAAGAACTCAAAAAATTAAACAATAAGATAACAAATAACCCAATCAACAAATGGGCCAAGGACCTGAACAGACACTTCTCAGAGGAGGACATACAATCAATCAACAAGTACATGAAAAAATGCTCACCATCTCTAGCGGTTAGAGAAATGCAAATGAAAACCACTCTAAGATACCATCTCACTCCAGTAAGATTGGCAGCCATTAGGAAGTCAAACAACAACAAGTGCTGGCGAGGATGTGGGGAAAAGCGTACACTTGTACATTGCTGGTGGGACTGAAAATTGGTGCAGCCAATTTGGAAAGCAGTATGGAGATTTCTTGGAAAGCTAGGAATGGAACCACCATTTGACCCAGCTATTCCCCTTCTCGGTCTATTCCCTAAAGACCTAAAAAGAGCATGCTACAGGGACACTGCTACATCGATGTTCTTAGTAGCACAATTCACCATAGCAAGACTGTGGAACCAACCTAGATGCCCTTCAATAGATGAATGGATTAAAAAATGTGGCATTTATACACAATGGAGTATTACTCTGCATTAAAAAATGACAAAATCATAGAATTTGCAGGGAAATGGATGGCATTAGAGCAGATTATGCTAAGTGAAGCTAGCCAATCCCTAAAAAATAAATGCCAAATGTTTTCTTTGATATAAGGAGAGTAACTAAGAACAGAGTTGGGAGGAAGAGCATGAGAAGAAGATTAACATTAAACAGGGGTGAGAGGTGGGAGGGAAAAGGAAAGAGAAGGGAAGTTGCATGGAAATGGAAGGAGACCCTCAGGGTTATACAAAATTACATACAAGAGGAAGTGAGGGGAAAGGAAAAAAAAACAAGGGGGAGAAATGAATTACAGTAGAGGGGGTAGAGAGAGAAGATGGGAGGGGAGGGGAGGGGAGGGGGGATAGTAGAGGATAGGAAGGGCAGCAGAATACAACAGACACTAGTATGGCAATATGTAAAACAGTGGATGTGTAACCGATGTGAATCTGCAATCTGTATACGGGGTAAAAATGGGAGTTCATAACTCACTTGAATCAAAGTGTGAAAAGTGTCAAGAACTCTGTAATGTTTTGAACAACCAACAATAAAAATTAAAGGAAAAAAAAAGAACAAGTATATTGGAAGTTCTTTGATATCCTATAATATGGTTGTCAGACTCTGTGGGTTAAAGGGTAGTTACTTGCTATGTTAGAAACATCTTCCCTCTGAGAAGGGCTTATCTATATATATATGTATTTTTTGTTTTGGAAGCCCCATAAACACAAAAGAGAAGCATTTATGGTCACAAACAAAGGAATGCCAGAAGCCATTAGATATGAGAAAATACAAAAAAATAAAATCTTCTCTTAGAGCTTTTAGAAGTAAAAAGTTTATTTCTGTTTTGTGTGAGAAAACTAAAATTTCTCTTTTGCCTGACAATATTTTGATGTTTTAAACTTGCTTGTCATTTCTACCTGTGTTTTGAATTCGCCTATGCCTGGCTGTCCCTTACCAGATAACAACCCTCTCTAAAACCTTACTGATGCCTCATAAATTCGTGCTCCCAATGACCAAATAACAATTTTCTCTAAATCTCAGTGGAAGCTCATAAATTCTAATGTCTGGAGCTGAATTTATTTTTTACCTTGAAATGTTAGCCATGTAGATCCTTAACCTGCTATTTGCCTTTGTATTATGATTGTCAAAATCTTGTTAGCTGTAAGTACCTTAGACACCCACCTCCATTGTAACTTTTTGTGCTGTAAAAAGTTTTTCCTGAAGATCAGGGGGATGATCTCTAGCATGGAATCTTGTAAGAGACAGTCCTGGCCAGCTTTTGTGTACACAATACAATCTTGATTTAATTTGATTTAAAAAAAATTTTTTTTTTTTGAATTTTTTTTTTAATATTTATTTTTTAGTTCTCGGCGGACACAACATCTTTGTTGGTATGTGGCGCTGAGGATCGAACCCCGGCCGCACGCATTCCAGGCGAGCGCGCTACCGCTTGAGCCACATCCCCAGCCCTAAAAAAATTTTTTAAAAATAAAAATAAAATAAAAGGAGTGAGTGTGTACAGGGGGTTTAAATGCTTTATAGAAAAAAAAAAACTTGTTGTTTCAGAGCCATCTGATTCTTCATCATCACCTTCACTTTCTTCATTTTCCTCTTCCTCTTCCTCTTCATCTTCCTCCTCTTCCTTCTTTTTCTTGCTTTTTCAGCCTTAACAACTCCCTTTATTGCCGCATCCAGCGTGTCTTTAGCTCGGTAGGCAGCCATATCCCTTCTGTATTTTTCCTTCAGCTTAGCAGCTTTCTTTTGGTAAGGCTGCTTGTCATCTGCAGCAGTGGGATTCCACATCTCTCCCAGTTTCTTTGCGACATCACCAACAGATGGGCAAGGATGTTCTCCTTTGATTTGGGGCGATACTCAGAACAGAACATGAAGAAGGCCCAACGGAGGCCTCATGGATGCATTGGGATCCTTGAACTTCTTTTTCTCTTTAGGAGGGATATAGATTTTCATTTCTCTTTTATCACCAGACTTGTCCACCTTTGCCATGTCTTCAAGTCTTCTTTTCTCTTTAGCAGACATGGTCTTCTGCCTCTGTGAGCAATTCTTACAAAATTCTGAGAAGCCGACTAAAGCATCTGGGTGCTTCTTGTGCTCCACCCAGCAAATTTGCACAAAGAATGCATAGGATGGCATTTTGCCTCTTAGCTTTTTAGACTCTCCTTTGCCCATGTTTAGTTGCTTTTTCCCAGCAAGGCACAGGGTGGCCCAGGCTCCATCCTGCTCCTACTTGCTATCTCCATGGACCTCTATGTACTGCAATGGCTGTCATTCTTGAGTTTTTAATAATTCGGTTATATTCTTACTGGAAGAGACACACATGAAATATAATGACCCAAAAATCTGGGAGGGAAGAATGGGGAATAGATATATCAGTCAAATACAAACCCAAAGAAAGTTTAAAACTATTAAGATAAAAAAAAAATGAAGGGGACAAACCCTCATTAGAAGTTAAGAAAGTCCCCAGTTTATGAGAAATACAAGAACCAATTCTCCAGGGATATATAATGATCATGAGATTGAATGAACCAAAGAACATTACTTCAAACTATATGAAGCAAAAAATTTAACCAAATTACAAAGAGAAATTGATAAATTCTCTAAAATGCTGGGAGATTTTTTAACACTCCTGTTTTAGACTCATAAGTCCAGTTAATGTGCAGACATTTTATCTTCATAGCCAGACTTTAAGATCCTTGAGGTTCAGAGTGATTGTCTTTTGCCACGTTCCCCAGTACACAAGATACAAGTCCTCTTCCCCTAAGAATTCCCAAATATAACACCTGCTCTTATAGATGTGGAAAAACTAAGTGCTATAGGCAAGCGCAAAGTACAGAAGGAATGTGCTAATAATTTATTACTGACAGTAGACGCTTCTTTTAACAAGCAAAACTATTACAAATAGAATAATTAATGAAGACATAAAATAATGGATTGAAAGGAAAAAGAAAATTATGTCACTGTACTTCTGCAGCATTTATGAGACACCAGGTTCATCTCTTAAATAATTGAATCACTATCTAAAAATCACTGGAAGATCACTTATATCCATTCTAAATGGAGGGGAAAAAAATGCCCCTAGAAAGATTAAGAACTGTAAACAAAATTTGCATTGACTTAAGTTGAAACAATAGCAATGCTGCTACCCCCTAGTGGCAGAGTACAGCAAACCAAACATGACAGTGAAGATAATTAGGCGTTGTCTTCCTAACAAAAGTATTAAGCTGCAGAGCACAGAGTTGCTGTGATGTGTTTAATCAATGTCTGTTGTTACTGTCATCTTTAGCATCTTTTTTTATCGTGCCCAGCCTGTAGCTAAGTACTTTTGTAATGATAGCAATTTCTAGGCCGTCAAATGGGGCCAGGGCTGCAAGGTCCTGCGTGGCCGGGCAAACAGTGTTCAGCACACAGCCTTTGACTATTTTTCTCAGAAGGGGACAGTGCAGTCATCAGACACTTGGAGGCTTCTGGCTTTAAGTTCTGTCCTTGAGTTCTTTCAGTTCTGTCCTGAGGATATCCATCCTGGAATAGAGGGCCATTTTCATGTGACCCATGAGTGACAGAGAGAAGGAATAGAGGGTCTTTCATCACAACTCAGTAGGTTCCATTCCATGCGCAAGTGGGTCCCACACAGTGGGCTGAAAATTGTATGAATTCATTTTAAAGAGAAGTTAAAATCCTGATTTTTATTTGTCAAGAGATTCTTATGGTGAATGCCAGGCAGCAGTTTCACTGTTTCTTCTTTACAAATGTAGTTTCCAAATGGAATTTGTTGAGAGGGCCTAGCATGCGCTTTACCCTAGGCTATCATCACCACCCACGCCCTAAGGTGGGCTTTGGACAAGCCACTTTTTAAACAGACAGTTTTAGGATCCTTTCAAATCTTCTCTTCTACATAAAATAATACTCTTTTATAATTTGCGTCATGTTCCCTAAAGTTTGAGTCATTTTATTGTGTGATTTTTAGGCCAATCAGACGGAATCCTCAATTAAATATGTGTTAAAATCTTTCATAAGAATTAGGTCTACAAAGTGGGCAAAGGAGCTGGAACTGGAGAGAAATACTAAAGGAATGAGATCCAAGCCAACCTGAAGATGGTCTGGCAGTCTAAAATGCAGGGATCAGAATATCCTGCCTTAAATGTTCAATCTGTGAACTTTACACAAAAGGAAATTTGGGAATTATGAAATGCAATCAGTCACCAGTCTACCTGTTTGGTGATTTTTATGTTTATAATTGATAATTAAAGATCACAATGAGCTAGCTGCCTGCTCAAACGTTCTGCCACCAGAACAGCCCAGAGAAACATACAACACTAAGTGTTGAAAAGGGCGTGGCATATGTGGAACACTCTCAGACAGTTGGTGGAAGTGTAAGATGCATCAACCATTGGAGAACCATTGGCTATTTCTTAAATATCTCCCCTGTGACCTAGTAAGTGGTGCTTGAGATGAATAAAAGTGGATTCACAAAAAGACTCATACACAAAGAGCACAAGTTCTTTATTTTGATGAAGTCTCATTTATCACTTGTTTATTTTAGTTTATGTTTTTGGTGACTTATCTAGGAAAATTTGTTTATCCCTAGGGTTATAAAGATTTTTCTCTATTTTCTCTTAGCAGTTTTATGCTTTTAGCATCTATATCTAGGTCATGATCCACTTAGAATTAACAAAATATTGGTACATGTTTATAGCAGCTTTATTCATAACGGCCCCACATGTGCATCAACAAGAAGATGGATAAACTCAGCGTGGTATATCCACACAGCAGCAAAAAGGAGTGGATAATAATCACACACCGACATGAGTGACTCTCAAAAATACGGTGTTGAGTAAGAAAAAGAAGGCACAAAATCGTACACTGCATGTTTCCATTTATGTGCGTTGAACAAGCAAATCCAATGGCAGAAGTCAGAACAATCGTTGCCGTTGCCGGGGCCAGAGAATGCGGGATGCTTAGAGGAATGGTGCAAAAGGGAACTTTCTAGAAGTTGAAAATGTTCCATAACTTGTTTTGAGTGGTGGTTTCCAGAAATTGACTGGTTAAAACTCTTCAAACTGTATACCCTTAGGAATTGTGCATTTTATTACTTGTACATTAGATCTCATAAATAAGAACATTGCTAACTTCACTACTGATATTGCTCTGATGTATTTAATTCACCAGAAAACACTTTCTAAGGCACACGACTATCTTACCAGAAAGTAAGTAAAAGCATCTTGAGCCTTTTGGGTCTTGTCCTTGTACAGCGCAGCTGCAAAGAAACTGTGAGGCAGAAAGGCAAAACCAAAGAAGGGTGCACTCACACCTCCAAGGGAAGAGCCAACTCTTCTAGATTCTGCTATTTAAAAAATTAGTAACAGCAGGCTCTTGAATCTCTAACACTCTCCCTCACTTGGACTGGTTAAATGACAATGAATGGGATCCATTTTTTTTTGTTGTTGTTAATTTAATATTGAATAATTTTATTTCCAAATCAGGGACATGCAGCAGATTCCCAGGTTTCATTTTGAATTCAGTGTTCCCACTTCATCCATTATTCATCCACGCTGCACTTTTCTTGGTTTATGATTTTACTAAATTTCTTCATTTGAATTATGGCCTTGTGGTCAACAGCAGGCGATATATTATTCTTATATAATTTTTAAATACAAAGGCAAATGGCATGGAACAATTAGAATCGATGGCTTGGGAGTCAGGCACTTGGATGTCATAGGCAAACACTGTGCTCTTGACTTTAACCTATGGGTTCCACTTCACGTGGGTTGTATTTTTCATACATCAGGGGTTTTTATAAATTTACTATTCAATCCAGCAGCCCTACTTTGTTCACAAAATATAAGCAAAACAAATATGTCAGGGTAATGATGCCAGGATTCTCCCTTATTGAAAAAAGCAGTTTATTAATACCTTATTGCTACAAGCTAGATCTTATTATCATCTTGGGTCATTTAGAATCTTATTAGGTATTCTGCTGGTGGATGAATAATCCTGTGATAAATTCTTTGCCATGTCCTTCACAGTTGTCATAGCAGGATCATAAACAGCATTTATAACAATCTAGCCTAGAGGAAGCGGCTGACAATGGTCTGCTTAGCATGCAGGAAATATTCAGATGGGCTGTGTCTGGTTAGACACAAGCCCACGAGAGAGCTCCTGAAGTTAAATGTAGCGTGGGTTTCTCTGAAGATTCCCCTTTGAAAAAGGCATGAGGTCAGGGACGTGGGGACCCAAAGCACTTTGGAAGCCACAGATAGCTTCTTGCCACCAAATCTGCCAGGCAGTGGGGGAAGGCCAAAGGCACAGGCCATATTATTCCTGACAGGCTGTTCAGGTCTTTATTCAGATCAAGGTACCAATTATTTTATGTTGGCTGGGTTTTTTTTTTCTCATTTTGACTTCACATACAAAACTGATTTGCCCATATTATTGCTGTGCCTAATTAGTACATTTGATGAGGAGTTCCAAAGAGGAACAAGAGTGTGGGTATAATTCCCAGCCCAAGCCAGGTACTTCTGCTGTATTCTAGAACTGCAGATTTCAGCATTGAGGAAAACCCATGATACATACATATAGACAGACATATATTCTTGTTCACATACAGAGAACTGCAGATAGAATGGTACAGATCTACTACCACTATTCCTGGGAAAACCCATACAAGGGACAAACAAGCCAGTTTGATATTTTTCGAACCTCATTTCCTAACACTCAGATCACAACTTATCCAAAATTAATTTCTTACACTCAAAACAAGTCTGAGCTTCTTATAAAAGCTGTTGTCTTTGTCCAGAATGACCTTGCTCTCTTTTTCTTTGCCAGATGTCCAAAGTTGCAGAACCTGAAACAAAGGTTTCAGAGGGTGATGTCAGGAAGCACGTGCAGGGTGGGTGTGGATAGGAGGTGAGGAAGAGAAGGCAGCTGATGATGGGTGACCATTGAATGGGTTCACATCGTGACCAACGGAGGCTGCATCTCCCTGGGGGATCTCAGAAGCAAGGAAACTGGGGTACTTATCTACTTGCTCCCATTAGTCATTGGTAGTGGGATCTCCTGGGAAGTAACTTAACTCCCCAGCACTGTCTGCCTGCCAGCCTCAATAGGCCTGCAGACATGTAGAAAGAGCTGAGTTGGAGGCACAGTGACGGTGAATGCTAAGATGATGTGAGTGGGGCACTGGTAGCATTCACTCCCAGGCCAACTCCCCTATATTTGAATCTTCATCTGATGGTACTTTTCTCTGGGAAGGCTTCCTTATTTCTCCAGGTCTGAGTTAGACAGGCCTTCATTTGGTTCTCATAGCAGCATGCTGTATGCTGGCACTTACCAGATCATTTTATGAATGTGACTATCTTCCTCTCTAAACACAGTAGATTCATACACTCCACAAATATTTGTTGAGGATTTACATATGCCAGACATAGCTTTAGGAGTTAAGGCATGGAGCAGTGATCAATATATTCTACTCAGGGATCTTATAAGAAAAAAACACGTAGCCAAATTGACATGATAATTCCAAGTATTAGAAAATGGAAGTACAAAATGTCCAGGGCCAAGAGAGACTGCTATTTTAGCTAGGCTGTTGAGGACGGGCTTCTCTGAAAAGGTAATATATAGATAATTAAATAGTAACCAGGGGTTGGAGGAAGAGAAGGATGAAGAGATGGAATACAGAGAAATTTTAGGGCAGTGAAACTATTCTGTATGATGCTTCAATGGAGGTTACAGGCCATTGTACATTTGTCAAAACCCTTAGAATGTACCAAACCAAGAGTGAACCCTAGGAATTAGGGTGTTGATGATGTCTCAGTGTAGGTTAATTATTTATAACAAATGTACCACTCTGAGGTAGATTGTTGATACTAGGAAGGCTGTACATATGAGGGAACAGGATAAATGGGAATTTTTTATACTTTCCCCTAAACTTTGCTGTGAACTTAAAACTGTTCAATAAATAAATAAAATCCATTTAAAATAATAAGAGTCAGAAGGAACCAGCCTTATGAAAATATGGTCAAAGGAGAGTTCCAGTCAAAGAGAAGCAAAGTGCAAAGGGTTGTTGGTAGGAATAATCATGGCATATTCAAGGATCAGAAAAGCCATCTGGACCATGATAAACCAGGACGAAAATTACAGAAGAGCCCAGTGAGGTTGGCAGGGTCTACACCACGCAGGGAGGGACTCTGGGGTGCTATAAACTAAACCAATCTAATGCCCAAAAATCAACAAGAAGAAAATTCAAGACTACATTAAAAACCATGTCCCTCCATTGTCTGGATATTCAGGTTAACATTGATTTCTGGATTTATTTATCATATCACTTATTTATCATGCTGTCTTTAAAATAGCCAAAGGCATGAAAAATAAGTTCCTTGTTGGTTCTTTCATCAGCTCTGTTGCTATCCATTCTGCAGACCTCTTCCCATCATCATATCTTCTGTACCCTCTCAGGCAAAGAAAAGGATAGGAACTAAATGGCTGTTTTAGAGTATTTGGCAGCCCTACAAGTCTGTGAATCAAAATGTGCAAGGTGAGAATATAAGTTATGCGGCTTATTATTTTATTTAATGTTTTAATAGGAACATTTTTAAACATTCATAGAAGTGTAGAGAATACATAATGAAGCTACATGTAGCCAATATCAATCTTCAGAATTCATCTGCATTGTGTCAATGGCTGGTATTTTTTTTTTCTACACATATCAGAATTCATGCCACTAAATGATTCTAATCATTTCAAGGTGGGTATTCTGAGAACCAACCCATGTATATAGAGTGATACAAGCACATTCTTGTGCATATTCCCTACAGGACCAGGTTGATTTGGGGACATTGTTTTGGACCAAGTTTAAATAATATGATAAATGGCCATTCAATGACAAATACTAAGTTTTAAAGAAATTCACATTTTGTGCAGTGGTTTAGTCACTCTGAGAACAAGTGTTTTATGGATTCATTCAGTAAATGCAGCACATGAAGCCCAGGGCTAGTCTCTATAAGAGATACAAAGACAGGTGTGACCCAGTCCTTCCTTTGAGGAATTCACAAACCAATGGATTCAGAATGTATATGAGTCTATGCTCCGTCCAATACCAACATTTCCAGAACGCTTGCCCACACAGCAGTCTCATGATATCTGTGCCTTCCAATTTGCCTTTGCTTCCCTTTCCAAAAGGCAAATTTTATTCTAGTTGAAAGTTACCTCTGTCTTTTTCCTGGTGAGCAAACACACTTAATTCTAACATGTTTTCCTTCTACTGTACAGGGGATCGGGCAATGTGCTTTTCCTCAAATTCTGCACACAGATAGGGTGGAACTGCCACAGCACTGACCAGAAATTCACAGACACTCACTGCCAGGGGCCTCTGCAACGTATAGTTTTGCTCTGAATAAGTGATTTCTGCTGAAGTGTCTGGTGCTGACTAGATCAATTGCTCCCACAATTCCCAGTGAGTGTATGTGCAACTCTTTCACTGATTGATTGACTTAACACCAGCCAATTAGAGCTTAAACTGTCTAATTAAGCCAGAGATGAAGCCATCAACTCACTGAATTCTGAGGCCTGTTAACTTTACCTAAACAATAGAATGAGGTCAGGTGTGTATTAGCATTGGGAATAACTAGCAAAACCAGAGTAAAGCAATTTGCAAATATAAAACACTCTGGGAATGTTAACAAGAATAAGCAAAAGATATGTCTAGATTTTAAAAAAGGGGTCAAAACCTGTGCAAAATTCATACCTCTTTATAATAACCTCTTCAAATACACATACTTTAGAAAATCACTTTCTGTCTAAATAATGCAGAGCTAACTGGGCATCATAGAATTCAACCATAAGTGATCTTCATTTGATGGTGGGGTGTGTGTGTGTGTGTGTGTGTGTGTGTGTGTGTGTGTGTGTCTGATTAACAGTGGTTGAAGTTGTTTACTAAACTATAACTATCAAGATAGCTCTATTAGGGGCTGGGTTGTGGCTCAGTGATGGAGCACTCATCTTGCATGTTTGAGGCACTGGGTTCAATCCTCAGCACCACATAAAGATGAATAAATAAATAAAGGAATTGTATCCATTAAAATTAAAAACGATAGCTCTATTATACTGATTTAGTTGTAATTCACAATTAATATGTGCTTCTTTCTCAACTCTTACACCAATATTATAATTACTCCCCATTTAATTCTCCTCTAAGTAAAAAAAAAAAAAGAAAGAAAAAAGGCTGCAAAGAAAAGTAATTACACACAGAGAGACGTTGGAACCTGATGGATTCAGCCAAGCAGAAATGTTTATAAACACCATTGCATACAGCAACACTGTCCCAGTCTGTCCCTAAAGCTACAGTTGCATTGGCTTCTGAGATAATATTTAGCAAAGAGGCATTTTAAGAAAGTCAGCATGAGAGAGAGAAAAAAAAAAAACCTTCTCAGGTATGTGAATGTTATTAATCATAATTAAAGCAGATTTGACAGCTTCTTGGCAATGGAGACAATGAGTTCCTTTCTCCGACATCAAACTCCTAAAGGAATACTTGCTATTTCATTATCAACTTCACTGGTCTTTACACCTATAATATCCACTTTGAGAAGATGAGGTCTTAGAGAAATCTGAGCTCTGACAATTATTGTTTGCCCACTGCTGACACTGGGTAGAGAACAGCCTAAGCCAGGATCTTAGTGAGATAAAGTACAGGGAACGACACTGGGGTTAAAACACGAGTCCCGGGAAAACACATGGCCTGCCCCAGAATGCATTTCCACTGAAGGGTCATCCTTCAGAGTTGTTGGTTTTCGCCTGTGCAGGTGGCTCTGTGCCTTTGATTTCCCATTAAATTGGAAAGGGAGCTCTTGGTCCCCACTGCAATGGCATCCTCTGATAAGATGCTGAGAAATGGGAAATGGATCCATTTCACGAGATAGACTCATTTTAATAAAACCAAACAAGAGAATCGCTTCCATTTCATCACACCCAATTTCATTAACATGCTTTCTAAAATGACATTGCTCTGGAAGGTTCTTTGGATGGTTAATATGGATTTGATGTCTTGGCAGGTGATTTCAAAGCATTTATTCTGATCATCTACTGGCTATAAACTTCACCTGAATTTTTCTCATCCTCGGCAGGGAAATCTGGCCTGTCATAGGGACACCTCCAGCTCACTTTCTAATGTTTTCTCTCACAGAAGACATGGGCTCAAAAGATCTGTGTGTTTGGGACTGATTTAAAGGGCATAGATTATTTATTTATTTAGGTACCACTGAGCCACATCCCCAGCCCTTCTTATTTTTTTTGACACAGAGTCTCACTGAGTTGCTTAGAGCCTCCATAAGTTTCTGAGGCTGGCTTTGAGCTTGTGATCCTCCTGCCTCAGCCTCCCTAACCACTGGGTTTACAAGTGTGAGACTGTACCCAGCCAGCATAGGTTATTAGATGGTTCTCAAACATAGTGTGTTTCTATTTGAAAAATGATCACAGCCCCCCACCCCCTTGCCTCTCACTTGCTCAGTCTCCCTCTATGTTCTCTTACTTTCTCTTCCTCAGTGCTCTACCCTCTCTGTACCTTCTGCTAGTCTCTCTGGCCCCACTCTCCCCTTCTTGCTATCTCTTTCAGCCTTCATCTCTGCCTGTTCCTTTCCTCTGTCAGGTTGAGCTTTTCTTTTTTTGTGCCTGTCTCTATGTCTTTCTGTCTCAAAATTGTACTTCCCAGGACTGAGTGCAGTGAAAGGAAATGTTCACTAAAATCTCTAATCCTCTGCAATCTACAGGCGTTTTTCTTAGTGTGGGAGTAGAACAGGATTGGCTAATAGCCAGAAAGCTATTTTATTGATAAGAACAGAGAGTCATTTCCATGCACTGATTAGGGATAAGGAAGCACTTTGGGGGAAATTTTTCCAATGACTTTCAATTCAGCATGTTGTTTAAGACCCCCCCAAAATGAAACAAAAATTAGCAAGAGCGGAAACCAAAAACAAAGAAAAATTGACTAGTTTTATTCTGGAAATAAATACTACAAGGATATCGTTCATCCTCAATGCAACTAAAATCCAGACTAAAAGCCAAGAAAAGGGGGAAGACATAGGAAAAAGGATAACCTTGTACACTTTTGGTGGGAAAATAATAGGAAGTATTTACCGATTTGCTTTAAAACCAGATTAGTCAACTCAATTCAGAAAAGATTAAAATTATCTTACCCAAACATTCCTTTATTTCCCACTGTAAAATTAGCAACTGCAAAGCTATTATGAAGAATGGTTCCACAAAAGATTAAATGTTGAACTGCTACTATATGATCCAGTAATCCCACTTTGGCTGTGTGTCCAAAGGAAATGAAACCAGTATGTTGAAGAGTCCCTACATTCCCACGTCTATCACAGCACCATTCACAATAGCCTAGAAATGGAAATGACATACGTGTCCACCAACTAATGAATAGGGAAAAAAAAGGTGGTACCTATATCACATTCAGCCATAAAAGAGAGTGAAATCCTGTCATTTGTGATATGATGGAACTAGAGATAAATATTTTAAGTGAAATAAGCCAGGCATAGAAAGGCTAGTATCACATGGATCACACTTAACTGTGAAATTTAAAGAAATTAGGCCCATAGAAGTCAAAAATAGAATGATGGATACTAGAGACCAGGAAGAGCAGGGCAGAGTGGGATGGGCAGAGGTCTATTGACAGTGTTAAGTTATAGTTTGCACACCAGGGAGACTATTGATATTGTACGAGATAGCTCAAAAAGTTTAGAAGAAAGATTTTGAATGTTTTCATCATAATGAAATGAAACATATTTGAGGAGATGCATATGTTTCAACCTATTTAAACATTAAAATAATAGATACTTATATTCAAACATCATAGGGTACTCCATTAATAGACATTTTTTTGTGTTTTCATGTATCCATTAAAAAAATAAGACAAAATGATAAAAAAGCAAGATTAGAAGACAAAGAATGGTTGTCTGAGGAGAATGAATCCAGCACCTTGAAAGCTCAACAGTGATGGAAAAGCTCTCCCCAAGTGGCACCAAGACATCAGGCCAGGTTATGAAGGGTAAGCATGGGATACAGACAGCTTTGTTTCCACCATGCAGGGGAACTGAAAGAAAATGTCATTTTAATTCCAAGTGACTGAATTTTCAGCTTAATTTTGCCCACAGTAATCTAGGAATGGTTTGACATTCTGGAGTTGGAAGTGACCTAAAGGGGAAACAGAAAAGTTAACCTCCTGCGTCAGGACAGGTTGCTCTCACCCGACTCAGGTAATCATTAACGAATGAATGGCTTCTGCCTCTTCCAACTTAATGTCATAGCTATAATGAATATGGTCTTAAGATGTGAAAAGCACCACCTCTGCTGAATTGGAGTTTTATTCTTGATTCTTGGCTGTATCTCATCTTAGTGAGATCCCACAGGATTTAGCAATTGGCATGGACATAGCAGTTTGATAATCAGAAGGCATTAATGGCATCAAAACACAGTCCTGACTGTTTCTGAGAACTGGTGATACACATCTAGGCCTTCCTGTTTAAAATGAGCAGTTCAGGGCTGGGAGTGTAGTTCAGTGATAGAGTGCTTGCTTAGCATGCACGAGGCCCTGGGTTTAATCCCCAGCACCATCAAATAGATACATAAAATGAGGACTTTATTCATGTTGGAATAATCATCTGCCACAAAATGCTATTTAGACAAAACAATTTAGCTTACTGTATTGACAGACATTGAGAACCAAGAAAAGAAATATACAAGTTGCTCTTTGCAACTATATACATACAATATTTAGTATGGGAATTTATGGTCTTTTTGAAAAGGTAAAATTTAAAACAGGAATTCTGTCAACTGTCAAGTGAAAATTTAAGAAAATTATATATATATTTTTTCTTTCACAATTCTTACTCGATATTACTAAGGACAGGAAAAGGGGAGAAAGACATTTTATTGTAAATGTTCAATTTACCATGAATCAAATGAAAACATTCAAGATAAGTGAAATTGTTATTCAAGAACTTTGGGTTCCCTTTAAAATTGATGAAGCTGATCTTGTTTTCTTATCAATAGGTTTAGGAAAGGGAAGTAGGTTTGCAAATAGCCACTCTTTCTTGTCAGGAGAATGATTTTTTCTTTTCTTTTAAAATTCCCCATGTTGACAGACTGAAGCTCAGCACACATGAACCCATTCAGTCCTCCACCTCTGTAACTCATTTCTATTTCTTAAAATCTTCATGATGCTTGCTTTAATTTCAAACCTCCCCAAGCACCAGGGACATTAGCTTCACGCAGCTTGGTAGCATTATTTATAAAGTTAACACTTGGGCCTTTAAAGTAGAAGAAAAAGTGAGAAGACACTGAGTTGGCTGGCAGCTACAGAAGTGATAAGTTCTTCTGGAAGCTTCCATGCTTCTTATTTCTATTTCTAGTATCACTAATATTAAGATACACATCAGGCTTCAGAAATTTGAATGAATCTCTGATATCATCTGGTGACTCTTCAAGACCACACAGAGTCTAAGTATGGAGTGTCCTAACAAGGATTATGAAAATATGCTAACATGAAATAATACTTATATTTTTAAGTTCACTTTTCTTATATTTGCAAACCATTCTGAAACCAGTTTCTGGAGCTTAGTGCAACTAAGGGACAGAAAGAAACTGTGGTGTGTGTGTGTGTGTGTAGTTCTACTCAGCATGAAATTATGGCATTTGCTGGTAAATGGATAGAAATGGAGACTATCAAGCTAAGTGAATATTTTGAATGTTTTCTCTCATATGTGGAAGCTAGAGTAAAATAAAGGAAAGGAGGAGCAAGGATTACAGAAAGAACCAATCAAATATGATTTAATAGATGAGCAAAAGGAAGTCTAATAGAGGAAGGAGAAGGGGAGGTGTTAGAGACTGTAAACAAGTCAGGATGGCGCCTGGCATTTTGCCAGAGGGAGTGGTTTGTGAAGTAACGCCAGCAAGCCATTAAGTGTGGAGATTCCTTATTGGTTGACTGCTGTATCTAGTTTATGTTAATTAAGATAAGCTGTGTGGAATGTATATATACCCCTCTGGTCCTACAATAAACGGCTCCCACTCCTGCTGTATCAATGTACACAAGTTGTTCGTCACCCCTCGGTTATTTTGCTGCAGCCGGACTGCGGCAGGAAGGCAAGAGGACTAGAGGGTTTGGGTGCTTGAAATGAAATCTATTTCCGTGAGTGTGAGTTTGTTGGGATGTGCCCAACTACTGTGTATGACCATCAAACTCTAAAGAAAGAAAGAAAGAAAGAAAGAAAGAAAGAAAGAAAGAAAGAAGGAAGGAAGGAAGGAAGGAAGGAAGGAAGGAAGGAAGGAAGGAAGGAAGGAAGGAAGGAAGGAAAGAAAGAAAGAAAGAAAGAAAGAAAGAAAGAAAGAAAGAAAGAAAGAAAGAAAGAAAGACGAAGGGACTTGGATGCCCTGTCTCCAATCTAGGGAAGGGGAAACATGGCAAGTTACTGATCCTTTCCAAATGGTGCACCTTCCAATCCAGCCACACTACTCCCTACAATAGTCAACCATCAAGGTGAAGACAGCACAGTGAGTCCGATGGCCTTTGTGGGCAGATTCACACGGGCACCTGGCTTGTAGCTGCAGTGATGCCTAATGGCAGCCCTAGTACCTTTCCTTCTGATACATCTCAGAGGTTTCTGTTATGACATATGTAATAGAAACAAGGACAGAAAATCATTTAACAATCACTCATGCAATTATTTCACTATTAATTTTGTTACAGCTTAACATTTTGTTCTGTTTGCCTCAGATCTATCTATCTATCTATCATCTATCTATCTATCTATCTATCTATCTATCTATCTTTTATCTGTCTATCGGTACTGGGAATTAAACTCAGAGGCACTTAAACATTGAGTCACATCCCCAGTCCTTTTTTGTATTTTATACAGAGACAAGGTCTCATTGAGTTGTTTAGGGCCTTGTCTCAGGAAACTGAGGCAGGAGGATCTTTTTTTTTTTCTTAAGGAAATAAAATATTACAGATACAGTTGAGGCCCCTCAAGTATTCCATGCTCCCTCCTGCCCACCACACACACACACACACACACACACACACACACACAAAATCAACCCTAGACAGGGCAGCTGTGTTGTATAAATTCACATTTGTCCCCAGAGTTGTGCCAGCAGCAGCCCTGATGCTGGGATTACATCTTCTTGGTTTTCCTCATTCTCTTTCCATCACCAGTTCATCTCCATTACAGCAAGGAGGTGGGAAACAACTAAACATTAAAAATACCTAGCCGGCCACAGTGGCACATGCCTGTCATCCCAGGAGCTTAGGAGTCTGGAGCAAGAGGATTTTGAGTTCAAAAGCCAGCCTCAGCAAAAAGTAAGGCACTAAGCAACTCAGTGAGACTTTGTCCCTAAATAAAATACAAAAAAATAGGTCTGTGGAAGTAGCTCAGTGGTCGTGTGCCCCTGAGTTCAATCCCCGGTACCCTGATCCCTGACAAAAAAAAAAAAAAGAAAACTAAAACTAAAAAGGAATTGTATTCTCAACACAGAGGCCGATATTGGACAAACGAGAGGTTAGCATTTGGGGAAGGGAGACTCTAGGTAAACTGTCCACCAACAGGCCCTTTCCTTTTCATCTTTCTTTACCTTGCTCCATTCTATTTCTCTTCTAAAAATATGATTTTGTTTGATTTCAAAGGATTTCATACTTATTTTCTTTAATTTTTTTCTTTTTTATTGGTGCATTTTAATCATACACCATGGCAGGATTCATTGTGCTTCATCTGTACACACAGATAACTTAAGCAATCTCATCCCCAGTATCCATACTTAATTTCACACTTCTAACTTCTGTAAGGTAAAAAACTTGTTCTCAATGCACCAAAACACATATTCCACAATTATTATTTTACTCGATTTCCTTCTAATTCTTTTTCTTAAAGAAACAAGTTATTCAAACCCATCCTCGGGCCCTAAGCAACTCAGTGAGACCTTGTCTCTAAATAAAATATATTTAAAAAGGGGCAGGGGGCTGGGGATGTGGCTCAGTGATTAAGTACCCCTGGGTTTAATCTCTGGTACTAAAAGAAAGAAAGAAATTATCGCTTGAACTAACAGGGTTTAAGGCACCATTGGATCCTTCTAAAGTGACTGCACCCTAATGCTCTGCCATCAGCATCTCCAGAAAACACCAACTTCTTCATATTGTGATTCCTCAGAGTGGTTTACTCCCCACCTCATAACACACGGGAAGTCTTTAAGAGTTCAACCCAAAGAGGTAAGTTTAGACATTAGTGATTTGTGGATATGGAAGATTTAGAGAATACGCCTTTCATTATCTCAACAGTCATTATTTTTTAGCATTTTCCCAACATCTTTCCTCTTAGTTCTCATCCATCCACCATGTTCAGCTAGAGTGACTTAAAAACACAATCTCATCATGTCACTCCTCACTGTCAACTCTTAGGTGCCATCCATGGCATTAAGGAAAAACTTTAAGCCTCTGACCCACATGGCCTGCCCTCTTCCCTCACCCCTTGCTCTCTGCATTAGCCATACAGACCTTCCAAATTCTTATAGGCACCACATTCTTTTCCACCCCTGCATTCCACTTGGGGTGCTCTGAAGTTAGCTGACTCTTAAGTTTTCTTTTAGGTATCTGCCTACAAGTTTCTTTAATAGAAAAGTTTTCCCTAATTTCTTTCCTCTTCTAAAACAGGCATCCCTAATATAATTTAATTCTACATTTTTATCATAATTTGAAGGGGCATATTTATTTATATGAGTATTTGTTTAATGTCTACTTTTTGTCTTAATACGTTGCAAACTCCATGAAGATAGGCATCATTATTTTTTTTCACCTCTAAATTTACCATTGTAGTGCCTCCTAGAATATCCACATTGTTGGTTGAAGGAGTAAAATTTCCCTGCTCTAGACCTCAGAAATTAAAGCCCCCTTTCCCAAACTTGCATAATTGTCCCAACCCCTCCTCTCTACTAACTTAAATGTATCTCTACTTCACCTCTTCCTCCCCATCCCACAACATTTGCACCTTTTCTCCCACTTAGGGAAATTAACTAACAGCTAGTAATAAAAAATGTCTTATGATGATGATATGTATTCTAACCTATTTATAGTAGATATGGCAACATGAAATGTCATTACATGCCATGTTGCCGCAGTCCAACTGCAGCAAAATAACCGGGGAGTGACAAACAACTTGTGTACATTGATACAGCAGGAATGGGAGCCGTTTATTGTAGGACAGGAGGGGTATATATACATTCCACACAGCTTATCTTAATTAACATAAACTAGATACAGCAGTCAACCAATAAGGAATCTCCACACTTAATGGCTTGCTGGCGTTACTTCACAAACCACTCCCTCTTTGCCTGCCTTTGCCAGGCGCCATCTTGACTTGTTTACAGACCCTAACATTTCTCTGGCAAAATGCCAGGCGCCATCCTGACTTGTTTACAGACGCTAACACCATGTATGCAATGAAAGATTTTAGAATATCAAGTTGCTATTTTTAAGACATGGAATGAGCCAATAATTCTAAACAATAAGCTTGAAAACCATGCCAATCCATGAAGCAACCATCAGAATAAAAAGAAAGCTTTGAATAGGATCACAAGGATCATTAATTGCGAGGGAACAGTCATGTTCCCATAGGAACTACTTACAAATATGAAAGTATGATGCTCCATTTTGCCATCTGATGTTCAGAGGCAAATTTGGAGGTTTTAAATGGAATTTTGATCCTGGATATAAAATTTCTCCAGTCATAGAAAGGAGGAGGAACAGTAAAAGGTGGATCATGACCAATTAAAATCCTGTCCTTCAAATTAAACAAGTCAATGCTCCAAAGAACATTCTCTTTTAAGAAGCTTTTCTTTTTAACAGTCCTGTGAATTGAACCCAGGGATGCTCTACCCATTAATTACATTCTAGCCATTGTTATTTATATTATTTTGAGGCAGGCCCTCACGAAGTTGTCCAGTCTGACCTTGAACTTGCAGTCCTTCCCTCAGACTCCCCAATAGCTGAGATTATAGCCATGCACCGCAAAAACACACTTTTCAAACTTCTTCATCCACCCTTATACAATTCCATCCAAAGACCATGTGTTCTCTTTTCTTCCAAGAATCCAAATGTGATTTAGATGTAATTTTAGAGCTTGCACTTCTCTCCCTTCAAAACTGAGACCAGTAATGATCTTAAGGTTGGAAAAATTGAATGGAGAAGGAGACAGGAGAGGAACATTGTTCCTATTCCAAAAGTAACTGAAGCTATTCACAAAACAGCATGTTGAATTCCAAATACAAAATTTTGACTGGGAGGTTTTGCCAGGTGTGTTCTTCTGGGACTTTCTTTGGTTGCCCAGCAACCCACAATCCCCATTTTTTGTTGAGATGCTCCAGAAGAAGGAACAAGTGGGCTTCCAATTTTCTACTTGATGTTGCTTCCAAACTAGTGACTAAAGCTAGAAGGGTGTGAGGAGTGGATAGAGGACTCTCCAACCAACTCTTCAGGACCTTCATTCAGTCATTCAACAGTGAGCTCTTATCATGTGCTTAAGCCCTGTTTCCACAAGAGACATGATAGTGAGCAAAACATTCCCCACCTTCATGAAGCCAACACCATACACAACAATGACTCAAATGAATATAAACACAAACACAAAGGGGTGAGTGCTGGGAAGGAAAGGTGTGAGCTCCCATGGGAAATTATAAAAGGGTGAGCAGACTTTATCTGGATTTTTAGCTGAATTACTAATAAAAGAAAGATGAACAGGCATAAAGGGATAGGGAATGGCAAACACAAAGGGGCTGAAGTACATGCAGTGCACACAGCTGCACCCAGGAGGGCAGAGGAGGGACAGGCGGACACTTGGAGGAGAGGCAGGCCAGGGCCCATTCCCAATCATCAAGGGCCTGTGGGCCATTCTAAAGACTTTTGTTCTTGCTCGTAAGATGAACTTGAAGTCACTTGAAAGGTAGGAATAGAAATATTCATGATCTAACTGAATTCAGATCATTCTGATTGTCATGTTGACTTGATTCAAAGAGGTCAAAGAACAGAAGCAGGAAGAGGGTTGACAACATGGATCAAGGTACGATTCAGCCCCGTGCCTCCATGCAGAGAGTGGGCAGGAGGGAAGTCCCAGTGCAAGAGGTGAGTTCATCAGCAGGTGCAGCAACCCAGGAGAGAGGGGCTGGAGGTCTGGTCAGGAGGGAGGCAGCATGCCAAAGAACTGTCAAAGTGACATTGAGTTGGCTTGCCCAGACTCTCCCTTTGTGCTGTTTGGGCCCTGGGCTGGGGGACTGCCCTCCAAAATGTCCACCCGTCCATAGAGAAGCTTCTTTTAAGAAGACCCCTAGGAGAGAGTAGCCTTTGCTATAAGGACCAAAATCTTGCTTCTATTGAGCAACTGACTTATTTCAGCCCCCACCATTTTGTGAGACAACACCAATTATGGTGCCCTTATGTTGGTGGAGAAAACAAGTTTGAAGCCCATGCTTCCCAAGTGTGCTATCCTTCCCTGCCTGCCTCTTTGTGGCCAAACCTAGCTCTTCTCAGCTTACCTTTTCTCTTCTCACATTCTCATCATTTCAAGTGGTTGTCTGTTAATTACTGAGTAGGTATACATAATTTTAAATACTTATTGCTATTTATCATTTAATAAGATTTTGTTGGAAATTACTTTTAAATGAGTTATTATTTAACACATATTTGAAATATGATATGCATTCATATTTTGTGAAATACAGAAAAGCTCAAAGAAGAAAAATAAAAGTAATTCAGAATCCCACCATGGAGAGAAGATATTAGTTATTCTAATAGTTTTCCAATCTTATCTCTATACCTATCTATCATATCCTATTTTTTTCCCATAGAAAACAGTATATAATAATTTGTGTGTGTGCATTTGTATAAGACTCAGGTTCATTTTGGAACAATGAGAGAAATGGATAAAGAGATATTTTCTTGCATTTTGAGTACTAGCTGATTTAAATACTAGGCTATTTTTGACAATTTCAAAATTGTTTCTTTCCAACTACTTCTACCAATAAATAATACTCGTGTTTGCTCAATCAGAAGCCATTGCTTGGCCAAGTGATGAATGACAATTTAGAGGTTATGTGATTCCAGACTTTTCATCTTGAGTCCTAAGAGTATTCTAGTTGATGGAAGACTGACCAAAGGTAAAAAGTAAATATTCCCTGTGGTCATCTCACATGCTATCAGACCGTATAGCACATTATATTTTAAATTGTTTATACAGCAAAACTAGATTGCTTGTGGACATGACAAATCTCTTAGCTTTCTTGTTTCTAGTGGCAATCTGAAAAAGCAGAAAATTGCTCCCAAGGTATATCAAGACTTAGTCTTAGTTTTTAATTGTAAACTAAACTGTCTCCAGCTTCTAAAAGGAAGGCACAACTGAGAACTACAACCATCTGTACCACCTACGTTAGGCAGATAGTAACAGTAACATCACTAACAGGAGCCACCTGGAACTTGCCTGTCACCAAATTACTCTTTAAAAAGATGTTCAACCTTGCCCAAATCTCTCTCCTGATGATCAATTGAGACTATCCAAAAATGTAAACATCAAATAACATATTTAATCTAGATTGCTCAGTTTAGCCACATCTAGGTGGCCATTCTGTACTGAAACCCATAGAAGTTGTGGTCACTATGCTGTTCTCCAGCCCCCAAACTCAAAGAACATATCCAAGAGTCTCCGACAATTCTGGACTGCTTTGAGCAGGAGGGATTTCTACTTCCAGGGCTCTATGCCTGAATTCTTCATTCTTCTCTTTCCTTACATTATTTATTGATCTAAGTTTAACATTTTGACAGTTTTCTATTGAGATGAATATAGTTTTTAAAAATTAAATAATTTAGTAGCATATTGGTGTATACATAGAAAACGTTATATTCTAGACTTACCACAAAATCATCTTCTAATCCCCTAACCCTAAATTAGTCAGGCTGTGTTCAGGAAAGGTAATTGTATTGAAGTATTAATTCACTTCAATTTTAAGACATTTGTTGAGCATTTAACTTATCCCAAATACTATTCTAAGCACTGGAATGCCAAAAAGAAAAAAGAAACACAAACCCATCCTAAAAGACCTCCGAGTTTAGTGGTACTTTATAAACCCTAAGTGAATGGAATATCCTAGTTTTAAAAAATAATATACTTTGACTATTTCAAAAATTCTAAGGCTTACTTGAATTTTAATATGAAAACACAATGGGTTCTTTCTTTAAAAAATTATGTTCTAATTAACCTAATAACTATTGTTGAAAAGTAATAACAGTCAAATGTATTTTGAAATGGATATTTTCAGGAGCATCTGTCTAGTTCAGAGTCTCCTTTTCTACACACAACCTCCTTCTCTTTCTCCCCCCCGATCTCTCTCTCTCTCTCTCTCTCTCTCTCTCTCTCTCTCTCTCATACACACATACACACACACACACACACACACACACACACACACACACAGCATATCCTGTAGAAGGATTAATACATTTAAGTAAGTAGATGATGTAAGAGAATTTTAGCAGAGATTTATATTTTTTTAAAGACTTACGTAGAAATAAGAGTTCCAAATCCAACAACTAAATTTAAAAATCAAATGAATTTGTTTAACAGCCAATTAGACACAGCTAAAGAAAATATTAGAAAAGTGGAAAATTGTTCTCAAAAAATACATCCAGAGGGACAGACTAAAAACCAAAGTCAGAAACTTTTCTAAAAATACTATGTACAAAAATCTTTTGGATGAAATTATAAAACTATCAAAGAAAGATCTAAATGAGTGAAAATATATACAGTGCTTATTAAGGAAAGACTTTAACATACATATGTCACTTCTCACCAAATTCATCTCTAAACACAATACAATTTCAATCAAAGCCCCAACATGGTATGTCTATATGAAGTGGTGGGGTATGTGTGTGCAATTTAACATGCTGACTCAAAAGTGCACATGGAAGTTAAAGACTATGAAATAGACAAGACAATTTTAAAGAATAAGGACAATAGGAATTCACCAGCTTTACAGACCCTTTAGAGATAAATAGCCCAGAAACAGACACATGCCTCCCCAGATAGATGGGAACTTGCAGGTATAACTAAGGAAGAGGAAAGGAAATTATGCTAGAAATTTGCTAGAACAACTAGCTAGCCACATGGGAAAGAAATTTTTTTTATCATACCGTGATAGTTAATTCAAAAACAAATTTTAAGTGCATTAAAGACTAAACATGAAAAAAAAAACTTCAAAAAACATTTAGAAAAAAATACACAAGCAAAAATATTTTTAGGACCGAAAAGCATAGAAGCAATTTTTCAAATATATAGATAGTAACTAATTTTATGGAAAGAGATTGATAAATATGAGTACATTCAAACTTCTAACAAAAAATATCACAAGCCAAATTAAAAGGCAAAACAACAAAATAGAGGAAAAATCATCCAGGGCATAAAACCAATAAGAAATTAATACCTAGAATGTATAAAGAACTTTCATAAACAATAAATAAAAGACAAATAATAATCAAACTAAGAAAAAAGTGAAGGATATGAATAAGTAATTCACAAAAGAGGAATCTCAAATGACCAAATACACAGGAAAGGTTGTCCCGCCTCAGCAATAACAAGGAATATGCAAATTAAAACAACAGGATATCAATTCATACCACTGGCATGTCAAAAATTTTGTTTAAAAATATAAATGTAGAAAATGAGGCAAAGTAACTCAAACACTCATTCATCATGATTAGGAGCATAAATATGTAAAATTCTGAAAAGCAATGTGGCAACATCTAATAAAGTTAACTATAAGCGTATTTCACAAACCACTAATGCCACTTCTTGGTAAATAAGAATATAAACCCCCATACATGTTTATTGTGTGCCAGATCCTGCTCTAAATGTTTGTATATTAACTCATTTAATCCTTACTACTCCAAGAAAGAGGTACTCATGGCATGGAGATGTTAAGTGATTTTTCAAAAACTACCTACCTCATCGATGGCACATTTAAGATTAAAATCCAGCAATCTGGCAGCAGAGCTCATGCTTACTCATTATGCTAGCTACCTCTTTAGAAGTCTTCTTCAACATGTGCCTAAGGAGATAGCTACTGGGATATTTACTCAGTATTATTTATAGTGGGAAAAAAAAAACTTGGAAATAACCTGAATGCCATAAGGAGAAAAATGAAAATAAAACATGACATCTTCATTAAATAGTGGAGAGGTGTTAAATAAATGAGACTTAACATGTGTCAATAAATCTGGAAAACTCAACATTGAGTGATAAAAGAATGTTACAGAAAGATAAGAACCGTACTGTAACATTGATCTAGAACTTTCCAATGTACATAACAATGCTATGAGAGGCAGAGTTACTCCAGTATTGATGAAACATAAACTTCAGTGTCCCTTAAGCATTTTGGGTCCCTTCCAAAGTCCCAGGAAGGACTCTGCCAGTGCATTCACATGGTCAAATGTTTTGTAAAATTTGTACAAGTAAAACATTTTTAACCATACTTTGTTAAGACAACTGTTGGTCCCACACCAACTCATGTCTCTCTTCCCTGATAGCACTGGAGTGACAATGAGCATTTTTTTTTTTTTTTTTTTTTTGGATCTGAGTTAGAAGTTCTATTGGGGACACACTTAGTTGAATTTTGTGAGAAAGGTCCACATGCTTCACTACCCTCCTCCTGCAGGAAAACTTCTGTCCACCCTGTTGACCCACAGGTTCAGGGTCATGACTCAAAGGTGTGCTGCCAAGGTCAGCTCAGGACATAAACATACTCTGTACCACCATGTACTGGAAATGTGAAAGAGCTCAAAAGTAGCAAGGTCTGAAATGTGTGGAATCAAAAACTGGGTTTCAAAAAAGCTTGTAGTTGTCAGACATGTAAAATTATCCATGGAAGATTCAATTTTCATAGATATCTAATCAAAACACCAGTCTCTCTTGTCAAGAATACACTTGAGGGGTTGTGGCTCAGTGGTAGAGCGCTTGCCTTGCACATGTGAGGCACTGAGTTTGATCCTCAGCACCTCATTAAAAAAATAAATAAGTAAAACTAAGGTATTGTGTCCATGTTCAACTAAAACAAAAATTTTAAAAAAGAATAGACTTGAAACTCAATATAGGAAATTATAAACACACTGCTTTGTTTTCTTTGGGGGAAACCCTTACAAATGAGAATCTAGAGAACAGGCCCAGCGGCCCGCCAGCGTGATAGACAGATCACCCCAATTGGAGGAGGAGCACAGCTGCCGCCCACACCTGCATGGTAGGCAGACCTGCAACCTGGAGAACAGGCCCAGCGGTGCCCCCCACCCCCCGCGCGGTAGACAGATCACCCCTATTGGACGAGGGCCCAGCCGCAGCTTGCAAGGTAGGCAGACCCCGCGTCCCGGAGAAGGGGCCCAGTGGCCCGCCTGCGTGGTGGACAAATCATCCCAATTGGAGGAAGGGCCCAGACGCCACCCGCACCTGCACGGTAGGCAGACCTGCGACCTGGAGAACAGGCCCAGCGGCCTGCTGTCGTGGTAGACAGAGCACCCCAATTGGAGGAGGGGCTCAGCCGCCGCCTGCGCCTGCATGGTAGGCAGACCTGTGACCTGGAGAACAGGCCCAGCAACTCGCCTGAGCGGTAGACAGACCTCCCCAGATGGAGGAGCCCAGCCTCCCGCAGGTGAGGTAGACAGACCACTCCAACTGGAGGAGGGGCCCTGCCACCCGCCCGTGCAGTCACCTGACCGAGCTCTTGACAAACATAAGGTTTTCCCAACACCCCCACCTCATCAAACACCTTATGAGAAAAACTGATAGAACTCATCTTGGAAAATCCCACCAACCCTTAAAACCCACCAACCGATTGACTGGCGTGGCTACCAGTGCGGTTCTGCAGTGGATCAGGCACCTAGTTTACATCTCAGAGAATAAGAGTAGAGAGGGCACAGGTGGAAGCTCAAGTCCTCTCACACTGACTACCACCACCATCCTGAACCCAGAGACTCAAGCTAGGAATAGACAACGCCACCAACTGGAAGAAATAAAAACAGAGTTCTGAGAGACTATTTTTTTCTTTCTTTTTCTCTCTTCTCTCTCGCTTTTCAGCCATTCACCCAGTCTCCTCTACCCTTCCCCCTCGGGTCTTCGAAACCTCAACATATGTGAAACCAAAAATTGTACACGAAAAAGGTCTTTAACAACTGAATCACCAGAATAATATACTATAGAGGAATTGCATATGCCCCACCTCCTTTCCCTCTTTTTATTCCTTTTATTTTTTCTCCTATTTTCTTTTTCCCGCTCTCTTTTTTCTCTCCCTTTCCTTGTTATCTGTTTCCCTCCCTCTTACTGCCTCTATCCCACTTGCAACCCCCTAAATTTTGCCATTCATAAGTAGGGTAATCTTATAAATACAGATAGGAATTTGAATCTATACATTCTTCCATAAATTATCCATCTATTGGTTAGAGCTCTCCAAAGTTACTAAGTTAGATTAACCACATACCCTCACTCCTTTCTCCATAAACATAACATCCTACACCTGAAATCCAGTTTTCTTCAAGCTACCAGAAATGGTATGCCTTTCATGAAACTAATGACTATATTTGTAAATGATAATCGAAACCAACATTTGTAGACATAGAGTCTAGCTATAAATGTAGTAATAAGGAAAACGTGTGCTTAGATGATGTACTATTGATATTGAGAACTGTTAACATTGTCTTTCTCCACAAAAGGGAGACTTTGCAACTATACAAGAGCAATATAAATATATATAGGGGGAAAATTCAATAACACAACAGTTTCACCAAGCAGAAAGAACCACGAGCAATATGAAAAGACAAGGAAAGAAAGGACCACAAGCAATGCAGGTCAACTCAACTTTAGAAGAGGTAATATCTGCAGCAGATGGAATGTCAGATAAAGAATTCAGGATATACATGCTTCAGATGATCTGGAGTCTCAAGGAAGACATTAGACAGCAAAATCAGACAATGAAAGATCACTTCGACAATGAATTACATAAACAAATCCAAGAAGCAAAAGATCAACTATACAGGGAGATAGAGGTTATAAAAAACAAACAGAAATCCTAGAAATGCAGGAAGCAATAAACCAACTTAAAAACTCAATTGAGAATACTACCAGCAGAGTAGAACACTTAGAAGATAGAACATCAGACAATGAAGACAAAGTATTTCAACTTGAAAAGAACATAGACAGCTCAGCAAGACTGTTAAGAAACCATGAGCAGAACATCCAAGAAATATGGGATAACATAAAGAGACCAAACTTAAGAGTCATTGGGATACAGGAAGGTATAGAGGTCCAAACCAAAGGAATGAGCAATCTGTTCAACGAAATAATACAAGAAAACTTCCCAGACTTGAAGAATGAGACCGAATCCCAAATTCTAGAAGCCTACAGGACGTTGAATGTGCAAAATCATAAGAGATCTACACCTAGACACATGATAATGAAGATGCCCAACATAGAGAATAAGGAGAGAATTTTAAAAGCTACAAGAGAAAGGAAGCAGATTACATTTAGGGGTAAACCAATCAGGATAACAGCTGATCTTTCAACACAGACTCTGAAAGCTAGAAGATCCTGGAACAATATATTTCAAATGCTGAAAAAAAAAATGGGTTCCAACCAAGAATTGTGTATCCAGCGAAATTAAGCTTCAGGATGGAAGATGAAATTAAAACCTTCCAAGATAAACAAAAGTTAAAAGAATTTGCAGCTAGAAAACCATCTCTTCAAAACATCATCAGCAAAACATTACAGGAAGAGGAAATGGAAAATAACAATGAAAACCAACAGTGGGAGGTAGTACAGTAAAGGGAAAAAAATAATCAAAGAGGAAAAACAAACCATGTTAAGTAACATAAATAAACAAATATGGCTGGAAGAACAATCCATATCTCAAAAATAACCCTAAATGTTAATGGCTTAAACTCACCAATTAAGAGACACAGGCTAATAGAATGGATCAAAAAAAAGTTCCAACAATATGCTGCCTACAGGAGACGCATTTGATAGGAAAAGACATACATAGACTGAAGGTGAAAGGTTGGGAAAAATCATATCACTCATATGGACTTCGGAAACAAGCAGGAGTGTCCATACTCATATCAAATAAAATAGATTTCAAGCCAAAGTTAATCAAAAGGGATAAAGAGGGACACTACATACTGCTCAAGGGAACCATACACTAACAAGACATAACAATCATATATATATATATATATATATATATATATATATATATATATGCCCCAAACAATGGTGCAGCTATGTTTATCAAACAAACTCTTCTCAAGTTCAAGAGTCTAATAGACCACCATACAATAATTATGGGAGACTTCAACACACCTCTCTCACCACTGGACAGATCTTCCAAACAAAAGTTGAATAAAGAAACTATAGAATTCAATAATACAATTAATAACCTAGACTTAATTGACATATATAGAATATTCCACCCAACATCAAGCAGTTGCACTTTTTTCTCAGCAGCACATGGATCCTTCTCAAAAATAGATCATATATTATGTCACAGGGCAACTCTTAGACATTATAAAAGAGTAGAGATAATACCATGCATCGTATCTGATCATAATGGAATGAAACTGGAAATCAACAAAAAAAGAAGGAAGGAAAAATCATGCATCACTTGGAGAATGAACAATAGGTTACTGAATGATCAATGGGTTATAGAAGACATCAAGGAGGAAATTAAAAAATTCTTAGAGTTAAATGAAAACACAGACACAACATATCAGAATCTATGGGACACAATGAAAGCAGTTCTAAGAGGAAAATTCATTGCTTGGAGTTCATTTTTAAAAGAAGAAAAAAACAAGAAATAAATGATCTCACACTTCATCTCAAAATCCTACAAAAAGAAGAGCAAAACAACAGCAAAAGAAGTAGAAGGCAAGAAATAATTTTAAAATCAGAGCTGAAATCAATGAAATTGAAACAAAAGAAACAATTGAAAAAATTGACAAAACTAAAAGTTGGTTCTTTGAAAAAATAAATAAGATCCACAGACCATTAGCCATGCTAACGAAGAGAAGAAGAGAGAGAATTCAAATTACTAGCATACGGGATGAAAAAGGCAATATCACAACAGACACTTCAGAAATACAGAAGATAATCAGAAATTATTTTGAATCCTTATACTCCAATAAAGTAGAAGATAGTGAAGGCATCGATAAATTTCTTAAGTCATATGATCTGCCCAGATTGAGTCAGGAGGATATAGACAACCTAAACAGACCAATATCAATTGAGGAAATAGAAGAAGCCATCAAAAGACTACCAACTAAGAAAAGCCCAGGACCGAATGGGTATACAGCAGAGTTTTACAAAACCTTTAAAGAAGAACTAATACCAATACTTTTCAAGCTATTTCAGGAAATAGAAAAAGAGGGAGAACTTCCAAATTCATTCTACGAGGCCAACATCACCCTGATTCCGAAACCAGACAAAGACACTTCAAAGAAAGAAAACTACAGACCAATATCTCTAATGAACCTAGATGTAAAAATCCTCAATAAAATTCTGGCAAATCAGATACAAAAACATATCAAAAAAAGTGTACACCATGATCAAGTAGGTTTCATCCCTGGGATGCAAGGCTGGTTCAATATACGGAAATCAATAAATGTTATTCACCACATTAATAGACTTAAAGATAAAAACCATGTGATCATCTCAATAGATGCAGAAAAAGCATTTGACAAAGTACAGCATTCCTTTATGTTCAAAACTCTAGAAAAACTAGGGATAACAGGAACATACCTCAACATTGTAGAAGCTATCTGTGCTAAGCCTCAGGCTAGCATCATTCTGAACGGAGAAAAATTGAAGGCATTCCCTCTAAAATCTGGAACAAGACAGGGATGCCCTCTCTCACCACTTCTGTTCAACATAGTTCTCGAAACACTGGCCAGAGCAATTAGACAGACGAAAGAAATTAAAGGCATAAAAATAGGAAAAGAAGAACTTAAATTATCACTATTTGCAGAAGACATGATTCTATACCTAGCAGACCCAAAAGGGTCTACAAAGAAACTATTAGAGCTAATAAATGAATTCAGCAAAGTGGCAGGATATAAAATCAACACGCATAAATCAAAGGCATTCCTGTATATCAGCGACAAATCTTCTGAAATGGAAATGAGGACAACCACTCCATTCACAATATCCTCAAAAAAAATAAAATAAAATACTTGGGAATAAATTTAACAAAAGAGGTGAAAGACTTATTCAATGAAAACTACAGAACCCTAAAGAGAGAAATAGAAGAAGATCTTAGAAGATGGAAAAATATACCCTGTTCATGGATAGGCAGAACTAACATCATCAAAATGGCGATATTACCAAAAGTTCTCTATAGGTTTAATGCAATGCCAATCAAAATCCCAATGGCATTTCTTGTAGAAATAGATAAAGAAATCATGAAATTCATATGTTAAAATAAAAGACCCAGAATAGCAAAAACAACTCTAAGCAGGAAGTGTGAATCAGGTGGTATAGCAATACCAGACTTCAAACTATACTACAGAGCAATAGTAACAAAAACAGCATTGTACTGGTACCAAAACAGGCAGGTGGACCAATGGTACAGAATAGAGGACACAGAGACCAATCCACAAAATTACAACTATCTTAATTTTGAGAAAGGCGCTGAAAGCATGCAATGGAGGAAGAATAGCATCTTCAACAAATGGTGCTGGATATCCATATGCAACAAAATGAAACTGAATCCCTTTCTCTCGCCATGCACAAAAGTTATCTCAAAATGGATCAAGGAGCTTGATATCAAATCAGAGACAGGGTGTCTGATAGAAGAAAAAGTTGGCTCTGATCTACATACTGTGAGGTCGGGCTCCAAATTCCTCAATAGGACACCCATAGCACAAGAGTTAATAACTAGAATCAATAAATGGGACTTACTCAAACTAAAAAGTTTTTTCTCAGCAAAAGAAACAATAAGAGAGGTAAATAGGGAGCCTACATCCTGGGAACAAATCTTTACTCCTCACACTTCAGATAGAGCCCTAATATCCAGAGTATTCAAAGAACTCAAAAAATTAAACAACAAGAAAACAAATAACCCAATCAACAAATGGGCCAAGGACCTAAACAGATGCTTCTCAGAGGAGGACATACAATCAATCAACAAGTACATGAAAAAATGCTCACCATCTCTAGCAGTCAGAGAAATGCAAATCAAAACCACCCTAAGATACCATCTCACTCCAGTAAGATTGGCAGCCATTATGAAGTCAAACAACAACAAGTGCTGGTGAGGATGTGGGGAAAAGGGTACACTTGTACATTGCTGGTGGGACTGCAAATTGGTGCGGCCAATTTGGAAAGCAGTATGGAGATTTCTTGGAAAGCTGGGAATGGAACCACCATTTGACCCAGCTATTCCCCTTCTTGGTCTATTCCCTAAAGACCTAAAGAGAGCATACTACAGGGAGAGTTCTACATTGATGTTCATAGCAGCACAATTCACAATAGCTAGACTGTGGAACCAACCTAGATGCCCTTCAATAGATGAATGGATTAAAAAAATGTGGCATTTGTACACAATGGAGTATTACTCTGTATTAAAAAATGACAAAATCATGGAATTTGCAGGGAAATGGATGGCATTAGACCAGATTATGCTAAGTGAAGCTAGCCAATCCCTAAAAAACAAATGCCAAATGTTTTCTTTGATATAAGGAGAGCAACTAAGAACAGAGTAGGGAGAAAGGGCATGAGAGGAAGATTAACATTAAACAGGGATGAGAGGTGGGAAAGAAAGGGAGAGAGAAGGGAAATTGCATGGAAATGGAAAGAGACCCTCATGATTATACAAAATTACATACAAGATCAAGTGAGGGGAAAGGGAAAAAATATAAGGGGGAGAAATGAATTATAGTAGATGGGGTAGAGAGAGAAGAGGGGAAGGGAGGGGAGGGGAGGGGGGATAGTAGAGGATAGGAAAGGCAGCAGAATACAACAGACACTAGTATGGCAATATGTAAAACAGTGGATGTGTAACCGATGTGATTCTGCAATCTGTACATGGGGTAAAAATGGGAGTTCATAACCCTCTTGAATCAAAGTGTGAAATATGATATGTCAAGAACTATGTAATGTTTTGAACAACCAACAATAAAAATTTTAAAAAATAATAAAATAGAAATAGAATATATAGTGAAAAAAAATGAGAATCTATCCTAACTTCTGTGCGTATAGGGGAAAAAACTCATAGCAGTATCACAAAAAAAAGAATATTTCTGCATGTAAAGTTTCACACTTTATGAATTTCACCTATCAAAAATACATTTTTAGTTAATCATGCTAAAGGAAAAATTATCTTTGTATTTAGATTATTATTTAGGGAGATATTTCTCTAAAACTTCAGGAAATAATATCCATTTAGAATGTTAATTCAGAAAACCATATCTAGAAAATATCACTAAATTAGAAACAAAAATATTACTAAATTAGAAACTAAATTTGAACAAAAAGTTCAAAAAATTGGAGAAAAAGTATATCAGAAGTGTGTCAGTTAACAAAAATATTTTTTCTAAATGTTTCTGATACTCTTTGTTTTTAAATTTATAACTTGTTAAGATTTATTTTCTTATTATAAAAAAATTCACTTGAAAGACTGCCAAGATTTTACAAGTTTCTGTTGCACAAAACTAGAATCAGTCCCTGATCATTAGCTATTATTTACTTATGACTTAGATACAGTAAAAGGTGAGACACAGATGGGATGATCATGCCACAGGTGTGGAATTGCATTCACCTTGGGAATGGGAAGAAGGGCCCGGGAGATGGCATCAAATTGTCCCTGTGTTCACTGTATTTTCATGCTCAGTACTAGAATCCTTGGATTCTAGTGTGTGGTGAGCCTCCAGCTAAATCTGATGGAATTATGTTTCAAGAAGATTGGGGGATAACATTTGCCTAATTTGGTAAAGCTGGGTATCTCATCTCTATTTTTATAAAATGGATGCGGTTAAGTAAGTTCATAGAAGAGATTTGCACATTATAAAATAAAATGTTATAAAGTTCATAAAGTGACAGTCTACACTTATGCCATATTACTAATGAGAATGTCAATAATATTTTCTGACATTTATTGACTACTCAATATATGTCAGGTAGCCTTCTGTGTGCCTTGTTCGTTCGCATTTATGTCATTTAATAATTCCATAAACCAATGGGTGAGTTTCTATTATTATCATTTAACATATCAGATCAAATATGTAAACTTTTTATGGGCCCATAAAATATGAACCTGTATTTATTTAATAACTATAATGTAGTTAAATAAGTGAGTCAGTTGTCTCTCCTGAGTCAGTGGGGAAAAAAAAAATGTTATAGGGCTGGGGCTGCCCAAGAGACTGATGCAGCATGAAGACTTCCCCTTCAAATCCTTATTCTTGCAATCAAGTCAGAAATATTTCAGATGTGTCACTCAGAGTAACAACATGAGTTGATTGAAGAGATAGGAAAAGGGAAAGAGGACACTCTCAAGGGGGAGAATGGGTCCTCTCAGAGAGAGGAGGAATAGTGCACTCTCCTGCACTCTAGTTTTATTGGGGATCCCTAAGAAGCGCCCCACGCATGCCAGACAAGTGTGTTACTGCTTGAGCCACATCCCCAGCCCCTTCTAATTGGATTCTTAACTATCATTCTTACAGGTTTTATGCTTAGAGGGAATTATCCTTCTCTCTCTGAATTTCATGATCTGGCCTGTGAAACACAAAAGTCTTCCCCTTCAGGATAACTTGGCTTCCTCTTACAATATTATTTCAGGCCTGCATTTTTCCTTTAGGTAACATGTAGTTGGCTGAGGAATGTGACAAAGCCTGTCCATTTAAGCCAGTAGGTAAATTGCTTTTTGTAAAAGAAAAACGTGGGGGTCAGGACAATCAGCCCATTTTATAGAATTATTCTATTAACCTCATGTTTCTGCCATTCTCATCTGTCCCCAATCAAAATCACTGGTCCATGTATCAGGAAGTGGGTGAGAAGTTAGCAAACAATTATCAAATGAATTCTTGGTAGATACTGAGTCATATATACTCAATACATGTCATGATCAATTTCAGTTTGAATTTTGGAGAATAATGTGAAGTAAAGAACTTTAAGCATCTCACTTAAATTTTAATCTAGATTCCACACTATTTCTTCTAAAATCAGAACACAGCAAATTTGAATTACTGTGTTATCAAACTCAGAAGCCACATTTGGGTTTTGATTCGGGAATTCTTTTTTTTTTTTTGGCCTCAAATATTACAAAGTACCATATTTTAATCAAATGAAATAGAAAACACCATCAAAAGCCTACCAATTAAGAAAGGCCTGGGATTCAGACAGATTCTCAGCTTAGTTCTATAAGGCCTTCAAAGAAGAATTAACACCAATATTCCTCAAAGTGTTCCATGAAATAGAAAAAAAAGGAATCCTTCCAAACTCATTCTCTGAGGCTAATATCACCCTGATATCAAAACCAGACAAAGACACAGGAAGGAAAGAAAACTTTAGACCAATATCCCTGGTGAATATAGATGCAAAAATTCTCAATAAAATTCTGGAAAATCACATACAAAAGCATATTAAAAAGATGGTGTACCACAATCAAGTGGGGTTCATCCCAGGGATGCAGAGTTATTTCAATATACAGAAATTAATAAACATAATTCATCATATCAATAGACTTAAAAACAAAAATTATATGATCATCTCAATAGATGCAGAAAAAGCATTTGACAAAATACAGCACCCCTCATGTTAAAAACACTAGAAAAACTAGGGATAGGAGGAACATACTTAAACATCATAAAAGCTAGTTATGCTAAACCCAAGGCCAGCATAATTCTAAATGGAGAAAAATTGAAAGAATTCCCTCTAAAAACTAGAACAAGACAAGGATGCCTTCTTTCACCACTTTTATTCAATATCATCCTTGAAATTTTAGCCAGAGCAATCAGACAAAATAAATTAAAGTGATACATATAGGAAAAGAAGAACTCAAACTATCACTATTTGCCAATAACATGATTCTATATTTAGAAGACCCAAAAAACTACACTAGAAAACTTCTAGAACTCATAAATGAATTTAACAAAGTAACAGGATATAAAATCAACACCCATAAATCAATGCATTCCTATGTATCAGTGTTGAATCCACTGAAAGAGAAATTAAGAAAACTATCCTATTCAAAACACCCTCAAAGATAATAAAATATTTGGGAATCAATCTAACAAAAGTGTTGAAAGACTTCTACAATGAAAACTACAGAACACTAAAGAAAGACAGAGAAGAAGAACTTAGAAAGACCTCCCATGATCCTGGATAGGCAGAATTAATATTGTCAAAATGGCCATACTACCAAAACTGTTATACAGATTTAATGCAATTACTACTAAAATCCCAATGACATTCCTTATAGAACTAGAAAAAGCAATCATGAAATTCATTTGAAAAAAATTAAGAGACCCAGAATAGCCAAAGCAATTCTTAGGAAGAAAAGTGAAGCAGGAGGCAACACAATACCAGACCTTAAACTATAATACAAAACAATAGTAACAAAAACAGCATGGTATAGGCACCAAAGTAGGCAGATAGACCAGTGGTACAGAATAGAAGACACACAGACAAACCCACATTAATACAGTTATTTCATACTAGACAAAGGTGCCAAAAACATTCACTAGAGAAAAGATAGCCTATTCAACAATGGTGCTGGGAAAAATGGAAAGCCATGTGTAACAAAATGAAATTAAACTTCTATCTCTCATCCTGCATGAAGCTCAACTCAAAGTGGATCAAAGACTTAGGCACTAGAACAGAGACCTTGCACCTACCAGAAGAAAAAGTAGGACTAAATCTGACTTCAAAAACAAGACCCATAAAGAACAAGAAGTAAAATCAAGAAACAATAAATGGGATGGATTCAAACTAAAAAGCTTCTTCTTCTAAGCAAAATAAACAATCAATAATGTGAAGAGAGAGCCTATAGATTGGGAGAAAATCTTTACTACATGTTCCTTAGATAAAGCATTAATATTTAGGATATATAAAGAACTCAAAAAGCTTCACACCAAAAAACCAAATAACCCAATCAATAAATGGGCTAAGGAACTGAAGAAGATACATCAAAAAAGAAGAAATACAATCAATCAACAAATATATGAAAAAATATTCAACGTCTCTAGCAATTAGAAAAATGTAAATCAAAACTACTCTAAGATTTTATCTCACTCCAGTTAGAATGGCAATCATCAAGAATATACTCAATAATAAATGTTGGCAAGGATGTGGTGGGACACACATTGCTAGTGGGACTGCAAATTGGTGTAACCACTATGAAAGTGAGTATGGAGATTCCTCAGAAAACTTGGAATGGAACCACCATTTGACCCAGCTATCCCACTGCTCGGTTTTATACCCAACGGCCTTAAAATCAACCTACTACAGTGACTCAGCCACGTCAATGTTTATAGTATCTCAATTCACAGTAGCTAAACTATGGAACCAACTAGGTGCCCCTCAAAAGATGAATGGATAAAACAAGGGTGTGCATTATGAAAGAATAGAGTTACTTTAGATTAGGTAGAGGGGAGTAAAGGGAAGGGAGGGGATATGGTGTTAGCAAAGATAGTAGAATGAAACAGACATTATTACTTTATGTACATATATAACTGCGTGACTGATGTGATTCTACAATATGTACCTTTAGAAAAATGAGAAATTATACCACATTTATGTATATCAAAGTACATAAATGCATTCTACTATCATGTATCACTCATTAAAACAAGTAAAAAATTATATAAAAAAAGGAATTTTCAGAGTTATGAAGTCAAGAGATGCTTTAAGAGTCACACATCAATAATTACCTTTGGACGCAGCAAGAACTATATGCTACAAATTGGTGACTAACAGAGGGAAAAAAATACCCTAATCTCACAGAGCTCAGAGAACCAATTTAAACCATCCAATAAAATAATATGTAGTAGAGAGAGGCAATTCTAAAATACAACCATGTGGGCAGATGTTTAGGTGAGGCTATAAGGAGACAAAAACACTAGAAGGAAAACATCAGCAGACCACATTCATCATAGACCTCATTGCTTCACCTCTAGGCTGATTCGAAGCCCAACAGCTTCATTACCAAGGAGGGGAGTCAGGAGCAGGAGCCTTGAAGTACCACATCATGGTGGCAAATGGAGGGTGGAGGGGAACTTTGGTAAAGCAGGAAAAAAAAAAAAAAAAACAGTCGGACTGAAAATTTCCTGCTAGAGACAGTGGAGAGCGAGCCGTGTTTGAGCCACAGGCTCCTGGTGATGGAACTTTAGCTGCTGAACAGGAAGATAATTTCAGCACCCTACAATTATGTGCCTAATTAAAATTAAGAAATTAGAACACAGTTAAAAGGAATAATATTTTGCTCACAGCTAATTTCATTAAAGTATTAATGATCAGGACTCTTTTTATGGCCAGAGGGCAACCACTTTCTACAGAGTACTTCCATGCTTGCTAATTTATTCATGCATGAAAAACAATCCAATGAGAAATGAGTGAGCTGAGAACTGCTGGTCCTAATTAAAATATTTAAAACACCATGTCTATTTTCTTCCATCTAGCCAAATACCTAAGCTGGAACCAGCATGGTGCCAATTAACATGGAAAAAGCAAACACAAACACCCATGGTTTCTGATTAAAGTGCACATTATTGTACCATGCAATATATTGTTCAGCACATATATGTAAATGTTTAATTAACCCATGTCTAAATCTCAGCAACATTCAAAAATCGATACCTTAATCCCTAAACAAGTGGCAATCTGTGTAGGGAGACACTTACATATTTATCACAGCATTTTATTCAAACCTAATTTGAAGCAGTCGTGTGCTAGATATGTTAAAGTGTTACTTAAGGGGAAGAGCGGGAAGGAGAGTCTTTGCTTGGCAGACTTCTCTTCAGATGGCAGTGAGATTGTTAGTCGCCAAAGACTTGTGAAAGGAACTAGGTTAGCCTCAGGTGATATGAAATTTTTCATTAATAATGTAGGGGGAAGTCTGGACCCAAACCCATTTGTCAGCCTGGACAGAAAAGACAATAACACACACACACTATCTCTCTCTCTCTCTCTCTCTCTCTCTCTCTCTCTCTCTCTCTCTCTCTCTCTCTCTCACACACACACACACACACACACACACACACACACACACACAGAGCCTCCTCTCTTTGTTCACTAGAGACCTGTCTGTCGAACAAACTCCAGAGACATCCATGGAAGGAAATGGCTGGAACTCTGAAAAGTTAAAGATTTGAAAAACCTCAAGAGTCTTCACTGGAAGTTTATCAATATGTTAAAAGCAACTGTAAAATGAGAATTGACATTTTTGCAGCAGCCACGGTTTCCAAGCACTTTTACCTCAGTTACTTCTATCTTAACCCTCCCGAGGCAGAGGAGCAGGGGACCAAAGCTGAGAGCAGTGAAGTGACGCCCAAAAGGCCACACGCAGCACATATGGCGTCCAGAACCTGACCCCACGTCCTCCAACTCCAAAATCATTCCACTGCATACCGCGTTGGTTAAGATAGCTACTAACTTTCAACTTACATAGGAGGGAACAAAACCTTAAAAAAACTTATAACTAGCCTATTTAGCTATTAAAAATCATTTATCCTCTGCTTTTGAGCATTTTGGGGAGGCAGGAAGGGTGAGAATAAATCACACAAGTTTTCTTCTTTCTGGGTTTTTTTTTTTTTTTATTGATTTCAGCAACTAAAATCATGGAATTTTAGACCAAGATCTTAGAAATCATTTAACCAGAGGGTTTCAAAATGCTGGTAGCAGCAGAATCCCTTTTCTCTCCTAATATCATCTTTCACGAAACACTAATATATTTACATAGATAAAAACAGAGCCTTCTGAGGGAGGGGGCTGGGGCACTGCCCCTGAACCCAGCTTCTCAAAACTCATCAAAGCCTTTATTAAACAGCTGGAGGACCTGAGGTCCACAGAGGTGGGGGCACAAGCCACATACTTAAACAACATAATAGAAGAACTGGCACATACCTAGAATGACCCTGTCCCCCGACCCAATGCTTTCCCCACAGCAACATGGTCCCTGCTGAAATCAACCTAGACTATGATACCCCAAAAGTTAAAAAGTCAAATAGGAGTGAGAGCATTCATGCAAAACTACAAGCAACAACACAGGAGAGCACAGCATGAGCCAGGTCAGCCTGCTGCACAGAGCAAGACACGAATTCTAGAAGCAAGAGATTTCGGAGTTGCCTTTGCCTTGCGACTTCAGTTCATTTCCTGGGTTACAGATTCCTCTTCTGAAAGTAATATTACTATTGCACAGAACTGTACTAGAGCTGGGTATGAATTATGAATGCACCGTTACAAAAGTACTTGTCCACACCATATTATAAATGCTCCTTTATCTATTTTTGCCACCAGACTCTGAGTAGTGTTCCAGAATGATGTCTGTGTTTTACTGTTTATTTTCACTGTCTGTCCAGAGTTAGTGTTCAATTAGTATTGGAGGATGTTGCTGAATGTATAAAGGCAGTAACAATGCCTAAGCATTTGTTTACTATGTGTTAAACATATTGCTAAGCATGTGACATTCATTATTTAATCCTGGTAACAACTCATAAGAGTGATCCTAGTTTTGTCCCATTGTAAAACTAAAAAACAAATATTAAAAAAAAATTGACTTGCTTACCCTGAATTCCAGAATTAATAAGTTGTAAAAAAAAAAAGTTGTCATGGTCAAATATAAGCCCATACTCTTAATTAGTGCTATGTTCTTTAAAAGCAGCAAAGTAGGGTAACAAACGAGAGTTATCAGCTAGGGGATGAAGCAAATTTCATAGATGAGAAAGCATGTAAAACACACTGAAAAAGATGAAATGCAAATTCCAAGAAGAGTTTTGTTCTCAACGACTGTTTTAACAAGCATCTAGGGATAATTAGAGAACATCCTACAGAGCTTAGAAAGCTTCCACGGCTGAGGTTGTAGAAACATTTCCACCATTTGACTCTCAGAAGGGACCATTCATATGATTCAACATGTCTATAAGACAAAGACTCTCAGTAGCCGCAGGAAGAGAGGAACCAAAAAGGGAGGGCTTGAAGGAGGGAAAACAAGAGCAAAGTCCACTGTGCACAGAGACATCATCCCTGCCATCAACAGCTTCATTGTTCTTGTTTATAAATAGACATACACACCAGAAAACCCCCACTCAACCATGTAACTATGCAGTAATATGTGTGGTCACAATGCAGTCTGATGAGAGTCAATGGAAAGATGGCACTGGTCCCCTCTCACACTTACCATTGAATCACCATCTTAAATGAATAAAGAGTCAACAAGAGTCCCATAAATTCATCAGTGAAGTAGCCGTATTTAATACTTAAGGAGAGCTGTGCACATCTGGGCTTACATCTCAGACATTTTCAGGTGACTTTTTTGGAGGATGGGCAGTCATGGTTCATACCACAGTCAGAAATTGAATAATGGGCTGGATGGACCATTGGTCTAAATCTATGTGCTACTCTGTATGGGAAATTAATAAGTAATCAGTAACTGTGTTCATATATACAAGTCCCCGCCTCTTCCTTCTACTCTTTTTTTTTTGAGTTTTTGGTGCCAAGGATTGACCTAGGTTCTTGCATATGGCTAAGCATGCACTCTACCACTGATCTGTGCCCCCAGCCCCAAATTCTCTCTTCAAAGACAAATTGGACTGCATGTTCCTGGGTTCCAGATTTGCAGCCTGCTTGGACTGAACCTTTGGTGATTGTCATTTTCCAATTATTGAGACTATTTCAAAGAGCTAGCTAATGTTCCATCACATTTTTCCTTAAAATACTTCTACATCATAACATGTTTCTCAGTTACTTAGAATCCAAGGTAATCTAATTAAACATGTTTTTTTTTTAACATACATACATGTAAGTTGGTATTTCAAACATTTGGTATAGTCTCCAAAACAATCATTGTGAGATAACCGGATTTTTTTTTCATACAAGGTTTGTTTTTAGTTCTTTTTCTAAAAGCAAGTTGTTGTTGTTGTTAGTTTCTGTTTTTTTTTTTTAATTTTCACTATCAAGGAAAAAAATGGAAATAAGCAACAAAGCAGATCTCTAAGACAGAGCCTGCATTTTTATGCATATTTAGCCAGACAAACATTAGTCCTTCCCCAGAACTGGAGTAGCTGTTCTGAAGAATGTAAACTTGCTGCTTTCTCAATATGCAGATAGCTTGTTGTCATAGATCCCCATAGTAATGAACAACTTCTCAATATTTAATAAGGCTGGCGTTTCTGTCCCCAGGCAGAGAGCACAGATTGTTGGTAGCCAGCTACTAACTGACCATTAAAATATAGAATCTCTCATTGAAAATGTGCTTCCCAAACAGGTTACATCACCTGCAGTGGAGAGTGAGGGCCACCCTCTGAGGTGAGTGGCCTGAAGAGAGAACTGGCAGGGGCAAGTGAAGTTAACCAGGCAACTTCAAACAGGGCTACAACAGAATCCTGCTTTGTAATGGCTTTTTTGTTGTTGTTGTTGTTGTTGATTCGTTTTTCCATATTTTTATTGGTGAATTATACATAATGGTGGGATTCATCGTTAGACATTCGCACACACACATGATGTAACAATATAGTTTGATGAAATTCCCCAGGATTTCCCCTTTACCTCTGCGCCTCCCTCCTCAGGTTCCCTTTCCTCTGCTCTACTGCTCTACCTTCAATTATCATGAGATCCCTACACACACACACCTTTCCTTTCCTTTTTCCTCTCAGGCTTCCACATATGAGAGAAAATATAAAACCCTTGTCTTTCTGAGTTTGGCTTATTCCACTTAACACAATGTTCCATCCATTTTCTTGCAAAATACATAATTTCATTCTTATTTATGACTGAATAAAACTCCATTGTTATAATAATACAACGGAGCTTTATTGCACACATTTCATTTTTTAAAAATGTATTCATCTGTTGATGGACACCTAGGCTGGTTCCATATGTAGCTATTGTGAATTGCACTGCTATAAACGCTGATGTGCCTATATCACTACAGCATGCTGATTGTAGTTTTGTTCTATGTTTGTTTGTTTTAGTACAAGGGATTTAACCCAGACACTCTTTACCCCTGAGCCACATCCCCAGCACTTTTTATTTTTTTATTTTGAATAAGGGTTTTGCTAAGTTGCTTAGAGCTTCGCTAAGTTGCTAAGGCTGGCTTTGAACTTCCAATCCTCCTGTCTCAGCCTCCTGAGCCACCATATTACAGACACAAACCACTACACCCAGCCTGATTTTAATTGTTTGGGTAATTACTAAAGAGGGAGATAGTTAATGGCAGGGTGTTTTAGGAACCTCCATGCTAATTTTCAGTGTTTGCACTAATTTACAACCCCACTAACACTACGTGTCCCTTTTTCTCCACATCCTTTCCAGCATTTATTACTACTTATATTCTCGATGGCTGCCATTTTAACAGGAATGAGATGAAATCTCAGTGTAGTTTTGATTTGCATTTCCCTAATTACTAAAGATGTTAAACATTTTTTCATGTATTTGTTGACCATTTGTATTCCTTCTTTTGAGAAGTGTCTGTTCAGTTCATTAGCCCATTTCTTTATTTTTTGGTACCAGGGATTGAATCCAGGGGCATTTAATCACTAAGCCACATGCCCAGCCCTCTTTAAATATTTTATATAGAGACAGGGTCTCCCAGAGTTGCTCAGTGCCTCACTAAGTTGCTGAAGCTGGCTTTGAACCTACAATTCCCCTGCTTCAGCCTTCCAAGCCACTAGGATTATAGATATGCAACACGGTGCCTGGCCATTTGCCCATTTATTAATTGAGTGATTTTGGAGTATTTTGGTGTTAAGTTTTTGAGCCCTTTTTCATTCTGGATATTAATCCTCTGTCAGAAATAGCTAGTAAAGATTTTCTCCCATTCTGCTGGTTCTTTTCTCATATTCTTAATTTTTTCCTTCTCTGAAGAAGTTTGTTTTTTCTTAAACTAGATGCCATCCCATTTATTAATTTTCTTAATATTATTTCCTGAGCTTGAGGAGTCCTATTAAGAAAGTCATTGCCTGTACCAATATGTTGGAGTGTTGACCCTACATTTTCTTCTAGGGGTTGCATAGTTTCTGGTCTAATTCTTAGGTTTTTGATCCATTTTAAGTTGACTTTTGTGCATACTGAGAGATCAGGGTCTAGTCTCATTCTTCTACATATGGATAACCAGTTTTTTTCAGTACCATTTGTTTAAAAGCCTGTCTTTACTCTAACATAAGTTTTTGAAACCTCTGTCAAGGATCAGGTATTTTTGTGGATCTGTCTCTAAGTCTTCTATTCTGTTCCATTGATCAATGTGTCCGTTTTTGCACCAGAATCATGCAGTTTTTGTTACTATAGCTCTGTAGTGTGATTTGAATGCTGACAGCATTTCTGATTTGGCTTACAATTACTTTGGATATTATGGGTCTTTTATTCTTTCAAATAAATTTTAGGATTGTTTTTTTCTGGTTCTGTGAAAAAATATCATTGGTATTTTGATGGGGATTGCACTGCACCTGTTATATTGCTTTTAGTAATATGGGCATTTTAACAATATTAATTCTGCTTATCCATGAACATGGGAGGTCTTTCCATCTTCTTATGTCTTCAATTTTTTTCTTCACTGTTTTATAAGTTTTCATCATAAAAGTCTTTCACCTCCTTGGTTAGATTTATTCCTCAGTTGGTTGATTGGTTGGTTGGTTTTGAGGCTATCGTGAATGGGATTTTTTTCCTGATTTATTTCTCAGCAGATTTATTATTAGTGTATAGGAAAGTTATTGATTTTTGTATGCTGATTTTGTATTTGCCATTTTTATGCCTGCTACTCTGCTGAATTTGTTTATTAGTTCTAATAGTCTTCTGGTGGAGATTTTTGGATCTTCTAAGTATAGGGTCATATCATCTGTAAACAGTGATAATTTTACTTCTTTCTTTCCTGTTTTTATCTCTTGTATTTCATTCTCTTGCCTAATTGGTCTGGTTAGAATTTATAGCACTACATTAAGTAGGAGGGTTGAGAGTGGATATTTTGTCCCAGATTTTAAAGAAAATGCTTTCAGTTTTTTCCCATTTACTATGGTGCTGGTTTTGGGTTTTTCATATATAGCCTTTACAACGTTAAGGTAAGTTCCTTCTATCATTAATTTCTTTAGTGTTCTTATCATGAATGAGTGTTGAATATTTTTGAAGGTTTTCTCTACATCCATTGAGATGACTATGTGATTTTTGTCCTTAACTCCATTTATGTGGTGAATGACATTTATTGATTTGCATACTTTAAACTATCTTTACATCCTAGGGATGAAACAAACTTGGTCATGATATACAATCTTTATATGTCAAATACAATTTGTCAATATTTTATTAAGAATTTTTGCATCTAAGTTTCTCAGGGATACTAGTCTGTAGTTTTCTTTCCTTGATGTGTCTTTATCTAGTTTTGAAATCAGGGCGACAGTAGCTTCGTAAAATGAATCTGGAAATGTTCCACCCCTTTCTCTTCCTTGAAATCACTTGAGGAGCTTTGGCATTAATACTCTTTAAAGTCCTCATAGAATGCAGCTGAGAATCCATCTGGTCCTGGTCTTTTCTTTGTTGGAAGCCTTTTTATTACTGCTTCTATCTCATTTCTAGTTAATGGTCTGTTTATGTTTTCTATGTCCTCTTAATTCAATTTTGGCCAGGGATATGTGAGTGAGAGGGTTTTTTAAAGGGATAGGTGAAGGACTTCTATAGCCCTTCTATTTGCAGTGTTGTTAATGCCAAGAACTGACAAACAAGTGGAAATTAGGAAAATAGCCATGAGATTTTTGTAATGTAGATGAATGAATCAGGTCTGGAACTCTTTTTTTTTTCATTCTTTTCATGCTTTGCTTATACACAGGAGTGCTTTGTGCTGTCTCTGGTGTACTGTGTGAGTATAAATATATTGCAACAATAATGCTCACTAATTAGACCAAGATGCCATTGATTCAGAAAAATAGTATTTGGGTCTTTTAGCATCTAGTGTTATTTTTTTTATTCAAGAGCAAAAACAAATGCTAATGTAATCATATGGATATTTAGTAAAACATTAATACAATTAGAATTGGTTTTGAATAATGGAAAAGCTAACGATGAGTTCTCCTTACTCTTATTAACCATTAAGAAATGATATTTGGCTGTAACTATAATTTTTCAGGTTAATACAAATATTTCCATGATCACATTAAGCAAAGGGTTTAGATGTTCTTTTTTTGGAGGAAGGGTACCAGAGCTTGAACCCAGGGTGCTTTACCACTGAGTTACATCCCTAGTCCTTCCTATCTATCTATGTATTTATCTACCTATCTAAAGACATTGTCTTCCTAGGTTGTTTAGGGCCTCGCTATGTTTTTGAGGCTGGCCTGGAACTTGTGATTCTCCTGTTTCAAACTCCCAAGTCACTGGAATTACAGGAAGTGACCACCAGAGCTGCACACCATCACTTCATAAGACATGTTTGCCTTTTCTTTTCTTTTATCAACACCAAAAGGAAAAGTTGCATATGGAAACAAGAATTTTTTAAAAATTTAGAAATCATTTCAGGAGAGTGGCTGCATGCATAAATATTATGGAAAAAGGAGAAAGGTGCCGATGATGGATGGTCGACTTCTTAGTAGATGCATGGCTCGCTTCACCATCTTTGGATGGTGTCTGACCTAAATCCTTGCCCTGGTCAAGCTGAAATGACAACTTCATGGCCCTTTGGGACACTTTCCAGGAACATTGATTCAGAAAGCATTGACCACCTTGTGCTGCCAAGTAGCACTAGGAGCAGACCTGCTCTGTGCTGTGCCAGATGACAGGGGCACAAAAACACAAGCAAGCAGGGTTAGGTCCCCAATCAGAAATTTCTGGCCAAACTGCACAATGAAAAAATTAATAGAACAATCTACAACGTAGAGATATTCAAACAGAGGCTGAAAGACTGCCTATCGTGGATGCTATTAATAGTATTTTTTTCAACTTAGTGAAATTTTTAACAAAATCTATGTGCAACCCCAGAATATAACACAAAAATAGTGCTACTCTGGTTAAAGTAGAAAATAGGAAGCCTAGAATTCCATTCACATATTTCAAACTTCAAACCTGCACTGTTACCCCTACAGGGAGCCAAAAACTCAGTCTAAAAACCATTACTACAGAAAATAGTAAAAAACTATATGGGAGCTCATGCAAACTCAACAATTCCAAATTAACAAATGATTGGATCCCATGTGTATAACCAGAGTAAAATATTCCCAAATAGTGAGGAAGTAAGGAACCACAGGAATCCTCAGGCTCCCTAAGTGTTAAGGTGCTAATGGCTTGGCTGTTGTTGTGATGCTTCAATGAACATGGAGGACAGGGGTCACTTCAGAATCCCAATTTCAACTCTTCTGGCTGTATACCCATAAGTGGGATTTGGAATCACAGGATTTAGCTTGATTGTTAACATTTTAAAATATTTTTAATATGTGAAGAATACCAATGACATTCTTCACATAATTTGAAAAAAACAATTCTTAAATTTATCTGGAAGAATAGGAGACCCCAAATAGCCAAAGCAATACTAAGCAAGAAATTTGAAGCAGGAGGCATCTCAATACCTGCTCTGAAATTGTATTACAGAACTGTAGTAACAAAAATAGCATGGTACTGGTACCACAATAAACATGAAGACCAATGGAAAAGAAGACAGAGAGACAAATCTACAAACCTATAGCCATCTGATATTTGAAAAGGATGCTTAAAAATATATCTTGGAGAAGAGATAGCCTTTTAAACAAAGGGTGCTGGAAAAAACTAGATAGGTATATGTAGAAAAGTGAATTTAGTCCCCAATCTTTCACCCTGCACAAAACTCAAATTGAAATGGATCAAAGACTTAGGAATTAGACCAGAAACTTTACAACTGCTAAAAAAAAAAAAATAGAGTCAACACTCCACCATGTAGGGCTTCCTAAATAAGACCTCCAAAGCACAAGAAATAAACCAACAATCAATACAGTGGGATGCCATTAAACTAAAAAGCTTCTGTGCAGCTAAGGAAATGATAAAGATCATGAAGAGAGAGCCTAGAGAATTGGAGAAAATCTTGGCCAGCCACTCCTCTAATAGGGGATTATTATCCAGAATATACAAAGAACTCAAAAAACTTGACGCCAACAAAAAACAAATAACCCAATCAATAACTGGAAAGATAACACAAACTTTTATTGAAGAAACACAAAAGGCCAATGAATACATGAAAAAATGTTCAACATTTCTAGCAATCAAGGAAATGCAAATCAAAACTACACTAAGATTTTATCTTATTTTAGTCAGAATGGCCATGATCAAGAATACACACAACAATAAATACTGGCAAGGTTATGAGGAGAAGGGAACACTTGTACATTGGTCATGGAACTGCAGACTAGTACTACCCCTCTGAAAACAGTTTGGAGATTCCTCAAAAAACTAGGGATGGAACCCCCTCCTGGATATTTTCCCAGAAGATCTAAAATTGGCAATAGTAGAGTGACACAGCCACATCAATTTTTATAGCAGCACAATTCACAATAGCCAAATTTTGGAATCGACCCAGATGCCAATCAATAGATGAATAGATTAAGAAATTGTCTCACACACACACACACACACACACACACACACACACACCATGGAGTTCTACTCAGCCATTAAAAAGAATGAAATTATGGCATTTTCTAATAAATGAATGGAAATGGAGAATTACATGCTATGTGAAATTAGCCAAACTCATAAACTCAAAGGTCAAATGTTTTCTTTCATATGTGGAAGATAGAGTAAAATAAAGGAAAGGGGGAGAAAAAGATAAGATTACATAAAGAACCAATCAAATACAATTTAATAGACAAGCAAAAGGAAGTCTAATAGACTAGAGGAAGGGGGATGGAAAAAGGGGGAATCAAGAACTGAAATCTATTTCCATGCATGTATGTAGGAGTTTGTCAGGATAAACTCAACTACGGTATATAATCATAAAGCTCTAATAAAAATATCTATATTGGGGGGATTTGTTTTTTGCAAAAACTGTACTAATTTACTTTCCCATCAATAGTATATAAGGGTTCATCAATAGTATCTAAGGGTTTTTTCTGCATCCTGGTTGACATAGGTCAACCCTTTATAAAAATAATAACCATTCTAATAGGTAAGGTAATAAACCATTGTGATTTTATCTTCATTGCCCTGATGATGTTGAGCACTTTTTCATATACCTAGTGATCATTTACATGTCTTCTTTCAAAGAATGTTATTCTTTTGCCCACTTTTATTTATTTATTGGTTTATATATATTTATTGGTTATTTATGTATATTTATTTATAGGCTATTGATTTATTGCTACTGAATCAAAAGAGATTCTTACCTATTTGGGATATTGACCTCTTAGCAGATAAATGGTGTGCTGATATTTTTTCTCACATTCTGTAGGATGCCATTTTTGCTTTTTTTAACCCTCTCATTTTTGCTCTTTTGATAATTTCTCTCCTTATGCAGAAGCATTTTAGTTTGATAAACAGCCACTTATCTATTTTTGGTTTTGTTGTCTGTGCTATTTGTGTCAAGTCCAAGATATCATTGCCAGGACCATTGTCTAGAAGCTTTTCCTGTTTTCTCCAAAGACTTAACCATTATATTTAAGTCTTTAATCTATTTTGAGGGGATTTTTGTTTCTGGCATAAGATATGGAAACAATGTCCATTGACAGATCAAGGATAAGAAAATGTGATGCGCACACATGCACACACACACCATGGAATATTATTCAACCTTAAAAAAAGACAATCCTACCACTTGTGACAACATGGATGAACTGAGATCACATTGGTTAAGTACAATAAGCCAGGCACAAAGGGACAAACATTGCAATGATTCCACTTATACAAAGTATCTTAAATAGTTTAACTTACAGAAGCAAAGAACACAGCACTTCAGGGATTGTAACCATGGACTGGAGAACCTGGATGAGATAACTGTACCAAACAATGAGCCAGAGCCAGTGATGCTAACATTAAAGCTAGGTGGACATTGTTATGCAATTGACACAACCATTTTGGAACACCCAAATGTTTAGAATTTTATATATGAAAAGAAAGAGTTGGGCTCGGGCCTTAGCTCAGTCGCATGTGTGAGGCACTGGGTTCAATCCTCAGCACCACATAAAAATAAATAAATAAAAATATTGTGTCCTTCTGCAACTAAAACAAAAAAACAAAAAACAGTAGTCAATTGCTCTCTATTCAACCAGAAGTTTAGATATCATATAAAAATTAGGCTGATGAAATTTGCCTGTTCATGGTTAATCTTTCAACATATTCAATTTCATAACGAGCATCTTGGATCTGCCTGGGTAGCAGAATTTAAAGCACAGGTGTATCTTTTGAATAAATAACTTGAGTATTTATGGTGTGCAGGCATGATTTTAAAAGCTTTACATGTATTAACTCATTTAGATTTTCACAACAAGCCCACGATATAGGTATTACTGTTACTCCCTTACTGCAGATGTGGAAATCAAGGCTTACGAGGAACTGTAAGTGGTTACATCAAGCTCTACCCCATAGCTACATTGTAGAGCCAGGATTCGAATATAGCCAGAGCTCACGAGCTTAACCATTATGCTATGCCAGAAGCCAGAATGGTACTACTTTCCAGAAGAAGTAATTCCCGAAGTACCCAATTCTGGAATTATTACACGAGCTGCCCATCTCTGCTCCATGTTATACAAGAGCAAAAAAGAAAAAGTAAAAACAGGATGAGGAACTAGAGCAAAGGGTGTGGCTGAGCTATTCTTACTGCAGAAGACAAAATATGTCAAGAATTTAGATTAATTCTTCAAAAGGTCAAAAGAGCATTTTTTTTTCCCCTTGCCCTTTGAGATGGTAAAGATGAAATGTGTCCTGGCCCCAAGGCCCAGGAATAATTAGGAACTCTCCTCTGTAGCTAACTGAGCAGTCAAGCGCTGGTTCTCTTTAGGCCCAGCAGAGTGCTGGTAGCCTCCTGGAGAGCCAGCCCCAAGCAGGACACATAGAAGGCCTGCGGCTCACAAGAAGGGGCTGTCCTCCGCAATGTGACATCCACAGTGGTCACATCATTAACCAAAGATCTAGAAAATTCTTCAAAATTACAAAGTGTCCTGGCCACCAGAGAATTTGATCCTCACAACCAACCTGTGAAGTGTACATTATCACTGTCTCACAGACAGGGAAATCACAGGCAGAGCAGCTCTTCTGCTGGTGATGGGCACAGTAGAGACTCTGGTCTTCTGTTACCCAAAGCCCTCCTCTTATCATGGCCCTTGGCATAGACATCATGCATTCACCAGAGGGCAGCAGAGCCTCCAGGTCAGATGTGTGGACATCCCTTCCACCCCCACAAGTGAACCTCTCTAAGCCTCTGTTTTCCAAGCTGTAAAGTGGGAATTATACCATTCAATGCCTCACAGGGTTTCTATGCTAATTAACTGAAATGGAATGAATTCATGTGAATGAATTTACATCTAGATGATTGGCTCCTCTGTGGTGATGCTCATTGGAGATGCTCATTGAGCTGTTTCCCCGCCCTTTCAGACTGCCAGCTGATGATTGGCTCACAGCGGCCCCAGCAACATCTAGCTGATTGGCTCCTCTGCGGTGATGCTCATTGGGCTGTTTCCCTGCCCTTTCAGACCACGGAGCTGCTCATTGGGGGACTTTTTTGGCTCCGCCCATGCAACCCAGCCAATCGGCCTCAAGAGCAGGAGGATTGTGGGAGGTGGAGAGGCTGGTGGATGTGAGAGAGGCTTGTGGGAAGCTGGTGGTGGCAGTTGGACTCTGAGGGTTTTTCCTGAGGAGCTGTTTTGTTTGGCCTGTGTGGTTCTAAAAATAAAGTTCGTTTCTTTTGAAAAGTGGCTCCTGAATTGTGCCCAGCCAGACTGCGGCAAAAAGTGAAACAAGGGTGTTGGTAATAGCAAGATTCACAATGTTAGCTTTTATTTTTACTCATTCACTCAATGGACAAGCTTTGATGACACAGGTATCCTGGGCCAGGCTGTATGCTTGGACCTGATAATATATGACAAACCCTGTGCGGAGGTCACCCACTGTCCTTCTTGGGAGTCCAACACAAAGAGCGACTTATAAGGCTGAGAGGGGAGTGATGACAAAGGATGTCACACAGGCACACTTGTGACACTTGTGACACTCTGCTTCTTCCAGAGCAGCCAGAATGAGTCACTCTAAGAAGAGTTTAGAAAGCAAATTCTCCTAATATCAAGGAAGAAGCTACAGATGTAAATATAGTTCTGAATATCAATGTCATATATTTCATAAAAAACAGACAGCAAAACACGGTGAATTAAAGAACCTCATTTTAAATCCCAATTCCAGGACCTACCAAATGATGTGACTTCAAGTTAAATAATTTAACTTCTCTTGATCTCAAGTTACACATCTCTAAAATTGGAAATAACGTAGTAATGCACCTACCTGGCTGTATGAAGATGAAAGAGTGTAATGTATGTAAAAGTGCTTTATAAATTAGAACAAAGTCCTTATAATCATTACTAGTTATAGGGAAGAGGAGAGGATGAAGTCGAGGAGGAAATAGAAGAGAGGAGGAGAAAGCAGAGAAGAGAAATGGGGAGGTATTTGGGCAGCGGGAGGGGCAGAAGTCCTCTCAGCCTCAATTGTGCACAAAGGTGATGTCTCTAGTGGAATAGGTCAATGATTTTGCCCAAATGTTACATCTATACAACTGGCCTCCTCCTACCTTCTTATTTGCAGCCTCCATGGACTGTACCGAGCTTTGGGCATCTTCTCTCAGGAAAACTACACAGCCTGCCTATACTCAAAAGAGACTGTAGCCATCTGACTCTAGCTTGGAGTCCTTTTGTCCCAGGGGCTCACTCCCTTGCTGCAGGACTTGGGAGGACAAGGGGGCAACCCACCCAGCTCTTTGCAGACTCACCACAGGCCTTCTGAGGCCCAGCCAGGCAACACTGAATTGTGCCACAAAAGGAGCACTCAAGAGTTTGCCAGTGGACAAGAAGTAGGAGTGCAGGGGACACAGCATGGGGAAAGACACAGTATCATAAAGGAGACTGGGGCTTGGAGAGGAGGACCAGCAAAGGAGAGAGGGTATGGGAGGTGATGGGCCACATGTGCCAGAACAGGAAGTGCAGACTCTGTCCTGCACCATGGCAGACCTCCAAGGGGAAAGCAGAGGAACATGACTTGTTTGAGAAGGTCCCTGGGACTTCAGAAGAGGGTCCACTAGAAGGCAGAGGGGCCAGTTACCAGAAAGGCCCATAATGATGGGGAGAAAGGAGGACTCAACAGCACACCGTGGGACACAGCCAACAAGACTCAGAGACTGGTTGGGTACTGGGGAGTGAAGCAAAGAGCAAAATCAATGATTATTCTTCTGGGGGTGGCTGGATTCTTGAACTACTGTTTCGCTAAAAACGTGTTCAATTTCAGTGGAAATAGTATCTTCTTACATTGAAAATGAAGTTTATTTATTATAAATCTCATACAAATTTGGTGCAGCTCATGTTTAGCTAAGATCGCTTCTTTATGGATGATGGTTGAGCTCAGAGAGACTAATGTTTGCTTAAGTTCACAGGGACAGCTAGATCCGAGAAGAATTAGTGTTATTCCATTACCCTGGGCATGACAGACAGGCCTCAAGTTGCATGCCAGCTCTGATGAATTGGTAACAACCCCTGAAGCACTACAGTGACAGTCTGATATTGAGCCCAACCTTGGAGAGCTAGATACTGTGACAAATTGGCCATGCCTGCCATGCTCCCAGGAAAGGAGAGCCAGCCTTGCTCCAGAGGGTAGTGATGTACTAGAACGAGACAGAACAAGAGACAGATTGGATTGGATCCAGCATATGGCTCCTTAAACCTCTTTGGACCCAGATCAAATTTTAGACTAACTGACGAAACCAATACCAGCAAGATTGTGAAGTGACCAAAACATATCCCAGTCCCTCAAACCTCCATTCTTCATCATTTCACTACTTCCAGATAAAAAGTCCCATTTTTATAGAAAACTAGAGACCTGTTCTGACTCTAAAAATTGGTCGCACACTGCCCACCAGTCGGCCTCCCCTGAACTTTAGCCAATGCAACATTTCACTCATGCCTCAACATTAGCCCCTTTCTAGGAAGCAGTGAGAAAGGAAAGAACTGGGCTAGATATAAGAACTTCTGCTCTTTATAAGAACAAATTTCAGAGCTGTTGAAAGGATTAAATACATGGAAGTGCTTGGCATGTAGCAAGCATTCTACAAATGCTATAAAATGTGTACTTATACAATAAAGTGAAGGGATGAAGAGAGTGGACAGTTTTCTCAGACAGGACTTTGGTACCCTTAAAGACCTGCATCAAGTAACAAACAATTGCATGACCAGATTTCTGCACAGTTTATTTCAGACAAAAGAATCCAAAGAATCACAGGGGTTTGATGTTCAAAGCCAAAAATCAAGATAAAAATAATTCCTAAATCCAACTTTCATACCTTAAGGCAACTCAATCAACTCAACAAAACCAAGGACCAAACTTCTTCTAATCTAAAAATTCTAAGGGTCTGTGACTTGAAGAGGTTTCCATCCCTGCCGCCTTAAAAAAGCAAAGCATACTCTTGAGCAACGTGCAGAAAGAAACAGGAGATGGAGCCTCACAGTGGTTAAGAGTACATGCTTCAGAATCAAGCAAACAGGAGTTAGAATTCCAGCTCTGCCATTTACCAGTTAGGAGGATTTGGAAAGGTTACAGTTGCCCCCAGACTCAGTTTTCTCATCTGCAAATTGGGTTCATTAATACTTTCTGCAGAGGGCTTGATCCAACTAAAATGAGACAATGTATGAAAAAGCACTTTAGCAAGATGGCTGGCACATAGTAAATACTACAAGGTTGCACTTATCATTAAGTAGATGGATCAAAGCAACATGAAAACATGATGGACTTTGCTCATCTACTGGCGAGCATCCATAGGCCTCGTATTGCAATAAGGCAGGGAGGGAGAAAATTGCAATCTGGGATTCTCCTTAATTAACGTGACTGTCTACTGCTCAACGTTACCACATGTGGCGATCTGGTCACAACCAGGACCCCTATTTCCTGGAAGCCTACTGCTAGACTACTACGTAGGAAGCATCTCCCCTTACCCGGCTCCACTCAGCCATTACAAAATCCATTCAACAGCCTTCTCCCTTGGAGAACTAAAGGGCTTACAGGATGTTTCACACTCCCTTGGCGTGGGTTTGAAATTACGCAGAGCAGTGCAAAAGGTAAAGCATTTCTAGAACTTTTTTCTATTACAGTTCCGGGTGTTTTGTTTTTTTGTGTTTTTTTCCTTTCTCCCAGCTCCCTCTCCCTCTTGTGGTATGTATTTGTGGCCTACAGCAATCACTTTAGACTTTTTAGACACGTCCGGATAGAGATAGATGACACAAGTGATCTACTTATCTTCCTTTCCCATCACCAATAAAAGTGACAGCCCGCCTAATTAGGCCTAATAAAGCCGCTGCAGAAAGAGTGGCACAGCAGCGATCTAAAGAGAGATGGCATTGACCCGAAGATACAGGTGCTGCCTTAAGGCGTTGCTGCTGTTACTTTATCTCCAATACATTACATCTCTGCTCATGCCATATTCAAATGCAAGTAGCATGTTTTTCTCCTCAATTCTTAGATCAAGAACAAAAAAAAAAAAATCCCATCTAATCAAAAAAGGCACTGACAATTTTTCAGCCCCACATTAAAAGCAAAGAGTCATTCAGAACAGTGCACTCCATATTCTATTTTATAATATCACTTTAAGCTATTGCTTTGAATCTCAGACATTTCTTTGTTAAGAAGGAAAATCAAAAATTCATCAGAAGAAGTTCTTTCTTCCCCCTCTCTCTCTCTTTTTTTTTTCTTCCAGGGCTAGCATGGGGTTTGGAGCTGGAACCAACATTTGTAGAAGTTAGGGGTCCTTAAGCAATTATTAGCGATGAGAGTTTGACACGCTTGAGAGTTGTCAACAACTGACTTTAAACAAAGTGGAAGGAAAGAGAAATAAACGGTGCTCTCAGCAAAATTAATATACAGGCCTGCAAATTAATGATGTCGTGTATTTTTTAAACAAGGGGAAAAAATCTGAACTTTGCATGAAACAGCATTTTAAGTACATCTTTGCAAAAATTATCAGATTGTCAAAGGGCATCAAAGCGAGTTGAGTCTTCAACCATTCATAATATTTCCACATACGCTAAATACAAAATTTATCTTACTTTATTCGCCTGTTCTGCAGCAATTATTTAAAGCTATTAGAAAGGGGAAAGTGTCCTTGATCTGAAGTGCCAGTGCTGCTCCACAGCATTTATTATAAGAAACACAACCCCCCAACCTTGCCGGCACTCACACACAAACACACAAATACACATTCGCCGGTACTCACCACTAGTCAAATACTACTTAGCCCTGTGCATTCTGTCTCACTTTAAACTTATTGCTGCAAATCATCCACCCATTCGCATGATTTTAACTGCTGCATGTATGCAAATAAGTTTCCCCACCTATTACTTCTTTTTCTGCATCCAAAATGAAATCCATGATCTACTCCCCCCTCAACCAATCTGCACCCTTTTAAAATGTTCCTCCTCTCCGATGTCCCCCATTATAAAGAATAGTTATTGTTCCTCTGCTGAGAACCATTAATCCATCCCAGTTCCTTTCTCTATGCTGTTCTTTTCCAAGACAAAAGTAATGTGCTTAATAGTAGCTATGACTATGTATCTATGGAGACCTGCCAGGGGTTATGCATGATGACATATATGTTGCATATGGTAGTTTATGACCATAATATTATGAAAGGGCTTTTTTTTGGGGGGGTAGGTGTATATGTTTTAACCAGCAAGGAAAATTTGAGAATTTGTGCAAGGCTAAACAGTCAGTAAGTGGTAGAACTGGAATTCATGCTGTTATAGTAAATCTGCGAAAAACCAAAATTTTTAATGAAGTAGGGAGGAGTTTTGGAATCAACAGCCAAGTTATCTTATTTAATCATAGATATCTTCACAATTATGTCCTTTAACCACTTCTCCTGGAATATTGGAACAGGCCCTTTGCTTGATTTCTATCTGGTTTTCACTGTAATATATCATATCATGAGACCAATCCCATTTCCTTCACACAGACCTTCTCGCCCTGCCCACTCCTGCTGGGCAGCACTGACAGACTCGCTCTCCCTGAGACGCAGTTCCCTATTCCACAAAGTGGGATTCAAGATGCCCACCTGGAGGCCCCTTTCCAGGGTCAAAGAGGATACATGGTTAGGGCTCGGCCTAATTCCTGTCACCTGACAAGCTCAACTAATAGCAATTGCTACTGCTAGTGCTATTCCTTCTTGTCAAATCATAACTTAAACTCCTTCAAAGCACAGTTTAGGAGGTCTCCTGAAGGTCGAGTGTCAAAGAAGAAAAATTCTTCTTTGAATTTGAATTCCTACCTGGGATTTCTGAGTCAGCCATATATCACCTTGTGACATTGGGCAAATCATTTACTTCTCCAGCCCTTAGCTTTACTAAGAGTAAGATAGGACTGATACTGCCCTATAATCACTGGTGAAAGCTTGAAATGAGACAACAGAGAGCGAGCCCCTAGTACTGGCTACACCTAACACGTGGGTCACCATGTTTAATGTGGGAGGAATCCTAACATGCTGAGCCTACAGAACAAGCCAGGCACCTGTTAAAAGCTCTCTGTATATTCTCTGGTCCAGCTCTCAACAACCCTTTGAGACCACTGGTGGAATCTGTTTCTCAGATGAAAAAACTGAGGTCTAGAGAGATCATTGCAATTTCCCCAGATCACACGGTCATTAAGTAGCAGGCTGAAATCTGAACCCAAGTAGCCCTTCTCCAGAAACCATACTCTAACTACTTAGATCATAAAGGTTCCCTTTTTCTTCTTCTAGGAAGACTTCACTACAATTGCACCATCTCTACTGACCTGGAATATGTACGCTCTTTCACATGCTCTCTAAACTCAGTCACATCAGGAGAGTCCCTTCAGACACACACCTGCTGCTAGCGTGTCCTGATGTCTGTTTCTATGACTGGCATATCTGTATTCCTGCCTCTTTTGTCTCCATCAAAATGCAAATTTATCAAGGGCAGGGATCATGTCCTTTGCTTCTCTCATCTCTTCAGGAGCTCAGCCTCAATCAGAATACCTTCAGGAAAGGTTGACAGAGTAGATGTGGACACAGGATTGGTATCGTCATAAAAGGGATGATTCCTCTATGCCAGGGGCGCTGAAGATGAACAGAACCATCTGTTTTTAGCTCCCATTTATGTCTACTACAGATTCTGAGGAAGATGGCAAACCACGCTCAGGTATATAGAATATAATATCTTTGTCTAAATTTGGGGTAAGGATGCTCTTTCAAATGGTCTATTCCCAAAATATGGCTGTGACCCTCCCCCAGGAGATGTCGGTAGTCCCTTCATTCTGAAGAACAGTCATCAGAAATGGATTTTTACCAAGAGATTTCACATTTTTCTCACTTCCATAAGCTTTTTGAGGTATTTTCTAATATTTCACTACAAAGTGAAACAAGTAAGGGGTCTGTGACTCCTTCCAAGCCTATCCCAAAAATGAAGTGCTGGGCTGCCCAAAGAAGGGATGACCTTACACCATGTTGCCATGCCGGGCACATCATCCTCTCTTTCACACTCAAGCAACTCTCAACAAAATTGGTTGAGTAATAAAAATAGTGGATGGTATGGCAGAAGCAGCCAGCACTAAGGTGGTAATCCTCGAGTGGAAGAAAGGAGAGGCGGGGCTTGACTGGAGGCTGTCAAAGTCCTGCATGGGCGAAAGCAAGGGCAGAACATCACAATTCACTGCCCCATCTTTTTGCCACACATTTCCTATTACTGGTTTAGCATCTTTTCAATATCTCAGTGACTCAAAGATCCAATGATTGCTTCTCATTTCTGTTTCCAGTCTCTAAAGTTTTTAAGAGCACAAGAGGAGCCTAATAAGTTCACTCTCTTGTATAGTCTGGTGATCTTAGCCAGAAGAATTAAGAGAGCCGTTTCAGTACTTGGTTTATTTCCAAATGCATAATCATGCTTTGAGTTTTGAAAATCACTGTGTTCACTCTTGGGAAGAATCCTTCTGTCTACTCAGAGGCTTATCCACAAATGGGTGGATATCCTCCTGTACCCCCAGCCATAACCTGCCCCACAATTACATCAGGTACATAACCAATCTTGCTGAAGGACCAGGCATAGTAAACAGCACTGCTCCTCTTTTCTTCATCAATCCTTGCAACAGTAATTGGCAACTGGTTTTTGCATTTCCTGCTCATGGCTTTCTGCTCCCTCTTCTGAATACACCTATTTAAGTAACTGATCAGCAAACCTAACACAAAGAAATACCCTTCTTCAAAACACTTATAGGCTTTGCTGGCTCAGCATGGCCCCTGCAGAATCAACTGGTAATAAAACTGAACTAAAGCCCTTAATAAAATTAAATAACATGTTTCTTTCCATAGACCTGTACTTCTCCTTTCAAGGAGGGAGCACCTACCCACACTCTCAGAAATAACACTATCGTCATCCTTTTAGAGAGAAAGAGAGAGAGAGAGAGCTGTAGAAGAAAACAAAACCAAAATTGCCCTCACCTGTAAAGAGGCATAAGCTACTCCACAGCAAGGCTGTGTCCTTCCCATTTTTGAAGGTCATGTGCTCAGACATCACAAATTCCAGAACTGTGAGTGAGCTCCAGAGCAAAATGGGAAAAAGGCGGTCCTGGGGTTTGAGTCACTGAGAAATGCAACCTCGAGAACATTTTCCCCATCACAAAGAGCAGGTTCCATCTAGCCTATCATGTCCCCCTCCTCCCAATGCTGACATCACTTCTTGCCAGAAGGAAAAAAAATTGCTTCTTAAATATTGACTTTCTCAGTCACTGCCAAGGCCAACCAGTCAGCCGTGAACCACATTTGTTGCTGCCATCTTACACAGATCTCCAAGTCTACTGCTTGCCAAGAAGTACCTCTGGGGCTATAGCAAAATCGCAGTTAGCTCTCCCAAGCTGAGATTCCAGTCACGAAGCCAGGAATGCAGGGAATCATTCCTCTATGTTAGGTTAGGAGCCACACCATTCAGCCTCCTAGTGACACTCCTCAGCTCTGCACTCTTGAGATCTTGCCCTTCACAGCAAGGCTCCGGATCCAGCCTTACCCTACACCAAGCTAATAATAAGAATCCAACCACTAGCATTTATTTAACAGTTACTATGTGTCAGGAATGGTTCTAAATTATTTTACACTGCTCACTGCCACTATGGATAGCAATAGTTAACATTTTGGACGTCAGGCACTGTTTTGATAATTTTGCACATCCAATCCTCACAGCACCCCTAGAGGATAGGTTCCATTATTATCTCTGTTTTACAGATAAGGAAATGAGCCCAGGGTGGCTAAATAACTTACCAAAGGCTGCATCTAGTAAGTGAAGAGCTGCTGTCTGCACAGGCCCTCTGTGGGAAAGACAGCCCTGGAATCATCAATCATCGGTCCCTCCAGAGAGAGGCCTTGAGGAGTTTCTGAGACCTGGTTCACCTTCCCAGAGGAAATGACTATTGTGTTAAGTCTTGGAAGACCCCCCCCCCAAGGAATATGCTAGGGAAGAAAGAAAGGGAAAAGCTTTTCTAGCCCAAGGACTAAGGCAGACAAGATGGAGGTGAGGGCACAGAGTAGGGTGTATAGGGAACGTTTTTCTTGGGAGATTCCAGGAGTTCTATATAGTTAGCAAAGGATTCGAAGAGAAAGGATTGACAAATGGCAGTGAAGGAGTCCTAAGGCCAGTCCCGCACACACACCTTACCTGCTCTATTTTTTATTATTTATATATAATAGTTGAATGCATTACAATTCTTATTACACATATAGAGCACAATTTTTCATATCCCTGTTTGTATAAAAATTTTTATATTCACACCAATTAGTGTCTTCATACCTGTACTTTGGATAATAATGATCATCACATTTCACCATCATTAATTACCCCATGCCCCTCCCTTCCCCTTCAACCCCTCTGCCCTATCTAGAGTTCGTCTATTCCTCCCATCTCCCTCTCCCTATCCCACTATGAATCAGCCTCCTTATATCTAAGAAAACATTTGGCATTTGGTTTTTTGGGATTGGCCAACTCCACTTAGCATTATCTTCTCTAACTCCATCCATTTACCTGCAAATGCCATGATTTTATTCTCTTTTATTACTGAGTAATATTCCATTGTTTATATATGCCACACTTTTTTTATCCATTCATCTGTTGAGGGGCATCTAGTTTGGTTCCACAGTTTAGCTATTGTGAATTGTGCTGCTATAAACATTGATGTGGTTGTGTCCCTGTAGTATGCTGTTTTTAAGTCCTTTGGGTATAGACCGAGGAGAGGGACAGCTGAGTCAAATAGTGGTTCCATTCCCAATTTTCCATGAAATCTCCATGCTTCTTTCCACATTGACTGCACCAGTTTGCATTTCCACCAGCAGTGCCTCACCTGCTCTTCTAAAGAGTTTCACTGCATCCTGAGAACAGCAGTAAGCCTCCAATGGATATGAAGCCATGTGTCAGTTTCCTTTTAGAAGGATCTCTTGGCAGCCTGGTGGCAACACTAGACAAGAAAATTAGCAAGCTATGAGCCTAATCTGGATAAGAAATGATGAGAACCTAACCTAACACAAGATTGATAATTATAAGCATAAGAGGAAATGCCGAGTCTGGAACATTTTGACACTGATTGATTGATTGACTGATTGATTGCAGTATTGTTGATGGAACCCAGGAGTGCTCTGCTAAGCTTCATCAGCCACCCTTTTTATTTCTTGAGATAGGGTATTTTTTTCTTAAATTTAATATTTAACATAGAAAAATACTATAACAAGACTAGAGGAATAAACTAAAAGAATTAGGTGTCCTTTATATAATTGCTTCTTTACCACCAAAGACATGAGTTCAGACAAGATTCCTTGAAATTTAAAGGATTTAAACATTTGGGGGTTGAAATCAATACATTTTTATTTATAACAACATTTTGGACTTTTTAAAGATGAGATTAGGATTTTTGTACTTCTTCCCACCTCACTTTCTCCAAATCCCATATTTAGTTAAAGTCCCATGAAATAAGGTCTTGATAAGTTGCCAAGTCGGGCCTCGGATTTTCAATCCTCCCACATCAGCCTCCTAAGTCACTGGGTTACAGGCCTGTGCCACAATGCCCAGCTAGATCCCTAGAATTTTAAAGCTAAAAAGGAGACCATCCTGGGAAGGAGAAGAAATTTACCCAAGGTCACACAGCCAACCAGAGCCAAAGTTCAGACCAGGATGTGTGACCTCTTAATGCCCAGACCTGTATTCTTCTCACTGTTCCATGCTATCTACTCATTTTGTGTAAAGATATTACTAATGTAACTTGGAAGTTTCATGATCCACAGAGCAGAGATGAGCAAATAATGCTGAGATGGCAAACAAGCCTCAGAAATTCTGATGTTTAGTCCTGATTCGCCTCTCAGTAGTTAGTCAGCTCATCAATGGCAGTGACCTTGCTAGTTCTGCTTCTCTTTGTCCATCTATGCTTAGAAATCTGTTTGCAGCATCCCTGTCTCAAGGGCTCCTCTCCACCTACCACCTTCTCTAACCAAATTCTTTCAGAAGAACATACTCTCTCTCCTGCTGCATGCTCTGGTTAGAAGTGGCCCCACCAATTCTCGGCTGTGTGACATGGCTCACGTCTTTTAACCTTTCTAAGCCTCGACTACGTGGTTATAAAGTGGAACTTTGAACAGTTCTCATCTCTGGATTGTTGTGAGAGTTAAAATGAGATGACCAAGTACACACGAGCATTCATTCAACAAACATTTATTCAGCATCTCATTCAGCAGGCAGCATCCTCAGCACTGAACCAAAAGAAATGTGAGCTCTTGTCCTTCATAAGGCATGGGAATCCCATCTCTGAGAGTTTTCCTGCATCCCCTCACTTCCCTTTGGGTGCTCACAGTCAAGTCTTCTGGTATGGGATCAACAGGGTGTTTCTCTTTGTTGTCCAACTTGAAGCAGCTGAGAACTGCAAAATAGATGAAATGCTGCGTCACCACCACATGGGAGGACATTGTATCACCCCTCAAGCATAAGGACGAATCTGGCAAGTCAGCCCAAGATGGCCTTTTCTTCTTGGGATGTCAGAACTGGAATCTTCCTCGGGTAGCTCGACAACAAACCAAGGTGTCATCCTGGTAAATTATTTGTACTTCCAATTTGAATCTCCAGGCCACCAAATTTGCAAATCTGTTGACAATGAAATCTCACTCGGCAGAGTTTTGTTAGGACTTTTCCTCTTCAGATGTATCTCCTCACACTTGTCAGTTTCCACTCTGGGTTGGTTTTATACACATCACTCCCACGAGTGCTGTAAGCTCCTGGAGGGTAAGGGCTGTGCCTTCTCCCCACTTTCTGGAAAGTGTCCTTTCCAGAAACCTCACCTTGTGCCTGGCACAGAGTAGGCTCTTGATAAGGCTTATTGGTGACACTAAAAGAGCCACTGGGAGCAATGGAGAGGGCGGACCTTTCTAAGGGCAGTGCATGGCAGCGGACATCCCTTCTGCCTGGCTCATTCTGTTTTCCTTCTGAGCCCACCAGTATGCTTTATAAGTAAATAGAAAATGCTAACCTTAGCATATTCAAGAGAGCGTTTTAGCATGCAGCAATTAGGTTATCTCTTGGTTATTTATTTCTTCAGCTTGTTATTAGCTCTGCGCAGAATATTATTCTAATTATGTCAGCCCAATCAGCAGTATTGCATGTCCAGGCTCATTTCCATTAGTTTGAGCTTTGTCTTTCACACTGTGATACTAATTCAATGAGACATCAAACATTTAAATCGACCCTGGATGCCGAGGTCAGGCAGTTTTGCCCTTCCACTCTATTAGCACTCGGGTGTAATTGTGTTTGTCACTCCCCACATGACAAATAGTATCAGGGTGACTATTGGAGCACAAATGAGCAATGCGCCAATATATTATTTTGTTCTATAATATCAATATGTGTTTATTCAGTGCTCGTGTTAGCCAACTTGAAACAGTCACTTTAATACAGTCATATACACGGCTCTATTCGACCAAAGCATTTCTGGGGAACATTTGCTAGACTTTGGTTGGAATTTGGCTGAAGGAAAGATAATTGAACATCCTGAAAAAAAGAACCATAAAGGTCTCAAAGTTCAGAGCTTCTAGTAAGAGCAGCAAGAACTTGGAAACCACAAAAAAACCATAGGTAGAATGCACCTTACCAGCTCCTCAGAGAGGAGCTTTGCTTTGCAAACCTCTCTGATTATCTGGTAAAAATCAAGGTGCAGCCTACAGGATTTAAACAAATATAAACTTGGAGTTAGCTGGAGCTGATCTCTATGACTTATTTTTGAGAGCAAGGAAATGAGCAAGCAGTGAAAATATTTTTTCTTGATTTTTTTTTTTACTTGATTTTGTTTCCATGGTAGGACAGATACTTGACAATGAATTTCATCCTCTGAGAGTCTAACAAACCCCATCACTGCTATGGCCATATGATTGACCCTATTATAAGACTTAAATTTGAATATTAATAGTGTCACTCATAGTCTTTTAGTTTCATATTTCACTTTTGAACATCTAAAAAATAACTAGAGAAATTGATCGGGTGAGAAAGCCAAGCCAATATGGCACACTCTGTTGATTCTAACAGGCATTCTATCCCTGGGTCTTACTGCCTTTCTACAAGTACCAGACTTTGATATTTCCATGGTATAAATGAAAAACTTTGGTCTACAGAGACTGATGCACCAGCTCAAGGTCTCATGGCTTGTGAATGGTAAAGCCCCAAAACTAGATGCTTTTATGGTCAGAACCTGCTCCCAAACTCCACAGTCTGCTACATTCTTAAATGACCTGGAATTGGGGGGTCACCTCTACTGTGCATCACCCTTATGCAGGCTCTGCTTCACTATGGGTTCCCAGAACATCCCATATAGCCTGTGTTTGGCACTCTGCCCAGGTTGACTTATCTATCTTCAAATCATAAACTTCTTAAACTAATGCTTGCATGTGCAAAGATATGCACTGAAAGAAAGAGGAGGATAAATCATTCCTAACCTCTGTGGATAGGCTCAATGAATTAAACCAACACATGTTAATTGAAAAACCCCTCTTTATAAATACAGATAAACCTAAAAAGACATTATTAAGTACTTTTTAATAACTTTTTTAAAACTCACCTATGCTTTAAATGACCCTTAGAGCTATTTCTGTTCTATTGATTGTACCATTTTAAATGCAGGTGCATCTTTTACTAATTACTCAGGAGGAATTAGCAGAGAACTTATTTTCCATTTGGGTCTTATTTTACATGCCAGAACCATCTGCAGGAAGATGCCACAAAAGATCCACAATTTAAGACACATAATTCTTTTTTTTTTTAGAGAGAGAGAGAATTTTTTAATATTTTTTTGAGTTTTCAGTGGATACAACATTTTTATTTTATTTTTATGTGGTGCTGAGGATTGAACCCAGCGCCCCGCGCATGCCAGGAGAGCGCGCTACCGCTTGAGCCACATCCCCAGCCCCAAAGACACATAATTCTAATAAATGATTCTACCATGATGGGAAGTGGAACCTAAGATTTTGTTAAACTGGAACAGAAAACTGATAGGTAACCCCTAAATAAGAATTTGATGCTATGGATAAATAATGACTTTTATATTCAGAGAAGAGAGAAAAGCTGAATAAACTTTGGGAACTGATTCACAGCATTTTACAGTTAGCCACTATGAGATCTGCACTTCAAAAGCTGTACAACAGACAAATTTTGTTCTCAAAGATTGAAGTTGAAACGAAGTACAAGGAGGAATGAGAGAACAACTCCAAGGCTGAGGATCAGCTACCCTGAGATGCAGAAACACACACCCTTTGAGTTCACAGCACTTTGTAAAGGTGACAGGAGCAGTAAATAAGCCATTGGATTAGATCAGGGGTCAGCAACCTTTTAAAAGGGCCATGCTAGAGAGTTGACCCCCATCCTTCTGGCATGCTGTTCCCTTGCTGACCACATCTTTGCAAAGTAGAAGAGGCTAAATTCCCAACCACCAATCATTGTGGGGAGGGCAGGGCTATAAACCCTCATGGCTGGGTGGCCCAGCCACCCAGGTGCATATTGAAGAGCTGTGGCTTAAACACCACCTCTAACAGGGAGTGGACAGGCTCACCCTCACCAACATGGAAGCTTGTGATGGAATGAGTGGGACTCACCAGGTGTCTTCCAATACAGTTTTCATGACACGGTATTAGTATTAGTAGAATATAAAATGAGGTCAAGAGAAGAGGAGAAAGACTAACAGGAAAGATAGCAGAGAGATTTCTGGTCATGTTCTACCCTTCCTTACCCTATTAGAAATAAATAAGTCAAACAAGAAAGAGCAAATTTTCTGATTTTTGGTGGTGGTAGCATGGGATCATAACAGAGAAATAAAGGAAAGAAAAAGAGAAACCACATTCAACGTGATCTGCAGAAGTAGACTTTTATTTATGCATTCTTTCCATTTATAAAAGATGTGTTTCAGCCTCTGGCTGAATGTACATAATAATTAGTGCTAATGAATATAAATGATTCTCATGACTCAACCTGTTTACAGAATCCCCCATGTCATTCAGGAAAGAACTGAGTTTAGAAATGAGATATATGCAGTTTTCTTAGGCTTGACAATGTCCCAGAGGTTACAGAAGCAAAAGACGATTAACTCAATTAGCAATTAACAAGGCAAAAAGAGTCAACCCCATGGAATTTGGCACTTCCACTCCTAGGTTCTGCCGCAAATAAAAGACACTCCTCTCTCTGTGACCACAGGGTAGCATGTTTAGTTCTTCATAACCCAGGAGCTGAGAGATGCTAAGGTGGGAATTCAGAGAACAACTTGAAAATCATATGAGGTCTGACAAAAAGAACAGAGAAAGCAAAAAAGATGAAAAGGATTATACTTCCTTAGCTTATGGGGACATTTCCCTTTGGGAAAAGGAATGAAATACAGGGCTATTCGGCATTCATATGCCAGGCTAAGAAATGTCATCATTTTTGAGGTTGCTTTTTAGTCATTCTTGATTATTTATAATATAGCTGAGTATCCAAAACTCAAGCTAAAAATAGCTAAACAAGATGTTCAAAAGTCCTGCAAAGCTTATTTTATTCACAGGATAACCACAGGGCTCATCCTCCTCTCCTATTTACTCTTAGTTTATATACTACTCAAACAAGGAAGCCAATCTGATTTCCTAGCTCAGGGCATATTTGAAATCAGAAACATATATATGAGAATATCAACAATAGACACACAGTGATGAGAAGCCACATATGATGCACCAGAGAGCAAAACAAAAATAAGATATACGATTTATTGAAAATCATCTTGTGTGCATTAAAAAAGTGTATTCAGTTTGTGTCTAATTCTTGGCACAGAGCTTTAAAACCCTTGGAATTCCAAGTGATAGGAGTGTGTCTTGTTATGTCCCTTCAACTGCACTTGGAGTTTATCCTAATGAGACTCAGGATGTGACTCAAACATGTGTCTAGAGGGTAAGAACTTTCATCCCCACCTCCATGTGCAAAGGAGGAAGAGGAGGCTGGAGATGGAGTCATAAAACGTTTTGAATAAGGAGTTTCAGAGAGTTTGCAGGTTGGTGAGCACAGGCACATTCTGAGAAAGTGATGTGACCTGAACCTCCCATACCTCCCCATGCATTTCTTCTATTTTGGCTATTCCTGAGTTACATCCTTTCTAATAACCAGCAATGTGGAAGTGATGAAAGGACTTTTCCGAGCTGGTGTCAGATAATAAGAGAAATATCAAGAGACATTAAATGCAAGGGAAAGCATCTTTATGTAACTCAATAGATATAGCTGAGAATTTTACAGAACAAAAATGAAGAGGATTATAAGTGAAAAGAGTCCATGATATTTGGTATACTTTGTTTGAAAGGAAATGCAAAAATTGTCAGAAAGATCTCTGTGCTTCGTTACATAAAATGGACTGAGGGTTTACACAGGCAATCCTCGGCTATTTGAAAAATTCAGACTCCATGCCTAGTATTCTGAGAATTCATGACTCCGTCACCTAAGAAGCAGCACGTGGCTTTGAGGACACTGCAATCTAGTCCATTTCACAAGTGGAAGAGTCATAAGGTAGCAGCAATGTTCTCAGTCAGATGAGGCAAAACCTGAGGCCAGGCAAGGGCAGGGAACCTCTGTAGGTCCTAAAATAACTTTGGGGCAGAGATGGACAGAACTAAGGGTCCCATATCCAAACCTTCCACAGTTTCTAAGAAATCAAATACAGGACACAAAGGAAAACCATGAACTTGTCCCCTGCAAGCTGCCTGCCTCACTCCTGCTTCTGAAGGAATTAGGAAAGCAAAGTCAGGTGTGAAAAGGATCTGGGGAAGTTGGAAGTATGTGCCTAACACTTCTCGTGCTAGATCCTCCAGCCCAAACCTTCACAGTTGCCTACGCACTTCTCTTAGATCCAAGAACTCAATGAAGAAACCCAAAAATACTTTTCAAGAGATCCAAGTCTCACTCTCACACCTATCCATCTAGTTTCTATTCCCAGCAAGTTTAGACCAAGCTTACTGAGAATGCTTTTTCCCCCAAGTGAAAGAACTATAATGGTTTTTGAAGCTAAGAGGGAATGTGGCTTCTGTATTGCCAGTCTTCCTCCCCTGCTGGGCCTGGGTACCCTAGAGTTGGGTTCTCCCAGCAACTCTGCCTCTCCTTCCACATTTCCTGTGACCCACCTCTAAGCCTGACTGGTTAACAGCTCTCCTCCTTGCAGACTATTTGCATGTACTTTGGTCATTCTATCTTGTTCTGCCTTCTGATACTTATTTACTCATGATTTCTGTTGATTAATTGGCCTTTGTCTTATTACTGCCCAAACCTTTGCATTTCTTATTGTGACCTTGTTCTCACATACCCTCAGGCTGCTGCCACATTCAACACGACTACCATTTCTTTGCAGAATTCTTTAAAGGCAGACCCAACACATACTACTTAGGCATCAGCTTCCTTCTGGTCCTTCTTTAATCAAAAGCTATTTATTGAGATCAGCAAACATCTAGGACTATGTCTTCTTCTTGATTTTTTCAATTTATTAATAAATCTATGCCTTTTTATTGTGTAAAAAAAAAAAAACCTGCTTTAAACTTGCCTTACCCAGGAAGCCCCCCCAAGGTCACCTGCTTCTGACCTCTGCAGCATCCCAGCTGTTCCACTGAATAGCCATGTGACATTTCCCTGGTTATCATGGAGGGAAGACATTACTGGACATACTGAGGCCTACTTCCTGGAATAGTTGTGAAGATGTAATGAGATAATGTGTGTAAAGGACCTATGATAACATCTAGCAAATAACATGCTCAATGAAAGGAAGGCTTAGCACATACAAACAAAACTCAGGGAGCCAAGTTGTCACTTTGGGGCCTATTGTAACATATTTAGTCTCATTACTTTGGCACTATTTCAGCCTCACCTACCATGGGCTCCTGGAGATCAGGCTTATGCATGCACATGTTGAGTTGAAGAGCTCCGCCTCTCTTTTGCCTCTCTTCTCACTAACTTGGAATCTCTAGAATAGGGACTTACTGACATGAACCAGCTCCCTCGCAGCTGACTATGCCTGAGATGATAAATAGTAACTAACACTTTAACAGTTGTTAGAATCATTGACAAGGCAATTTCACATATAGAATTTCATTTGATCCTTGCAATTACCCTGAAAGGTGAGCAGGACACTTATTATTATCCCCATCTTAGAGAAAGAGGAGAAAATGGAGGCTCAGAGTACGAGAATGACTTCCCTCTTACCTCAAGTGGAGCTGATACGTTTTTGGAATCAGCCACATCCTTGTCTGATTCATCAACCCTAAGAGAGGACATCAGTCCTTCTTTGGATGACCATTAAAATATGTGACTGCTGCTGTGCTGTGTCCACTTGATGGAGATTCATAAACACATTTCTCTGTGATTTCAGCATCATGACTCTTGTATTTCCCCACTAGAAATTTCTTTTTACATTACTGACAGAGAGCATCTATCCAACAGAGGTCAGTAAACCACAGTGAAATCTGGCCCATAGCTTGTTTATGTAGAATCTATAAGCTAAGAATTTTCAAGGGCTGTGAAAAACAAACCACACCAAAACTAACAGACAGAAAAGAAAAGTCAACAGAGACATATGTGGCCTACAAAACCTTATTATCTACTATCCGGCCCTTAAAGAAAAGGTTTGCTGGCCCTCAAATCGAACTGTGGTTCCCTTTTGCTTTGTAAGCTCAAAAGCTCCGAGTCCTCTTAGTGGTCCTTTCTCAGCAGTCAACTAAGACGTCATGCATTGTACTTTGGGAATCTCACTCTGAACTCCATTTTGTTCTCAAAAGAAAAATTTGATGTGACTCTTTTGATGCTGAAGAAATTGGGACCACTACGGACACACAAAGCATTAAATTTTTCAGTTTCTATGTCACCAAGGAATGTGTATAAATTTGACACCCTTGCTTCTTCCTTTACTCCAGTGCATCCTAGAGCCCTACCCCTTCATGATCCATTTTTTTGGGAGGTAGAGGGTACTGGGATTGAACTCAGGGGGCACTCGAACACTGAGCCATATTCCCAGCCCTATTTTATATTTTTTTTAGAGACAGGATCTCACTGAGTTGCTTAGCACCTTGCTTTGCTGAGGCTGGCTTTGAACTCGCAATCCCCCTGCCTCAGCCTTTTGAGCTGCTGGGATTACAGGCGTGTGCCACCATACCTGGCTTCAGGATCCATTTTTAAGGTTGCTTCAAAATGTCCTAAAGGGCTGAAGATGTAGGTAGCTCACTGATCAGGCACTTGCCTAGCTTGCATGAGACCCCCGAGTTAATCCCCAGTACTGCAAAAATAAAAAATAATGTCCTACCCAATGTTTCTCTTTGCTAATTTTTAAATTTATTCTCAGTGTTTTATCTTGCACCAGAATAATTTATCTTGCACAACATCATCCTGAAGCAGGCCTTGGACTTTCTCTTAATATCATCATACAAGGCAGACACTCCAATCAAGCATTCCCCTAATAGTTTTAGATTCAGCTATTCACATTTCCAAAGGAAGAGAAGTGGGATAAAAACCTGTCCCTAATTATTTGCAAGGAGTTGCTGGGAGGTGGGACCAAATGTCTGAGTTTGGGTCCTGCCTTCACCACCCACCAGCTCTATGACCTTGACCTAATCATATGACCCCCTTTGAATCTGCTTCTTTATCTGTGGAGAGGGAACTATACCTACCTTAACAACATCCTGGAGCTGCCAGGATTGCATGGGTGACAGTAGATGATGAGGTACCTCGTAACTTTCAGAAGTCCCACACAACTCTGCAAGATTGTTTTCACAGTAGCAACTCTTTCACAGTCAGCCTGAGACACTGGGTTGCAGTTGTCAGGCCCCTTATATCTCTATCATCAGCTCAGTGGCTTTAAGAATTTGGGCAGGTAAACTTTTCAGAAGAAAGTAAAAGAAGATTTGTTTTTTTCCTCCATTTGGGCTTCTAGAGGCTAGAAAAACCCTTTTTTGACAAAGAAGGCAGAAGACAATGCACGTATCCCCCAAAAGCTTTAAATGAAACCCAATATTTCCAGGGAGAGTCTTTGACTTTAAAAATGGCCAAAGAACTCTAACCCATGCTACCAATTAGACAAGATGGAGGACCCTGAAATTCAAAGTGATAATGACCCCAGCCTGGCTCCTGGGAATGGCCAACATAACCTTAAACATTATCTACTTAAAATCTTCATAATTATGTCCTGTATATATTATATACCTCCATACAGAATAAACAACTTATTTGTGTATTTTACTTTCCCTCCCCAAGTTCAGTAATTAAACCCCTGTGTATTACATTTATTCATTTGAGAATGTGCCTTTCATTTGATAGATCAAAAAATTTAGCATGTTTCTCCTCTTTTTTCAAGCCAGCCATTCATTGCCTCTATGGAATATTGTTTTTGGAGAGGCTTTCACCTTGGGACTAAGAACCATTTCTTACCCTCAGACTTGGTCATAGCCCAGGCTGTTCTAGGACAGGTGTGGTTTGAACCCAATGGGGCCAACATTGTCTGCAAGGAGGAGGCAGTGGCATGGCTTCAAGACTTCTGGTGACCTAGAGGGAAAACACTGAGCCACCAACATGACTACTCTACTCAAGTCCTCAACGGTCTCCAAGCCCCTTAAAAAAAATCTGTACTGTATTTACATTAGACCAACTACCCTATATCCCACATTAAAGGAGATATGAATAAAATTATGAGTTGAATTGAGTAGCAAGTGATTTGTAAACATGTTTCACTTTGTAAGATTTTAATTAAACTTTTATTACTATCAGTTTTTAGCGTTTTATATTTGTATTCAGTAATTTCCTTCTAGGATTACAACATTGGGCTCCTGCAAATTCTTAAGCCCCAGGCTCTATGCTTATGGATACAAAATTTAAACAAGTCTTGTAGCCAACTATCACTTGAGTTCTAAGAGGTTTATACCGGAAATGTGTGACATTCTTACCCAGTGTGGTTCCTGTTCCCTTCCACACCATGGCTTCATCAATGCTGCAGTGTTACCAGGTCTTAGTAGCCGAGAAAACCAGCAGATTTCTGACAGCAGGTAGGGTCCAATGGTTCCAGAGGTAACTGAATTTGAAAAGGAATATAGAAAATCCACTCAATGCAGTCAAGTGGGAATGTCTGCATCTCTCCTAGTCTGTGGTTATGATCCCAATTGGGGAGAGCAGCAGACCACAAGAAGGGGAAGAAATTAAACAGAAAGATCCCTTCATTAGCTTTTCTTACAAGCCAGGCTAACTATGTTCACACCCTGGCTAACTATGTTCAGACCAGACAAGGCCTTATAGACCCAAGGCAGACTTGAAAACAATATAGACTTTCAATGTGTTCTGCGCCCACGCATGGATCAACTGGCAGAGGAGGAAACCTAGCATTTATTCAAAATTTCTTACTGAACACTAGCTGATTGCTAACATCCATTAGGCTTAAAAGAAAGATGAATTGAAAAAAAAAATCAGTGCACAGAAAATATTGAGAATCATGACAGGAGGACAGATTTCACAGACTGAAAATAAGAAACTTATTTTAAAAAACAAGAGGACAGCTTTCTGCTTCAACGTGTAAAAGGTTCAGAAGTCGTCACTCCCATTCTCACCAAAGAAAAGTTAGACACACTGAAAATCAACAGCTCTTCTTATTGTCAGAGAATTGAGCAAATAGGGAAAAGCACTATGCCCTAAACTGGAGGGAGCGGTGAATACAGAGAATCACAACTGACTGAGAAAAAAAAAAGCCACTGGAAATAGTAACTAGGAAGAATACACAGATGATAACTGACTAATTGTTGGAGCCTGAACAAGGACAAGTTTCAGAAGTAAAAATTTGTGGAGATCTGGTGTTAGACTCCCATACTTTTCACAAGTTTTACCTCAAGGGGCCCACCCAGTTCTCATGGTAAAGATGTGAGAAAAAATCTCTTGCTCCTAGCAGGAAGAGGAGAAAAATAATCATGTGGAAATACACCTAGAGAAAAAGTAACCATTATGAAATGTAACCAGAGATTTATTTTCTATAACAAAGTCATTCTCCCCAAGAGAAATTATTTTATCAGACCCTCATCTGATCCAGGAGAATGGAAATTACATAGCAGGAGCTCTGTGTTTATCAATTTTCTATTACTATAACAAAATACCAGAGATCATCAGTGTAAGAAAGAGGAAAGGTTTGTTTTAGCTCATAGTGTTAGAGGTTTCAGTCCATGAGGCAGTTGTCTCCGTTGCTTTGGGCTTGTGTAGTGAGGTAGTACAGTGTGTCAGGGAGCAATAGTGGAGCAAGATGTTCACCTCAGAGCAGACTGGAAGCAGAAGGGAGGAAGAGGAGAGGTTAGGGTCTCAATATCCCCTTCCAGGGCATATTCCCAGTGACTCAACTTTCCATTACTACCTCATAAAGTTCCACCACCTCCCAATTTCCCTAGCTAGAAATCAAGTCTTTAATACATGGGCCTTTAGGGGACATTTCAGACCCAAACTCTAGCAAGTCTTCTTTACCCTGTCTCACATCAGGAGATGGGGGAAGAAAAAGACAAGAAGTTCTTTTAAAGGTACTCAGACCCAACTTAACAAAAACTCCAAAATTTAACCATCAGATTATAGAACGTTCCTGCTACCCAATACTTAACCATCACCTCAGAAGGACTCCAGGATAATGACAGTGGGTTACAACTGAGAGCTGCATGACACAGGCTCTACTGAAGGAGGAGTCTTTAGAGAAACCCAAAGACAACACAGTCAACAAAAACAAAAACACCAGGAAAATTGAAACCTGTAACGCCCACAGCTGTAATAAGCACCAAATACAGCCTAACGTCTACTAGATAAACATAACACCTCACCCCGATAACCCACTTACCTCCTGGTCCTGTTAATTAATACATAATGTATGGCTTTGAACCAAAAATTGCAAGGCATGTTGAAAGACTAGAAAAGACAACCGGAAGTGCAAAACAAAGTATCAGAATCACATTCAAGTAGGATACAGATACTGGAATTATCAGATCTGAATTTAGAATAACTACTGTTACCACCCTGAAGCCCCCAGTGGAAGAAGTGGACAACACACAAGGCCACATGGGTTACTCTAAATAGAGTTGAGAATACTGAGAAAGAATCAGAAGGAAATGCTAAAATAAACAATAATATAAAGAAATGAAGAATGCCATTGATTGCACATCAGTAAACTGGGCTGGCTAAGAAAAATTTTTTTTAAAAGTGAGGAAAGCAGCTTGGTGGTAAAGCTCTTGCCTAGCATGCACAAGGGGCAGAGTTCAATCCCCAGTTCTGCAAAAAAAAAAAACAAAAGAATCCAAGAGATTGGAGATACATCCATGGGAAATTCCCAAACTGAAAGGAACGAGAACATAAAGAACAAAATATGCAGTATCTGTGGGACAATCACAAAAGGTGCAGCAAATGCATAATGAGAATTCCAGAGGAAGAGGGAATAAAAGGGTAAAAGAAATATTTAAAATAACAATGGTTGAGAATTTTCCAAAAGAAAAGACAGCATTCAAGTAACAGATCCAGAAATCTCAGAGAGGGCCAACAGGGTTAAATACCAAAAAATTTTTACACCTACACATATCACATTCAAAATGTACAGAATTAAAGACAAATAGAAAATGTTAAAAAGAAGTCGGGAGTGGGGGTGTCACAAGGATAAGAATCACATCAGACTTGTTTTCAGAAGTCAAGAAAAGAATGGAATGAAATATTTAAGGTTTTTAAGGAAAAAAAAAAAACCCCAGCAACCTAGAATTCCTACCCAGTAAAATTATCCTTCAAAGTTGAAATAGAAATAAAGGGAGACTTGTTACCAACAGATCTGCAAAACATGCTAAAAACAATAGTCTTCAAAGAGAAAGAAAAATATATCGATCAGAAACTCAAATCTACATAGAACATTAGAAAAGGAATAAATGAAGATAAAATAAAATCCATTATTTTTCTTATTCTTAATTGACCGAACAGCTGTTCAAATAATAATAGCAACAATGTATTTGTATATATTTGTAAATATATTTATATTATCCCTAAAGCTTAGGGATAAATGAAATGAATCACAGCAATGGTATAAAGGATGTGAGGAAGAATTGAGTATCTATATTAACTGCAAAATGATACAGGATCATATGAAAGTGGACTTACATCATTGTAAATATATATTTCAAGCTCCAAGGGAAACACTAAAATACTGTTAAGATGTATAACTGATATGCTAAGAAATAAATGAAAATGTAATCACATAAATTTCTAAATTAAAACCAGCGAAAGCAGGAAAAGGGAAGATTAAAATGAAGAAACATAGAAAAGGTAAAAAAATAATATATACTGCTAATTATTTTAATTGTGAATGGTCTAAAAAACAACTAAAATGATAGACTGGTAGTGTGGATAAAAAAAAAGGCCCAATAATATGTTATCTATAAGAAACTCATCTTAAATATGAAGACACAGACATATGAAAAGTGGAGAAAGATTTACCATGTTAATAGGAATCAAAAGATGCCATAGTAGCCATATTAATTTTAATTACAAAGATAAAAAGGGGATAGAAGGCTCAATTCTCCAAGAATTGGAGATTCTTTACATGTGCCTAACACTGTCAAAATAGAGGCAAAAATTGATTAAAACTACAGGGAAAACAGGCAAACCCACTCATATAATTGAAGACTTTATCTCACCTGTCTTGATAACTAAGCACTTCAGCTGGTAGAAATTAGGCAATAGTTGAACAGCAGCATTGTCAAATTGACATTTATAGAATACTTCATCTAATAGCAGAACACATATTCTCAAACTAACCCAGAACATACAACAAGATGTCCACATTTTAGGCCACAAAATACACCTGAATAAACTGAAAATAATAGGAACCATATGAAGTCTGCCCTCAGAGCACAATGAAACTAAACTCAAAATCAGTAAATGAGGGCTGGGGATGTGGCTCAGTGGTCGAGTGCATAAATGTAAGAGAGGCTCTGGGTTCAGTCCCCCACCACAAAAATGAATGAAAGAATTAATGAATAAAATCAGAAAATGAAAGGTAGCCTGGAAATATGTGAAGATTAAACAACACACTTTCACCTAACCAAAGGGTCAAAGAAGACATCTCAAGAGAAAGTTTAAATTATTTTAAAGTGAATCAAAATGAAGATACACTTATCAACATTTGTGAGATGGAGTAAAATCAGTACTTGGAAGGAAAATTAAGAGTTTCAAATACATATATTAGAAAAGATGAAGAATCTACATTCAATAATCTAAGCTTCTAAGAAACTAGAGAAAGAAAAGTTACTTCAGCTAAAAAAAAAGCTAGAATTTCAATGAAACTGAAATAGAAAATCAATAGACAAAAAAAGAAGAAGAAGAAGAAGAAGAAGAAGAAGAAGAAGAAGAAGAAGAAGAAGAAGAAGAAGAAGAAGAAGAAGAAGAAGACGATGACGACGAAGAAATAAAAGAAGGAAAAACAAGAAACAATAAAACCAAGAGCAGTTACTTTGAGCCAGGTGCTGTGATGCATGCCTGTCATTCCAGCTCAGGAGGCAGAGACAGGAGGATCCTGAGTTTGAAGTCAGCTTCAGCAACTTAGTGAGGCCCTAAGCAACTCAGCGAGACCCTGACTCAAAATAAAATATAAGAGGGCTGGGGATGTGGTTCAGTGGTTAAGTGCCCCTGAGTTCAATCCCCAGTTACAATAAAAGAGCAGTTAATTTGAAAATAAAACTGATTAGCCTATAGTAAGGCCAACTCTGAGAAAAGAAAAAAGAAACAAGTTATGCATACAAAATTATGTATACAAAGAAATGAAGAGAGTACATCACTACTGATTCCATGGACATTAAAAAGATAATAAAGAAATTATGGACCATTCTGTGCCCCCAAATTTGATAACTGAGATGAAGATGACCAATTCCTTGAATGGTATAGTGTGCCAAAACTCACATTACAAGAGGTAGAAATCTAAACAGGACAATTAAAGAAATTGAATGAGTAATTAATAACCTTCTTCAACAGAAAGCATTAGGCCTAGGCAGCCTCAGGAGTGAATTCTACCAGATATTAAATAAGGTGTTGTACCAGTGCTCTACAATCTCTTCCAGAAGATAGAAATAGGGGGAAATACTTCTAACTTATTCCATCAGAACAGCATTATCCTAATACCAAAACCAGCCACAGACGTGGCAAAGAACATCTACAAAAACCTACAACAAATACCATACTTAATGGTTAGAAACTGGATGATTTTCCCCTAAACTCCAGAACAAGACAAGGATTCCCCTCTCACCATTACTAGTCAATAATATGTGGAAATTCCCTAGATAATTCAAAAGACAAGAAATAGAAATACTAGATATATAGATGGAAAAGGAAGAAATAAACGGCCTTTGTTCCTAGGTGACTTGATTGCTTATATATAAAATCCTAAAGGATTGATAAAACTTCCTGGAATAATAAGCAATTATAGCAAGATCACAGGGTGCAAGGTTAATATACAAAGTTCAACTGCTTTCCTATATATCAGCTATAAATAATTGGAATTGAAATTTAAAACTGAATTCTGTTTATATAACACCAAAAAAAGAAATACTCTGTCATGAGTCTAACAAAATGTGAAGAAGATCTGTATGAGGAAAACTACCCCCAAAAAAGGGAGAAAAACTAAAGAATACTTAAATGAATGGAGAGATAGTCCATGTTCATAAGCAGGAAAAGTTGGTATTGCTACAATGTCAATTTTTCCTCTACTTAATCTATAGATTCAATGAAGACCCAGTCAAAAATCCCAGCAAGGGATTCTGTGGATATCAACAAACTTATTCTAAAGTTTATGTGAAAAGGCAAAAGACCCAGAATAGAATCTCTAAAGTAGAGCAAAGTTGGAGGACTTCCATTACTCAACTTTAAGGGTTCACTAAAACAGTACCATAATGGAGACTGGGATCGTGGTAGTGGAGAAAGAATAGAAAAATTGATCAATGGAACAGAAAAAAAAGAGTCCACCAATATGGCCAACTCATCTTTGACAAAAGAGCAAAGACAATTTAACAGGAAGGAGAGTCTTCCTAGCACATGGTGCTGGGATAGTTGGACATTAGTATGGGCAAAACATGCCCCCACCACCACACACACCCCTAGATGGTTTTACATGTTTCACAGAAATTACACAAAATGGATTTGGACCAAAATGCAAAACTATGTAACTTTCAGATGACCTTAAATTTGGTCATGGATTTTTAGAGACAACACCAAACAAAATCCATAAAATAAAAAAAAATAATCTTTATGAAAATTAGGGAAAAAAAAGATAATAAAGAAGCAAGACACAGACTGGGAGAAAATATTTGCAAAGCACGTATCTGATGGATGCCTCGTATCTAAAATATACAAAGAACACTTAAAATTCAACAATTAGAAAACATTTCAAAAAAATGAGAAAAAAAGATCTGAACAGATACCTCACCCAAGAGGATCTTCAGATGGCACAGAAGCATATGAAAAGATGCTGGTCATTATATGGCACAGGGAATTGCAAGTTAAAACACTAGGACATCAGTAAGATGCCCCTCGTTACCTACTAGAATGGGTAAAATGAAAAGAGAGAGAGAGAGAAGAAAGAAAGGAGGAGAAAACAAGAGAAGGAGAGAGACAGAAGGGAGGGTGCAGGGCCGGGGTGGGGGGGAGGAAGAGAAAACCTGACAAAGCAGGTGTTGATGGGAATGCAAAATGGTACATCCACCAGGAAGGCAGTTTGGCAGTTTCTCACTAAGCTCAGCAAACTTCTACCAGCAGTTTTGTTCATAGGTAGCTACTCAAATGAGCTGAAAACTTATATCCACATAAAAACTTGTATGCTTTACATATTTATAGCAGCTTTATTCATGATTGGCAAGAACCATTATCAACCAAGATATCCTTCAATGGTGAATGCATAAGCCATGGCCCAGTATATTCATATAATGGAATACTATTGTGAGATAAAAAGAAATGAGCTACCAAGTCACAAAAAGACGTGGAGGAAACTCGAATGCAAGGTGTTAGGTGAAAGAAGCCAGTATGAAAAGGCTACGACGTACTATTTAACTTCATCATTTTGGAGAAGGCACAACATGAGTGGGTGAAAAAAGATCAGTGTTTGTCAGGAGTTTGGGTGGAGAGAGAACAGGAAGAAAAGTTAAAGCATGGGATACTTAGGGCGGTGAACCTATTTGCTACGGAAATGTCATGGCAGATGTACACATTTGCAAAAATCTATAGAACCGCACAACATAAAAAAATGAACCTCAATATAATGTATGGAATGTATGGACTGTAGTTGATAATAATGGATCAATATTTCTTCATTAATTACAACAAATATACCCCACTAATGCAAGATATCAGTGGTAAGAAAGGCTGAAGGAAAGGTACCATGTGCCATCTGGTCAATTCTATAAATCTAAAATTCTACTAAGTAATGAAATCTATTAATTTTTTTTTCAAAACAAACATTGAGCTATCAGTACACCCCCACACACTCAAGGATGGACATTACATGCTGGGCATGGTAGCACTTGCCTGTAATCCCAGGAGGCTGCAACAGGAGGAGTACAAGTTCAAGATAGCTTCAGCAACTAAGCAACTAATTGAGACCCTTTTCAAAAAATAAAATAAGGGCTGGGGATGTGGCTCATTGTAAAGCACTCTTGGTTAAATCTCCAGTACCAAAAAAAGAAAAAAGAAGAATGACTATTACAAGAAAAGACAAATACTGCCAGACCTTGGTGAGTATGAAGAGAAACTGGAAAATTTATACATTGCTACTGGGAATGTAAAATGATATTAACACTTTGCAAAACAGCTGGAAACTTTCTTGAAAGGTCAAATCTAGACTCACTACACAACATCTATTCAAGAGAAATTAGAATGTATGTCCACACAGATGTGTACATGAATTGTCAAAGCAGCTTTATCCATACTGGATAAACATTGAAAACAATCCAAATGTCCTTCACTTGGGAAATGGATAAACAAAGTGTGGTACCCACACAGTCCAGAAAAAAAGAATGAGTCCCTGATACTTGCTACAACTTCCACAAATCTCAAAAACATTATACGAGTAGAACAAGCCAGACACAGAGGATGGTATGTGCTGTGATTCTATTTATTTGAAAATTCCAGAAAAAAAAAATCTTAGATCCTGGAAGATTGGTGGTTGCCTGGAACTGGAGGTAGGAGAGGTGGAATTGAGGACTGACTGCAAACAGACACAAGGGGAACTTACTGGGTGATGGAAACATTCTAAATCTGCATCGTGGTGGATAATTTCTCAAGTCTACTGAAGTCATTTTATGTTACATAAATGTACCTCAATATGGTTACTAAGAAATATCTGAAGAATTTTCTGGTGGAAAGAGAATAGAACCAAGTCACAGTTTTCAATAGAAAGAAACTCTAGGGTAGTAAATTTTAGTCAATGTGAGGAGGCACAGGCCCTGATAATCAGCTCTCTTTAACAGGAATAACTTTGATTACAAACTCAGACACCCTGCCCTGATAGTTGGTTGACCAACCTAAGAGACTTTCCTGACCCTTATTCTTTGTTACTAGAACCTACATTTTGCCATGTGACTAGTAGGATGTCTATGTTATTTGCAGCTAAAGTAATTCTAATGGATAATGGATAAACCTACCCTGTAATAGAAACTCCTAACAACTGGCCAGGGAAGGTGTGAAATATTTCTTGCAGAGGAAGAGAATAATAGGCTTAGTAAAGTTCTTTTTTTTTTTTTTAACAAGACAAATCATTTTAAGCATACTTTTAAAACACTGCATTTATATAGGTGTTCTTTGAATTAAAAAGAGCAATTATTACTGTGGATTTATATATATGTTAGATTATGAATAATATTACTTATTATCATCCACATTAATAATGGTGGATTATTAATAGTAATAATAATATGTATGCCATTTGCCCCCAGGGGAATCTTGAAGATCAAAGTACTTCACTAGGAGTCACAAGGCACAAAATAAGTATGTAAGATTTGACCTCTGCCCTCAAGGTGCTAAAAAGACCATTTTTGTAAAGGTGGGTGGACACACCTGAAGCAATTAGCAGCTGTCAGACACTATACAATAAACACGTGAATTGCAGGGTGTGGTACAATTAAGTTCTGTGGGAGCTAAACCATAGCTGTCTTTTAGATCTATCAGGACTGACAGGGAAAGTATGCAGCTGACTGAACTGGCCACACCCAACCTGCAGTTATTTCAAAGCAGATGTTAAGTAGTCCTTGGAAGGCTTCTGACACCAACATACGGTGAGATTATACCCATCGAGTGCTTTCCTAGGAACAAGAGAAATCAGCGCTTTAGAATGAAGTCATTTAAAAACAGACTCCCAGAGATCATTTTGGTATGTGCAAATTCCATAGTGGATTCTGTCTTGAATTTCAGTCACCTCTAGTGTCTGAGATATGAAAGTTTTGATAGATAAATGCAAGTTAAGTACTGCTATAATGACAGTATCACAATTGGATTTTTTTTTTCTTTACATTTTTCCATCTGCCGTCTTGCCTTCTGTTACTCTGGGAATTTCCAAAATGGCATAATCGTAAAGACCTATGTTATTTCAATACGACACGAAAAGGGCTTCAAGCTAAGGAATTTTAAAAAGCCACTATTGGCAGGATTAAATCTCTTTAACATATGCACTGGTGGGGTTAACAAATGATCTACCATAAATATTTTCTCATTTGAAGCTAAGAGTCAGAAAGTATCATTTGAGTTGCTTTTCCAGCAGTTCCGAAGTCACCAACCCCTTCTCCCCTCCTCCTCTCTCTGCTCATTAATGAGTTTGATTTCAAGAGGTCTGAAGACATGGGTAGGTACGTGAACTCAGGAGGCCACTGGTTCCCATGTAGGTTGCCTGGCTCTTTTGGGACTGACTCCAAAAGCTTTGCTGCTTTAACACATGATTGCTGAGGACCCATCTCCCCAACAAGTGACAAATGAGCAGATGACATCCATCTGCCTCAGCTTTCACCATCTGTTTAAATCTGTTTAAATTTGCAGACAACTTCTGCTTATCAGGAGTTTTTGAAATGAAAACTCCTAGAAATGGAATGAAAACAGCTTCAGTACAATGCTTTTTTCTAGGACCGCTATCTCCCATGAAAATTAATAAAAATTCATCTCCATTGCCTTGTTCGTTCAACTTCTAATTAGCACACACTATCTGACCTCATTATTCCCCCTACCTAAATTTCACTTTTTATCAAACAAATCAACTTTGGATGCCCTTTGCAAAGGAACACTTCCCAAGTGCCTGAAGGTGCTTAAAGAACTAAAGCTGGTCCCTGTCAGATTTTTAAAATTTTTACTACAGAGCAAATATGCTGTACTGGCATATTTTAAATCCTGTATTTTCCCTGATCCCCTTCTGAAAGTTGTTCCATTTTTTAATTTTCATAGCATAAAATAAGTACCTGACAGTACAGTTTTGCCCACATTTTTTGCAGTATTTCCTCAAAAGTTATTCATTGCCATTCTTATTTCTAAACTAGTTTGATAATGAAGTCATACATCGCTTCCACAATAAACTTACTTCCTCCAAAATGTGTGTTTGCCAGAATTTAAGTGTTGGTTCAGCTGGGTGTACACTTAATGCATGATTGCATGAGGTCCTGGACTCAATCCTCAGCAAAGAAAGAGGACTTTAAATGTTGGTCACCATGGCTTCTGTGCATTGCTTACCTCTACTACTGAATATCAGCTGAGATGATATTTTCAACGAATAACTGACCCAGGGAAATGGCATAAGAGTTAGTGACCGGTACTAATATTCTGGGACTGAAACCACCCAAGAAGTAAGGGGACTCCTTTTTTTTTTATGTTTTAGGTAGTTGGACAGTTAATTACACAAATTGCAAGTCCTCATAATAGGATCACAAATTTAACTTACAACAATTTGGAATGGGAAGGAAATGCAGCATTTTTATTTTGTTGTTGTTCACAGGCCCACATCTACTACTGTTAAGGAGAAAATAGCTAAATGTTTAATTAGGTGCCCAGATAAATGTGATGATTGTTTATTCAACCCTCTTATTATAAGTTCTGTCAGACAGCCCTTCCTCTCTTCTCACGGCTCCATTTCTTAAGAACATCTGGGTGAATGAAGAAGGTGGCATCATGATGTATTGTCCCTAAAGCAGAGGGGGAGAGTAAAACATCATGTCTCTGAATGCTCTTTGTTCCCCAAAACCTAGCCAAGTTAAGGGAACAATGAGAGCAAGTTTGAGCTAGAAAGGCCAGGGATATATTCTCTCGCAGGACACTGGCTGTCTCTTGTGCATAGTGGGAACTAGGGCAAATTAGTGTTATCCCTAGAAAGCTACCTTCTTGCACGTATTGCCTGGGCACTTGCTCCTTGAGATGCTGGTCAGACAGGCAGAAGAAGCAAGCTAATACCAATGACGTCACTGACATACAACCACTCTCTGAGTGGGGCTAGTTGCAGAGCTGAGGGCACCATGGGAAGGATATATGTGACCCATCCAGCTGGACAAACACCGCGAGGGAGAGGAGGCACTGCTTGGCAAAGCACCTCCAGGGATGGAGGTGCTATCTGTCAGCCTGTCATCACTGAACTCTTGTTGGAGCAATCATTAATCTCTTGAAAGCTTTCCTTGCCAAAAATCATGTCTCGAATGCTGTCTCTGGACATTTTCTTAGGCCTGACTACAACCCACCCTATTGCCCTGGCACAATCAGGCTGTGAATGAGACACTTTACATTCTGGTGAACTTGAGGGCAGTGGACCCTCATGCATATGGTCGCTAGCACTTATGGGTTCTCTAGAACAGCATCTTTTGTCTTCTCGGCTGCTTGGGGTCCCACCACTCCATTCTGGAATTGCAGCCAGTAAACCGAAGCAGGCCAATGTTCTCTGTGATGGTCTCTAGTTTTGTGGCCTCCTCTCAGTCCTAGGGCTACTATGAGTGTTTAATCTCATTCAGCCATCTGTCTGCTTTATACCTCCGAACACAAAGTACCTTTTAGAGTGAGCCTCGCAGGCAAGTCTGTTCTGGAAAGACATGGGCTTCTGGCTCCCTCCTCTGTTGTCTGATTCTCTCTTAAAGGTAGATAAGCAAACACAGACATTCAAACTCAAGATGATGCCCTCATACAAATGTTGACTCTCTTGCTGTAAATTCCTACACTGGAATGTTAGAATCCAAATATTGCCAGAATGTTTTTCTTTGCTTTTCTTCTAAAGTAATCTCAGTTATCCCCAAGACAGATGGATGCCTCAGAGGGAAAGGTCATGTAGCTAAAAAGGCAAAAAAGAAAAAAACATAAATAATTTTCAGAATATTACTTTCATTGCATCAGTCAGTGTTTCTCAAACTGTAAGTTTTTACATACCAGTGTTATGAGATGGAGTTAAAGGTTCACATCCAACATTTTATAAATGGAACAGAAAGAACTATAAAGAGCAGAAAATGTGAAAGTGGATTATACATTTAAAAGCAAATACTATGGAAAACACTTGCTTCCTATTTGGGGGGAAATTGCACCGAGTTGCCAAATACAAGAGAACAGAAGGTTTGGAAACCATGATCATGCCTGGCCCACCTACGACATCATCCCTTCCTCTATTCATCCGTGACATGGTAACCAGTCACCCTTTGAAAACATGGATGAAGTCACATAACTCTATTCAGACAGCGATGGCCAGCCATTCCCTGTGAAAGGCTGTGCTATCCTGGCTCCTGACTCTCTGGGTACCTCAGCCACCACTCCTCTTGATGCAGGGTTTCCTGTTAAAGGTACAATTTCCAGTATTTGCCTTTGAGCACCGCCCTTCACAGGAAAAATCTTAGGAAAGAGAATTGGAAAATACACAGGGTGGCATATGGATAGAAAACAGAACCTCACTGACTTGTAATTCACAAGGACTTTGTTACCTAATATTTAAAAACAAATTTCACTTTTATCATTTTTCTTACATATAGTAACTCACAGCAAGCCAATCCTGTCATCCAATTAGCCTTAGGAGTCAATGTAAGAGACAGAAAAGGATTATTGATGAGCTTTATATTATACTGTTTTATATGTGAAAAGGTATCTAATATGCTTAGGAATTTTTTTTAAAGAGTTCATTTACTCATATAGTACATGTTAAGCCTAATATTTGTTCACAATCTTTATATTCACTCTCAGAGAAGGAAAGATTGTTCACTTCAAAGGAAACTAGAGATAGACCATAATGTGGCTAATTTTGAACTATAAATACAGAAAAATGAATAAAGTCTCCCACATCACAAATCAAATATACATGTTCTAAAGATAGTCAGAATTTATACAATATATTCTTTAATAAAGAAGGCTATAAAATTAAGAAAGGGGAAATTTTCTAAAATCATAATTTTATAAGATTTGAGACAAAGTTCCTGTCATGACGCTCAGGACAGATTAGAATTTCTTACCATATTACACTTCTGCTTAGTTTTCCAAAAGTGATGACCTTATCTTCCCATTAAAAAATAATGGCCAGAAAGACCACTGTTTCTAGTGGCTTTAGGAGACACAGACCACCCAATGGTGGCCAATCCTACACTCCAGAGGGAAACAAAACAGGCAGTTTAGGGCCAGCCTTTGAGACTGGATTCACCTAGGACAAGACCAATGATCACATCCTTCAGAGGCAGCCTATGTGAGACTCCTACAAAGGACTTTAAAAAAGCAAGCCAAATTCATCATAATCAAGATATAGGAAAATTCCAATTAAACAAAGTGCTTTGGAAATATGTTGTCCTTGGATGTCCAAGACTACAGGATTAGCTAAATAAATTATGGCACATCACACAATGAAATACACAGAAGTCATTAAAACTCATGTTCTAGAATGTAATTAACATTGGAAATGCTGTTATAAAAAATCTCATTATATGAAAAGCAGGTCATAAAAATAGGATCAACAATCAGTTTGTTTTTTAAAAATCACACAGACTAGAAAATGATGTCAAAAGTCTGGCAAAGATTATTTTGCATGATTTTTTATGTTCTCCTTTTTTTCTTATCTGAATTTTCTAAATTTTGTATAATAGACTATATTTTGATGGGAGAAAATATGATAAGAAATTGATTAACCTATCTAATTATATTTTCTAATTAACTAAACAGTAAGCAAAATATTCATCATTGGTTAAATTATCTTAGACTACACCCTACCTCCTGATCAACACAAACCAATGATCCCATTATATTTAGTGAAATCATTCAATCTGGCAAAGCATCCTTTCTGTATTTAGATGCATATAAGATTATGTAAATTCAAAACCAATGAGCAAAACTGCATTTTTCTTCTCATTTAAGCATCTCATAGAACCTATCGCTCACGAAGCTAACCATCATTAGTCATCCCTGTGGAACCAGTGGGTACAGGTGTCGGGAGTTTAACATCTCCTGGCTCAGACATCACGGTTTAGAATATTTATTTGACTAAATTCTTGGTTTACATTTCTTGATTACATAGTATTTGTTCTAAAAGTTAAGTGGTACACAAATTCCAAAGAGTTTATCACTTTTTTTTTTAACTGAATAGGCAAATGATTTATCCTTTCAAAGCTTTGGGGTTTCTTAGTTCTATAAAACCCATTATTTTCTACTTATTATTTCCTTCTGTCTTTTAATTTATTTTTCTCTCCAACTTGGATAGTTACTGCATTTTCACTTTTATTTTGTGCATATATCTACACATGGACGTATACATGAATTTCCCTCTGAGAACTGCTTTATTTATGTCCTCTATCTTCTGACATGCAGTGTTATAGGGCTATCATTTTCTATGTATCTCACCATTTCACTTTACATTTCTTCTTTGACCCAACTGTTGCTTCAGAATTTATTTCACTTTGAGAGATACAATATTTGTACCTATTGAGATTTTTGTCTTAGTTAAATGTACCCAGCACTCACCTACAGTCCTTATGACAGTGTCAACCTGGTCATATCTTGGTGGATGACAGTTGTCCACTAGCAGTTTTCTCAGGAAGGGCCCATGGCAGTGCTGTGTCAAGTCATGTTGGAGCCTTAGGCAAATTTTGATAAGCATGGATTTTTTTCCATAAATTTTTATTCAATACTGAATTTACTTTAATACTACATTGTCTTAAATTTCGTGCCCCAGGCACATGATATTCCTTGAGTTGCTGCATGTTGGGCCTTTACATTTAAAGGACAATTTGGCTGGCTCCCTCCTTCCTTGAGGAGCTTGAGCTTTTACCTTTGGGCAAATGATGCTATGGAAATGCCAAATCCCAAATGGATTTCTTTTTCATCTAAGTGACACTAGCTTCTATTGGTTTTAATCAGTCTTTGCAATGATTCTTAGTCTTCATAACTTTAATAACTTTAGTATGATTTATCTTGGCATTGATCATACTAGGTCAGTTTTCCCTGGCACACAGGAAACTTTTTAAAATGCAGATTCAAGCCTTTTTTCTTAAATATACCTTAAAGTATTTTCTCAGAATCATTATTTTGGATTTCTTCTTTGAGTATCCTCCATATAGGTTTGTTGGATCCCTCTTGCCTATCTTCTGTTTTTCATTTATCTCAATCTTCTAAAATTATTTCTATTTCATTGTCTTCAATGATCTCACTTTTATCTTTTACATTCCTTACAATTTTTTCCACATTGTTACCTTTTCCAGCTTGGCTTTGTCTTCTATATTGGTTTTATTTATCTTTTTCCTCTCTACTTCTTTCCTGGATTCTACTAGCTCATGCCTTCTCCTACTGCTCGCTCTCTCTCTCTCTCTCTCTCTCTCTCTCTCTCCGTCAAAGGTTGCATTTCCACTTGGTGGTGCTCGTTAACAGAAGAGATAGATTCATTGAGTTGCTTTTTAAAATTTTTATAAGAAAATGTTCATTCATTGTTTTCATCTATTATGACAGCTTTTCTAGTGAATATGCATCATCTGCTCAAGGATTTTATTGCAACTTTTTGTCCTCATAGTTTCTCTTTGCAGACATTTCTCTCATTCCTTTATCATTACTTATTATTAAATGGATTTTTAAAAAAAAAAAAATAGCCCAGCTATTTGCATATGGCTTCAATGGGAGAAGTGGGGAGAGGAAACAGATCCAGGCACCATAGAATAAACTACACTTCAAAAAAGGACTAAAATTTTGATGAAGGTCAAACGAAGGGTTATTTGAACTAAACTACTAGGTGCAGTTCATGGTGGATGTACCATTCACAAAATCAGGAAAACAAAACTGAGACCCTTTCTTAACCTTGTTCCATGTAGCAAGAAGACCATGGTAGCCAGGCAAAAAAACTCCCAGTCAGATGTCTGGAAAATAATTCTGCAGAGATCTTACTAATATAAGAGTAAAAACTTACACATGCTGTCATAAGGGGTTCCTCACTGAATTCTGATCTTTATCATTCTAAAAGAAAGCTTGCACAGGGTGTGGCAGTACAAGCCTGTAATCTCAGTGACTCAGGAGGCTTAGGTAGGATGATTGCAAGTTCAAAGCCAGCCTTAGCAATTTAGCAAGGCCCTGAGCAATTTAGTGAGACCCTGTCTTGAAATAAAAAATAAAAGAAAGCTTGCAATCACCAGTTCCCACTCACATGCTCTGACATTCCAGTCAGGTTTGTGGTACCTAGTTTAATGTGCTTGGGACATTTTAAAATACTACAAACTGACTGACTTAAGTGACAGACCTTTTTTTTTTTTTTTTTTTGTACAAGGGATTTAATGCAGGAGTGCTTAACCACTGAGCCATATCCCCAGCCATTTTTTATATTTTATTTAAAGGTAGAATCCTGGTAAGTAGTTGCTGAGGCTGGCTTTGAACTCTCAACCCTCCTGCCTCAGCCTCCCAAGCCACTGGAATTGCAGGCATGCACCACCACACCTGGCTGAAATGACATTTATCAGAGCTAGAATTTCCTGATCAGCATGCCAGCAAACTTGGTTTCTGGTGAGGGCTCTCCTCCTGGCTTATAGATGTTCACTCTCTCATTGTGTGCACATATGGCCTTTCCTTGATGCTTACACATGTGAGAAAAGAGGAAGAGAATTCATGCTCTTATCTCTTCGTATAAAAACACTAATCCCCCTGGATCCAGACCCCACCCTTATAACCTCAGATAATCTTAATTACCTCCTTTTAGGGTCCATCTTCCACATCAAGAGGTTAGAGCCCCCATCTAAGAATTTCAGTTTCACAAAAACATTCAGTCCATAGAACTTCCCCCTAACATTTGCAGACCAAACCAATCGGATCACTGAGAGTTTGGCACATGAACAGTGACTATCAATGGTCACCTCTCCCCTTCTCACTTGACCACTTCACCTCTGGGTAAGTTCAGCGAGTTTCCACACCAAGGGATAACTACATGGGGAAAAAGTACTTTGTTTCAGAAGCAAGATGTTTAGATCCATGGGGTCTCCAGTCAATAAGGACTAGAGTTGCCTTCTGTGGATACTATTACAATTTCTGAGTTTTAAGTCTGTTACTGTCTTATATTACTGGTACAGAGGAGAAACAAAGGATGCCAAATGTTTCTATTTTCACTAAATATATTTGTGTTCAAGATATTCTTCAAAAATATCTATTTGATGGGTATATGGAAATACGCATCTATCTAGACCCTAAGTAATAACTATCTGTTTTATTGACAAACTCTTCACCTCCTAGTGATCCTTACACACAGGCAAAACCCTCATCACCCAATCTGACAGAAGCTTTATAGTGGAATAAGTGAGCCCCATAAAACAAGCCAGACTGGATATTCACCTGCCACTTCATCAATGAAGACACACTCTTTAAGCAACCTCGTCTCTACTTATATGGGTTCTTTGCCTCTCTCCCATCTGCCCGAAGGGCCTTGAAGGAAACTCTTTGCCTTCAGCTATCCCAGCTCTGAACAGTGAATTTATGTGAGATATGTTGTCCCTTTGTTTGCTGCTGACAAGCGTAAAGAACCACTTTCACTGCTGATAATAATGGTTAATTTATCACATCCAGCCAAGGCTGACCTCTGGGTGTCCCAGCCCCTCCATCACCTTCACACCTGCTCAAGCTAATTGTTAGAGCCAAGTGTAAATGAAAATCAACTGGGCTAATAATGAATGGAGCCCATTACTCGCAACAGCACATTGCTTTACGAAGGTTTATCAAGAAACATTATAACCAGTCCTCTGGTCACAGTTCCCTGTTTTATAGATGAGGAAAAGTGAGCAAACAAGGGAGAACCAGCCCATGAAAACAGGTATCAAGACTGGAGACAGCAGTTGGCTTCCACTTCCTGAGCTCCACAGTGGCCATTTCTGTTTCACCACAACTCACTCAGATACACCAAAAGAAGAGGGTTGAAGCTATTTCTCCCAATGTTGTTAACATCTGTTTATATAAGCAGATGAGATCATTACTAGACGTGAAGACCTTAATTAATATGTTAATCCCATTCCCCCACCAAAATCATTTTTTAAGGTACACATGTCCATGGCTTCTCCATGCACTCTCACCTACCCTAGAACTGCTCTGCCACTCTTATCTGAAAAATCAGACCTTGTTCCCAAATGATGAAACCAAGTGAACAGAATTTCTGTTAAAGAGAACCGACTATCTTCAAGAGCCAGCTATTAGATTACCAGGAATTATCAACTGTGATGTGAAGGATAGAGCTTGAGTGAATTCAAGAAATCCCTTCCCATCACTACCTACGACTGTAATCTATCTAAGGAATCTCTTTAACGTTTTTTTTTTTCATGTTATACTTATTCATTTTGGATGATTTATAAGCAGTCAAGATCCTCATTTCAAGCAATGAATCAGAAGTATTATTCATCCCCCAGTAAATTCAGTAATAGGAAATGTCACTAACCTCATGTATGGAAGCATGTGCTAACCTGAGTGACCCTCTGGACTTACAAACAATTCAAACCAAATATCGAGTCATTCTGTGTTAGATGTGAATCAGTCATTCATAGAAAGCAAATAACCAGGGTACAGCTTAAAAGGACTGATGATCCCATGACCTCGGCTTACCTGACTTTCCAGAACACTACTCTTGGACTTGAAGACTCCAAGGTTTTCATGGAGGGCCACCTGGGCACCTTGCTCACCCAGGTTTTATGACAGTATATGTAGAGATATACAAATCAGTGGACAGCTGTGGTGTCCGCTTGGCAGCTTAGCTTTCAAGGACACTGTTCCACACTTATACTGCACAGCATCTACTGGGAATGTAGAAAGGCCAGGGAGACCAGCATGAAGCCCTGAGATGGCAGTATTGTCTGGTTTTGGAGGAAGAAGGTGTTAATTGGTGTTCTGAAGGAACAAAAGGAGAAGGTGGGGGTAGGTTCTGTGGTCAAATAAGACTGGAAAAAAAAATACTGGGTTAAGTTCATTTAGTAGCCAGTCCTTTGTTCAGTGCAGGACTTCCTAGAGCTAATGAACATTGCCTGTCTTTTTTAACTCACATGAATATGGAATTGTCACTTCAAAGAACACCTGTGAATATACTGAATCGCTGCAGTAATCAATAGACTAGGATTGGGAAGTCCTACTTTAGAAGGGCCTGTCCCAGTAAAGAACAAATAGACCCCTGCAGGAGGGAAGAACAATAGATATATTGACTTCTGTTTATTTGGTAATGGATAAAAATTTTGCTGGCATCACTTATATGAAAGAGTTAAATGATTGTGGGTAATTTGATATTTTGTCTAAGTTTAGCTATTGTTGCAATAAGTCTGCATAACAAACAATCACCATATCTCAGACACTTTCAGCAACATTTATTTCTCATTCCTGGTTTTCAGCTGGCTAAGATAGTTTGGCTTCAAGCAGTAGGTCAAATTCAGGTGTGTTACACGTTTCTCAGTCAGGAATTCAAAGTAAAAAGCAGCAGTGCTTGTGTGCTTTTCCCATGGGGTAGGGCAAGAACAAAATATTGCTAACAGATATTTAGCAAACCTCATAAGACTCAGCTCCCAACTGGTACATTTTTACTTTAACATTTTCCATTGGCCAAAGCAATCATGTGGTCAAGTACAACATCAGTGGGCAGAGAAATATATTCACACACAGAGAATCCATGGAAAGATAGGGAGAGGAGGAAAAATGGTGAGTAAATAATATCTATCACATTAACCATAAATTCAAATCCAAGATTTTACCACTTAGGAGAATTCAGTCATATATCCATTTCCTCCAAATATTTGTGTCCTAGTTAATAATTTAAACAAATAATCACAAATAATCATTTGATGATAGGATATAGACTATTCCTATTCTGCCTTCTCCTTCAGACAAGTCAGAATTTGGTATCCACATGTACTAATCCAGAGAAGTCAGAAGTCCCTGGTATCTTCCAGTTGATTTCTGGATACACAACCAGAACACTAACACCATAATCAAGGTTTTTGCCTAAGAACAATGCCTAGGGTTTACATTTTCTATGCTGTGTAACAAGGTACCACAAGCTTAGCACGTAAAATTTCTAGTTACTACCTCAGTTTGTATGGGTCAGGAGATCAGACAGTTTACCTGAGTCTGTGCAAGGCCACAGTCAAGGTCAGCCTGGCCTGGCTTCTCATCGAAAAGCTCAGCTAGGAAAAGATCTACCTCCAGGCTCACTCAATTTGATGGCAGCATTCATTTTCTTACAGCCACAGGGTTCCTGGCGTCTTGCTTCTCCAAAGCAGACAAGGACAGGAAGACTCTATAGCAATTTTTCTAGCAACATGGAGTCTTACATAAAGAAATGTAATCACAAAGGTGATAGATAGCCTATCATCTTTGCCATATTTCATTGTTTAGAAATAAGTCACAAGTCGCCCACAAACAAGGGGAGTGATCATACAAAGAGCCAGGAGGTGGAGCTCACCAGGAACCACCTTAAAGACTGTCCGTTAAAAACCTAGAAACCTATAATGCGTATTATTTGTGTCCCACTTTACTGCAACTAGGCCCAGGTTTTCTGTTTGTATTCTAGAATCCCATCCTATGCTTAGCTCACTGACCAATTCTACGATAAGATCTTTTCAGGGAAGGAAACTTCAGTTAGGTGGACAGTGCTGTTCAATCATTGGGCATTCAGTGTCACTAACCAGCTGAGTAGCCAAGAAATCATTCTAGTCAGAAAAGGCCCAAGTACCAATTATTGGACTGTCGTGATTTATGTTGGTGCCTGATGTTACCAACATAAGTCAAGCTGGAAATGCAGGCACCTACTGACAAGAACTGCAACTTATGGCTCATGCCGTGTCTACCCTGAGCCAAAGCAGTCAGTCAACTCAACGGGGATAAACATCAGTCAAATAAATGACTTGGCAGCCTAAATATTTAACGACAAGATGATGACTCAAATTTTCACTTTTCAATCAGTCACAAAGACATGGTCCCAGAAAGAGAAATAACTGAAATCTAGAGGAATCTTTCTTTTCCTGAAAGTTAGTCATCCCCAAACATCTGTTCAATACCTATTGTGTTCCAGGTCCAGAACACAGTACTTAGTGTCTAATTAGTGTCTAGAATTTAGTCATGAATGACTGAAATAGTACTAGGAGTAAAAATGACTCTTTAATCGTTCTCTCCTATTATCTACAATGCTAAGCCATTTTCTCAGTGTTCATTAACCAACAGAATCCAGTAATCTTCCCTATTGCTCCTATTTGAACCCTAATATTTGACCAAAATTTGCTTACTCTGGCATAATCTCGATACCTTCATTGGCCCCAAAGAATAATTTCCTATAATAATTTATAATAAAATCTATGTGATAAAAATGTATTTCCTTTGGCCTCCCATTATAACTTTGGAGGTTAAGAAAATTTTGTGTTCTGTGAATATGTGAAAGCCGAAGATCACCTAAAATCATTGTAGGCAGTCTCAATATAATGGCTCAAAGTTGCACATAAAGAGGAAACACAACACACAGAAAGAGACAACCTTGGATGACTGGGCCTTTTCTTTTCCTACACTCTCTGGGGGTGGGGGGTGGTAATTCTATACATCCCCATGGCTTTTATATACTAAAGCCTTAGACAGCAAATAGATGACAAGCTTACTTTAATAATCATGTATCATAAGTTTAAAATGGGGGGGAATAAACTCTTGACAAATACCAAGGACTCCTTTATTCTTAACTCCCCTTTATTGTCAAGGACTCCTTTATTCTAATGCAGTGGCTCCTGGAAAACTTTCCTTTTCAAGGATTCTTTTTCAACCACAATCAATAATCTACAATCAACTTTGTAATCCCTTTAGAAGCCAGGACCTTTTTCAGCTTTGGAGTTTTGAAGATAAAAGGCATAGCTGGATTCTTACAGGCCAAAGACTTAATTTTTTTTATTTGTTGGTTATTAGGTACACTATTAATACTCCATCTGATGTGTGATACATAATGGGAAGTAAATAATTAGTTATTACCATTGTTACTAATTTGAGAAAACTGGGAGTTGAAATGAGCTTTGGAGCCCAGCCTGTCCAGCACCCACCCAGAAAACATCTGTGACAAGTGCATGTGGATCCAGCTGTAGCTCAAACAGTCTCAGTGATGGAGAGACCACCAGCTCCTCAGAGGGCTCAGTCCATCTTCTCACATCACCTTAGAAATGTTTCCCTTATTCTACTCAGTTTTGCCCTGCAGCTTTAATCCATGATCCCATCAGTATTTCTTAGAGCCTCATGGGACAAATCCAATCCCTTTAGATGACAATCCTCCAACTATCTGAAATCCCCTAGCATGTCTTAAATGGTCCCTTCCACAGATGTCCAGTTCTACAATTTTGGTTCTTTCACATGATGGTTTCTAATCTCACCATCAGTCGATTTTCAAACACGATTTTATAACCATCATTCTTCTGATCAATAAGAAAGGAAAGGGTAAATTACCACAGCAACTAGACCTAGAATCAAAGATAACTCCATTTCTGCATTATTTTATACCACAGCCTGGAAAGAAATGAAAGTTCCCAAGTGAACATTTCACACTGTGAATACAATCAATCACAGGATCCATGGTGGATTCAAAGTTGAGAACCACTGCTTTAAATATGCCCCATTTATTATATTCTTGGAAAAGTGTGGTAGCCAGAATTGAAAGTAAAACCCAAGAGGTAGGTATGCCAGGGCACTGTAGATTTGTTTATTAAATCATTTTTTTCCCCAGCTTTTCCTACTACTGTGTGCCCTTCAGGGGTCAGCTAAAACCTCACTTTTTATATGAAACCCTTTGATGGGAAGAACTAAATTTTGAATTCCCAAAATGCTTCCTTTGAAGGCAGGCCTGTGCTGAATTCTAAGGCCTTCCACTTCCAATCATGTGTCCTTGAGTTTAGTTCCTGACTTTCCCTGAAGTCAGCTTCCCAAGGTGTAAAATGGAAGTTCTTCAGCTTCACTGTACAGCTCAAAATTTCCAGATCAATAGTTGGTAATGTGAATTCATTGCCTTTTCCCCCGCCTATTATGCTCTAAACTGTACTCAGAACATTGAGTTGCTAATCTCCAGATACAATGTACACCCAGAATTATAGGACCAGAATTTTGAGACCAAGAGAAAAGAGAGTACTCGAAGAAACTGAGATTAATACAAATCAACATAGGGGTTGAGGGTGTTGCTCAGTGGTAGAGCACTTGCCTAACATGTGTGAGGCACTGGGTTTGATCCTCAGCACCATAACAACAAAATAAATTAATAGAATAAAGGTATGGTGTCCATCTACAACTAAAAATATTTCTTAAGATAAAAATGAAATAAAAGTCAACGTATAATTATTGCACTGGCCACCTGTAGAAATCATCCTGGAATGTTACCCACAATTAGAGATGATTCATGACATGAGACCAGGCTGCCAGTAGTGATCTAAACAAGCACTGCTGTCAGATGACCTATAAACCATCCACAATGTGTTGTCTCAAACAAGCATAAGGAGCAAGCTTCTAGTATTTTGTGCAAACCTAGAAAAAGGAGAATTTACAGTAAAAACAATCATGCATGAAACTTGACCTAGATGTAGGTAATCAATGCTGATGACCATGACGAAGGGTGTTCCATCAAGTCCTCAGTCAAGAATACAGAAATCATCTACTCCAACCTGGGACTCTCCCAGCAGCCTTATAACCTGTGGCGTCATCCCCAGAGAGCATAGAAATAAGGAAGGCTGAGAGCTCACAGCAGGCAGTCTCTCACATTGCCAATTAGTACACCATCAGCTCTAGTTGGTGCATCAGTTTCCTGTGGGATTTATGCATGGGAATTGATTTCTCAGTCTAATCCCTTCTGGGGAAATGAACTGAATTCTTTTCTTAAAAAGCTGAGTGATATAAGTGGCACTGTGAAGATTCCCATGCTGTGCTGATTCCAGCATCCCTGGTTCCTTCAACAACATATATAAGTTGGTGCCTCATCAAAGGTGTAGGGCCTGGGGATTCTACAGCCCCTTGGGGTCCCTCATCAGATCCTCCTCTGCTAAATTTACCCCCCCTGTTCACTCCAAGGGAGGAGTAGGTTATTGCTCTGGTCATATTCAAAGACATTGTGCCAGGTCTCTGAGAGGATAGCACAGGACACCTGTCTTTATAACTCCCTTTCCCCAGTACATGGGTCCCAGCTATACCTTCCTCTCTTCCCTTCCAGAGATAGGAATATGGCCAGAACTACAGAGTCAATCATCTTCCTGTCTTTTCCCACAGGGCTCAGCTGAGGCACTGGTTTCAATATTCTATTGGGTGGTAAGGTCGAGTCAGAGGTTTTGAATAGAAAGGATGTGCCATTTGAACCCAAGCCCAAGCCACATTTTTCCTGGATATTCATGATTCCTAAGTTACATCTACAGCCCTGGTTTCTCCCCTGAACTCTAGACCACCATCCCATCACACTCCTGCCAAATGCCTATTATATATCTCCACTCAAACTTCCTAAAAATATCTCAATTCAACACACCCATCCCCTAAACTCTTAGGATTCCTCTCAGATCTATTCCTCCCTCTGTCTTTCTTATGCTCACCTACGGGAAAAATAAAAATGAATCTTACTTTTATTATACATAGCAGTACAGATTTTTGAACCCCAAGCATATACATGTACATACACATGTCAAAGTCTTTGGCAGGCTTACTCAGAGGTATTTCAAGTGTTTTAAAAAGACCTAGAAAAGGAAGGACTCACTTTTCCTTTTCCAAAAAATGGGTTATCAGTTCCTTTTCAGGTGAGACCCAACTTCTTATCCTGGTTAACTCAAAACTCATGCCCTCATGTCACTTCCTCCAAGAAACCTTCTCTGAGCTCTTGAGACCAAGTTAAATCTTGCCTTCACAGTTTCTAATTTCAACCCTTATGGAATACTTAGTACTATCACCACTGGTTAACCAGGCTCTCTCTGCCAGCAGGACTTGAGTTCCTGTGAACTCTGCTTTGCTCATCTCTGTAATTCCAGTGCCTAATAGAAAATTAATGCTCAATAAAGTTGGTGGAATTAATGAATGGCTAATATTGCTAATTAACACGGATGAGCTATCAGAGTGGATGGTTTGATTTGGCCAAGCATTTTAGCCCAAAATCTTAACCCTGACTTATCACATAACCTTGGACAAATCCCTTCTATCCCCTTATCACCTGCTTCACAGGGCTGCTGGGACAATTACATGAAGTGATAACATACGATTGGTTCTATAACACTGGTAAATCTGTTGGGATGGATAGAAGACAGTGAAGCTGAGGAGTGGGGTGGCAGAGGATATATGTTACATTTTGCTCATAAAAAAAATAAGCTCAAGTTTGCATGTCTCCTTCACTTTGAAAATGAAAACAGTATCAAAATAACAGTAATAATCTATAGGATAATTTGCTAAATTATTAGCAAATTAAGGGCAATATTAGTAGGGTACAGGTGGGGGCACCTCAGTAGAATATCTTTTCAGACGTGGAGACTGATCTCTCTGAAAAAGTGGGGAGAAGGGCAGTATCATTTGTCTTCCCCTTGAAAAAGATTATGATATGCTCATGAATACAAATGGGACTAAAATGGTTAAAATCACAAAGCAGCATTCATTAGCAATTCAGGCGAAGGCAAGGCACAAGCACTAATATTAACTATGGTCCTTAGCCTTTGGAGTTGGAGAGATGAACCCGGCTTCCTGCAGACCAAACACTTATGCTAATAGAAGAGAAACTTTCTGAAAAAAAAAAAAAAGCAGCCGAATCTAAGAGACCTGTCAACACCAGGGTCATCAGTGAAGTGATAACCAGGAAAGAGCTGAAATCAAAGGCTGTGTCTGCCTCCCCTGCACACTCTGTTCAGTGGGAGCCCATGGTGGTCACAGCTCCTTTAACAATATTTATAATGAAGGAACAACGCTGGAGATGTCAACCCTGATTATTCATAAAGCTTCCTCCTGCTCAGATCCACCCTGGGGCTAACAGTAAAAGTACCTGATTCCCAATTCTCAAACACAAAAGCATACAGAGCTTGAAAGAGGAGCTGACTAATAAAGTTTGCATATCCCTAAGAAAAAGAGCACACAAGGAAGAAGAAAAGGAATGGCAAGATTAAACAAAAACAGTAAGCTTGGATGGAAAATGATAAAATTTTTAAAAGGCGAGAACTTAAATCTATTTTCATTTTTTTTCTTTTTCTTTCTTTTGTAATGTCCTTGTTCATTTACATTTCAGTGTGAGCCATTGGGAAGGAACAGCTGTTTCATCTCCTGCCTGGATGGTGGAGGCGCTCTGAACACTTACAAAGCACAAGGCAGCTAAGCTCCATTCTGGAGAGTGGCCCAGCGGCTTTGGACTTTGGACTGGTGGCGTTCTTCATCTCTTGTCCTCTTAGACTAGGAGCTAACCAAAGCAAAGATTTTGAGACTTTCCTTGGGTAGTTTATATCTGGCCAGCACTGGGATCCAAACCCAGGCTCTGTGGCCCACTGGCTCCTTGACCAAGCTACCCATTTGAACATTCCTGCTTCTCACTTCAACAATGAGAACAATAATGCTACCTTCCTTCCAGGCTTGCTGAGATTCAATTAAATAAAGAAAATAAAGACCAGGGTCTGGATTATAGCAAGCACTTGATAAATGTCACTTATTGGCTCTCATTATCAATCCTGATAAGATTTGTCAAGTAGAAATTAAACTGTTTAGTTTTTAATTTTTTGTCTCCAAAAGAGAAATGGTTTAAGATGATGGTGATGACTCTGGCTGTTTGCCAAACATCCCAGCTCTTCTCTCCTACATGGCATATGCTAACTTACAGCGATAATTCAACATCCTTACATCCTGTGGGGGTCACATGACTAGTTCTGGCCAATAATTGTGAGAAGAAGTGCCACATGTCTTCAGTTTTTTTGAACACTTTTTTTTGTGAGAGAGAGAGAACTTTTAAATATTTACTTTTCAGTTTTCGGTGGACACAACATCTTTATTTTTATTTTTATGTGGTGCTGAGGATCGAACCCAGCGCTGCACAAATGCCAGGTGAGCACATTACTGCTTGAGCCACATCCCCAGCCCTTTTGAACACTTTTTAAAGGCCCCAAAATGGGGGGGGGACTCCATTTATAGATACCTATGGAGATAAAAATTATTAATGAATAACGGTTCCTCTGTCTCCTCCCTTTCAATTCTTTTTCTTACCCTCAGTGTTCTAGTTTTGCCAGTTTATTCTCCAATCACATGCACACACAAATGGTGTTAGAATTGAGTGGAGGTATTTGCACAACAATGTATTTAATAATACATTTAATGCACTTAATAATGCTGAGATGCATACGCAAAATGGTTGAAACAGTGAGTTTGATGTTAAATTTTACCACAATAAAAAATAAAAGCAAAATGGGAAGACAGAGTTAAATTTTACCACAATAAAAAATAAAAGCTAAATACCTAGCAAAAAAGTAATGATAAATTATACCAATGCTATTCTCCTCCTTAAAAGAAAATAGAGCAAAATATTCATTGTAAACTAGATGGTGAATTATTGAGTGTTTACTGTGTAATTTTTTTGTCCTTTTGAAAATATTCATTATAAACTATTAGGAAAAAAAAAAAAGAAAAGAAATGAGTGGAGAAAAAGATGTCCAAAGGGTAAAACTAAACATGGAAGAATGGATTGGAAGCCAGATCAGTCTACATAATGAAATGCATGTGGAGAAGAGGGAAGGGGGAGAGGCAACTGGTTGCAAGAATATTGAGGGGCCAAGGTAAGGGCTGAAGAGTCAGAGCAGCTTCAATGTGAAGAAATAGAGGAGGGAACAGGGTTAATAACTGCCATGGACCTCGAACTGCATCCTTTTTAACATTCTTTGAGCTACGAAAGTAAAGAGTGAAGTCCTTGTTTAGTTACTTTTGGCCCCTAGACTGTTCTTTTTGTATGACTTTATGGAAAGAAAAGCTGGATAATGTGCCAAGGGGAAGAACTCCCTCCATGAACTAGCAGATGCCTCACCCCACCGAGGAGGCTGGACTGTAGTCTTCCCACACCCCTTGTGTATGCTCTTCTCACTCAGAACCCCACAATACCCAAGCAGTGCCTTCTAGGGTACACAGTACTCAATTCAATGGGATCTTCTTTTTTTATATATACCAGGGATTGAACCCAGGGGTGCTTTATTACTGAGCCACATCCTCAGCCCTTTTTTGTTTTTTATTGAGAGAGAGGATCTCACAAAATTTCTTGGGCACTCCTTGCTAAATTGCTGAAGCTAGCTTTGAACTCGGGATCCTCGTGTCTCAGCCTCCCGGTCTCAGCCTCCCGAGCTGCTAGGATTATAGACATGCACCACTGCACCTGGCTGGGATCTTCATTTTTGATGTGGAGAAACTATAGCTCAGTGAGTTTGAACAGATTGCACACAGTCTTTCATGCAGTAAGTGGCAGGACCAAAGCTCAAGATCTTTTCACTGCCCCATATTGCCTCATCTCTAGGTTCCCCCTCTCCCATCGACCTCTAACTATCATGAGGCCTGAATGAATTCAGTCTTCCATGAAACCTTTTATGGAACACCCCAGCTTTCAACACATCTCCCTCTCTTCTCAAATTCCGCAGGTCTGTACCAGATGGTAGAATGTAGTTGATATTGTCCATATATTTCTATTACATTGTTAGAGTTCTTTAACAAAAGATTGCAAACTCTTGGAAGATAGAGACTTATACTTTTTATTTATTGCTAAAAAAAAAAAATCCAGCACAGTTTCCAGCACAGATGAGGTGCTCAACAAAGACTGAGCTAATGATTCTAAATCCCTTTTGGGTTGTTACCAAAGGCAGGCATTGAAGAAGTTTAATTCTTGAGGGCTGTTGCTTTGGGATCACACTGACTTGTGCTAAGCTAAAGGACTTTGATATTTAGAGCCCCAGAAAGTTGTAATGGAGAGTGAATCAAAGAGAGGACCTCAGAGACTGCAGTATCCTAAGTGCTTTGCTGATCAAAACTTAAACAAAGCTGCATCCAGTACTGGCTCGCTGACTTTCAGACATTCATTTAGTATAGCGGATTCTTTTCTATAAATATTAAAATTTTCTAAAAAATATATAAACAGTCAAACATGAAAAGCATTAATTGGGTGTATGCATTACCTAAACTTATTGAGGAAAATTAATTATGAGTTTAAAAGAGGGTTACAGGAACATGGGCTATTGTTGACTATCAAATTGCATTTTGTACCAAACTCTTATTTTTTAAACATGCAAACATCAGTAAGTTCATATAACAGTGAAAACATAAAATTTCAGTTTATATAATCTGTTTTTCCAACATAATATGTCACTCACTTAGAAACAAACTTAAATTCAATTTGTGGTTCTTCATTAGGTTGCTACTCAATTGCCATGGTAAATGTCTGAAAAATTATCTATCCTTTCCATAATGCTTCATATGCACTTGTTTATTAACAAGTTCCTCTCAAGGAACAATAATAATAACAAATGTTTGTAGAACACTCTGAGTTAAAGATCCCACAAGCTCAAACAATCCTAACAATGGCATTGTCCAAAACTATTGTTATCCTCTTTTTAATGAGTACAAACCTGAGGCACGTTGGTCAAGGTCATATAGCTCATAAGTAGTGGAGGAAGGAGCTGAACTTGGGCATTCTAACCCCAGAGCCCAGACTCTGAATCATTAAGTGTGCTTTATTCCCACCCATGAAAGGAAAGAACATTAACTTGCTGACATTATTTTCTTTTTCAGACTACAGACTAGAAAAAGTATTTTTCCAACTTTCAAAGCAGACTCCAACTTAGAACTTACATGTGAACTTTGCCACCCTCCACACACTACTCTAGCCTCTCACTTTCACTGGACCTATTTAACATTCAAATTGAAATCATGACACTACTACTGATGGTCCACATTCCAAATGTTATTAAGGCAAGCATGAGTCCTATAAGAGGATGATCTGCAAACTCATAAAGTGAATGTTCATTATTTTTGTACAAAATAGTAGCAAAAAAATGAAGGTAAAGGAGATTTTCTGATAACAGATAAAAGTTAACTAAAATATTACACACCAACACGCTAGAATATTACCTTAGTATTAAAAATTGATTTGCCCAGTGTTCACCACATTCCACCTCACCTGAGAGAAAATTTTGCTTAGCTCCATCTGTGACCCAGTCTGACTTGATCCCTGGTGGGCACTACAACTGAATCACGGGGAGAAAAGCCCCAGCCTTTCATCCTGCCCAAGGTGTGCACAGCTGGGGTGGGGGTCTGAGGTCCTGCTCCTGGGTGGGCATACCTGCTATATCAGCAGACAAGAATAAAAAAAACTTTTGCCCATCTGTGGGCCATCTACATTGTTTACCCTGCACCTTGTCTGACACACACTGCCAACAAATCTGGGTGTGAATGCCACAGAAGAGGTATTGTGATTCCTGCTCTCACCCCTCCCAGGGAAGCACCTGGACATGCACCAGTGTTTAATCAGACACCAATGTTTTAGGCCCCTCATCACTATAGGAGCAGCCAGTGCCAGAGACCCTTTCACGTAACAGCCAATATCAACAGTGCCAAAGGGACCACTATTCTCATTATAGGAATAGACACACAGGGTATACCATACATACTCTGCTGTCCAAACCAAACCTGCATGAATTTTTAAAGTGACCCACCCTTATATAATGCATAGAGACAGTGGGTCTCTCCAACTCTGGATATAGTATGCACTGTGCCCAAACTCACTAATCACAACCCCCAAAACTACACAGCAATTACACTACAGTACCCATCTAAAAATAAACTCAGCATTGCATAGCATTGCATAACAAACCAATATCCCAAGGCACATTCTCAGGAGAAAGCCTTTTACTAAGAAGGCCCTCTCATAACTAAATATATTGGATGGTAGTTATTTTTTTTTCAGGAATTGAAATGCATCATTCCATGCTTTCCTTCCTATAGGGGATTTTCTTCAGAGATATCTATTCTACCATATGTACAAACCTCAAAATAGAAGCACAAGAAATATTGTAAAATAAGATAGCAGACACTTCCTGAAGATCATGATCTCTACTAACAGATTCCAAAAGTATCAAGGTGAATGAAATATCTGATAAAGAATTCAAAAGACTGATTTTAAAAGGTCAATGAGATCCAAGAGAGTACAGATTAACAGTTAAATGAAATTAGAAAGACAATTGCAGGATATTAATGAAAATTTCATCAAAGAGATTTTGAAAAAGAACCAATTGGAAATCTTGAAAATGAAGAGCTCAATAAGTAAGACAATTTTTTTTAATTGAAATGCTCAGTAACAGACTAGGTCAACTGGAAGAAAAAATATCAAAGCTTTAAGGCATTTTCAAAATATTATTCTGACAGGAAAAAAATTTAAAATAAGAATAAATTTTTATTTATTCTTAAATAAGAATATCATATTCTTATTTTAAAATAAGAATACCATAAGCATATCATAAGCATAACTGAAGAGGAAACAATAGATTAAGACCACAGAAAACCTATTTCATAAAATAATGGCAGAAAACTTCCCTAATTTTAGAAAGACATGGACAACAGGTGTGGGAGGCCTATAGAACCCCATGTAGATATGGCCAGGATGTATCTTCAACACATATTATAGTCAAACTATCAAAAGTATACAAAAAAGAATCTTAAAATTTGCAAAGGAAAAGTCACCCTTAAGGGACAATCCATTAGACTGACAGATTTCTCAGAAGAATCCATTCAGAGCAGGAGGGCATAGAAGGAAGCATTTAGTAAATAACTTCCAACCAATATTATTATATCAGCAAGTCAATCCTTCAGAATAAAAAAAGAAATAAAGAATATCCAAATATTTGCTTATAAGATAAGCAAAAAGTAAGGAAATTCATGATCAGCAGACTGGTTTCACAAAAGATTCTTAAGGAAATCCTACACCCAGAAATGTAAGAGAGATAACTACCATTATGTAAGCATGTGAAAGTGTAAATCCCAGTAAAAGAATAAATATACAAATGAGAAATGGAAAAAAAATAAATCAACCATCATCAATACAGTAAATAATCAAGTCACAAAAGTTAATAAGATCCAAACAAGGAATATTCAAAATAACAAGAACATAATCAACAAAATGACAGGCACAAATACATACCTCTCAATAATAACTCTGAATGTAAATGATTGCATTTCTCCAGTTAAAAAAATACAGATTGAACGGTGGTGTGGGGGGTGTTCAAGATGGTGGAATAGAGGAGGTCACTTTCCTGGCTGCTTCATGGTGTGAAACCAAGAAGTTTCTCAGCAAGGTAAGTGAACAAAAAAATGGTGGGGAGGAGGACTTTACTTAAATTTAAAACTAGACATTCAAAGCAGATTGGGGACTCAGGAGGTTGGATATAATGAAATAAGGAAGAATTCCCAGCCAGAGTAGTCTCTCTACAAGCAAAGTGGAGGGATAAAGGAATTAGAGGAATCCACGTTTTTAGGGGGCCTGAGATGTGTCTGGATACAGAGCATTTAGAGATCAAGGATCAAGCCAATTCCTGGAAAACCCCAGATTGACCTGAAACATAGGCCCAGTAAACACACACTCCACACCATAGAGTGTGCTTAAGCGATGAGGAGAAAATCAAATATGGAGAGAGGTTTACATAGGGGAAAACTGATTGTGGAAATCCACTTGTCTCTTCCCCTCCCCCTCCAATCTGGCTGCTTGCAGGACTAACTAGAAAGAAGTGTCTGGTCAGGAATTCAGAAGGGCAGGGGTGGGAGAAATTGTGTTTGGAAACTATATCCAACACCAGGAAATGTGGGAGCCTCTGGTGATATAGGGGATTAAGAATTGGGTCCTTCACCATGGGAGTGGAAACCAGGGGAGATCTTGGGATAAAATCTTCCAGCATGAAACATCAAGTACTGGGTACTCAAGGTGCACTGATCTAAAATCTCCTGGTCAATTAGCATTCAGTGTAGGGGTCTTGGAGCCAACCTAAGCCTAAACCCAACCTCCTAGAACTCCATCTATGAGATTACCTCTCTCACTCCATCAATTCAGAGGGTGGAGCATCACATTCCAAAAGACCCCAACAAAAACTGATGAGAAGAGAAGCTGAGAATATTTTGAACTCCAATGGAAAGAATTTTCTAAATTTCATCAAGATATTTTAGAATTATTTTGCACCGTTTAATTATGGCCTTAATGTATATGGACATTTATACAGTACTGGGCACTGGAAGTGCACTGATTTTAAATCTCCAGACTAAATGGCTTTCAGTGAAGAAAGCCTGGAGCCCACCTAAACCTAAAACCTACCTCTAGGAATTCTGCCTACAGGGTTACCCCTCTCATTTCAACAATCTGGAGGGTGGAGCATCAAGTTCCAGAAAACCTTACCTAAAACTGCTGAGAAGAGAAGCTGAGAATCTTTTGAACTCTAACAGAAAGAAAGAATTCATCAACTTTTCATCAAGTCTGGCCCGCTCTAATTTTTGAGTTTCCCTCTGTGTGAGGTGTGCTGGCTGAGAAATACAGCAAAAACTCACACAACACAGAAAGTAATTTTCAGATAGCAGGGGTGGGGTGGTTCTGCTACCTTAGAGGTCCTACTTCCACACTGGAAGGAGAAAGAGAGAGAGAGAAGAGCCTGTGTTTGCTTTATTTATGCAAGGGGGCTTCAAAGGACTTCAATGGAATGTTCTTTTGCCAAATAAGGTAGGAGGGGGGCTTTCCAAGGCAATGGGTAGTGCCCAAGTCTGGAGGTACAGAGCAGCCTCTCTAGCAGAGCGAAGACTGAGGTCACCATGTGCTTTGTGTAATCCATTAAGTGGGAGAAGCCACAAAATGTCTTGCAATACCAGACCAAAATCTCTTTGGCTCCAAGGCCAAATAGAAGCTATTCATAGCTCAGGGGTGGCCCCCCACAATTAAGTTTTTTTTTTTTACTATTTTTTTCTTTTTTAATTTTTTTCTTTTCTCTGTTTAATTGTGACATTAATGGTACATGGACATTATATACTCATATTTGGATTTTTTCCCCTCATTTATAGCATTTTTGAAGTCAGTTATTTTACATGGATCAGGTTTTTCAGGACTAGGATGTTTGATTAGTATATTTTAGGTTTGTTTTGTATTCTTTAATTAAAAAAAATTTATTTTACATATTTGTTTCTCTTACCTATTTTCCTGGATTCTCTTTGTCTTTTCTTCTGTCAATAGCCAATCTCTACTGTTTTCTCTTTCACTCTTCCTTTAATTTTTTACTTCTATCTTCCCTCTTTCTCCTTCATAATCATCACATCCTATATCACTTCTGTTGTCTCACTTTCCACCATTTGAAACTGTAAACAATTTTGCACACATGCTGTTTTTATTGTAGGCAATAACTGATCATATCATTTATGTTTATTGTGATAATTTACATTGTAGATATCATAGTATAAAATATTTGGTTTAATGCTGTATATTGTTTGCACTGCTTGTCATCATTATTTGTCTCCCCCTAAAAAGCGAGGTAGTGGAAATCTTCAGAATCACAGTAAGTCCACAGGGTAGAAATTCTACTGCCTCAAATCCATGCTGTTAGATGGGTAGACGCAAAAACAACATGAAAAAGCAAGGTAACAAATAACCCCCAAACAAACCAAGATACTCCAATAACAGAATCCATCAGCACCACAGTGGAAGAAATGTCAGATAAGGAATTTAGAATGTACATAATTAAACTAATCCTCAAAGTAAAGGACAATATAAGGAGTAAAATCAGAAAGAAAATACAAGAAGTTAAAGATCACTTCAATAAAGAGATAAAGATTCTGGAAAAAAATAAGCAGAAATACTTGAAATTAAGGAATCAATAAACCAAATTAAAAATTCAATTGAAAGCATCACCAACAGACTAGACCACCTGGAAGACAGTTTTAGGCAATGAAGATAAAACATAATCTTGAAAACAAAGTTGACCATGGAAAAAAGATCTTAAGAGACCATGAACAGAACTTCCAGTAAATATGGGATATCCCAATATCCAATAAACCTTAAATTTAGTTTAAGATTTATTGGGATAGATGAAGGTTCAGAGATACAAATAAAAGGAATGCACAATCTTTACAATGAAATATCAGAAAATTTCCCAAACCTGAGTAATTAAATGGAAAATCAAATACAGGAGGCATACAGAACCCTAAATATACAAAATTACAACAGACCCATACCAAGGCACATTATTATGAAAATGCCTAACATGCAGAATAAGGATAGAATTTAAAAGATACAATAAGTGCTGGAGAGGATGCGGGGAAAAGGGCACTCTTGTTCATTGCTGGTGGGACTGCAAATTGGTGCAGCCAATTTGGAAAGCAGTATGGAGATTTCTCGGAAAGCTGGGAATGGAACCACCATTTGACCCAGCTATTCCCCTTCTCGGTCTATTCCCTAAAGCCCTAACAAGAGCATGCTACAGGGACACTGCTACATCGATGTTCATAGCAGCTCAATTCACGATAGCAAGACTGTGGAACCAGCCTAGATGCCCTTCAATAGATGAATGGATAAAAAAAATGTGGCATTTATACACTATGGAGTATTACTCTGCATTAAAAAATGACAAAATTATAGAATTTGGAGGGAAATGGATGGCATTAGAGCAGATTATGCTAAGTGAAGCTAGTCAATCTTTAAAAAACAAATACCAAATGACTCCTTTGATATAAGGGGTGTAAACAAGGACAGGGTAGGGACGAAGAGCTTGAGAAGAATATTTACAGTAAACAGGGATGAGAGGTGGGAGGGAAAGGAAGTGAGAAGGGAAATTGCATGGAAATGGAAGGCGATCCTCAGGGTTATACAAAATGTCATATAAGAGGTAAGGAGGGGTAAGTCAAGAGAATACAAATGGAAGACATGATTTACAGTAGAAGGGGTAGAGAGAGAAAAGGGGAGGGGAGGGGAGGGGAGGGGAGGGGGGATAGTAGACAATAGGACAGACAGCAGAATACATCAGACACTAGAAAGGCAATATGTCAATCAATGGAAGGGTAACTGATGTGATACAGCAATTTGTATACGGGGTAAAAGCGGGAGTTCATAATCCACTTGAATCAAACCGTGTAATATGATGTATTAAGAACTATGTAATGTTATGAACGACCAATAAAAAAAAAAAAGAAAAAAGAAAAAAAAAAAAACAACAAAGCATTTGTTGAGTTTTGAGAAAAAAATCTTTTTAGTAGAATTGAAATTTGAGTAAATGACAATGAAATTGATGAGAAAGAGAGAGAGAGAGAAGAGAGCAAGAACACTGAACATCACCCTTTGTACTTGAGATAATATTGGAGGATGCATGTATCCCTAAGACTTTATTAGAATAAAAACATCTTATTAAAAAAAAAATAAATAAAAAATAAAAAAAAAAAAAGATACTAGAGAAAAATGACAGGTAACATTTAGAGGGAAAACAATCTGGATCTCAGCTGATCATTCAACCCAGACCCTCAAAGCTAGGAGGTCTTAGATTACTATATACCAAGCTCTGAAAGAAAATAGATGCCAGCCAAGGTTACTATACTCAGCATAATTAACTTTCAGAATTGATGATGAAGTGAAAACCTTCCATGGTAAACAAAAGTTAAAAATGGAAAACAAGTGAAAAACAGCCAGGGAGGAAATACACTAAAAGAACAGTGAATCAATGGAAATACTAATTCAAATTAAAAAGCAGAAAAAAAATCAAAATTATAGGGAATAAAAGTCATATTGCAATAATTACATTGAATGTAAATGGCCTAAACACATCAATCAAAAGACAATGACTGGCAGATTGGATTAAAAAATAAGACCCAACAATATGCTGTCTCCGAAAGACTCGCCTCATAGGCAAAGACATCCACAGACTGAAGGTAAAAGGATGGGGAAAAAACATTCATTCACAAGAATCTTGTAAACAAGCAGGGGTTTCTATCCTTATATCAGATAAAGTGGACTTCACACCAAATTTAATCAGAAGGGACAAAGAAGGACATTTCATACTGTGTACAGGAATTACATATCAACAAGACATAATAATCATAAATATGTATGACCCAAACAATGGAGCATATATGTACATCAAACAAACCCTTCTCAATTTTAAGAAGCAAATAGACCACAACACAATAATGCTGGGTTACTTTAACACACCTCTGTCACCACTGTATTGATCTTCCAAACAAAAACTAAATAAAGAAGCTATAGAACTAAAAGACACAATTAATAATTTAGACTTAGTAGACATATATAGAATATTTCATTAATCAATGACTGAATATACTTTCTTCTCAGCAGCACATGGATCCTTCTCTAAAATAGACAAATTTTAGGCCACAAAGAAACTCTTAGCAAATAAAAAAAATAGAGATAATAATATGCATCCTATCATATAATGGAATGAAATTAAAAATCAATGATAAAATAAAAACAGAAACTACTCTAACATCTGGAGACTAAATACTATGCTACTGAATGATAAATGGAAAACAGAAGAAAACAGGGATAAGATAAAAAAAATACTTATACTTCATGAGAATAGTGATACAACATATCAAAATCTCTGGGACACTATGAAGCCAGTGCTAAGAGTAAAGGTTGTTGCATTGAGGTAATTTATTAAAAGAGTAGAAAGTCAACAATAAATAACCTAATATTACATTTCAAAGCCCTAGAAAAAGAAGAACAAACCAACACCAAAAGCAATAGAAGACAAGAAATAATTAAAATCAGAACTGAAATAAATAAAATTGAAACAAAAGAAACAATTCAAAAAAAATTCAACAAAACAAAAAATTTGTCCAAAATAAATAAATAAATAAATAAAATTGATAAACCCTAAGCCAAGCTAACAAAGAGAGAAAGAAAACTCAAATTACTAAAATTCATAATGAAAAAGGAAATATCACTGTGGACATTAGTGAAATACAGATGATAATCAGAAAATATTTTTAAAAATTTATCCTCTAATAAAATAGAAAAGTTTGAAGACATTAACAAATTTCTAGAGACATGTGACCTACCCAAATTGAATCAGGAGGACATAAAAAATTAAAACAGATCAATTTCAAGCAGTGAAATTGAAGATGACATCAAAAGCCTACCAATTAAGAAAATCCCAGGACCATACAGTCCTGGCAAAATCCCAGGACCATCAGCTCAGTTCTGTCATAACTTCAAAGAAGAACTAACACCAATCCTCCTCCAATTATTTCATGAAATAGAAAGAAAGAAACCCTTCTAAACTCATTCTATGAAGCTAATATCACACTGATACAAAAACCAGACAAAGACATATCAAGGATAGAAAACTTCAGACCAATATCCCTGATGAACATAGATGCAAAAATTCTCAATAAAATTCTGGCAAACCACATAGAAAAAGCAGATTAAAAAGATAGTGCACCATGATCAATCAGGGTTCATCCCAGGGATGCAAGGTTGGTTTAACACATGGAAATCAATAAATGTAATTCATCAAATCAATGGACTTAAAGACAAGAATTACATGAGCATCTCAAAAGATGCAGAAAAAGCATTTGACTAAATATAGCACCCCTTCATGTTCAAAACACTAGAAAAAATTAGGAATAGTAGAAACCTACCTCAACAATGAAAAAGTTATATGCTACACCCAAGGCCAACAACATTCTAACTGGAGAAAAATTGAAAGCATTCCCTCTAAAAACTGAAACAAGACAGGGATGCCCTCTTTTACCACAAGGCAGGGTTGCCCTCTTTTACCACTTTTATTCAACATAGTCCTAGAAATTCTAGATAGACCAATTAGACAGAAGAAAGAAATTGAAAGAATATAAATAGGAAATGAAGAACTCAAATTATTCCTATTTGCTGCAACATGATTTTGTATTTAAAATACCCAAAAACTTCACCAGAAAACTTCTAGAACTCATAAATAAATTCAGCAAAGTAGCAGGATATAAAATTAACACCCATAAATCAATTGCATTCCTATACATTAGTGATAAATCAACTGAAAGAGAAATTAAGAAAACTATCCCATTCACAATAGCTCAAAGAAAATAAAATATTTAGGGATAAATCTAACAAAAGAAGTGAAAGATCTCTACAATGAAAACTACAGAACACTAAAGAAATAAACTGAAGAAAACAAAATGGAAAGATCTCCCATGTTCTTGTAAAGGCAGAATTAATATTGTCAAAATGGCCATACTACCAAAACACTATACAGATTTAACGTAATTCCTATTAAGATTCTGATGACACTATTTATAGAAATAGAAATATCTGTCATGAAATTCATTTAAAAATGAGAGGTACAGAATAGCCAATTCTCAGCAAGAAAAGTAAAGCAGGAGGCATCACAATACCAGACCTTAAATTATACTACAGAGCTATGGTAACAAAACCAGCATGATATTGGCACCAAAACAGACATAAAGACCAATGGTGCAGAATAGAAGACACAGAGACAAACCCAGATAAATAACAGTTACTTCATATTAGAAAAAGGCATCATAAATATACATTGGAGAAAAGATAGCCTCTTCAACAAATGATGCTGAGAAAACTGGAAATCCATACATAATAAAACAAAATTAGACTCCCATCTCTTACCCTGTGCAAAACTCAACTCTATGTGGATCAAGGAGCTTGGCATTAGAACAGAGACTCTATACCTGCTAGAAAAATAGGCCCAGATCTCCCTCTTGTTGACTTAAGAACTGAATTTCTTAACAAGACTCCTAAGGCACAAGAAGTAAAATATTATATCCAACTAAACAGCTTCTTCACAGCAAGGAAACAATCAAGAACATGAAGAGAAAGCCTACAGAATAGGATAAAATCTTTGCCACCTGCACCTCAGATAGAGCACTAATTTCCAGGATATATAAGGAACTCAAACTCAACTCCAAAAAAACAAATAACCTAATTAATAAATGGGCAAAGGAACCGAACAGACACTTCACAGAAGAAAAAATACAAATGGTCAACAAATATATGAAAAAATATTAAACATCACTAGCAATTAGAGAAATGCAAACTAAAATTACAATCAAAATTACACTGAGATTTTATTTCACTCCAGTCAAAATGGCAATGATCAAGAATACAACAATAAATGTTGGCATGGATGTGGAGGAAAAGTACACTCATACATTGTTGGTAGAACTGCAAATTGGTGCAACCATTCTGGTAAGCAGTATGGAGATTCCTCAGAAAACTTGGAATGGAAACACCATTTGACCCAGTTATCCCATCCTTTGGCATATACTCAAAGGACTTAAAATCAGCATACTATACTGACAGCGCCACATCAATGTTCATAGCAGCTCAATTCACAATAGCTAAGCTATGGAACCAACCTAGGTACCCTTCAATAGATGAGTAGATAAAGAAAATGTGGTACATATACACAATCAACTACTCAAGACATAAAGAGGAATGAAATTATGGCATTTGCTGGTAAATGGATGGAACTGGAGAATATCATGCTGAGTGATATAAGCCAATCCCCAAAAAAACAAAGGCCAAATGTTCTCTCTGATATGTGGGTGCTGACTCACAATAGGCAAGGGGGAAGGAGAAGTGGAGACTCAGTGAATTGAACAGGGGAGAATGGGGGGAGTGAGGAGGGATGGGAATGGGAAAGACAATAGACGAGATCGGGCGCGTTCAGGGTGGTATGGCCATAGACGGGAAAGACAATAGAATAAATCAGACATAGCTTTCCTATGTTCATACATGAATACATGACTAGTGTAACTCCACATCATGTACAACTACAAGAATGGGAAGTTATACTCCATGTATGTATGATATGTCAAAATACATTCTACTGTCATGTATAAATAAAAAGAATGAATAAAAAATAATAAAAATACTGACGGAATGATTTTTAAAAAAACACACAAGCTCCAACAATATGCCTATAAAAGATTCACTTCCCTAGTAAAGACACACTTAGACTGATAGTGAAAGGATGGAAAAT